>NC_143143.1:22707500-23332500 GCF_059928025.1 Delphinapterus leucas
AAACCCAACATACCCAGGTTTAAGCCAAACAAAGACGAAAGTGGACTCAGAATGACTGGCGCAGCAATTTCAAAGTTCACGGGTATTTGGCTTCCAGAGTAGCTTTCAGGAGTTCAACCCATGTCATCAGGCCCTGGTTATCTATCCATCTCTTGGCATCTTGTTCTACTGAGTCCTCTCCACGCTTTTCCTTCTCCTATGCTCTGAGCTCCTACAACCTCTAGCCTTCATGGCAACAAGATTCTCTTCCCTGGAAGTGCCACCAAAACTCCATAATTAGCTCTGATTGGTTTTAAGTGAGTCACATGCTCATTTATGAACCAATCTTTGTGGCAAGGGGAATGGAGTGTTCTGATTGGCCAAACGAGATCACATGCTCACTCTTGGACCTGGGGAATATGGTCAGTCCCACCCAAACCACTGGCCTGAGGTGAGCAGGGAGTATTTCCTCAAAGAAAATCTGCTGTTACTGGAGGAGGCAAAGGAACTGATGGTGGACAGGCAAAACCCGCAAATATCAACTGTATTTGTTATGAACCAGCATGCAGGTAAACTGGCTCTCAAGAAAAGGAACAGACCCTGATTTGTAACATTTGAAGATGTCATTGATGTAAATAATCCCACCATGGCTAATTTCAAGCTACCAACAGTTTAATAACCGCTTCCAAAATTCCTGAATATTTAACAGTATGTTCTCATAAGCCCGTCAGACCTGGCTTTATCACACCACTGCATCCTCTAAAGGAAGAAGAGAAGAACCCTTGCAGAGAAAGGTATTATAAGAGGAAAGGGATTTTTTAATCCCCTTTATTTTTGGTATTTTATTAAATAAAAGTATGTCTCTCATAATCTCAGAAAATGTCCTTCCTCTAATCCTCAGAGTTCATGGAGAAGCAGGAGACAGCTCCAGTGACCTCAGGGTAGCCAGCTCTAATTCTTCAGATACTGTAGAAAGCTCCATCACCAATTTACCCAGAATCTCTCTGCAAAAACACTTATGGGCCAAACTAAAGCTCCTCTTTCTACCTTAGGATTTGTGTTTAATGTTATTATCAAAACACCAATTCAAAGAAAATTCTGCCATCTGTGAACATCTGTTTTCACTGATTAGAAACCACTCAGAACGAAGCCATTTCCCATCTTGCCCAATATTAACTGCATACAGACACCATGGCCAAAGTTCTTCTAAATAACTTATAATAAACTGGGATGTTTCCTTAAATGTACATGCAGATGAGGACTCACCATAGCAACTATGAGTGCCAGGATGTGAAATGCATACTGCAAACGTGGAGGTAGCTGTATTAGTCTGGGTTCTCAGAGAAATAGAACCAATAGGAGATAGATATGGATATAGATATTAATGATAAAGAATTGGCTCACATGATTATGAACGCTGAAAAGTTTAAGATAAACTGTTGGCAAGCTGCAGATCCAGAAGAATCAGTGATATAAGTTCCAGTCCAAGTCTGAGTGTTGATGGTATAATTTTCAGTCTGAGTCTGAGTCCAGGGGCAGGAGAAGACTGATGTCCCAGCTCAAAGACAGTCAAGTAGAGAGGATGGATTCTTTCCTACTCAGCTCTTTATTCAGGCTTTCAACAGATCAGATGAGATCCACCCACTCTGGGGAGGGCAATCTGCTTTACAGTTTTCTGATTCAAACGCAATCTCATCCAGAAACACTTTCAAAGACACACCCAGAAATGTTTAACCAAATGTCTGGGCACCCCCATGGCTCAGTCAAGCTGACACATAAAATTAACCATCACAGAAGCCATTTCCCCTATATTCCAAGTGCCCAGCAATAGTCTGTTAGTCTGAGACCTTATATTACACATTTTATAATGGAGTCTCTATAGAAAAATACCCCACAAGTTCGAAACCCCTGACTTCCTCATGTTTGGATCCCAAGTGAGTGGAGGGATTCCTAGGCTGCACCACGGAATATCGGAAGTTTGAGGTGAGATGGATATTTTCAAGCTGGATGGGACCATAAAACTTTCTTTTCATCCAGCCCTTAGGGTTAAGAACTCAGCTTTTGGGTTCAGATAGACCTGGGTATACATCCCATCACTGTCACTTTCTAGCTGAGTGAACCTGAGCATATTTCTTAACTTCTCTGAACTTAAGTTTCATATCTATGTGCTGGGAATAATAATACTACTTCCCAGAGAAGAATAGTTTGAGAAGATACAAAGAGTTTTAGCACTGAGTCTAGGGCTCCCAACTGATAGGCTCCCAAAGAATAACAAATAATTTTTAAAAAGTTTTTTTTCCATTTTATTCTCATTTTAATGAGATTTTCAACAGCTGCCATTTGGTTTGTAGAGCAAATTTTTTAAAAAGTAACTATTTTTCCATTTTTGGTATTCTTATGAAAAGTATTTTCTTCAATTTTAAAGCCCTGCCCCTCTCCCAAAGAAGTATGAATAGCTATGATGTAATGTGTATTTAGGGGAAAAAACGAACTAAAACAGCTTTTAAAACACTTGAGAAATAGGGATAAAGGTCCAAAGTCCAGGCCTGGGCCTGCTTTAGGTGCTAAGCTGCCCTGGCATGCTTGGCGCTTCACCATCCCCAACAGCAGATGAGTGGGCCGTGCACAGACCCCCTGGGATGTACCACAAAGTCCAATCTCAATATTATTCCCTTATTGAAAATGCCCCCATGACTTAGGTGTTACGTCACTGAAAAGAAAGTTGAGAAACACATGAGCTGTGTTTAAGGGGTCTATAAAAGAGGATGTTTCACAGCCTCTTTGCTTTAAGGAATACAAGACTTCAACACAGGTGAGTTTTGAGCTTCCTTTGCTTGTGAAGTGTTTCTTTCCATCAGCATTTATTATAATCTACTACACTAGGTGCTGTAGGGGTCACCAAAGAAATAGAAGACATGGAAAATGAGGAAATGTAGTGACCAGTGTGTGGACTTGGAGAGACAGCCTTGGATTTAAAGCCCAGCTCTACCACTTTTTAAACGTGTGACCTTGGGCAGGTTATCTAACCTCATCAGGAAAATGAAAGGTGTCCCTACCTGGCAGCACGATTTTGAGGATTGAATGAGATAATGCCTGAAAAATATCTGGTACTCAGTTAAGAACAATGTTAGAACCCTTCTCTGCCCACAGGTAGGAGCTGATTTTCTAGGAGAGAAAATAAGATACACAGAGAAGTTAAAGCTACCATTTGTGTTATGTTTACAATGGACCAGGGTTTTGCATGTTGATTTATCATGTTCTTCACGCTGTCGTAGCAAAGGAAAAAAAGGTAATTTCCCTGCCCCCACCCATGCTGGAATAAAGGGGCCTTGTTGGAAAAAATGCTGCCCCATCAAGGAATCAAGCTGAAGCGACCTTAGGGGGGGTGGAAGGAGAGCGAATGGAGCAACAGCAGAGAGGGAGGTACCCTAAGACGGGAAGCACCCAAGGGGGCGGGGTGATCTCCTCAGGAGAAGAGTCCTGGGCCTTGTTGGCACCCCGCCCCAAGGAGTCAAGACCCCACTCAGCAAAAACAACTTCCAGGGCCTCTTGGTTTGGGCAAGGCTGGACAGGCCAGGTTAGCCCTGGAAAGAGCATGGCTAGTGCCTTAGCAGGAGCTCCCTCAGAGGTTGAAGGACCAACACTCAGCTAGGAAAACCACAAAAGCAACCTCAAGGAAGAAAGACCGAACTCCATCAACCAAGCAGATACGCCTTGAAGATTGATTTGATTTGTTTCAGTAATAGTAATAATATACTTCTTGAACCAGAATGTCATTTATAGGACTGTAAGGCTTTACTAAGGACTTCCATTCATATTCTGTGCACCAAATTGTTCAAATCACCCTGTGAGACAGGCTTCAGTACTTCCATTTGACAGAGGAGGAAACCGCGGCTACAAGGGTTGCAACAAATTGTTTTGGGTCACAGTCAGTGAGAAATGATTAAAGACTATTTCTAGCACCAACTACATATCTGACATGGAGTAGGTGTTTAATACATATGTGTTGAATTGATTGAATGAACAAGATACCTTCTCAGTAAAGTCCAATTGAAATAGCAAAACTAGGGGGCTTCCCTGGTGGCGCAGTGGTTGAGAGTACGCCTGCCGATGCCGGGGACACTTAGTGGGACACTTAGTGGGACAATTGGGGAAATTTGACCATTGACTGACCATAAGATGAGAGTAAGGGAATATTAAATTTTCTTTTACGTGTGATGATTGGTACCATGGTTATGTTTTTTAAAAGTGTGTATCTCTCAGGCATACAGAAGAGTCTACAGATAAAATGATATAAAGGCTAGGATTTTGCTTGAAAATAATCCAGAGATTTACAGCAAAGGGATAGTGTAGAGGACATAAGAGTATGCAAAGGTTAATGGTTGTCAGGGCTAGGTGGTGGGAAGGTTCATTGTACTATTCTCTATTTTGGACTGTGTTTGAAAATTTCCATTACCAAATGTTAAAAAGGAGGGGAGAATAACAAAGGGATCCAATGGGACTTACGTCAATGATCTGTTCATGGAGCAGTCTGATCATAATCTTCCTTCCCTCTGTGATCTGCCAGTAAAGGTAAGTGATGATTCTGGAAGAGAAGAAAAGAAAGAATGGCAGGGTTTCCCTGGTGGCGCAGTGGTTGGGAGTCCGCCTGCCGATGCAGGGGACACGGGTTCGTGCCCCGCTCCGGGAAGATCCCACCTGCCACGGAGCAGCTGGGCCCGTGAGCCATGGCCGCCGAGCCTGCGCGTCCGGAGCCTGTGCCCCGCAACGGGAGAGGCCACAACTGTGAGAGGCCCGCGTACCGCAAAAAAAAAAAAGAAAAAGAAATAACAAAACTGGGTAACAGTAATAGCTGGCATGTGCCAAAACTGTTTTAGAGCTAAACTCATCTAATCCCCAGACAACCTTAAGAGATGCATTGTCCCCATTTTACAGATGAACAAGCCAAGGCCAGAAAGGTTCAGATGTTTGCTCCCAGTCACATATCCAGGAAGTAGCAAAACCAACATTTAAACTCAAGAGGTCTGGCTCCACAGGCTAAGTTTTTAAGTAATGTACTATCTGGTGAGTGGATGCCATACAGAGTGAAGGAACAATCCTCGGAATTGGCACCAGGACCTCACTTTTTCTTTCTAAGATTGGGAAACTGATAACATGAAGGTTAAGAGCAAGAGCTCTGGGGAGAGAGAAACTTAACCCCAAATCCCAGTTCCAACACTTTCTAACTCTGTGATCTCAGGCAAGTGACTTAGCCCTTCTGAGACTCAGTAGGATGGAGAAAACAATAAACTGTGGAGAGAGGCAAATGTTATAGCCTCATCTCAGTGCACAGGGCCTGGTGGAATGGCAATAAACAGTGTTAATCATAATAATAATAACAATAACTAGAATGGCAGCTATGGTAACGTCGTTGATGATACCAGTGATGAGGAAGGAGGACGAGAAGGCAGATTCCAGGAAGAAGGGACTTCTAAAATGGGTTGTGAAGGTAGGGAGGAACACAAGATCAGAACAGAGAACACTCCCCAAACTGGGCAGGGGTGTCGGGGTGGATAGCACATCAAAAGGCACAGACATAAACCTTGGAACATACTCTCTGACAAGCATGTGTTAGACACCGTGGAGAGGAGAGCCCCAGACAGGTAGATGGAAGAGGCAGCCCCTGCCAACACAAGGCCCAGCAGCCCTAACCCCTACAGCCATTTTTCAGCAAGTCTGCGAGTACAGCCCAGGTGACTTCACTCAGGGACATCAGATGGCACACGCCTCCCTCAAATCATAACAAGATTGAATCTCCAGCCACATCCTCCACATCCTCCACATCCATTTTGGCAGAGATGTTATTTGAAGGGACCCATCAGAAGTGCCATCTTAAATGCAATCCCCTTAATTGGAGTAACCTCCTCCCAGGGCCCTGAGTGCCTCGGCACACCCACACAGACACTGCTTGTGTTTGAAATGTTAGGTTTGCCTGAAGCAGTTGAATGGAAACCCAAATTCAGAGAACGGTTTGCCACTCATGAGGAGCCATCACCCAGAAATGCAGTGACCGGGCTTGAAGAATCAAGGCCATCACCCGTGGCTCCTGTGTTGCTCTATTTAGGTTGGATGACCTGGAGGCATGGGGCCTCCAAGATTCAGAGTCTAACAACATTTCCGTTAACTCGACAGAGACCCCATCCACTGGGGCTAGGAGCCAGAGAAGCAGGAATGAGAAGCAAAAAGTCAGGAGAAGACAGATTGAGTCTCATGCTTCTTCTTCCCTCCTCTGTCAATGGGATTATGACTTGTGGTCCTCATAGACCTTGGTTGTTCAAAGCCTGGTCCTGGACCCGCAGTGGCAGCCTCACCTGGGAACTTGTTAGAAATGCAGAATCTCAGGACCAATCCCAGACTTGCTGAATCAAAGTCTGCATTTTAACAAGATCCCAGGTGATTCCTGTGCACATTGCAGTGTGAGAAGCATGGTTTGGGGGGAATCACAGCCTCTGAACCCATGTACATAGCTGGAAACATATCGCTCTAAATTTAATTAAAGGCAAAGCAGTCATACATTTATGAAAGAATCAGGACATTTAACAAGGGCCCCTGGCATGTCAAGGACCTTCCACGTATTTTTCTCATCTGTCCATCTCCCCACTCTCCAGATTCAGCACTGAGACTCAAAGCAACTTGCACAAGGTCATCCATGTAGTAAGTGACAGAGCTGGGCCAGTTATGGTTCATCTCCAGGGACAAGGGACACGGTTCACTTTCCCAGAGCACAGGGCCACAGGTTTTACTATCAAGGAAGAGGGAGACAGCTCTTGGATGGGAGACCAGTGGTGCAAGCCACGGCCGGACTGCAAGAGTAGAATTCTTCCACAGAGCCCTGAGGCTCATGAAATGAGCAACACATCTCTCCAGAGAGAAGTCATTGTCTGAGAGAAGGGAGGCTCTAAATCAGGGAGTGAGCCCTCTGCTAGTGCCTGGGCACCTAAGTGCTAGTTCTGAGCTATCGCCAGTCCTTATCGTAGCACAGGAAGGAAGGGAACTAACCATGCTGGGTGCTTGAACCACGTGATCTCACTTCTTCCTCAAATAGGCTCTGTCATTGTTCTCACTATATAGAGGAGTAAAGTGTGGTTTGTGGAGGTGATATCGATTCCCCAAAGAGAGCTGAGACTCAGATCCTGTCTGGTATGATAGCAGAACCCAAGCCCGTTTTCCAATATGGCACACAAGATGATAAAATCCTGAACTAAGAGAGCAGCATAAGAAACGAGAAAGGAGATAAATGGAGGAGACTCCACAGAAGTAGAATCTACCAGCCTGGGTGTTTCTTTGATGGGGAGGCGAAGGCAATGTTACAGGTCATTCTGAAATTTCAAGTTGACCACTGTTAAGCATGGTCAAGAGACTCATTGTCTTTATCAAAATAAAATGCTTAGGGTTGAATTCCCAAGAGTTTAAGAAAGATATTGTCCTGTTCAACCACAGGGCATCCTCTTCCTTCATGCCCTTCTCCCTAATGCTTGCAGTAATTTCCAGAAGGAAGATAAGTGAGATCAGAGGCAACAACCCCCAAATAAAATACCCCTTGTCCATGGGGAAGACATGGCCAAGAGAGACTGCAACATCCCCTACCCGCCGGAGAGGCCTAGGCCTAGCCACACCCTGCTCCACCCGCCATTCTACTACTCATCTGATATCCACACACACACTTTTCTCGTCTCACCATCTTTACTTGCATTTCCTCTCATGAAATTGGCCATCCATCTTAAGGCATATGGAAATTCCTCCCACCTCAACTCCCTATCTCCTCCGAAGTTGAAGAATCCTTTGGACCAAATATTTGAATATTAAGGAAGGGCTTTTCTCTAAGCACATAAAACTACTGTATTTGCTAAGCCTAGTTCCCAAAGGAAAACAAATCCAGAATGAATGTTAACATGTCCTCCCATGTATGCAACCCTGATCAAAGCTGATGCACCTACAGAAAAGCAGAATCTTGGATGCAAGAAACTGTGGTGATGGCCTCCTAATTTCTCATGCAATTCTCTATTGATTGAGAATTTACATCTACCGTTGCCTCAGTCAAATCGCTCTTCCACACAACTTTCAGAATGATGTTTTTTAAAAATCCAGATCTGATTATGTCATTCTTCTGCTTAAAACATTTCAATGACCTCTCATTGCACTTAAGATAAATTCCGAACCCCTTAACATGGCCTGTGAGGTTCTACATGATTGGGTCCCTGCCTACTTCTTGCAAATTCTCTGGTGCCTCTTTATAAGTAAGTACCACCCTTGGATCTGGAAAAAGAGGGGTCCTCATGCTAGGCCCTCACAATGTACACAGCCCACATACCACAAACACTGAAAAATAAATTATTAAAGAACACTAGGGCGGGCTTCCCTGGTGGCACAGTGGTTGAGAGTCCGCCTGCCAATGCAGGGGACACGGGTTTGTGCCCCGGTCCGGCAGGAAGATCCCACATGCCAAGGAACGGCTGGGCCCGTGAGCCATGGCCGCTGAGCCTGAGCGTCCGGAGCCTGTGCTCCGCAACAGGAGAGGCCACAAGAGTGAGAGGCCCGCGTACCGCAAAAAAAAAAAAAAAAAAAAAACACGAACACTAGGACCTATACCCTAAACATCCACTCTCATGACTAACACCATTCAAGCCCCAGGGAAATGCTTCTCTGCATCCTTTGCTCTGTATCTTTAAAAGAAAAGGCAACTGCTTTCAAATGCCATGAAGGATTGTCTCTGATGCCCCTGCTGATTTTGGAAACAAACGATGCCTTGGAAGGCAGAGATTTCAGCATTGAAAACACTTAGGTAAGAGAAAATGGGAATTAATTAACTTGTCACATCCTTCCTCTCAGATAGCACAAACGGGACACATTCTTACAAAATGAAGCAGTGTTTCCTAGTAATGCCAAGCAACCATTTTCTTGCTTCCCTTCATGTTTCAATTCATGACTCCAGAGGTACTCACAGATTAGCACAGTATTTGCAATGGTTGGACACGGTAGCTGAGAAATATTCTGCAATGTTAAATGATTTATATTACTCTGAAGTTAATATATATGTAGGTCTAGAGTCTATTCATGACAAGCAAAAAACATGATATCTAATCTTTACATTGACAACTAGCTAAACTTTGAATGTTAAAATGAGTTAATGAATTTGAAAAGTTCTTAAAGCACTGATTTGTTTTACTTAAATCATTTTGATTTGGATTTTGATATTCATTATAATTCATATTTTACTGGTTAAATTTAATAAATAATTGAAAATATTTAGGCATAAGTTACACTGGCCTCCCTTGGGTCCTGAAAATTTTGCCATCGGGGCTCAATCTCAATGGAATTCCTTGAGTTCCTCAAGCGCACTGTCCTTTCTTACCTCAGGGCCTTTGCACGTGCAGCTCCCTCACCTGGGTCATACTTCCCCTCAGTACCTTTCACCTGGACAACTTCTCCTCACACCTTATATGTCGCCTTAAACTTCTCATCCTTTAGGAAGCCTTCCTTGGTTCCCCTGACTGGGTTCCCTTATCGTGCATACCCATAGCACCTGTTCTTCTCTTTTCTATGTTTTGGTTCAAGATCTGCTTTCCCCAGGAGACTGTAAGCTCCTTGAAGGTAGGGACTGTCTTGTTCACATCATTCTCTCTAGCACCTGGAAGAGAACCTGGAGTACAGCAGCTGCTCGGTAAATATCACGCGACCAAACAAATAACTGGGCAGAGCGTCAGCTCTGATCACACTGAATTGTAATTACTTATTCAGGTCTCTCCAGTTACCACGAGGCTGAAGCCCAAAACTGGCAACCCCTGGGCTACATTTGGCACGCAGTTTGATTAGTTTGTCCTGCAAAATATTGCCCATACCATGCCTTTAAATTTTTGAATTAACTGCCAATGTTTAAGAACTGGGAAATTTCACTTGGAAAAATCCATTATTTTTGGCTTCTCTTGAAAAAGCCAAAGATTTGGCAACATTTCCCACATGGCAATGACCCTCTGAGCTGAGACACATCTGCTCGTAGAGAGAGCTCACTTGTCCTGCCTGCCACAATCCTGATCTACTCTGCCTCACTCCTTCCATTACACTCCTATGGCAGTGACTAATATTCCATCACCAAACCTTTCTCCTCTTCTCCCTGAGCTCAGAGCTATATTACATTTGGCAGCCTTCCTTGCAGCTAGGAGTGGCCACGTGACTGAGTTCTGGCCAATGAATTCTGATAACATGTAATGAGGATCACGTCTGGTCCTGGCCCATAAAAGACTTCCATGCAAGGTCCTCTCTCTCTTCCCTCATCTGTCAGCTGGATATTGATGGCCAGGGAAATCCTGGAAGGCACACGTTAAAGATGGAAAAGCCCCCCTAAGCCTAGGTTTCTGAAAGATTGGGTAGAAACGTCCCCATCTACCTGCTGCCCACCAGGAAGATCCACATGGGACTGTTTCATTAGAGAATAAAACATTCTTACTGTATGAAAACCACTGAAATGTTGGCGTTTATTTTTAACAGCAGCTAATGTTACCCCAACACAGCCTCCATAAGGCATTTGAATTTGGTATCCCTGCATAAGCTTTTGGAAAACAGAGATGATGTCTTGTTCACTCCTTTATCTGCAGTGCCTGGCACAGTGCTGGGCCCATAGTGGATGCTCAAAACATGTTTGCTGAATGAATGAATTACAGGAACACAAAGAATCCATGTAAGCTGCAATCAGAGCTGAGACAGGCTAACTCTACCCCACCACCCTCATTAATGGCAGCAGCATCCCTGCCCATCACCAGCCCCTAACCTTGCAGCCGAGCTTTCTTCTATAAGACCCTCTCCAGTTGGCCTCAGATCTCCCTTATCTCCTGCGCCTTCATGGCCTACACCCGTGCAGAAGACAGCAGGAGGTGACATGTGGAATTGGTAGGAAGAGATAGGCGTGCAGTGTTAGAAGCTGCTTGGAAAATAAATTTCATGGAATCGCCTGCTACTCCTACTCAAATCTCACCCAGAAACTGCTCTCCCAGTCCCTGATTCAGCTCCCTCCTCTTGGTTGCAGAATGCCCTGAAAAAGGAGTTCCATTGGACAAGAGGAAGAACAAAACAGAATCTACCTTCAAAATCGTGCATCACCAAATATTTATTACATGACCAGCTCAGATAACAGTGAATGCTGAGCAACTTCTGTGCATGCCTTCTTGTCTAGAAATTGAGAATAGTAACAACTAATATTTTATATCACATCTTTAAAATCTCATTCACTTACATTATTTCATTTAATATTCAAACATCTGTGTGATAACACGCAGGCAGGATAAGGATAAATGCATTACACAGTTGCAAGAAGTTCTCAAACTTTTGCTTTGTATGTGTCAAGCACTCTGCTAAGGACTTCGTGTTCATTATTTCATTCAAAGCTCAAAAGGGTTCTATGAGAAATGTTCTATTACAATTGTGTCCAGTTCACTAATGAGGACTCTGAGGCCTAAAAAGATGAAGTGAGTTGCTCTGAGCCATGAGGTAGTAAGAAGTAGAGCCAGAAATTGAACCCCTGTCTGTCTCCAACATGCTACATACCCCTTAGCTTAGGGTAACACTGAGTTATTTTCGTTATGCATATGTCTGTCTGCTCTAGATTATGAGCTCCTCCAGGCAAGACCGAGCCATAACACTCTCCCCAATGAGTACCATGCCTGACACTTCCAACAGTACATATGTGGAGGATGACACACACAGAAAAGAAAGAGTGAGTGAGGGTTTAAATAACCTGTCCACAGCCATGTACCTACTAGCTCCCTGACTTGAGACTCAGAGTCTTGAATCCAAGAACTTTTCAATAATAATAAGAAGAATAGCTATCATTTATTGAGAACTCATATCAGGCATTTTTATGCCTATACTATCTCATTTAATTCTTAAAAGAACCTTGTAAAATGGGTGTCATAATACCCTCATTTAGATCTCAATGAGATTCAACACCTTGCCTAAGGTCACCCAGCTAACTAATATCGAAGACTCAGTTTGTCATATCTGGGTGACTTAATGCTTCCCACCTTCCTCCTCTGAGAACTGGACCCAGTCTCTGTAGCTGTTCCAAGCTGATTGAATCCTTCCCACCCCTATCGCAAACCATGACCCCCACCCGTATGACTATAAGAACCCCACTGCTCAGACATTCCTGTGATGGAGCTCTACCTCCAGAGGAGGTCTTTTAGATGTGGGGGACACTCCCCAGAATTATACCAGAGAGGCCAGGAACATGAGCTTCTGTATCAGGCAGACCAGGTTCCAGTGCTCTGCTGCTTTCTAACTGCATAAATGGTTGGAAAAAAGAAAGACAGGACTTACTGCAGACTACTATTTCTCTATCAAGTGTGGCCTGGGATCCCTAACACATCTTATGTCCCCACTACATATTTCATAGTGCTCCGTCCATCCACCCATCTATGCACCCATTCTTTTTTTATCTATCAATCCATCAACCTTGCATCCTTTCCTTTCTTTTATCCATTCTTTTACCAATGTCCCCTTCCATCATCTTTCCTTCTTCCTTCATTCACCCCTTCCTTTATTCCTTCAATCTATCCACTCGACAAACATTTGTCAACTGGAAAATACGCACAACCTAAAAGTTGAGAATTATGTCTTATTCGGTAGACACACTGAGGACTTAAGCCCAGGAGCAGCCTCTCAGATAGCTCTGAGGGACCTTTCCAAAGAGGTAAAGGAGGAGCCAGGATATATGGGAGGTTTTGCAAACAAACAACAACAACAAAAAAAACAGGTAGTCAGAACATCAGAAGATTACTGTTAATTAAATAAAACCAGACATCTTAAGTTAAAGAATTTAGCGCTTTTCTATGTATGGGAAGATGCAAGAGCCTGGGCTCACTGAAATCATTCCTTTGATATGCACCTCAACTATCTAGGGCAAACATCCTGTTTTCTCCATCCTGAATCTCTTCAGCAGCAGTGGCTGCAGACTTGATGGCCACAACATCCTTTGTTTACTGGTATGGGAGGTGACATTCTTTGTCCACACATTATTGACCAACTACTGTGTTGCCAACATTGTACTGGTCTCTGGGTTTACAAAGAAAAGACACAGCACATGACGTAGTATAGTGGCCAAGAATGGGGTCAGCAAGCAGAGAGAACTAAGTTAACATCTGAGTTCTGTCACTTGCAAGCTGAATGCCCTTGGACAAGGCCCTGAGCTTCTCTGAACCTCAGTTTCCTCCTATATAAAATGGGGGGATGGGAGTGTAGTACATAACTCATCGAGTTGTTTGCGAGAAGACAAGGTGAAGCACATACTGAGTGCATAAACACCATCAGTTGGCACTGTTGTTATAAAACCAGTTACTGCCCTGGAGGAACTCGAAGGAAGGCACACTGGTAAATAAGTTAAGACTTATGATATGAAACCAAGAGGTGGGAGGTGACTAAAGTCAGCCTGAGGCATTAAGGCCGGTCTCAAGAAAGAGGAAGATCCCAGCTTCTTTTCTAATAAAAAGGCACCTCTTCCAGGAGAAGATTCATCCTGAATTACTTGATGACCTTGAGACATTTAAAATGACTTTCCGAATAATCACCTCTTTCCTCCCCTTGACCAAGGTCTTTGCCAAAGTATTTTCAGCACTCTGGTTTTGTGCTGGTGTCCTGTGTCTGTTTCTTGAGTTTAATAGATCTTCATTCTCCCATAGGTTGCTTCTAGAATGTCCTTGGAGCATAATATATCTTAGATTCATCATAAAATTACAGCAGTGAAAAGTACCTTAGGCACCATCTACCCTACACTTCTGCACTCACTAGAAGGGAAGACCCAGAGAGGTTAAGTGAGTTGTCTGAGATCACACAACTAACCTCGTGACCCAGTTGAGATCAGATACAAGGTATAGTGAAGCCCACTCCAAGGTTACTTCCAGACTACCATGCTGCCTACTCCTCTAATTTCTCATGCCACCTAACACCCACCTGCCACCCTGTAGTCCTCTTTCTGTGTATTTCTTTATCTCTTTCTCATCCATGGTGGGGAGGCAAGTTGAGGGCCAAATTATCTTGAGAAAATTACTTTGCCTTGCCTCACTGAGTCTGTTTTCCCATCTGTAAAATTATGTTGATAAGACAAACTTCACAGGTTTGATGTAAAGATTAAAGGAGAGAATTTAAGTGAAAGTACTTCAAGAAATGCTATATATTGTCTTTGATTCCCAGTACAGCCTATAAGTGGTGGAATCAGGACTCAGACTTAGCTGGATCTGACGGCAATGTGTATGTGCTTTACACTACATTTCTGACACTTAGTAGATGCTTAACAAATAAAAGAAATTAGCTTCCAAGAAGGTCAAGTAGATGTACTTTTCCCTATTCCTCCTGCTAAGTACAACTGAAATGCATGGACAGTATATATAAAACAAACATAAGTACAACTTCTACTTCTACCTGAAAGTAACAGTGCAGCACCACTCATTTCCCCTACCAGAGCAGTGTCAGAGAAAATCAGCCAGAACCAAAGGCTTTACGAAGATACAGGGTGACAACTGCTGAACAACCATTGACAGTAAGACACTGGAACTCACCAAAAATTATACCCCACATCCAAAAACAAAGGAGAAGCCGCAATGAGATGGCAGGAAGGGCCCAATCACAATAAAATCAAATCCCGGAACAGCTGGGTGGGTGACTCACAAACTGGAGAACAATTATACCACAGAAGTCCACCCACTGGAGTGAAGGTTCTGAGCCCCATGTCAGGCTTCCCAACTGGGGGTCTGGCAACAGGAGGAGTAATTCCCAGAGAATCAGACTTTGAAGGCTAGTGGGATTTGATTGCAGGACTTCAACAAGACTGGGGGAAACAGAGACTCCACTCTTGGAGGGCACACACAAAGTAGTGTGCACATCGGGACCCAGGGGAAAGAGCAGTGACCCGATAGGAGACTGAACCAGACCTACCTGCTTGTGTTGGAAGGTCTCCTGCAGAGGCAGGGGGTGGCTGTGGCTCACCATGAGGACAAGGACACTGGCAGCAGAAGTTCTGGGAAGTACTCCTTGGCGTGAGCCCTCCCAGAGTCTGCCATTAGCCCCACCAAAGAGCCCAGGTAGGCTTCAGTGTTGGGTCGCCTCAGGCCAAACAACCAACAGGGAGGGGACCCAGCCCCACCCATCAGCAGACAAGTGGATTAAAGTTTTACTGAGCTCTGCCCACCAGAGCAACACCCAGCTCTACCCACCACCAATCCCTCCAATCAGGAAACTTGCACAAGCCTCTTAGATAGCCTAATCCACCAGAGGGCAGACAGCAGAAGCAAAAAGAACTACAATCCTGCAGCCTGTGGAACAAAAACCACATTCACAGAAAGATAGACAAGATGAAAGGGCAGAGGGCTATGTACTAGATGAAGGAACAAGATAAAACCCCAGAAAAACAACTAAATGAAGTGGAGATAGGCAATCTTTCAGAAAAAGAATTCAGAATAATGATAGTGAAGATGATCCAGGACCTTGGAAAAAGAATGGAGGCAAAGATCAAGAAGATGCAAGAAATGTTTAACAAAGACCTAGAAGAATTAAAGAACAAACAAACAGAGATTAACAATACAATAACTGAAATGAAAAATACACTAGAAGGAATCAATAGCAGAATAATTGAGGCAGAAGAACGGATAAGTGACCTGGAAGACAGAATGGTGGAATTCACTGCCACAGAACAGAATAAAGAAAAAATGAAGACAGCCTAAGAGACATCTGGGACAGAATTAAACAAAACAACATTTGCATTATAGGGGTCCCAGAAGGAGAAGAGAGAGAGAAACGACCTGAGAAAATATTTGAAGAGATTATAGTTGAAAACTTCCCTAACATGAGAAAGGAAATACCCACCAAAGTCCAGGAAATGCAGAGAGTCCCAGGCAACATAAATCCAAGGAGAAACACACCAAGACACATAGTAATCAAACTGACAAAAATTAAAGACAAAGAAAAATTATTAAAAGCAACGAGGGAAAAACGACAAACAACATACAAGGGAACTGCCATAAGGTTAACAGCTGATTTCTCAGCAGAAACTCTACAAACCAGAAGGGAGTGGCATGATATATTTAAAGTGATGAAAGGGAAGAACCTACAAGCAAGATTACTCTACCCAGCAAGGATCTCATTCAGATTTGACGGAGAAATCAAAAACTTTACAGACAAGCAAAAGCTAAGAGAATTCAGCACCACCAAACCAGCTCTACAACAAATGCTAAAGAAACTTCTCTAAATGTGAAACACAAGAGAAGAAAAGGACCTACAAAAACAAACCCCAAACAGTTAAGAAAATGGTAATAGGAACATACATATTGATAATTACTTTAAATGTGAATGGATTAAATGCTCCAACCAAAAGACACAGGCTTGCTGAATGGATACAAAACAAGAACTATATATATATATATATATATATATATATATATATATATATATATATATATATATGCTGTTAACAAGAGACCAACTTCAGACCTAGGGACACATACAGACTGAAAGTGAGGGGATGGAAAAAAGATATTCCATGAAAATGGAAATCAAAAGAAAGATGGAGTAGCAATACTCATATCAGATAAAATAGACTTTAAAATAAAGAATGTTACAAGAGACAAGGAAGGACACTACATAATGATCAAGGGATCAATCCAAGAAGAAGATATAACAATTAAAAACATATATGCACCCAACATAGCAGCACCTCAATACATAATGCAAATGCTAACAGCTATAAAAGAGGAAATCGACGGTAACATAGTAATAGTGGGGGACTTTAACACTCACTTACACCAATGGACAGATCATCCAAACAGAAAATTAATAAGGAAACACAAGTTTTAAATGACACAATAGACCAAATAGATTTAACTGATATTTACAGGACATTCCATCTGAAAACAGCAGATTACACTTTCTTCTCAAGTGCACATGGAACATGACCCAGGATAGATCACATCTTGGGTCACAAATCAAGCCTCAGTAAATTTAAGAAAACTGAAATCACATCAAGCATCTTTTCCAAACACAACGTTATGAGATTAGAAATAAATTACAGGGGAAAAAATGTAAAAAGCACAAACACATGGAGGCTAAACAGTATGTAACTAAATAACCAAGAGATCACTGAAGAAATCAAAGAGGAAATCAAAAAAACCTAGAGACAAATGACAAAGAAAACATGATGATCCAAAACCTATGGGATGCAGCAAAAGGAGATCTAAGAGGGAAGTTTATAGCAATACAATCCTACCTCAAGAAACAAGAAAAATCTCAAATAAACAATCTAACCGACACCTAAAAGAACTAGAGAAAGAAGAACAAACAAAACCCAAAGTTAGTAGAACAAAAGAAATCATAAAGATCAGAGCAGAAATAAATGAAATGGAAACAAAGAAAACAATAGCAAAGATAAATAAAACTAAAAGCTGGTTCTTTGAGAAGATAAACAAAATTGATAAACCTTTAGCCAGGTTCATCAAGAAAAAGAGGGAGAGGACTGAAATCAATAAAATTAGAAATGAAAAAGGAGAAGTTACAACAGACACTGCAGAAATACAAAGCATCACAAGAGAATACTACAAGCAACTCTATGCCAATAAAATGGACAACCTGGAAGAAATGGACAAATTCTTAGAAAGGAATAAGCTTCCAAGACTGAACCAGGAAGAAATAGAAAATATTAACAGACCAATCACAAGCAATGAAATTGAAACTGTGATCAAAAATCTTCCAACAAACAAAGGTCCAGGACCAGATGGCTTCACAGGTGAATTCTAGCAAACATTTAGAGAAGAGTTAACACCCATCCTTCTCAAACTCTTCCAAAAAACTGCAGCGGAAGGAACACTCCCAAACTCATTTTACGAGGCCACCATCACCCTGACACCAAAACCAGACAAAGATACTACAAAAAATATATATATACAGACCAATATCCCTGATGAATATAGATGCAAAAATCCTCAACATAATACTAGCAAACAGAATCCAACAACACATTAAAAGGATCATACACCATGATCAAGTGGGATTTATCCCACGGATGCGAGGATTCTTCAATATATGCAAATCAATCGATGTGATACACCATATTAACAAATTGAAGAATAAAAACCATATGATCATCTCAATAGATGCAGAAAAAGTTTTTAACAATATTCAACATCTATTTATGATAAAAACTCTCCAGAAAGTGGGCATAGAAGGAACCTACCTCAACATAATAAAGGCCATATACAACAAACCCACAGCAAACATCATTCTCAATGGTGAAAAACTGAAAGCATTTCTTTTAGGATCAGGAACAAGACAAGGATGTCCATGCTTGCCACTCTTATTCAACATAGTTTCGGATGTCCTAGCCACAGCAATCAGAGAAGAAAAAGAAATAAAAGGAATACAAATTGGAAAAGAAGTGAAACTGTCACTGTTTGCAGATGATATGATACTAAACATAGAAAATCCTAAAGATGCCACCAGAAAACTACTAGAACTAATCAATGAATTTGGAAAAGTTGCAGGATACAAAATTAATGCACAGAAATCTCTTGCATTCCTATACACTAACAACAAAAGATCAGAAAGAGAAATTAAGGAAACAATCCCATTCACCATTGCAACAAATGGAATAAAATACCTAGGAATATATAGCTACCTAAGGAGGTAAAAGACCTTTACTCAGAAAACTATAAGACACCGATGAAAGAAATCAAAGATGACACAAACAGATGGAGAGATATACCAGGTTCTTGGATTGGAAGAATCAATATTGTGAAAATGACTATACTACCCAAAACAACCTACAGATTCAATGCAATCCCTACCAAATTACCAATAGCATTTTTTGCAGAACTAGAACAAAAAATCTTAAAATTTGTATGGAGACACAAAAGACCCCGAATAGCCAAAGCAATCTCAAGGGGGAAGAAAACAGAGCTGGAGTAATCAGACTCCCTGACTTCAGACTATACTACAAAGCTACAGTAATCAAAATAATATGGTACTGGCACAAAAACAGAAATATAGATCAATGGAATAGGATAGAAAGCCCAGAGATAAACTCACTCACCTATGGTCAACTAATCTATGACAAAGGAGGCAAGGATATACAATGGAGAAATGACAGTGTCTTCAATAAGTGGTGCTGGGAAAACTGGACAGCTACATATAAAAGAATGAAATTAGAACACTCCCTAACATCATACACAAAAATAAACTCAAAATGGATTAAAGACCTAAATGTAAGACCGGACACTATAAAACTCTTAGAGGAAAATATAGGAAGAGCACTCTTTAACATAAATCACAGCAAGATCTTTTTTGACCTACCTCCTAGAGTGATGGAAATAAAAACAAACAAATGAGGCCTAATGAAAATTAAAAGCTTTTGCACAGCAAAGGAAACCATAAACAAGACGCAAAGACTACCCTCAAAATGGGAGAAAATATTTGTAAATGAATCAATGGACAAAGGATTAATCTCCAATATATATAAACAGCTCATGCAGCTCAATATTTTAAAAAATAATAATCCAATCCAAAAATGGGCAGAAGACCTAAATAGACATTTCTCCAAAGAAGACATACAGATGGCCAAGAGGCACATGAAAAGCTGCTCAACATCACTAATTATTAGAGAAATGCAAATCAAAACTACAATGAGGTATCACCTCACACCAGTTAGAATGGGCATCATCAGAAAATCTACAAACAACAAATGCTGGAGAGGGTGTGGAGAAAAGGGAACCCTCTTGCACTGTTGGTAGGAATGTAAATTGATATAGCCACTATGGAGAACAGTATGGAGGTTCCTTAAAAAGCTAAAAATAGAATTACCTTATGACCCAGCAATCCCACTACTGGGCATATACCTAGAGAAAACCATAATTCAAAAGGACACATGCACCCCAATGTTCATTGCAGCACTATTTACAACAGCCAGGTCATGGAAGCAACCTAAACGCCCATCGGCAGACGAATAGATAAAGAAGATGTGGTACATATATACAATGGAATATTACTCAGCCATAAAAAGGAATAGAATTGAGTTATTTGTAGAGACATGGATGGACCTAGAGACTGTCATACAGAGTGAAGTAAGTCAGAAAGAGAAAAACAAATATCATATATTAACACATATATGTGGAATCTAGAAAAATGGTACAGATGAGCCAGTTTGCAAGGCAGAAATAGAGACACAGACGTAGAGAACAAACGTATGGACACCGAGGGGGGAAAGTGGGGGGAGGGGCGGTGGTGGTGGTGTGATGAATTGGGAGATTGGGATTGACATATATACACTAATATGTATAAAATAGATAACTAATAAGAACCTGCTGTATAAAAAAATAAATTAAATTAAATTAAAAAAATAAAGATTAAAAAGAAGCAGATACAGAGTCACATAGCATAATACAAAAATGTATAGGCTTCAAAAAAAAATGTATAGGCTTTAACAAAAAATCACTCATCAGACCAAGAACCAGGATTATTTCAAACTGAATGAAAAAATACAATTAATAAATGCCAACACCAAGATGCCAGAGATGTTAAAATGATATGACAAGAACTTAAAGTAGCCATTGTAAAATTCCTTTTTTTTTTTTTTTTGCGGTACGCAGGCCTCTCACTGTTGTGGCCTCTCCCGTTGCGGAGCACAGGCTCCGGACGCGCAGGCTCAGCGGCCATGGCTCACAGGCCCAGCTGCTCCACGGCATGTGGGATCTTCCCAGACTGGGGCACGAACCCGTGTCCCCTGCATCGGTAGGTGGACTCTCAACCACTGCGCCACCAGGGAAGCCCTATAAAATTGCTTTAACGAACAATTACAAACACACTAGGGAAAATGAAAAGATAGAAAACCTTCATAAATAAATAGAAAGTGTCAGCAAACAGAAGATATGAAAAAGAAGACGGGAATAAAGACACAGACCTACTAGAGAATGGACTTGAAGATATGGGGAGGGGGAAGGATAAGCTGTGACAAAGTGAGAGAGTGGCATGGACATATATACACTACCAAACGTAAAATAGATAGCTAGTGGGAGGCAGCCGCATAGCACAGGGACATCAGCTTGGTGCTTTGTGACCACCTAGCTGGGTGGGATATGGAGAGTGGGAGGGAGATGCAAGAGGGAAGAGATATGGGAACATATGTATATGTATAACTGATTCACTTTGTTATGAAGCAGAAACTAACACACCATTGTAAAGCAATTATACTCCAATAAAGATGTTAAAAAACAGAGAAGCAAATGATATTTTTAAAATGAAAAAGCCAATAACCAAAATTTGAAAACTCAGTGAATGGGATCAATAGCATAATGGATGGGAGAGGGGAAATAATCAGTGAACTGGAAGACTGAACAATAGCAGTTACCCAATCTAAACAACAGAGAGTAAATAGGCCAAGAAAAGAAAAGTGAAAAAAGGCTTAGGGACCTGTGGGACTGTAAAAGGTCTAAGATTCATGTCATTAGAGTCCCAAAAGGAGAAAGAAGGTGAGTCCAAAAAAGTACTCAAAGAGATAATGGCTGAAAACTTCTCAAATTTGGCAAGAGCCAGAAACCTTCAGATTCAAGAAGTTAAGAAACTCCTAAACCCTGGGACTTCCCTGGTGACACAGTGGTTAAGAATCCTCCTGCTGATGTAGGGGACACGGGTTCAGTCCCTGGTCCAGGAAGATCCCACATGCCATGGAGCAACTAAGCCCGTGCGCCACAACAACTGAGCCTGTGCTCTAGAGCCTGTGAGCCACAACTACTGAAGCCCGCACGCCTAGAGCCCGTGCTCCGCAACACGAGAAGCCACCCCAGTGAGAAGCCCACGCACCGCAACAAAGAGTAGCCCCCACTCACTGCAACTAGAGAAAGCCCAGGCGCATAAATGAAGACCCAACGCAGCCAAAAATAAATAAATAAATTTATTTTAAAAAAAACAAAAAAACTTCCAAACCCAAAGAGAGTCACACTTCATAAACAACCTTCTGGAAACTAAAGACAAATAAAAAATCTTAAAAACAGCCAGAAAAAGGACACTTTACTAACAGGGGAAAAAAACAATTCAGATAACATCAGATTTATTACCAGAAAACATGGAGGCTGAAAGGAAATGGCACAACATATTCAGGTGCTGAAAGAAAAAAATTGTCAATCCAGACTCCTATACCCAGTGAAAACATCCTTTAGGAATAAAGAGGAAATCAACATATTCTCAGGTGAAGGAAAACTAAGAGAATTTGTCACCAGAAGCCTAAAGAATGGCTAAAGAAAGCTCTCTGGACAGAAAGGTAATTTTTAAAAAGGAAACTTGGACAATCAAGAAGGAAGAAAGAACACAGTAGAGAAGATATGGGTAAATACAACAGGTTTTCCTTTTCCTCTTGAGTTTTCTAATCTATGTTTGATGGGCAGAGAAAAATAGATAAATCATCATCATAAAGAGAGAAAAATATTTGGAACTTAATTTATAAAAATTTGGAAATTTCTTTATAAAAATGTCTCTTGATATGTGCATTATTTAGAATTTCCAAAAACTTCATTACTTCACTTTACACTTGCCCTCTAAGAAGCACAAGTCTCAAGAAGATCTATCTGTGATACATCACTTCTCCCTAGTTAGATCCCACCCAGGTAAGGCACAATGTGCCCAGCACCCAGAAAATTCTCCTTTGTCTCTCTAAAAATTTTCCTTAAACATGGCTAAATTAGAACTCTTTGATTGCAAGTGACAGATACTCAGTTTGAACTTTTTTAAGCCAAACAATAGGAAGGTCAGGGCTGGTGCTAAGAAATGGCTAGAGTCAGTGTCTCCAATGCCATCAGCTTACCCTCCATCTCTGTCTCTCATCATGAAATTGGTATGCCTCTTTCTGCATATCAATTTCATGATCTCCTATCTGGGCTTTCTGAGTTTACTTCCTAACAGCCCTGGGCCCAGAGTAGAAAAAGATTTTTCTCCTCTGCCTCCCATTTGAAAAAAAAAAATTTCAGGAATTCTCTGGCAGTCCAGTGGTTAGGACTCGGCATTTTTACTGCCAGGGCCCGGGTTCGATCCCTGATAGGGGATCTATGATCTTGCAAGCCACCAGGTGTGGAAAAAAAAAAAAAAATCTCAAGGAAGGACTCTGGTTACTCCTGGGTCTTTTCTTCCCTTTTGACCAATCTCCTAAACCTATTCCTAGGGGGTGGGATCTGTTAGCAAAAGAGAGCCTTAGATGCTGGTCAAACAAAATCTGTGGCCTGTGAAATACTTTAAAAGCATGAAATCAAAACAAGCCTTGACTATTCTCCTCCCACTGACTTCATCTTCCTTAGTTAAGAATCCTTAAGGAATCTGATCATAGCAAAGCAGGGTTTCTCAGCCTCAGCCTCAGCCTCAGCCCTACGGATGTTAGTTGCCAAATAAGTCTGTTGTACGGAGCTGTCCTGTGCGCTGTAGGATGTTGAGCAGCATCCCTGGTCTCTCTACCCACTAGATGCCAGTAGCAGTGCTCCATCTCCCATTTTTAGAACCCAAAAATATCTCCAGACATTGCCAAGTGTCCCCTGGGGAACAAAACTGCTCCCAGTGTAGTCACTGAAATAGAGGGATGTGAGATGGGAGAACAGAGGGCATTTTCCCAGAAGCTATTACCAAAGTAGACATCTTGTGGGGTGAGGGGAAGATAAGGGGAAAGCCATGGAGGAAGGGAGGGAGGAGAGGATGGACATGGCAGTGCTTCCAGCACCTGTCATTTTTCCATTAGCACCTTAGAACCAATTAATTTATCATATTATCTAGCTGTCAACTTGGAAGAAGAGCTAGGGCACCAGGGCATATGAAATAGAATGAGGCATATAAATACTTCAGCCTGCAGGTGTGGGGAGGGAAGGATGGACTAAGGATTCAGACTCCTTAATGGAGCGGGTAGATGGTGGTAATTCAGCATCAGTGACCATAAACTGAGGGTGCTGGACTATGTTTCTTGTGTCTACTACCAATTGTTATCCATATTAACAAAAGCGATCACTTGTAGTTCAGAGGTTTCATTGGGGTTTCTCAGACCCAATCTTATTTGATTCTCCCCTAAACCATATGAAGTGGGCAAAGGAATATCTTGTTATGCCCATTTTCATATGAGGAAACAACCCATTGTATAGGAAATAGAGACACTATCACGTGGGCACTAAAAGTGTGGGGCTTTTAATACCACAAACCAGGCTTCACTTCTTAGAATCACGCTCCTTATTTGTGAGACAACTCAGGCAAGCGGGCCTGGCCAAGGCAGCTGGTTTCAGTCAACCGTTCCCTAACAACCTGCCCCCTGAGAGACTTCATACTCAAGATACTTCTTGGGAATTGGGGTGGAGGTCTGTTTCTTCTGTAACTACTTCCTGCTGGGAATGGGTGCCGTCCTGCCTAGTAGAGTAGAAGTCTCTCTCCACCTGTTCTATCCTTGTATCCTTTTTTTTTTTTTTTTTTTTGTGGCTCGTGGGCTCTAGAGCGCAGGCTCAGTAGTTGGGGCACACGGGCTTAGTTGCTCTACGACATGTGGGATCTTCCCGGACCAGGGCTCAAACCCATGTCCCCTGCATTGGCAGGCAGACTCCCAACCACTGCGCCACCAGAGAAGTCCCTTTCCACCTGTTCTAAATCAAGGTATTCCGTGTCTGAAACTGGCTTCCACCCTCACAGTAACAACAATTTAGCCTGAAACTGTTGGACCCTATTAGAGATAAACCTTGTAAGCAGACAGGGACCAAACAGAAGGCCTAACAGAATGTTCATTGCCGAGCCCAGAAAAGGAAGGCAAAACTTGGGGTGAGGGCTGCAGAGGGTGTGACTTTCTTCTGATTGGTTAGTGGTGAGGTAACAGGGCGGTGCTCCAGGAATCTTGCACTCAGCCTGAAGTTACCATCCTCCACCTGGGTGGGACCCCCAGTTCTACTGAAGAGCTCAAAGATATTGTTATGCATACTCCTGAGGAGGAACCAGGGCCCTGCCCCAGGGCAGCACCACCACTTACCGCTCCTCCCCTGCTTCTGCATTCCCTACCTTCCCTGATTAGCAACTGTTTGAATCTGCTCTTTTGAACTCAAGGAAGGTCAAGGAGGCTGAAATATGGGACACAGAAAGGATTTGTACCTGGGAGCTCTACAGGGTCCTGCTCAGTTTCAATTCCCCCTTTTCTTTGAAACTCCTCAGTCTCTCACGGAATGGAGCGACAACCACTCTGGCCACTTTCTGCTGAAATGGGGCATAGTCCTGCCTCAATCTGGGGAATAGACGCCAAATTGGAAATATTCCTGAGTTCCAAGTCCTGGATCTGAGTCTTCTATGATTAAGATCTCAATTCCTTGGTCTGTCATTTTGGTGTAACCGACCCAATTAGAAGTAGTTGGAAGAGTGACAACTGGAATTTTAATAGACAAAATAAATCTCATTCCCCAAGGAATTCAGAAGACTAAGCTCGAAACCCAGTCTGGACCTCGCATCTTGGGGAGACTTATAGCCAGGTAGCCAGTTGTCTAATTTTACCTAAGTAGGTTTTAACTTCTGACGTAGCATTAACATATACATAACAGGAGCTATTGGCCACTACACATATGTCTCCTCTTTTTGTTAATATCTGATCTAAAGCAATTTCATTGTCTAAGAAATTTAATAGTTACGGGAGGATATCTTGAAACCATAAGGTTGCAGCTACCAGAGGCCAGCAGAAATTGTTTTGAGAATGGCTGGTGGATCCCAAGTCTGACGCAGCTCAGAAAACTCAAGTTCTCAGCAATACAAGGACTTTGAAATCACGTCCATAAAGCCACCTAGTATTACCTTGGATGTCTGAACCGCAGCTACCCCATTTTGACTTTCAATTGCATTTCTCTCCTTAATGGCCAAAGCAGATGTCACTGTTAATGATTTCAGTGCTTTTCTAGATATGAGAAGATGCAAGAATTTGGGCTCATAAAATCTTCTCCTGAAAGTATCTAACTATCTGAAGGCCTGTTCTGCCAGTTTTTCCCAGAGCGCAGAGGGCCTCATTCCTGATCTCCACCCTGAACTCCTTTCAGGGTGTGTTGAAGGTCAGTGACCACAGTAACCATAGACTTAATCCTTGCAGAGGCAGATGACAAGTGCCAACTTTCAGCTGTCACGGTCCCATCACGGTCATAAACTTTCAGCTGGCAGGGTCCCATCATGGTCATAAATTCGACCATGGTTTGACAGGTATTTCATGACCATTTTGTTCCACGGTGCTAGGAATGCTCATTCCCAGGTCTGGCAAAGATTTCGCTAGTAGGCCACTCAATGTGCTGTTACTGACCTAGGCCTTATTAACAGTAGCCAAAAGTCTCTGGACCACCTGTCTTACTAGTCTCTTATGGAAAAGAGTCCCTCTTGTTGCTTTTTCCCATAGCTGGAGTTACACTATTACAATCCTTGATCTCATAGGAACATACCATCATTTATCAGCGGCTCAGTCACACATTTGGTAATGCAAGAGACAACAATTTTATAAAACAGGCACTGTAAAAAATAGTACAGCTAGCAGTATTAGTAAGGTCGTAAGCAAGAATTTAAGTCAAGAACTTCCATTAGGTGCAGCCCAGTATATCTCAGGTTGTCTGACTTAGTCTGTTCTGTACCAATCCTTATCTATAAGGTAAATTTTATATTGGCATTGTCCATAAAGCACGCAGCCCAATTTCCTAGTGTTACTAGGCTGGTTATCACAAGTATGGTTTGATTGTTCCCAACGTAAGGGAGCCTTTAAATTTAAATGACCATAGCCTGGTGTTAATCTCCTGATTGCAAATCATGAAGCATTTGATCTTCATTCAAAAACAGATTACTGAGTTAAGCTTCAGAAACAAACTTAGAGTGCCCTTTTAATAATTCAATTAAACTTTACAACAATAGAACCTAACAGCAAGGAACTATCTGGGAAGTGAATCTTAGTGAATACAGACCTCAATAAACAGAATTAGAATTTGATATCCATTGATACATCTCTTTCTCTCTAATATTACCCTCACTTTTGTCAAATATGGTCAAATCAAGACTGATTCATCTGCAAATTAAGTCTGATTAATGGATAGAAGGCCCCCTAGGGCCAGGAAAACCATGCCAATGGCTTCTCACAGATTCCGCCTTACAGATTTAGGTGAATTCCTCCCTTTTGAGGTCCACAAAATACCTTCAGATTCCTGCACCTGTTAGGAGGTGGCCTTCCTAATTTAATTTACCTTATAAAGCTGCTGGGAACCTAAGAATTTCCAATCTCTGGAGGGATCGGGTAGAGAGAAAAGAGAAATGCCATGATTTTACTCACAGAGGTGTGATTTACCAAGTTGTTGTAAGTCATAAGTAACTTGAGGGGAAGGCTTCCCTATATCTGGAAGACACAAATCAAGACCAGTATAACCATATTCACCAGTTCACTCAGTAAACAATCCTCCTGTTAACTTTTTATGAGCTATCAAGCTTTCATTTAGGATTCTTTAATTTCTTACCCAGTTCAGCATTATGGTCTGAAAGTCAGAAACTTGTATTTATCCAAAAGTTCTTTCTATAAATCTTCTTGAAGAAGAAACTTTTTTTGCAAAAGCATCAGAGTAAAACCATAGCTATCTATAATGACAAAAGACCTAAGAAGGCACGTTTAAAATCTGATTACAATGCAACTGACAAAGAAACTTGATTACTGCTGTGACATACACTTTCAGATAATAACTATAATTATGACTGATAACATTTTACCAGGACGTATCAGATTCTTAGGAACCCCATATAATTTCTAGGATATCTATATTAATAACATTTACCATACAATAGAGCCTAAGAAGGTTTATTACTCATTTGACAATACTTCCCATGTAATTTAACATACCAAACGAACCTAAGAGTTTAATCTCTCTCTTTGGGCTGTTTCAGGGGCCCTTTGAAGCATCCCAAAGTTAGCTAGCAGTCAAAATGACTTCATTAGAATTTGATTTAGGAGGTTTTGTCCAAAATTAAAAATACCAAAAAGGATTTAAAACACTTGGTCAGATAGGATCATAGATCACTGTGAAACAACAGTTATTCACTTAGCCAAAGTGACAATGAAAGATTTCAAAGGTAAATACAGAACTCTTCACTTAAAAGGTAAAGAAACTTAAAATCTGTTATCAAAGTCACTTCAACATTTTAAGAAAACTTGTTCTTTTAAGAGAGAGAAAAACCAAATTCAAGTTTTGCACCAGCTTACTTTTAAAATTCATTTACTCATTTAAATTCATTCTAAACTCAGCCAGTCCCAACCACGCACAAAACTCAGTGTCTGCTTCCCACAAACCTTCCATCACTTTCTGTATCTATACTAGCACATCCCTCATTTTTCCATCCCAAAACAACCAGCTCCAAGATAGAATCACTTTCTTTTTCCTTAATAAAATGTAATTCCATTCCTCATACCTTCTTTACTGAAAACATACATCCTACTTTCCTTAAGCAACCATGAACTGTCTTTTACATTAGCATTAAACATAAATGCCAGTGATAAATTCTAAAAACATCTCAGGGAGGCACCAAACATATTCATTAATAGTCCAAAATACCTTTAGTTTCTCTGTTTAATAATTTTATTTGGGAATGACCCAGCTATTCAACAAACTTCCATCATTTAACTTAATTTAACACAACTCTAAAATTTAATGTTGCCAAATATCTGGAGAGATCATCCTCAAGTAGACATTCCTAAAACATAATTATTCCTATAGAGTTTACCTAAAATCTCTTATATCATTTATATTTACTTTCCTTAAAAGGTTTTTTTTTAGTTACTTTTCTTGTTGACAGATTTGTAACAGATATAATAAGGTTTCATTTGACTTCTATTAAACTTAGGTACAATAAAGGTATTATACTTAATGTTGATGACTCTAAAGACATGTTTATATTAATTAAATTTACAAACGTAAACTAAGTTTAATACCATATATTAATTTAATACTGAATATTTCCCAGTTCACGTGAACCTGAAATTAATTCTAGCCAGTTACCTTCCATATTTTTGAGAATTTATATAAGCGCTTAATTTCCTTTAAGCCAATTAAGTAGAACCCATTGACAAATTAATCTGATAATACCATCCAAAGGTAAGGACATATATATAATGCACACAGGCATATAGACAAACACAACCAGAGATCTCGTAGCTTCATCTTCTAAACTTAGTCATGAATTGGGTGTTAAAATATAAAACTCACTAGTTTATAAATAACAGTTGGAATAAACAAAAATTTTAAAGGTTTTTTTCCCCTATCTTTTTTTCCTCAGTCTCAGGAATTAGGGATGATCTAGATAAGTGATCCTGAGTGCCCTGGTCTCAAGGCACAGGGTGAGAAAAGCAAATTCTTCTAGAAGGACTTATTCCCTCAAGGTCAGAATTCTGAAAAGATGTTTTATCAAGCTTGCTTTTACTAACTGTACATGCAAAAAGAACCAGTTTGGGAATTTTCAAGAGTTTTACCTAAACCAACTTTCTCTGGAGTCTAAAGAATATTGTGGCCACACAATGTTATAATAAAATATCATCTTTTCTTAGTCATAGGCTCATAGCTAAAATCTTTCCAGTCAGGCAGAATTTGCCCAAGAGGGCTTCACAGTAGAGCAGAGCCAGAATTTCCCATTCTACGAGGCAGAATGACCGTCACAAATCACAGCACGGAACACAAAGTATTAAACACACATACTCACAGCTGTCCTAACCAGATATTCCCTTAAATACAAGGCTGCAGTTTCTCAGAAAACCTCCTACAGAGACACAGAACTTCAGATCAGAGTATTGACAGAGTAAACGGAAATATCTCGGGTCTTCAATGATATCAAACGGAGGGAAGAAGGCCAGGTTGAAAGAAGAAGGGAAGGAGGAGAGACAAAAGGGGTGGCCTTACGGACGTCTCCTGCCACCCGCAGAAGCCCAGGCATTACAGGATTTTTCCCTGGGCTTACAGGAAGGGAGGACGGGAACTCAGCCCTACCAAAAACCAGAAACCAGATACCAGATACCAGATAATTTGAGTTCTCTGCCCATCAGAGGTGATCAGTCTCTGGCCCTCAGATCAGGCTGAGGCCCTTCAACCAGACTCCTGTGTCCAGGACAGAAGAAAGGAGGGGACAGATAGGAGGGGTTGAAAAGAGGAAAGGGAGAGGGAAAGGGAAAGAGGGCAACAAACTCTCTTGTTCCTTACCTGGTTGGGGCACTCTGGTCAGTCGTCCATGTCAGGAGGAGACCAGGGACAAAAGGTTCCCGGTAGCAGCTGTTGGGTCTGGTCCATCAGTGGGTGAGCTGGTCCCCAAGAACCCTGAGTGGTCGGGATGTCAGTTGTAGCAAAGAATGGGTCCCATCAGAGTCATGAGCTGTTGCAGAAAGGGGGATCCCTTTCAGAACCTGAGAGTGGGCTCTCGTCCAACACTTGGAAATGATTGTCCGAGGAGACACACATGCTGACAAAGCAAAAACTTTACTGGGGGGCTTCCCTGGTGGCGCAGTGGTTGGGAGTCCGCCTGCCGATGCAGGGGACACGGGTTTGCGCCCCGGTCCGGGAGGATCCCACATGGCGCGGAGCGTTTGGGCCCGTGAGCCATGGCCACTGAGCCTGCGCGTCCGGAGCCTGTGCTCCGCAGCGGGAGGGGCCACAGCAGTGAGAGGCCCGCGTAACGCAAAAAAAAAAAAAAAAAAAAAACTTTATTGGGAAGGGGCGCCCAGGTGAAGAGCAGCAGGGTAAGGGAACCCAGGAGAACTGCTTTGCCGCATGGCTTGCAGTCTTGGGTTTTATGGTGATGGGGTTGGGTTAGCTTCCAGGTTGTCTCGGGCCGATCATCTTGTTTGGCCCATTGTCTGACTCAGGGTTCTTCCTGGTGGTGCGCACATCTCTCAACCAAGATGGATTCCAGCAAGGAGGACTCTGAGATGTTGATCATCTCCTCCCTCTTTTGGCCCCTCCCGAATTCTCCAGGTTACTTTTCAGCAGCTGCACCATGTTCCTTATAGGAACCACCTGTTGTGAGACAACTCAGGCAAGTGGACCTGGCCAAAACGGGTGGTTTTGGTCAACAGTTCCCTAAGAGTATGAAGCCCTACCGCTCATGCTTTTGCAATTCTAGTGACTGGTTGAAGTGTGGAATGGCAATACAACTCTGGCCATGAAGACCTGAAAAGTCTCAAAGACTAAGGGAGCTTTTAAAAAAGCTTTCCTTCACTGCAAAAAATAAAGGTGCACAGGGGAAGAAATGGTCCCTCTTTGGTGTGATATGCACAGAATAGCTGCCACCATCTTGCAAGCATGAGAAGAACAAACTGGAGAGGAAAGCTGAAACATCAAAGACAGCAGAACAGATGATAAAGACATCTGGGCCCTGACGATATCACTCAACCAAGCACTGATTTAACAGCCCTGGATAGCTCTGTCTTAGGACTGGTTTTCATGGGAGAAAATTAATCTCCTTTTTGTTTCATCCATTTGAATCAGATTTTCTGTTATTTTCAGCCAAATTCATCCCGATAAAATCAGCCATAATGATACCTGCACTACTAAGAATAAGATTCATTGTACACTTACTACGTTTCAGATACTGTACTAGGCTTTTTAGATTTGATATTTCCTTTGAAATATTACATGTTTCACCCTTACAACAAACTCATAAAGTAAATACTATTAACTCCATTTTACAGATATGTAATAAAGCAGAAGAAAGAAAACCAACATTTGTAGATTACAGGCATACATACTTAACCTCTTGGGACATTGAGGAGATGGCTAAGAGTGCAGACTCCTGAGTCAGACCATCTACATTCAAATCCAGTTTTATCTCTTACCAGCCCTGTGATCTTGGGCAAGTACTTATAAAATATTATCTTTGAGCCTCTGTTTCCTCATCCTTAAAATGGAGATGATACTTGCATCCATGTCAAAGTGTTGTTAGAATGAAAGGAAATTCATTGAATCAACAAATATTGTGTGCATGAATCAGGGTGCTGGGATTCAAATCTAACTAGGTTTCTTTTGGTTTCAAAGAAATTGGTGTGGCTACATGACAAAGGCTGTTTGGGTCTGAGATTGGGACAGAGAAGTGGAAGGATGAACTAAGCACTGGTTGTGAAGAGCTCTTCATGTTTGGTCAAGGAATGTGGGGAACACATTTCTGAACTGAGGCTGTGGGACTGTGAGAAGAAGGCAGCATGGTCTAGAGCTGGCAGTGGAGCACAGGAGAAGGTGAGCGCTGCCAGATGGGTGACCCTCAGTCTCCAGAGATGCAGTCAGTCTCTGGGGATACACTCTCCAAGGATGGCTATGGGATTGCCTCATTAATTATTAGATTTGCTTGTGCACTGTGATATTGTGATTTTTAATAAGAAATATGTATTTGTCTCTGTCCTGTTTCTGGCACAGAGCTCCTGAAACCCTTAGAATTTCCTAAGTGTTGGGAGTGATTAAGGTGTCTTCTGTTATGTAAATGAGGTGAGTTTTGGACTGCATCTAGATGAGGGCTGGTTACCAGAGGAACGAACCCTGTGATTGAAGGATTGGAACTTTCAGTCCCACCCTGCTGACATCCAGGGAGAGAAGAACTGGAGGCTGAATCACGAGCCAACAGCCAATGATTTAACCAATCATGCCTATGTAATGAAGCCTCCGTAAATACCCAGAAGGAGGGGGTTCAGAGTGCTTCCGGGTTGGTGAACATGTGGAGGTGCTGAGCTCCATTCCCCCTTTCCCCATACCTTGCCCTGTGCATCTCTTCTACCTGGCTGTTCCTGAATTCTATCCTTTTATAATAAACTAGTAATCTAGTAAACAAAATGCTTCTCTGATTTTTGTGAGTCACCCTAGCAAATCAATTGAACCCAAGGAGGGGGTTGTTGGAACCTCCCACCTATAGCCAGTTGGTCAGAAGCACAGGTGACAACCTTGACTAGCGATAGACATGTGGAGTAGGACAGGGTGTGCACGAGGGACATCCTTGTGGGACTGAGCCTGTAACCTGTGGGACCTGACATTATCTCCAAGTAGTGTCAGAATTGAGTTGAATTGTAGGACACCCAGCCGGTGTTGGAGAATTGCTTGGTGTGGGGGGAAAACCCCTACATATTGGAATGGGTATCAGAATATTAGGCACTTTTGTTGCCCAAAATCCATGAGATGTTGCTGATGGTTACGGTTCAGTCACCTCTCCATCAGCCAACCTGGGCACAAACTGACCTTGAGTATTTGGGCAATCAGGGCCTCTGAAGTCTCAAACTATCTTATTCTAAAAAGACAAAAACATGATCAGGTGGCTACAGTAGGAAATTTGGGGTCAGGCAGAGCTGGCCTGGAATCCTTCGGATCAGGTGATCTTAAGCACAATGCTCGACCCTTAGGCCCTCAGTATAATTGTTCTGGAGTCAGACTATCTGGATTCAAATCTTGGGTCCGCCACCTGCTGGCTGTGTAACCTCAGATAAGTTACTTATAAACTCTCTCCGGCTGTTTCCTCGACTGTAAAATGGGGAAGAGAGTTTTACCTACCTGTTAGAGTGGTGGAGGTGAAATTATATGAGTCATACATTCAGTGAGTAGTTACTGAGAACCTCCTGTATGACAGCCAGGTTCTGGTGGTGACAAGACAGACTAGATCCTCATTCTCGTGGAGCTCACACTGGAGTGTGAGGTAAGAGGTGATACGCGTATAATTAAAATAAAAAATAATATCAAGCAGTGATCAAACTAGAGCTGCTTTTGACAGAGAGGGGAAGTTTGAACAGAAAGTTGAATAATGGTGGAGCAGGGGCAACAGCAAGTACAAAGGCCCAGAAGCAAAACAGTGTTTGGCACAATCGTGGACGAAAGTATTAAAAGGCCACTGCGTCTGGACTGAGCAAAGGGAAGTGAAGTGCGAGAGGTAGACAAGGGCTGGACCCTGGGAAGCCTCATCACTCTTATTTCGGAGTTTACTTGAGAAAGGAAAGCATTGGACGAGGTTTTTAAATAAAGCAATTTCTTACCAGAGTGCCATCTATTCTAAAATTCATACCCAGTGTTTGTTTTAATGAGGTATGGTTAGACACGCAGACATGGAAATGACTGTCATGAGGGAAGAAGTTTATACTCACAGATCCCTAGAAACAGGAGGCAGGGCCACACAGTGAAGCACCATGGTCAGTCAGGAGTCAGAGGTGGGATATGGCAGAGTATGGCCCAGAGCCTTTATTGGGGTACTAGCAGGAAAGAAAGGGTGAGGCAGGGTAGGTATACTGAGTAACTTTAGAAATGGATGATTGAATAATTTTGATGGGCTCTGGAGTATAGGGGCAGTCCCTAGTTGTCTAGTACCTGGCCCTGGAGTGATTTAGGGCAAGGGGAAGATTGGTTTGGTGTGTGAGAGTTTGATAAAGGAAATAATTGGGAGTATGGGATCTGTACTGGTTGGTTTGTATATCAAAAGCACACTCAAAAAGAGCTGCTTGCTGTTTCTAGGAATTAGCTGGCCCTGGAAGGGGCCATATCTCTAGCATCAAGGCCCTAGATGTCAGAACATCAAGAATACAGAAAATAAGAAAATATAGCCAATACATTACCACATAACAAGATTTCCATAATTGATATCTATAGTATTATCTAATAGAGAGATGGGGGCAATGCATCCTATTTTGAAGAATTGCGAGAAATGATTGTGCAATGTATGCAAAGAACCAAAGACATAGGAAGTCCTCAAATCTGTTATTTCTCTCCCTTTCCTGCTACAACACATTTTGACCTCTAATGCTGTATTTAGACCAGAAAATACGCTATAGCAGATGGGTTCTGACCTGCATTTTAAACTGAGAACAAAGTTTCACCTTCTACAAACCAAATCAGCCCTGGCAACTGATTTAAAAAAGTGTATTCATCATTGGATGTGTTGCCACCATGTTTGACCCTCTGACAGTCACTTAAAAAGTAGCAATGACAAAAGGACAAGGGAAAGAGAATAAACACGTGTTGAGTGTAGTCTATGGGCCAAGCACGACGTAAGACAAACATCATCACAATGTTTCCCCAAACATAGTCACAAAAATGCTATGGTCTGACCGTTGTGCCCACACTTCAAATCCATGTGTTGAAATCCTAACCCCCAAAAATGATGGTGTTAGAAGGTGGGAGCTTTGGGGTTGATTAGGTCATGAGGGTAGAAGCCTCGTGAATGGAATTAGTGCCCTTATAAAAGAGGCCCCACAGCGCCTCCTAGCCCTATCCCATCATATAAAGACACAATGAGAAGGCTCTGGCTGTGAACCAGGAAGTAAGCCCTCACCAGTCACTACACCAAATCTGCTGGCACCATGATCTTAGACTTCCCAGCCTCCAGAACTGTGAGAAATAAATTTCTGTGGTTTATAGGCTACCCACACTTGTGGTATTCTATTATAGCAGCCTTACAAACTAAGACAAGAGACTATGGGGAAGATAATTTTAGAGGTTCCTATACCCAATATTAAATGACATTGAATCACAAGGAGAGAGAGTTCATTCCTTTCCCATCATTCCAATTGCAGCAAGGGAAAGTCTCAAGTGGGTGCTAGCATACCTTTAATGCCTCTCTAACACTTAACAATCTCCCCTTTCAACAAAGAATGAGTTAAGCCTTAGACTCCGAGCCTTGGCAGGCTACAACACTAGCTAGAATTCTAATGACATTAGTTTTTTTCCCCTTTGATTTCTTAAACGATTTCCTTCTTTATGAGCAAGAGAGGCTAGTTTGACTATATGTGATAAAAACTAATTTAAAAATTAATTTTAAATATCTAATTTTTAAATAGAAGTATGTCTAAGTGAATCAACTTAAAGAAAAATACTATGTAAATAATAGTACAAGCAGCAAAAATCATGCATATGGTACTCAAATTGCTAAATTTCAGGAAATACTAGGTTATTTCTTTTATCTTAAACCTATGAGGCAGAAGCCTTATTTATCTCTGGTTTACCTGGAAACTGGAACACAGAGAGGAGAAATGATTCAGCCAAGGTCACATAGCCTCTTCAACACAATTCCTTCAGGCTCCAAAGTTTGAAATCTTACAACACTGAGAGATCATGGTGTTTATTTCCAGAATCAGAAGTTATCAATTTGGGAAAGCCTCATAAGTATCTCTTAAGGAAGCTCAGGGACCTGCCGGCTTTAGAAATTAGCAGCCAGGTGTCTGGGTAACCCTCACCTGGGAAAGCCTGGGCAAATCACTCAATTCTCTCTTCAAGTCTGCTGCAGCTTCTCCTCCCACAGCACAGCTATAGAGAAAGGCAGAGCAATACTAGAACCAGACATTTCAGGTATTCAGGACACTCTGAAACTTTCCCAAGCAGGACAGCTCTTTCCTCTGCCCCCAGCTAGCCTGGTCCAGCCATTAGATGACCTACCTACTGGGCTTTCTAGCTGCTCTGCTTCTGTGCCCATTGCTGCGTGGTGGAACCGGCCTCATCTGTACATTGATGAGTCATGCTTTCTGTACATTTCAGTGTTTTATCCCTGCGGGAAAGATTCTGGTAAATACCTTCACTCTCACTGCTCTCAATGCCCTGCGCCTCCCTCTTAGGACTATTTCTAAGGCTCTTAAAGAAAATTGAATTTTTGGCAGTTATAGTGCAGTGATTGGAGGAAAAAAAGCTCAAGGAATAGGGGAATGTTCCCATGATAGATGGCTGGAAAGGATATTCAAACCTTCTCTTCTAGTTTGACATCCTGAGTGCCTGGAATGTTCTAGGTGTTATATGGTGTGTGAGAAATCTTGGCCTCTGTAACTCTGCAAATCAAATGAAAATGACATTTGGTAACTTTTTACTCATACAGTACATAGACATGGTGGTAACTCTACTGTTATTGTCTCTTTTGAAGCCAGCTCTCCATCGTGCCAAGAATGGATTCAGCTTTGAGTTTTAAAAGCTGCATTTGTGTTCCAGCTCTGACACTAATACTGTGTGTGGTCATGGACACCTCACTTGACTTCTCTGGACCTCCATTCTCTCAACTGCAAAGTGGGGGAATTGGACAGAATTCTCTCTGTGGGTCCCACAGCTCTCAAGCACCAGGTCGTCACGGGAACTTTGCTTCCTCTCTCTGAGCCACGGATTTCTCATGTGCCAAACGAGCTAATTAAGCCCTGGCCCCTTCACACAGTAATGATGAGGACTCACATAGGATGGTTTATGTGGCCACACAGGCAAACCTGGGAGATATTGCGGGTTCAGCTCCAGACCATAGCCGTAAAGCAGATATTGCAATAAAGTGAGTCGCACGAATGTTTTTGTTTCCCGGTGCACATAAAAGTTGTGTTTACACGATACTGCAGTCTATTAAGTGTGCAACAGCATTATATCTAAAATAATGCACATACCTTAATTAAAAAATACTTCAGGTAAAAAATGTCAACCAACACCTGAGCCTTCAGCTAGTTGTAATCTTTTTGCTAGTGGAGGGTTTGAAATATTTCGAGAATTACCACAATGTGACACAGAGACACGAAGTGAGCAAATGTTATCGGAAAAATGGCGCCGATAGACTTGCTCAATGCAGGGTTGACACAAACCTTCAATCTGTTAAAAATGCAGTATCTGCAAAGCACAATAAAACAAGGTATGCCTGTACTTTGTTAAAAGTAAAGTCCTATCAATTATGAAGTGTTACTGTAATGAGGACAAAGAATCTAAAAAACAAAAAAGCGGATATATGTATATGTATAACTGATTCACTTTGCTGTACACCTGAAACTAACACAGCTTTGTAAATCAACTCCAATAAAAATTATAAAATCAAATCTTCGAATTCTAAAAAACAAAAATCCTTGGCTGATCAGTGCGTGTCCTTTAAATGAAAGGGAGGGTTTTAGGGGCTTTTTTGAGAAGTACTCCTCACATCTCTACAGAGCCTTATCTAGACCATCTTTATGTTTGGGGGATTTTTTTTAAAAAATTGTGGTGAGAACATTTAACATAAGATCTACCCTTTTAAGAAAGTTTTAAGTGTATAATGCAATATTGGTAACTACAGGCATGAGGTTAAAGATAATATCTCTAGAATTTATTCATCTGGCATAACTGAAACTTCATGCCCCTTGAGTAGCAACTCTCCATTCCCATCTACCCCCAGCCCCTGGCAACCACCGTTCTACTTCTGCTTCTATAAGTTTGTTCTTTTAGATTACTCGATGTAAGGGGAATCATGCAGTACCTGTCTCTCTGCGACTGGCTTATTTCACTCAGCCTAATGTCCTCCAGATTCATCCATGTTGCCACAAACGGCAGGATTTACTTCCTTTTTAAAGCTGAATAATATTCTGTTGTATGTATACACCACATTTTCTTTGTCCATTCATCCACTGATGGACATTAGGTTGTAGCCACATCTTGGCGACTGTGAATAATACTGCCACGAACATGGGCGTGAGGAGATACTAGAGGGCTCACAAGGAAGCTGGAAGCCATAGATCTGGGAATGAGCAGGAAACATGAATCACAGAAATAGACCCAGAGCAGGTGAGTCCTCTTGGGCCGTCCCCACGGAGATGAATGAAATCTACCTCTCCTGCCCATGTTCTACTCATTCAAGATTCTAAGCCCCGGAGGACGGAGTCTAATTGACCAAACTGAGGATACCTGTGTGCCCCTGACTGTCCTGGCTCAAAGGATCTGGCCTCTTCTGCTTCCGTAAAGGGTTGGCAGGCTCCTGAATTCACTCTCCTGAGAGCACATCCAGCGGGGAGGCTCACGCTCTAAAAGGAAATCAGGATGTGTTAAGAAGGGGAATAAGATTCTGCACAGCCCCTAAATGTGAAATAACCACTGCCCAGAGACTACTTAAATGCTTAAGTAATCACAATGTGTCACTCTCAGATATGACTTCTTTGTTTTACTTTTTGCCATTAAACACGTTTCCCCACCTGATAGGAAACAGGTTATTCGGTGAGACAGACTGGTTTTGTTTCTTTCCTCCATCTCCTGTCTCTTTTCTCCCTCTCCTCCAGCTCACTTCTGTCAGGTAAGATGACAGGAGCAAAGTGAGTCTTAAAGGCTATTCAGAAGTCTCACGTGTCTCTCTGAAGGAGAGAAAAGACTGTGCTCCTCCTGCTGCAACATTCTGGTCAATTACACCCTCCCTCAATCTACCACCCACACACACCCGTACAGACACACACACATGCCCTCCCTCAATCTAACAACTACACACACATACACCCGTGTGTGCACACATACACATACACATATAGAGACATATACATGTGCAGGTACATCACACAGGCATGCGCACACATGCACACATATATAAATACCTGTGCATGTATACACGTGCATGTACATGTGCACAAATACACACACACACACACACACACACTCTCTCTCTCTCTCTCTCCCTCTCTCCTAACCCTCACCTCCCTTCCTCTCAAAGGCCCATTTCCTTCACCTCATCAACAGCTATTCTTTGCCTGCTGATGAAATTTACCCAGCAGTGACTTGGACTTTTTCTTCCCCCCCACTGGGCTGTAGGGGGAGAGAAGCATGCAATTGTGGAAATATTCTCTTCCTGCTCTGTGGCAGCCCCTGACCACTTGACAGGTCAATGACAAGCAACAAAAGACTTTATCCAAATTCTATGAGAATCCATGCGCCTCTCAAAGAACTTAGCCCATGGCTGTTACGAGCAGCGCTGAAATGAATCCTCAGCAGCTCACCAAGACGGCCTCAACCACAAGCCATGCCTACGGAGTAAAACCAACACAGCCCCAAAACGCAAGGAAAGCAAACAAGAGGCTGCAGACAAACTGGTAAGAGCTCTAGCAGAGCTGGCCAACGGCAGTAGAGAACCCGGAGCATCAGGGGAAAATGCCAGGTACCATTGTGACAGCTTAATAGCAGGGAAGGAAGGGTCTCCTGCAACATCTCTGAAGGCTGGATGTCTAAAGAGCTGCAACACCACCAGGAGCGGTTGGTTTCAACAATAGCTTGTAATAACCTGCTTGGCCAAGAGACCTTACACAAGATATTTTTTCCTATATTTTACTATTAGAATTTTCAAGGATACGTAAAAAGTGAAAGAGAGTGAAAACTCATATACCCATGACCTAGACTCTACTATTAATATCTCCTGCTTTAACACATATCTATCCTCCCTTCTCTCTAGTCACCAATCCATTTCATTTTTTGATGCATGCCACTCACAGTGACACACTTCACTTCAGAATTTCAGTATGCATGTCACTAACTAGAGTTCAGTGTTTGTTTATGGTTCATACACAAGATACTTTTGACATAAAAATAAAAGGGGGGGTTAGGGAAAGGGTGAGAGGAATAGGTGAAGCACAGAGAATTTTTAGGGCAGTGAAAATATTCTTTATGACGCTACAATGATGGCTAATGTCCTTATATATTTGTCCAGACCCATAGAATGTGCACCACCAAGAGTGAAGGCTAATGTAAAATATGAATTTTGAGTGATAATAATGTGTCATGTTCATCAGTTGTAACAAATGTGCCACTCTGACAAATGTGCCACTCTGACAAATGTGCCACTCTGACAAATGTGCCACTCTGGTGCGGGATGTTGATGATGGGGGAGGATCTACATGTGTGAGGGCAGAGGAGATATGGGAAATCTCCCTGCCTTACGCTCAATTTTGCTGTGACCTAAAACTGCTCTAAAATATAAGGTCTGGTTTTTAAATTAAATAAATCATTTTAAAATGAAACAAAACCTATGACTTAGCTATGACAGAGGACTAGCAAACTGGCATCCCACAGGCTGAATTCAGCTTGCAGATGTGCTGGTTTTACCTGCCCAGCATCTATCCCCATTTCTCCTGTTACAGAATTCCAAGTTTCCTTTGGATACATGGTCTACCTTATCTCACAGTCCATGTGGTTTGGGAAGAACTGACCCCTTCTTTTGGCTCCATCGCTGGACCCGTGAGCCCCACCCGGCCAATCAGTGCGTTTGGGTCTGTCTTCAGAAATCCAACCCAACTCGTGCGTTGGACTGAGATGGGCACATGAGAAGGGCTGGTCCGACAAGAGCGAAACTTCAATTTTAGCTCAGGTTACTAAGCTGTTAGGATACATCCAGGGATGCTGGAGTCCACCTTTTTATGATGTTGTAAGAGCCTGTATAAGAATGTAGCTAATCCAAAGCAAAGCAGAGCCCATTGGTGGAAAGGGACAAGTACTTTTTGCTCCTGGATCCAGCAAGTCCTAAAGTTCAGCAAACTTCTATATTTTTCAGTTATGAGTTGATACATTCCTTTTTACAATTTAAGCTGGTTTGAGCTTTGTTATATTGATTCCAATCAAAAGATTCCTGATGGATACACAGTAGTGAGCTGATATGGGATTCACGCCCAGGTCTAGGTTCAAGGACCCACTACACACCCCTCAGTGAATTCCTACATTAAGAATTCAAAAGGGAAGGAAACTGACCTTGCCCATGAGGCCATCTGAATCCAGGAACTGCAGGTAACGCCTGAGCGGCAGCAGGGGGTGGTGTTGTAGAGGAGGGGGGATCTGTGCAGGGAGCTACAGGGGGTGTGCAGACTAGGAAAGGCTTCAAGGGTGAGAAGTCTGTAAAAGGGAGGAGGGACCGGCGGACAAGTTACACTCTTATGGGAGGTGGGGGACTGGGCAGGTCCGCACCGTGGGCCTAGGGTGCTCCAAGCGCCCTTTCACCAGCCCTTCCATCCTGAATAATTTCAGTCATAATCACTGTGTGTGTCTCTCTCCCTATCAGTCTGTCTGTCTTTCTGTCTATTCATCTATTCCTTGCCTCCCTGTGTCTCTCTCCACTTCTTTGTCTCTCCCTCACTGTCTCTCTTTTTCTTTTCCTCTCTGTCTCTCCCTCTCTGTCCGGGTGTGTGCCCCTACCCCTCCCCTTCCTCCTCCCCCCACCCACACTCGCTCTCCTATAACTGCTGGGAGGCAGTCCACTCCATCACCATCACCACCAGAGTTCAACACAACATCAGTTCTCACATGTCCAACCTGACAGCCTCATGACTTGTCTTCCCACCCCCATTCTTGTCTCCCTTCCATCAGTCCTCCACCTCTCTGACAAAGCAAATGTTTTAAAATGCAAATCTAAACCTGGCACTCCCCTGCTGAAAACCAGAGGTGAAGACCAAACTCCTCACCACAGGCCACAAGGCCCTTCCCACTCTCCAACCGCAACCGGCTCCATGTACTCTCCAGCTCACTGCACCCCAGTCTCCCTGGTCTTCTGGTTCCTCAAAGAGTCCTTCTCACTCCCACCCCAGGACCTTTGCACTTGCTCTTTTTTCTCCCTGAGATGCTCTCCTCACTCCCAGCCCCGCATCCCTTCCTTAGTTAACTATTATTCATCTTTCACATCTTGTTTCAGGTCTAAGTATTGCTTCCTCAAAGAAGCCTTCCCTGATTGCCAAACCACATCGGATATCACTAGTATGTGGTTTCTCATTCCTATGACTTTTTCTGTAAAGCATTTATCTAAGTTTATAATTATGTGTGTGTGTGTGTGTGTGTGTGTGTGTCTGTCTGTCTGTCTGTGTGTTTATGGTATCAGATGGATTAATTCATGCCTGTCTTTTGCACTTAAGATCCAGGAAAGCAGAGACCAACTTTTTAGAACAACTGTATACCCTGAACTCAGTACAGTGGCTGGCAGACAATTCTAGTTTGTTATAGTCCCCACTTCTCCCTTTTGCCTTCCCAACACTGAATAAAGTGTTAGTTACAATTTATATTATATTTGTGCTACTGTTTTTCTTAAAGAATTATTACTTTATACCACTGTCTCTGTCAAAGGGCAGAGAAATGAAAGCTAGACCAAAAAGGCTAGGTGTCACCAGAAAAATGGGAAATAGCATATTTCCTTATGGAACTGAAGAATGAACAATGGTTCTGCCTCACTCATGTTTATTACCTGCCCAGGCTCATAGGTATTTGAGTTTGCAACCCCCGTCCCTAACATTCTCCATATATTTCTATTATATTTATTTACTCATTCATTTAAGATTTATCGCTGGACACCTACCTGGCACTGTTCTTAGCACTGGGATACGGCAGAGGACAAGACAGATGAAGTCCCAGCCCTAGTGTCACATGGAGCCCACCTTACATTGTGTAACAGTTTTCTGTTGGATACATGTCTCTCCACTAAACTAAGCTCCTCCCAGTGGTTATAGCACAGGCTCTGAAGCCAGACCACCTGGAACCTAATCCCAGCCAGGTGGCCTTGGCAAATTACTAAACTTCTCTGTGCCTTGGTTTTCTCACCTGTGAAATGGGGCTAATAATTGTACCTTCCTTCCAGTGTTATCATGAGGATAAAATGAGTGAAGACATACCTGTTTCATAAGTCCCCAATCAATGTTAACTCTTATTACCCACCTCTGTACCCTAAGCAGGGCCAGGTTCATGGGCGTGCTGTCACACAGGCCCCTCGCTTAGAAGGGCTCCATGTTTGGTTTAATGCTCTGCTGTTACCACTCTGAAATGCTTAATTTTTGAACAAGGGCCCCACAGTTTCATTTTTGCAACAGGCCCTGCAATTATGTAGCCAGTCCTGGTCAACACATGTCAAATGTCCAGTGAAAGTCTGTTGAAAATGAATAAGTATATGAATTTCACCAACCACAGTTGTCAGCTCACATACTCCATTGTCTTACAGAGCCAGTCAAGTGGGTCAGCGCTTGAGCAAAATTAAACAGACTTTGTTGTTGACTCATCATGTCCCTCCCCCAGGACCAAGAACACCCAAGGCCTGACCTTGGACCTTAAAGTTCTTCTCTTCCCACCCATCCATTTCCCAGGAAACCTGGACATTGACAAGCTGCCAAGGCTCTCAATAGAGCAGCAGAGAACCCAGTCAAATTCCCTGTTCTCCAGAACTGCAGTCTGCACTGTCTCTGCTACTCCACACCATTTCTCCGTGCTCAGCATCCCTAGAATGAGGCATACCTGGTTTCCTTCATCCCCATTTTACAGATGGGGAAATGGAGGCTCAGAAACAAGACGTGTTAAGATTCCCCATGCAGCCCAGTCCCTCTGCCCAGTCAAGTCTCTAGTTTTATAAAGAGTCTCTAACTAGAGCCCCAGAATCAAACCACACAAATTATTTTTAAAGTAGCAGCCATATATGATAATGACATGCTAAACCTAGGATTGTGCCCTACCCCAACCCTATCAGCATCCAATGTTCTGACACTCCACAAAGACAAAGATAAACTCATTTTCCCCTGCCTGGCACGCCCTAGGTCAGTTGTGCTGGGACCCTCTATTCTTTCAATGTTTGTTGAGAATCCACAAAATGCAAGCTCTGTGTAGAAGCACAGGCAAGAAACAAACTAAATAATTAAATTGTATATTGTATGTCCATGGTGCTAAGCGTATGGAAAAAAATCAAGCAGGGAAGGGGCAGAGGAAGTGAGCGTTTTGGACAGGGGTTGCGTGAAAATTTCCATTTTAAATAATATTGTCAGGGAAAGCTTCAATGAGAAGGAGACGTATAAGCAAAGACCTGCAGAAGCAGGTTAATTCAGCTTTATGGAGAAAGAGCACTTCAAGCTGAGGAAAGAGCCAGTGCAAAAGCCCTGAGGCATTATCCATGGTTCGCAAGGTAAGGAGATCTCTGGATAGACGGGGAGCTTTGTCAAATCACATACGCCTGCCCCTCCCCAACCCCAGTTTCACATCTCAGTCTAGTTGCCTGTAGACAAATCTAATCTATAGGTTCTTGAACAATTATTTGTCAAGGCTCTATGATGGCACTGTTTTATTTATCAATGCACTGGGGTTCTTTGTTTTGTTTTTGTTTGGGGCAGTCACATTTAAATGGGAGAGTGCACAACAAAATTTCGATATCTAACTTGGCTTGAGATATCAGACCTGGCCTCACTGGGCCCACATGACTGTGTAATAATCTAACAACGATATGTAATGATCTAACAATCCTAGCAGTGATGGGAACTGGACACAGGCCCCTTGTTGGGCAGAAGGGGCAAAGGTCCCCTCCATCTTGGGAGACCTGGAGAGGCTGGGGAAAGCCCACCCAGTCCCCTCCCCCCTGCAATAAATGTTACTGGGGGGCGCTGTCGGGGCGCAGAGTGGGGTCATAGTCTTTTCTGAGCCCATCACATGCTCCTGGGATGACAGCTGCTCAGCCCCACCTCTCCTTGGGATTTCTGCAGAATCTTTAACTCTCTCACATGCACTGCCTTGAGCCCCAGGCGTATCTCCCTTCCCAATTCTCTTGTGGCCCACAGAAGAGCTGCATGGGGAACTCTCCCTCTGGCTACCCTGAGGAGAAGGGGGTGCCCATTCACCCCAATTCTCCAAGATTGCCTAGATCCCACCTGCTTTACCTCTCTTATCCTTCACTCAACCCTCAAACACTAGACCACCCTCAGGTAGCTCCAACGTGAGTCTGAGTGTGTGTTTGGTGTGTCGCATGAGTGTGGTCATTGTGCACGTTGACAAAGATGCCTCTGTGTTCTCACGTGTCTGGATGTGGGATGAGAGGGCTTCCACATGCCCCCTGAGAGTGTGATTGTGTCCCCCTGACTGAGTATCGTGTCTGTGTGAGTGTGGATGAGTGTGTCTGAGTGGCTGCAACATCCCATCCCTGGCAGGAGGGCTCCATGTGGAGGGCTTCTGCAACCCTGCCCATGTCCCATTCAAAGGCACTCAGCTCAGGGACAGTCCACCTCTGGCCAACACACACACTCAGATGAACGCACACTTCCTTTTTTTTTTTTCTGTTTTTTTTCTTTTTTGTTTTCTTAACATCTTTATTGAGTATAATTGCTTTACAATGTTGTGTTTGTTTCTGCTGTATAACAAGCTGAATCAGCTATACATATACATATATCCCCATATCCTCTCCCTCTTGTGTCTCCCTCCCACCCTCCCTAACCCACCTCTCTAGGTGGACACAAAGCACCGCGCTGATCTCCCTGTGCTATGCGGCTGCTTCCCACTAGCTATCTCTTTTATATTCGGTAGTGTATATATGTCCATGCCACTCTCTCACTTCGTCCCAGCTTACCCTTCCCCCTCCCTGTGTCCTCAAGTCCATTCTCTACGTCTGCATCTTTATTCCTCCTGCCCCTAGGTTCATCAGAACCTTTTTTTTTTTTTTTTTTAGATTCCATATATGTGCGTTAGCATATGGTATTTGTTTTTCTCTTTCTGACCTACTTCACTCTGTATGACAGACTCTGGTCCATCCACTTCACCACAAATAACTCAATTTCGTTTCTTTTTATGGCTGAGTAATACTCCATTGTATATATGTGCCACATCTTCTTTATCTATTTATCTGTGGGTGGACACTTAGGTTGCTTCCATGTCCTGGCTATTGTAAATAGTGCCGCAATGAACATTGGGGTACATGATTTCTTGAATTACAGCTTTCTCAGGGTATATGCCCAGTAGTGGGATTGCTGGGTCATATGGTAGTTCTAAGCTCAGCTCCTCTGGTCCAGGAGAACGGACAACCCTAGAGCATCTTCGCTCCTACAGCCTCCTCTTCCCACCCCCTGCCCTGGGTGGAGAATCCTCAATATGGAGATGGACTCGAAGCAGGGGGTGGGGCGCGGGCGCTTGGGGGGAAAAGAAGTGGCTGGGGGGAAGGTTGAGAAAGGCAAACTGAGGACACGCTGGAGGAGTACGGAGCCTTTGCGGGAGAAGCAGGTCCCACCCACACCACGCCCCTCCCATGCGGGGGGGAGATGAGGGTAGTCTGTTCCCACCCAGACTTCCTCTGGTGTTCCCAGGTCTAACTCCATCTCTAATCCAGAAACCGAAGCCGAGAGAGGCAGCTGGGACCCCCTCCTCCCAAGCATCTCCCCCCTCCACCTCCACCGCGTCCAGGCATTGCTGATTGGCTGCGGGGAGCGGCGTCCCAGCCCCCCGGCTCCGAGGCGGGAGCCTAGAGGGTCGGAGGTGGGAGGTGCACAACCGGGCTCCGGGAGCCCCTCCCGAGTCCCTGCGCCCTGCGCCCTGCGCCCTGCGGGAGGGCTGAGCCGGGACTCCAGGCGAGCAGGTGCGGAGGGAGCAGAGGGGACCACGGCCGAGGGTAGAAGCAAGTCCTGCAGGGAGAGGCGCTGCTGCTCCAGCTGCTGCCTCGGCGGCAGCCACCACCGAGCCGGCGTCCAGAGCAGGGCTGGCAGGCCGGGCGCAGCGCTGAGGCGAGCGAGGGGCGCGCTCATGGAGCACACGCACGCCCACCTCGTAGCCAACAGCTCGCTGTCCTGGTCCCCCGGCTGGGCCTGCGGCTTGGGCTTCGTGCCCGTGGTCTACTACAGCCTCTTGTTGTGCCTCGGTTTACCAGGTGAGGGGCGTGGGGGACAGGGAGGGAAGACGGGAGCCCCGAGTGCGGGGTGACCCTGCCCGGGACCCCCAGGCCTAGCCACTCGGAGCGATCCCTGACGCCCCCCTCTGAAAAAGTTTACGCCTTAAGGGCAACTGCGGACATTTCCAGGCTGGGGGAAAGGAAGTTGCGGTGGCCTGGCGGGGACCGTGCGTGTGTGCGTCTCACGAGTGTACGCGGCAGGCGATGGGCAGGGTGTGAGTGGGGTCGGTGTGAGTGCGCGGGATTCGAGCGTGTCTGTGTGTATTTGTGTGCGCGACTGAAGCGGTCGGCGCCCGTGAGGGGGTCCAGAGCGGGCTGTGTGTGTGACCCGACTGCAAGTCCGGACAGATTGTTTCGCGGGGGCCTCCCCTCTCCCGTCGCCCCCAGACTAGGGGCACCTCTGCCCCGCGGCGTGTCGCCGCCTGACCCGAGATGAAGCAGGAACCCCTGATCCTGGACACTCTCTGGCCCCCGGGGGGCGCTGGGATGGAGCGAGGGATGAGCCCCCGCTGCCACCCTGAGGAACGCGTCTCCAGGCCGGCTAGAAAGAGTCGGGGCGGCTCCGGAGCCATGCCCTGGACAGGGCAAGGGTGCAGAGGTACACGCGGGCTGCCGAGGCCGCCACCTCAGGGGGTCACAGTCTCCTTGAGGACATGCCTCACCCCTGGGCTTTGCCTCCTGGTCCACCCACCCTAGGCAGCTCAGAGCTGCTGCACATGTCTGGCTGGTCCCACATCCTAGCCTCCTGTCCAAAGTATAGCCGAGACTTGTCCTGAGTTCCTGAAGAGAGCTGAGCTGTTGGGAGGGGGCTTACTGAGGGGGGAGGGGGGAGTTGGTGCTTGCCATGGTCGCCTGAGGCGGGGGCGGGCTTCCTGAGGCTCCAGCTTGAGAGGGACCTTTCTTCCAGCTAGTCCCTGAGACAGTCTCTGTGGCAGAAAGATTCCTAAAGGTCACTTCCATGCAGATGGGAGAGAGGGACAGAAAGAAAGGAAAAAAAAAAAAAAATCCAATCTATGTAAAGCCTAGAATCGTAGCATCATCAACCCCACTGTCTTTAGCATCCTGGGATCCTGGGAACTTGGGAGCTGGATTTCTGAGAGCCTTGTGAGATTTCCTTTCCAAAACATTCATCTTGGTAGTCATGGACCCTGCTAAGGTTGTTTAAATAAATCCTCCCTCCCAAATTTGGCAGGTTCGAGAAACCATAAGTTTGCTAAGGCTGAGCCTCTCCCCCAGTGAGTGATGGGAATTTTATCACTAACTAATCGCTCTGGCTGCCCTCGCAGAGAGGCTAGCCTGGTTCCCCCCGCTGGGGTGGTGGCATGTGTCCTGTAATTACCTAGAGCTGGAATTGATTTCGGCCCAGTTCCCACCTCCCCATGTTGGCCCCCCTGAGCCTCTCCAGAGCTCTCCTTTGGGGAGTGTTTTTGAGAAGGTTGGTTATTTGCTGAACCGGAGATGTGACAGGGCCCCTTTCTGACTCCTACCCTTCACCCCTCCATCTCCTCTTTGGACTCAAGAGTAACTACTCTCTCAGGCTTTTCTTCTGGAAACCCCTTAAGGGACAGAGCCATAAAGACGAGGAGAGGCTCTAAGGGTCCAGAGCAGGGAAATGAGGATGGGGAGAATGAGGGAAAGCTCAGACCTTCAAACACCTCAAGGTGGGAGTCAAGGTACCACACACCTTTACGGCTTAACTCCTATGCCAGCTAGGACCTTCCTGACCCATTGACATTGGCACCTATTATATGCCAGGCACATGCTCTTCAAGGCTGAGCTCAGGGCTTAGAGACTTAAAAGAGTGGGGGATTGTGATTAGAACTTGAAGGGCATTGATGTGTTCATACATTCAGAGTTATGACCACCTACTGTGTGCCAAGGGCTAAGGACGTGTAAAAAAGGGACTCAGAGACCCCTAAGATGCAGTCTCTGAGGTCAAGGAGCTCATACGTGGAGCTTGTGATGGATGCAGAAGGACCAAACACTCTGGAGAAAATCGATTAGAGAAGCCAGGCTTGCAGGAAGATCATGGGCTTTGTTAATGGCTTGCAAGGTGGTTCAAAAGTGAAATCCTTAAGTCATTCTCTCAAAACCGTAAGGGCAGACAAGTATGTCCTAGTGACTAAGAATGCAGACTGTAGAATGAAGCAGAGCTGGGTATTAATCTGTGAACCTTTCATGTCTCTGTGCCTCAGTTTCCACATCTGTAAAATGGGCATTATGCGAGTACCTACCCCTGAAATTGTGGTGAGAAGTAAAGATGTGGATGGAGGCGAGGGTGCAAGTGAAGCCCACAGCTCAGTGCCTGACACACCACACATTGATTGCTGCTGTGCTGCTGCAGTTGTGGTTATCATGAAGCTGCCTTGGTTATAAGGAGGAGGGGGGTTGCTCAGCCCTGCCTGAGCCAGAGAAGGGACTGGGAAGCATGCTGAGAAGAGCACTCAGCTCAGTGCGGTGCTTCTCTGTCTGAGCTTACTACAGTATTCCCGGCCCTGCCCCTAGCCCCAGCAATTCGCAAACCCTTGCTACCTGGCCTCCGACTGGGAGGCTCAGCTATGCTGGGTGTGAAGTAACAGACCACAGGGCTTGGTAATATTGTTGAAAACTGAGATTTTAATTGAGTCACTTTTCCTGGCAGTGGACTCACCCCAATTCCAAATTCTCGCCATGGCGGTTGGAGAGTGAAAGAGCGATGGGGAATGGCTGTTTGGCAACAGGGGAGCTAGTAACTAGGGGAAAGCCGGGCTGTTTCTTAGCACTTTCAGCCTCTAGATTGAAAGGAAGAGCTTGGGAAAGGCCATGTGGTCCAATCCCCTGCCTCTAGAAATTACCCCAGACAGTCCAATTTAACTGGTCTGGTGTGGGATCCAGAGGGTTCTAATGTGAAGTATAGGCAAAGCTCTGCCACTTAAGAATTCTTATTCTCTGTACCACAATCTTCCCTACCTATAAAATGGTGGTAACGGTAGCACACAGGCAGTGTATATTAAATAAGATAACCTATGTTAAAATGGCTTAGCACAGGGCCTGGACTGTGGACCACACTGGATCTTTCCCTGTATTAAATGCTTATATTATTGCAGTGGATCCCCACCACATCCCTGTGACCTGTACGTGCCCTGAATGCATTTTACAGAAGAGCAAACTGAGATTCAGAGAAGTGGAGGTCTCATCTACGGTCACACAGTCCAGCCAGCGTGCAAACATCTTTCCATTGCATCCTGTGCCTTCATTACTGCCTTCGTTACTACTAGTTCTTTTAACTAACTTCAGTTCTTCGTGCTGTGGGCTCACTGGAGAAAGTCGGTGTCCCAGCTGTTCCTAAAACTCCATCTCTTTCCTCCCCCATTTTAAATAAGCAAAATGTTTCCAACTTTTCAAAACACATACAATAAGCCAACAAAGTAGAGTTGGGGACACTGATTGGGCCACAGCTGGGACAAGACAGTGCAAAGCAAAAGGCAGTGCAAGAGGAAAAGATGAGCCTGAATGCCTGGGGGAAGAGAGTGGGAGGGAGGACGGCTGAGCCCCCCTGATAAGGAAGGAGTAGTGGAAAATTAAACTGAGATTTGAAAGACATTTTTAAAATTTTACCTTCTAAAAGGCACAATGGATGTTAAGGGAGACAAAGTGAAGAAGATGAAGCCTGAAACTGCATGCCACCCAGCAGAAGGGAGCATTTCTACAACTGCCTGCCTGCCTCTGAGGGCTGGTGCAAGATGAAACGAGATGATGAGTCTGTAGCCTGGCAGGTAGTAAGTGCTTTGACATGTGCTAGTTACTGTTGTTGTTAACCACAGGTGGAAGGATGGTGGCTGCTAAGCTGGGCTGAGCCCTCCAGATGTGTTCTCTTTTGCCTGTAAAATCTTTAGAGAAAATGTAGTAAACAGATTAAGAGTACAAAGTCTGGAGCTGGACTTCTGGAGTTTGAGTCTTGGCTTTACTACTTATAAGCTGTGTGACTTTAGGCAAGTGGCTTTAACTCCTCTGTGCCTCAGTTACCCCACCTTTAAAGTGGGGATGATGATAATAATGGTACATACTTCATAGAGTTTCTGTAAGTATTAAATAAGTTAAGCACGTAACACGATGCCTGGCACACAGGGAGCACTCTATAAGTCATTTTTTCACCATTTAAAAATTAGGGAAATCAAGGGAAAATTCCCTACTTGCTTTATGACATCAGCTTTACCCTAATATCAAAACCAGACAAAGACATTACAAGAGGGCTTCCCTGGTGGCGCAGTGGTTGAGAGTCCGCCTGCTCACAGGTTCGTGCCCTGGTCCGGGAAGATCCCACATGCCGCGGAGCAGCTGGGCCCGTGAGCCGTGGCCGCTAAGGCTGCGCGTCCGGAGCCTGTGCTCCGCAACGGGAGAGGCCACAACAGTGAGAGGCCCGCGTACCGCGAAAAAAAAAAAAAAAAAGACATTACAAGAAAACTACCAACCAATAGTTAGTCCTCATGAACATAGTCATAAAAGTCCTCAACAAAATATTAGCAAATCTAATCCAGCAATATATAAAAAGGATAATATGTAAGACCAAATTGGGTTTATCCCAGGAATGCAAGGCTAGTTCAACATTTAAAAATCATTCACCATAGTAACAATGTGATTCACCATATTAACTAAAAAGGAAAATCCATATAATCATTTTAACAGATGCAGAAAAATATTTGACAGAATTCAACATCCATCCATTTGATGAAACCTTATCAAACTAGGAACAGGGAGAGAACTTCTTTAACCTGATAAAGGACATCTATAAATAATCTACAGCTAGCATCACATTTAATGATGAAAGTTGGAATGCTTTCCCCTCAAGATCTGAAACAAGGCAAGGATGTTCTCATCACTCCTATTCAGCATCATACTGGAAGTTTTAGCCAATGCAATACGGCAAGAAAAAGGAAAAAAACCCAGGTATACAGGAAGGAAGAAATTAAATTGTTTCTATTCACAGATGATATAATTACCTTCATAGAAAATCACAAAGACTCCACAATAAAAGTTCCTACAAACAAACTGAGTTCAGCATGTTTGCACACTGTTAATATGCAAAAATTCTATTGTATTTGTACATATTAACAATGAACAATTTGAAATTAAAAATTGGGATTTAAAAAAAATAGATTTCCAGGTTCCCTTAAAAAATCAGAACTGAGGGCTTCCCTGGTGGCGCAGTGGTTAAGAGTCCGCCTGCTGATGCAAGGGACACGGGTTCGTGCCCTGGTCCGGGAAGATCCCACATGCCGCAGAGCGGCTGGGCCCGTGAGCCATGGCCGCTGAGCCTGCACGTCCGGAGCCTGTGCTCCGCAACGGGAGAGGCCACAACAGTGAGAGGCCCGCATACCGCCAAAAAAATAAAAAAAATTAAATAAAAAAAAAATTTAAAAAAAAAAAAAAAATCAGAACTGAAAACATTAAGCTCATGTTCCCAGAAAGTAGCAATTGACTAGAGCTGAGTAATAGGCTGCTTTTCCTATGCAGCTGTGTGTGTGTGTGTGTGTGTGTGTGTGTGTGTGTGTGTGTGGACATACACACACATTAAAAAGGTAATAACATTCATATTATTTGAAAACCTAAAAGTATAAAAAAGGCACACATTGCAAAGTCTCCCTCCCATTCCTTTCCCCTGCTCACCAGTTCCCAAATCCACCCCATCATCACCACCACCACACAAGTAACCACTGCATTAGTATCTTAGTTTCCTATTTATTCTTTCAGAGTTTTTAAGTATATATACAAGCAAATATGAATAGAGGATTTCAACTCTCCCTTTTTTTTACTCTCTCCAAAATGAGCACATTATTCACACCATCCTATATCTTGCTGTTTTTTCGCTTAATATATCACCCAGAACAGTATATACAATGCTTTTTTCATTCTTTAATGAAGCTGCATAGTATTCCATTGTATATTTGTACCATAATTTAGTGGTTGCCCCCTCAAAAGCACACATGCACCCCAGTTCGAAACATTCCCTACATGGTGCACCTAATTCTCCTCTAAAACCTGTCTGGCCCCTCTTAATGCACATTTGGCCTTAGGATCCTTGTTATAACAGTGGGAGAAAGACTACTACATGAGGAATCCTGAATTCCAGGATTGGTTCTGGTAATAAGTCACTGTGAGACATTGGACAAGTCATTCTTGATGGGTCTGTCAAAGGCCCAGGAAAGCTGGGCTCTGCTTGTGTTACTCAGTTGGAGACATGGCCCGTAGATGGGACATAAGTACAGACCAATGAAGTATCTATGCTGGAGGCTGCCTGGGCTGGCCTTGGGTTGGGGTTCAGAACAGTAGCTTTGTAATCCTTGTCTCTGACTAAGAGTTCAATAAATGTTATTAAACTTCTGTGCCCTGCATTGTTTTGTGGCAATTTGAAATAAAACATGCAAAGGCTTCTTTCGTTTTTTTAATTTTTATTTATTATTTATTTATTTATTTTTGGCTGCATCTGGGTCTTTGTTGCTGTGTGCGGGCTCCTCATTGCAGTGGCTTCTTTTATTGAGGAGCACAGGGTCTAGGTGTGCGGGCTTCAGTAGTTGTGGCACGCGGGCTCAGTAGTTGTGGCTCACAGGCTCTAGAGCACAGGCTCAGTAGTCGTGGCGCACAGGCTTAGTTGCTCCGCGGCACGTGGGATCTTCCTGGACCAGGGCTCAAACCCGTGTCTGCTGCATTGGCAGGCAGATTCTTAACCACTGCGCCACCAGGGAAGTGCACAAAGGTTTCTCATAGTCCCTCGCACATTGTAGAAGCTCAACAAATAGTAGTTCACATTGTTTTTATTGCCTAACATGTCAATGTGTTCAAGCCCTGAAGCCACACACTGCTTTATACATGGGTCTTTTCCATAAATGCACAATTCCACTCCAAGTGTACCCACCAGATATGAAGCTCCATGTCCTGGCAAACTAGGAGAGAATGATCCAGTGGATTAATGGATCAATGCCATCATAAGCCTAGGGAATTTGTACCCCTAAGAGAGCTGCCTGTGGTTCAGTGAAACCTCCAGAAATAATATCAGTTCGGAACACGAAATGGTCTTCAGCTAAAGCTAGTGCAGAGAATGACAAGCACCACCAGCAAGATCACCCTGTATGCTGCAGCCGGGATCGCGAACAGAAGTGGAGCAGGGAGGGGAACGCAGATCCTGCCACTGAACCTCCATGTAGATCTGAAATACGTGGACGATGTTTATAGGGGAAGCAGCCCTGCAATGCTAGGGGTTGGGGAGGGCAGGTGTCTTGAATTCAGATACCTGCATGGGGCAGTCAGAGAGTATAAATGAACAAAATGGGCCAGTTTTAAGAACTGCTTCACTTATCCATAGAATTGTGCTTCCTTGCTGTTTTTCCGAAAATAACGTGGCTCTCAGTGATAGAGACGTATGTACCAAAAACACTGCCCTTTCCTCTTAATAATTGCTAGCACTTATGTAGCACTCATTATGTGCTAGAGATTCTTCAAAGCACTTCACATACATTAGCGTATTTAATTCTCACCACAACCCTTTGAGGCATGGATAAATATTATGCCCATTTTCCAGATGAGAACATTGAGACACTTACCCAAGGTCGCATAGCTAGAAAATGACAGAGCAATATTCAGTACCGCTGTCCAGCTTTATTATAAGAAAATGGCAGCACACGTGTAATGACAGCTGACAACTGACAGTCAGGCTGGGTTGAGAGGTGGGGGTGATAGACAATAGGGAGGAGGGGGACCTGCGGGAGTCAGAAAGTGCTGCCACCACTCAGCTTTCCAGCCAGCGGTCCAGTGTTGCCAAATCGTTCCCAAAACTCTAGAAATCCAGATTTTTATTTGAAATGTACCAGTGTTTAAATGTTGGCAACTAACTCACAAATTTTAAAAACACTATGTGAGCCAGCATCACCTGAGCCAAATCAGACATGTCTGCAGGCTTGATACGGCCCACCAGGCTGCCAGTTCTCAAACTCCAGAGTGGGCACATCTTCTAGAAGCACCCAGAGACACCAAGGGGGTAACAGGGGGTGGAGAATAAAAGCAAGAAGCTAAAAGGAGGAGCAAGAAATAACAGAGATGGAGACCCAAAGAAAATGTGGGTAAATCAGAAAAGCCTGCCAACTCAGGAAACCAGGGATGTGGCATAAGCTGGAAGGAAAAGCTCCAAGAAATACCGCACATTTCATGTTGATTATGTTTTGAAACACAAACCTACCATTTGGGGGGATGGGAGTTGCCCTGAGAACCTGACAGCGTGGGCTCAGTGGTCCTCACGCCTGTATTCAGGTTCTAACTTTGTGGCTTCTATTGGTGGGGCTCTGGCAGGTTGCTCAAATCTGTCTGAGCCTCCACGTTTCCGCCTGCAGAAGGAGTGGAACAGTGCCTTTCTCACAGGGCTTATGCTGTGGACAAAATGAGACAGTTCGCGGCTAGCCAGGGCCCAGAGCCCGCCACTCCATGGCTGCTGGTATTTGGTGAGTCCAAACACTTCTGTTTCACAAAATGAGGAAACTGAGACCTCACCCAGAGTCACAGAGCTGGCAATGACAGAGTCTGAACCAGAACGTAGTTTTTCCAAGTCTCGCTTAGTTCACTTTTTGCAAGATCACATGCTAGTGGTCTCTGAAGAGGAAGCAAAGTGATAAGAGTAAAGGAGCAAAAGGCTACAGAATTTCAGAGTGCAGAGTGATCATCTAGATTTGGGTGGTCCGTTGATGTTTTATGCAGGATTATTTTAGGTGGTACAAGGCTGCAGCATTAAATTCCTTTTCAGTTTTCTTAATCCTTTTGATACCATCAAAAGGAGAGTCTCAGCTAGGTGCCAGTGTGTTTTTAACACCTTTACATATGTGCTAAATCTCCCTTTTTAACAGACACAGAGCAGACCTAGGGCTCGGCACCTCAGCAGGCAGCAGTATCTAGCTAGAATTTAATGTCACTCTTGTATTGTCATTGTATTTATTTTTAAGGCTACCTTCTGTTTACAACAGGGAGGTGGGTTTGTTATCCACGATTGTCATATGTCGATGCTGTCCACTGTAGTCACCACCAGCCACATGTGGCTGTTAAGCACTTGACATTTATTTATTTATTTATTTTTTAAATTATTTTTTTATCTATTTATTTATTTTCGGCTGCATTTGTTCTTTGTTACTGCACGCGGGCCTTCTCTAGTTGCGGCAAGCGGGGGCTACTCTTCGTTGCGGTGCGCGGGCTTCTCATTGCGGTGGCTTCTCTCGTTGCAGAGCACAGGCTCTAGGTGTGTGGCCTTCAGCAGTTGTGGCATGTGGGCTTCAGTAGTTGTGGCTCGCGGGCTCTAGAGCACAGGCTCAGTAGTTGTGGCACACGGGCTTAGTTGCTCCGTGACATGTGGGATCTTCCCAGACCAGGGCTCGAACCTGTGTCCCCCGCATTGGCAGGCGGATTCTTAACCACTGCGCCACCAGGGAAGTCCTGCAGTACAACCTGCAGAACTGAGTTTTTTATTTCATTTCATTTTAATTAATTTACAATTAAAATCTGATACTTGACTCACTTATTAGAAAATAACTGTGTGCTTGGAACAAGTTGAGTATGTGAGTCTATTCTTTCAACTGTACATTTTATGACATCTAAACAGAGATCAAGGATTTCCAGTGAAAATTTAGCATCCATAGAGAGATCTGCTGGAAGTGTAAAATACACAGCAGACTTTGGACATTTAGTATGAGAAAAAGTTAAATATCTGGGTAATTTATAGTGTTACATTTTTGGATGAACATGGTTAAATAAAATATATTGTTAAAATTAATGTCGGAACTTCCCTGGTGGTCCAGTGGTAAAGAATCTGCCTTCCAATGCAGGGGACGTGGGTTCAATCCCTGGTTGGGGAACTAAGATCCCACGTGCCGCGGGGCAACCACAACTACTGAGCCCGTGCACCACAACTACTGAGCCCTTGCACCTTAACTAGAGAGCCTGCGTGCTGCAAATTACACAGCCCACACACTCTGGAGCCTGCGTGCCACAACTAGAGAGAGAAAAACCCACATGACACAACTAGAGAGATGCCCACGCACCACAACAAAAAATAAATAAAAATAAAATTAATGTCACCTGGGGCTTCCCTGGTGGCGCAGTGGTTAAGAATCCGCCTGCCGATGCAGGGGACATGGGTTCGTGCCCCGGTCTGGGAAGATCCTACATGCCGCGGAGCGGCTGGGCCTGTGAGCCATGGCCGCTGGGCCTGTGCGTCCGGAGCCTGTGCTCCGCAACGGGAGAGGCCACAACAGTGAGAGGCCCGCGTACCACAAAAAAAAAAAAAAAAATTATTTCACCTGTTTCTTATTGTTTTAAATGAGGCTGCTATAAAATTGAAAGTGCATATGTAGTTCATATTACATTTATATTGGAGAGTAGTATTATATAAAATATAAATTCAAGAAAAAAATGGCAAGCCACTTTAAAACAAGATGTTAAGTAAGTAACAGTACAGGGGACATAAGAACATGGCAAAAGTCACAGCACTGGTGGGCCAGTTACTAAAATCTGGGGAACACTGACCTAGTACAATGCTCTTGATGAAAAAACTGAGGCCCAGAGAGGGCAAGGAAGTTCCCCCAAGGTTTCAGAGCTAATTAGGGGTGACCTTGACCCCAAACCTTCCAGATTCCAAATCAAGTGAGCTTTGGCCATTGCAGGGGGGATAATCCTGCCATCTCTACCCCCACCAAGGGAAACGTAAGGAAGGTAGGGTCAGGGTGTGGGGAGGAAGTGGCTACCCTGGGCCCCGGTGGGCTTCAAAGGGAGGGAACTTCTCTGTACGGACGACCCAGGAGCTTGGTCTTCCTATCAAGTGGAAGCAGAATGACTGGGGCTTCTCTTGAGGAAAGGCATGACCAGCTGAAGTACACTGAGGGGAAGCTAGGGCTTTTAACCCAAAGGTATGTTTTCATTTTGCCCCATGACGAAGAAGGATGAGATGAGAAACCAGAGAGCACAGAATTCAATCCAGAGAGCATCTGCATTCATTGATTCACTTATCCACCCATCCGTCCATCCATCCATCTGACCATGTGCCCGGCAGTGCCAAGTACCAGGCACTGTACTAGGCATATGGCAAACCAAAGAAGACCCCTGCCTTGCCTTTGTGCGCATGTGCACACAACACCACACACCACACACACACACACAAACACACACAACCACACACACAGATGGGGAAGACCAGCATGATCAGAAACCCGAATAAATGTAAACAGTCACCTGAGAAAAGATCGTGAAGGAGAGAGAGGCACATGGAGAGCTCTTTATGGGGGCCTGCCCAAATGGGGAGCCCAAGGATGGGGACCCTCGAAGGGAACAGCTGAAAACTGAGGCAGAGGAAGGGAAGGAAGGAAGGATGAGGGCGACGGGAGCGGGCTGTGCAGCCACCTGTGGCAGGAGGGGAGCTGGTGCCCGCACAGCGGGACAGAAGGGTCACCCGAGTCTGGGGGCCAAAAGGTGGCTGAGGTGGGGGAAGAACGTGGTGTGAGATGAGAGCCAAGGGGGACAGGAAGCCAGAGCTTCATAAAAACCACGCACGTTGACCCTGAGTTGGGACAACATGCTCTGCAGTGTGAGGACTGACGGGTCCACTAGCGACTTCTTTCCTTGCCCATCGTTTGCCATCGATAGAGCTCAGGGAATTGCTTTTCTGCCACAGACATTTCTTACCATTTTCAGCTAAGTGCAGAGCAAACTATCAGCCACATCACTTCAGCTGAGGGCCTCTGCACACGCACGCGCACACACACACAGAGATGCGCACACAGAGATGTGCACGCACAGACACGCACACAGAGATGCGCACACACACACAGAGATGCGCACACACAGACACACACAGAGATGTGCACACACAGACACGCACACAGAGATGCGCACACACACACAGAGATGCGCACACACACACACAGAGATGCGCACACACAGACACGCACACACACAGAGATGCGCACGCACACACACACAGAGATGCGCACACACAGACACACACACACACAGATGCGCACACACAGACACGCACACGCACACACACACAGAGATGCGCACACACACAGATGCGCACGCACAGACACGCACACGCGCACACACACACACACAGATGCGCACACACACACACACACACAGAGATGCGCACACACACACAGAGATGCGCACACACACACAGAGATGCGCATACACAGACACGCACACGCAAACACACAGAGACACGCACACAGATACCACACAGACACACACTCCACAATCAAAGTCATAGAATGGCCAGCGATTCCGTTCTGGCTGCAGCCCTTGCTTTTAGCATTCCTCGCCTCACCCCACGGTTCAGCTCCACAGAACCGCTGACAAGAACCACCATCTGCCTCTTGAAAGAAAAGCACCGGCTTCCCTGGAAGGTGGTAGAACAGAGCAGTGACTGCAGAGGAAACTCGAGCCAGTGGGGCCAGTTTTTGAGGAGGGTGGGGATGGATGTTCCTTAAAGGAATCACACGACCCACGCTCTTGACCTTCACAGAACGCGGTTCCTACACATGTCTGCCCTCCACACCAAGGACCCTTCCAGAACTCCACTGCTCCTGGCCAGAGGGATCAGGGAAGTAACATTGGTTTAGGAATTAAGTTCCACTTTGCTAGCTGTAAGGTCTTGAGCAGGTAATTTGCCCTCCTTCGAGCCTCAGTCTCCCACTGAGCATATGTATGTGGAGGCCCTTTCACGTGCCAGGAACCCTTGTTGTCACTGGAGGAAAAGCAGGGGGACGAGCAGTCAGCAAGTAAACCACGCGTCCACAGAGTCATGTTAGCTAGTGATGCACGCTACGGGGATAAGAAGACATGGTAGAGTGATGGGGGGCAGGCAAGGGCTCTCCAGAGAGCTGATGTCTGAGTGGAGATTGGAATGATGAGAAGGCGGGAGTGGCAGCGGGGAAGGAAGGGCGTGCGGGCAGAGGGACCAGGAGGGTGAAAGCCGGGAGTGGGGACTGCACGCTGCCTCGGGGCTGGGATGTGACGAGCGAGAGGTGGGGACGAGGGAGTCACCGGCTGGATGCTGCAGGCCCTTCGGTCCAGTGAGGAGCTTGGATTTTACTCTAAGTGTTGCAGGACACACTAAGCAGGTGACATGACGTAATGTGAGGTTTTCAAAGGCCTGTCTAGCTGCTGTGAGAAGAATCGAGGGAAGGCGGTACAAGGGGAACAGCGAGCAGCTGAGGAGGTGGCTGCCATGGGAAGGGATGTGAAGGGTTTGGGCGCCGGCACAGGGCACGCGGTGGGAGTGCGGGTCAAGGTCACGTTCACAGCCCTCACATCCCACTCCTGCCCTTTCCACCATCTCCGTCTCCAAGTAAAACAGAAGTGGCCAGAAGAAGTGAGCCAACTAACGATGTTCTGGGACATGTGCCCGCCCCGGGGCCGTGGGGGACGCCCGCGCTGGGAGGGCCATGGTCTCGGTCATGGTCATGGGCAAGTCCCTCTGATGACCCAGCTGTCAGCTGCAAGAGTCCTGATCAGAAAGGAAGCAAGTGCATAGGTGAGAAGAATAGGGTCACCTTCAGCTCTGTCACTTGCAAATGAACGGGAGCAAGCTGTGGCCAGTTGTGGCAGAGGGACATTGTCACTGTGACTGCATTCAGTTCTGAGGACCAGGGTCCAGCAAGAGGAAGGGAGTAATGTCCCCAAGACTGAGGTGGAGACACTGAGGACATCTTGACAATGGGCAGAGAGAGCTCGTGGAAGAGGGAAGAAAAGGCTGGTCGCCTCTTGGATTTTCTCAGAATAGACCTTCTGGCCAGAAGAGGTGGGCTCTGAGAAATGAGAGGGCTTTTTTTTTCTTAATCACTGTCAGCCATGAATGCTGATCAGATGCTTGCTGGTGAACACCCTTCTCAAGCCCCTCATTCACTTTCCAAGGAGGCCTGGACTGAGGGGTCACAGTCTCAGAACTTTCAGAATGAGAGAGAAGCCTGTTCAAGGTTTTCTTAAAATGCAGCACCTTCCCTATTAACATTCAGAGACAAGCTCATAACAATTCAGATTTCTCATGACTCTTGAGAAACTTTAAAGTCTGGCAAAACTGAGCTCTCCCTGACTGTCACCAAGTGCCCAGAACAAGGCAGCTCTGGTCACTTTACATGAAGCTGGTGCTGTCCAGTTCACCTCAGCCCCACCTCTCCCTACTCATACCCAGCACAAAGATTATTTTCTTCTACCTGGTCTGCTTCTTTCACTTATGTCTCCTGCCCTGCCCCTCTAGGATTTGGAATTTTCTGTGTTAATGCCTTTCCTCAAATTTAACTATGTGTACAATACACACACACGCCATATCCATTTACACCATCACACGTTTGGCCTCACAGCCACTTTCCTACCACTCTAAATGCTTTACTGCAAGAAAGGAAGCTGGTAAGACCTGGATTTGAGATCCACTGGACTTTCTAGGTGTGTGTAGTTAATTTCTCTGAGCCTCTATTTCCATATCTATAACATAAGGCTAAGAGTACCCACCTTGCTGAGAATACATGAGACGATATACATCACGGGCCTGGCATGTAGCAGGTGCTCGGGGCCAAAAAACCAAAACATAAACCAAAAGCAATGCAATATTGTAACAAATTCAATACAGACTTTTAAAAAGTGGTCCACATCAAAAAAAAAAAAAGGAGAGACTGACAAGGATTTCTCATCTGATCCCCACTTGTACTCTTACGGTGCATAAAGGATCAGGCTCCATTTCATGAGGCCCTGCTTTGTGCCGAAGGTTATAGGGGATAACGATGTGGGAAAAGACAAAGATGATGGTGAAATGGTCCCTTAAAGCACTCACACTCTATAGTTAGGTAGGAAGGCAAATCAATAATCATAATACAATGTGACACATTATATAACAGAAGTGAGGGTGAGGCATTTAAATTCCTGTAGGGACTCAAACTTATCTCTGTCTGGGAGCATCAAAAGGATATTGAGGGCTTCCCTGGTGGTGCAGTGGTTGAGAGTCCACCTGCTGATGCAGGGGACGCAGGTTCGTGCCCCGGTCTGGGAAGATCCCACGTGCCGCGGAGCGGCGGGGCCCGTGGGCCTTGTTATGTTTGTTATGTTTGGCCGCTAAGCCTGCGCGTCCGGAGCCTGTGCTCCGCAGCGGGAGAGGCCACAACAGTGAGAGGCCCGTGTACCGGGGGAAAAAAAAAAACATATTGAGTCAGGCGATGTGCCCTTAACAGTAGGCATAGTCATCTCTTTGACTCCAGTGCCCTCTGGCATTGGCGCATGGCACGTGGTAAGAGGCTTGTTAAGTAGTGGATGGGTGGATGGGTGGATAAGCAGATGACTGCCTTCTTAATTCCATAAGTGTAATTTCCTTACTAATCTTGAAGAGACTGAAGAAAACATCTTGACTATAACCACCATCATCATCGTCGTCGTCGTCGTCGTCATCACCACCACTACCATTTATTGAGCACTTACTCTGAGACAAACACTAAATCGAACATTTTCTCCACGATGCCTCATTTAATCCTCACAGCAGTGGCTGTGAGCTTGGAAATTCTATGCTCACTTGGCAGATGGGGAAAGCGAGGCTCTGAGAAGTAAAGTGAGTTGCCCAAGAGAATTCAGCCACTGAGCGGCAGAGCGGAGCTGTGACAAGCCTGTGCACCCCTGCTGGTACCTGTGCTGCCGCTGGCCCTGCAGTGGACATTGGTATTCAGAGCACTGGAGAAGACAAATGCTGTGTCTACAGACCTCTGCCTCGGTTCACCCTTCCAGCCTGGTCTTTGCAGGCATCTTGAGGGACTATGTCTTCCTTCGTGATCGAAGACTCTCCCGGCGTCCGCATTGCCCTTTCCCCAAGCAGATGGTTTAATTACTTGAAATTATTTTTAAGCAAGGACAGGAAGGTGAATTCCCTCTCCACTCCACACCTAACCTACAAAAAGGAAATTGAGTTGCTTCTTTTCTTTTCAAGTGTCACATTGTGATGAAACAACTCCCTGGAAAACTCTGCCGTCTTCCAGAGCCTTCCAAGGTCTCCTTTATCAGTCAGAAGTGGACTCAATTCAATCAAGTGCTCAGAATTCCAAATCTAGTCCATGGGGTAAATGTTTATTGACCACCTATTATGTGCCAGGCTCTGTTTCTAATGCTTAAAAAGAGTCATCAGTAATAGCTATTAATGTCAATATAGTGTTGGCCAATATGCAAAGTGAATTGAAATTTACAAAGGGCTTTCTCATCCATTATGAAACTGAAGTTAGGAGGAGTCAAATAGCTTTCCCAAGTTACTCCTAGTAAGCAGGCCTGAAAAACCAAAGCTACATCCTTGGACCTCAAACCAAGGGTTCCTTGTTTCACTAAATATACAAAGCTGTTAAAGATAGGAATGAGTCCGCACAAAGGGAGCCACCCCACTGAACCCTGCTAGGACTTACCAGTATTCATTCATTTGAGAACTGAGTGCTTCCTACAGGTGCCACAAATAGATCTGGGACCCTGTGCTCAGGGAGAGCACAGTCTAGTTGGAGAGATGAAAAAGCAGATACCTCAATGTGAAGCTTGAAGTGTGATATACTAGAAGGGAGCCTGGGTACCATGGGACAGAGAGGAAAGCATCAGCTCCCATCCTGGGGTAGGGGCAGTGCTGGGGATGGGGTGCGGCTATCGGGGCAGATATTTGCCCCTGCTCTCTGGAACTCCCCTTCCTCCCTTCTGGGATGGACCACAAGTCTTTTCTTCATCACACACACGCGCTGAGCACCTCCTTCAGCATCAGAACCATTGCCAAGGACTGGGGACCAGAAAGAGGAATGAACTTTGCCCAGGCTTTCAAGACATACACAGTCCAGTAGGCAAAACAAGTAAATTGAAAATGATCAGGTCACTTTTTGGCCACTTTTTGCCTTTTAAAATGTCCATTTTGTATGGTTCAACCTATTACCCTATAAATGTAATAACTTGCTGTTCTGAAGAAAAACTCAGGATGATGTGAAAGCCCCACATCCTCAGCCAAATAAGGCACACTTCCTGCTCCGCCACCCCCCTGCGGCAGTATCCATGGCTGAAGCTTAGAGAGCACGACTGCTGAAGTCTTGATGGTAGAATCCTAATGGACATTAATCGAGTGCCTGCTACCTATTGGGCACTGTTTCAAGCACTTTCCATGAATTAACTAATTGAATCCTGATAAGCCCACAAAGTAAATTCTATTATTACCCCCATTTTACAGGTAAGGGAACTGAGGCACATGGTAAGTTGTTAAGTGGCTCAAGGTCACGCAGTTAATGCTATGGCAAAGACAGGTTTCTGACCCAGACACTGGGAGCCAGAGCCTGTGCACTCCTTGTTAGCTGCAGCAAGGGATGGAGATTTCCATAGCGCTTTCCATCAGTTTTGTGAGAGACTTAGGGAGATTTCAGGCACAAGCAGGGCTGCTTCGGGACCCAGGAGACAAAGTACAACCCAGAGTCGTCGCAAAGGAGGCCACCCTCCCCACCTGTGGGCACTTAGAATGCTGTGAATGGAATCTTCTTCCCATTCCATTTTCTGATCAGCCATTGCTGTTATGTTTGGGCTTTGATACTCTTGAGGTCTCACTTGCTGGTTCCAATAAAGTTTTGACTACTTGTCTTGAGTTCTCTAAGCATACTATTATATAATCAGCAAATAAGAATAATAATAATTATGCTTTCTTGAATAGTTTCACCTCTTTGTTTAGTTTCCTACCTTAGTGTTTTGGTTAAACTGTAGATTTGGACTCTTCATTAGTAGCATTAATATGTAACATTAGTTAAGTTAGTTTTACGAATAGTATTTTATTAGACTGAGGAAAATGGATTGAGGTTTTGAGCAAATGCAGACAAATGGCTTCGGGAACAGAGGGGCAGGGGCCAGGGTGGAGCTAAGGAGTCCCTGCAGTAACTCACGTATAGTATGATACCATTCAGACTTGGATGCTGCACTAAACAAATATTTATCAAGTGCCTACTATCTGTCAGACACTGTGCTAGTGACTAAGAATATGTCCCAAAATGAAGGAGACATAGACCTGTCCCCCACCCCAGTGTCAGAGGAAAGAGAAGAGACAGGGTGCATCTAAGAAGTATTTGGATAAAGAATTAGCTGGATGTGGCCTTATGGGTGGGCAACAAAAATTCCTACAAGTCTCAAAACCTGCTAGTGTAATTGATAATGACCAGGAAATTGACTGAATTTTTATTAGAGTCCAAAATCTATTACGATTTACTAACCTGAAAAACAGATGAGAGCAATGAAATGAGAATTTTTCATTTATGAATTCTTTGGAGAATGTGGATTCAAGAGAAGTTAGCAGGTATTTTAATTTTCTGCTCTCTCTTTCCCGATACCAATGAGGTTCCTCCAAAATATCTTGTGATAATTAACATTTGCCTAACGTTTTTCCAGTTTGCAAAGCCGCTTCCGTGCAGTGTCTCCTTTGGTCCCCACGACAACCCTGGGAGTTTGCAAAGCAATTTCACTGAGGTTATCACACTGGAGACTTGAATTCTCAAACCTCATTTCCCTGCGGTCCACATGCCAGCCAAGCCTGTCACTTTACAGTTCTGCAAACACAACATGGTTTCACATTGGCTTGATTTTGTACTTGTAGTTCCCTCTGCCAAGAAAGTAGCCCATCCCTTCCCTGTACAACCAAGGAGTGCCCTCTTCATTCTGGAAAACCCTGGGCAGGCAGGGAAAGGCCTTTTTCCCTGGGATACCCTGGAGTCAGGAGCACCCAAGGATGGGGCCCATGTAAGAGGCAGACCAGCAGGCCAATGAGCACAGGGCCTGTCCTGCAGCTGGTCTGGGTGTCATTAGAAGCAATGGTCCCAAGGCCTTCTGACTTCTTAAAGAGTGTAGCAGTTAACAATTTGAAGTTGGACAGATCCAAGTTCAAATCCTGGCTTTGTGACTTACTAGCTGTGTAAACTTGGGCAAGCCTCTAAACCCAGTCCTGAACTCCCTCCTTTATAGAAAGAATCTGATAATACCCACCTTTAAAGTGAGGGGAGCAGCAGTGACTTTTTTTTTTTTTTTGTGGTACGCGGGCCTCTCACTGTTGTGGCCTCTCCCGTTGCGGAGCACAGGCTCCGGACACGCAGGCTCAGCGGCCATGGCTCACAGGCTCAGCTGCTCCGTGGCGTGTGGGATCCTCCCGGACCAGGGCACGAACCCGCGTCCCCTGCATCGGCAGGCGGACTCTCAACCACTGCGCCACCAGGGAAGCCCAGCAGTGACTATTAAGTGTAAAACGCTTATCACAGTTTTTAGCATATAATAGATTGCTAAGTGGAAGCTATTCTTTTTATTATTAAGACCACTTCTGTCTGCATCTTTGTTCCTGTCCTACCCCCAGGTTCTTCAGAACCTTTTTTTTTTTTTTAGATTCCATATATATGTGTTAGCATATCGTATTTGTTTTTCTCTTTCTGACTTACTTCACTCTGTATGACAGTCTCTAGGTCCATCCACCTCACTACAAATAACTCAATTTCGTTTCTTTTTACGGCTGAGTAATATTCCATTGTATATATGTGCCACATCTTCTTTATCCATTCATCTGTCGATGGACACTTAGGTTCCTTCCATGTCCTGGCTATTGTAAATAAAGCAATTATACTCCAATAAAGATGTTAAAAAAAAAAAAACACTTCCAGGAATTCCCTGGCGGTCCAGTGGTGAAGACTCCACACTTTCACTGCTGAGGGCCCAGCTTCAATCCCTGGCTGGGGAACTAAGATCCCACAAGCCGTGCAATGCAGACAGAAAAACAAAACAAAACAAAACAAAAAAACAGCCTGGAGAGCTGGGTTGAATTTTTTAAAATAGTAATATTATTAAAAAAAAAAAACAAACACTTCCCTCATGGCAGAAAAAGGTATAGAATCACTCATCATTGTCACCGTTACTACCACTACTGCTGTTATTATTTACATTTTCTCTTATTTCTAAAGGGAGAAAAAAAAACCCACTTGCTTTTCTACTGACACTTTCCCTGTCCTCTCTTGGAAATGATGTTTCTGCTCAGAAAAAAAAAGGAGGCAGATTGTTTTGTCATAAGCAGGGCTACAGCAAAGCATGGCGGGCATCAATCCAGGGGGCTGGACAAGCTGACTCCTGAAGGGTCAAGCACAAGCGTCAACCAGATAAAGTGGATGAAGAGTGTTCTAGGAAGACACAACTGCATAAGCAAAGACTCAGAGCTGGAGACAGTGAGGCTTGTTTGGGGAGCTGCACGTGCTTTGGTTCCTCTCCGCTGGGACAGAGGGAAGGCAGGAGCGGTGAGTGAAATGGGATGGAGAAGGGAGCCGAGGCCACATTTCCAGGGGTGTCAACTCTGCAGCCCCAACTTTTGTAAGCACTTTCTATGCATTGACTTATTTAGTCCTCACAATAGGCTTCATTTCTCAGCTGAGCACATGGAAGCACAGAGATGTTAGGTAACTTTCCCCAGGGTCACACAGCCAGTAGGAGTCACACCTGGATCCAGTGCCCATGCTCATCACTACAGCACTAGGAAGGGCACTGCTTCTTTTCTTCTGTGACATTCAGGTGTGTGTCCCCAAGCTAGAAAAGAAAGAGACCCCCTCAAAATCACAAGGAAGCAAGCCGACTTTCACCTGCTGAACCCAGCTTGGGCAGAATGGAAGCTACACTCTCTCTCTGCCATCTCCCAGCGTGCAGAGGTGGGTCTTTAGAAGTTCCCAAACATAAATCCATTTCCATATAATTACACCTCCTTGACCTACAGGTCATTCGGCCGTGTGGCACAAAAATCAATTTCTCCAACCAGAGAAAATTGCTTCCTGAGGCCCCCAGGTAATTAGACATTGTCTTCTGGGCATGGCCTGTTCCCTGTCCGTCCATGTCCTCTGGCACAGGTGCTGCCATTTCAACCCCGCATCTGCTGGGAGAATGCAGGTCCCGTCGTGGAACACAACAACCACCAGGACACTGGCCTTGGAGAAAGTGCAGCCAGGTGGTGTACATCAGAGAATTTTCCAATGTTCTTGGACATCCAGATCCCATGGAACTTCCCCCTGCCAGCCTAAGAGGGGAAGGGGACACGTTTTGCAGGAAGATGGTACCTCTCAGCATTTCTGCTGCTCCTGTCAAATTTTATATAGGAGGAAGCTACAATACCAACCCATGTTTGAAAGTTTCAATGAGTTATAAAAAGGACCCTCTGTTTTCCACCCCCCCCCCAACTACCTTCAAGGACGTCTAAATAACAAGCATCTTACTTAGTAAAACCCTTTAATGCTTAAAGCCCTTCAATGAATCTCCATCACCTCAGGACAAATTCAACTCAAACCCAGTTTGAATCATTAGAATCAAGTGCTGTTACTTCTCTACCTCTTCTCCCGCCAGGCCTCCCTCCAATTCCCTCCCCGGCTCTGGGCAAGGGCAGGCAGATGGCAGAAATGAGTGCTGCCCGTGGGGACTTGTTGAGCTGCAGGGTAGCCCCAAGTGGAAATGTGGGCCCAGTGTGGCCTCTCCTTCTGATTTTCAAAAGAAGTTCAAACCCTCAATTGGACATGAAATACTCCAATTTGTAAACATGGCAACTGATTCAAAAATCTTAAAGACACATCTGCAGCCTGGAATCAGCGCCTCAAGCCCCCAGTCTGTGGCCTCCATTCCATGCTGAGCTTAGGAGCTGAGCTGCTGCAAAGGCCATCCTCTTTCTCTCGCCTCTTGGCCTTCGCACATTCTGTTCCCTCTTGTTGACACACTTTGCTCCCCAGTCATTCGACTGGCTCCCATTCCTCCATGTCACTGCACACGTGCCACTTCCTCTAGGAAGTCTTCCGTGATCCTCTAGGCTAGACTCGTTACCCCTTCCTAAGTGCTCCCATAGCACGATGCCTCCTGCTGTCATGGAGCTTCTCTCTGGTGATCTATCTGGCTTCTGCCAGGATAGGAGCCACAGAAAGGAAGAAACCATTTCCACGGGTTTACTATGACGTCCACAGCTGTAGCAAGGTGGCTGAATCCAGCAGGGAGTCAATATCTATAATAGAAGGAAGGGTCTGGAAGTCGGCCTGAGTAGTCTTGGTGAATATGCAAAATCCTCCTCAGCCCCGAGTCTCTTGGGTTGGGTTGGTGAGCGACAAAATTAACACTTACTGAGCACTCACTATGTGCCAAATACTCTTCTAAGCCCTTGATTTAATTCCCACAAGAACCCTAAGAGACAGGTATAATTATCCCCATTTTACAGATGAGGAACTTTAAGGCACAGAGTTATTTAAGTAACTTAGCCAGGGTCACAAAGCTAGGAAATGACAAACTTGGGATTCAAGCCCACGAAGTCTGGTTTCAGAATCGGTGCTCCCCACTTTCCAACAAGGGAAAGAGTCAGTGCTCTAAGAAAGAAACTATCACACCCAATACAGAAATGAATAATACTTTTGAGTACATACTAAATGCTAGGCATACTAATAATGTTTTTATATATGAAGTTAGTCTTCTCAATAAGCCCTTTGGGGAAATGGTATTTTCCCCCTTGCACAGGTGAGGAAACTGAGTTAAATCATGCCGGACAAGTAAATGGGGAATTTGAGCCCAGATCCATCAGCCATCATAAGAGGAAACAGGAAAATGTTCCCGAGAGGCTACCTAGAGAGACTGGGTTTAGAGAGAAGACAGAGGGAAGGGATAAGATCAAGTCGTCATGGATATAATGGAGTACCACAGAAGTGACAGCCAGCAGATAAACACTACACAGAGAGTGCCTTGGGTAACCCATTCATCCACCCATCCATCCATCCGTCACACTTTTATTCCTCTATCATTGACAGAGTGCATACTCTTTGACTGCCCTGTGATAGGCCCTCAAGGTTCAGAGAAAAAAGATACAGTCTCTGCCTTCCAGAGAACGGGTGATAAAGATTTTGAAGGAGATCAGTACCAAAATGTTCTGAATACTCTACCCAGTGAGGTGCTTACCTCAGTGCACTGAGATCAGGAAAGGCTTTAAAACTAAAAAGTCTGCCAGGCAAAGTGCTGTAGGCAGGGAAGGCCTCCCAGGCAGAAGAAATAGCCCATACAATGCTACAAAGCCGAGAAAGAGCACTGCACATTTAGGCAACAGCTCGTAAAGTGAAGAGCATTTGCATGGGATGCAGAAGGGCGCTGATGGTGTGGGAGGTATCTGGTCAGCTGTGCAAAGACACTGGATTTTGCTACAGAGCAGAGGTCTCAAACCCATGGGCCACCCTCTGTGTGTGTGTGTGTGTGTCTGTGTGTGTGTGTGTGTGTGTGTGTGTGTGTGTGTGTTGCTTGCAAGCCTCTCTTGAAACATTGGATGACCTGGCCACAGTTGGCTGTCATTCCCTCCTGGGAAACCACCAAGTGGAACTAAACAGTGGCTGCCCTCTTGAAAGGGGGTATAAGCTGGGCAGCTCGCTAAAGGCCCCCGCAGGCTCACCTCACACATTGATGTCACCTAACTGGTCCCTTGTGCCATTTGAGTTTATAAGCCCTGGCGTAGAGCCATTGAAAGTAGCAGGGAGTTTGAATGACTCCTCATGCTGCCTTGGGATGACTTATTCAGTAAGATCTCAGCACCCTGAGTGCAGGGTCTTGTACTCCTTGAGAGTCTGATCCAGGCTTGGCTACATAGTTGAGCATCACTAAATTTATGTGGAGCTGAAATTGGATTCACGTGGAAGATTCTGGCACAAAACCCCTTCTGGAGAAGCTGATAGTCTCTAAAAGATCTCACACATGAACACTAAATTAATTTCCAATTAATTTCCAGTTACCCTTGATCACACCACCTGACTCATTTCCTGCAGTAAACACTTAGCAGTCTTCCAGTCTATTCAAAACTATGATGAAGCCCTTCTGCATGTCTAAAATGCCACGTTAATCTACGTTCATAGTCATTCATTCATTCAAGAGATATTTAGAGCACCTACCATATGTCCAGAACTGTGTGAGAGGTTGGCAATGTATCAATAATAGTAAGAAAAGCAAACACACTTCCTGCTCGTCTGGATTTCTAACCTAATAGTTATGATGGTAAAATTACATAGCCTGTATGGTACCAGGCACTGTGCTCGGTACTTTCCATATATTAATTCATTTAATGCTCACAAAAGCCTATGATAAGTGCCGTATCATCCTTTCCATAGATGAGCAAACTGAGGCATAGAGAGGTTAAGTAGATTGTCCAAGGTCACACAGCTAGAGTGGCACAGGCAGGTTTGAACCCTAGCAGCATGGCTCCGGAATCTGTACTCTTTGCCTCTTACCATTCTGGGATGACACTGGGAGTCCCTGAAGTGCCTCCCAAATCATCAAAGTGATGGTTGTGATAGTTGTGGTCAGCACTGGTGGTGTCTATAGCAATGGAACCCTGGGTAAGGAGATTAACCATAACAACATGTTCTGGGACCTTTGTATATAATAGTGAGTGGTTTCTTTTTTTTTCCTGACATCACATGGTATTGCTTTTCCTTCTTTTAAGTTGGAGACACTTGATGCAGACCTAATACTAGAAAGCAGCTGGAGGTGCGAAGTGACAGCTGATTGCTGCAGTTTATACGTGGCCTTGGCTGCAGGGCAGCCAGCTGTCCCTCGGAAGTGGCCCCTGGGAAGAGAAGCCTTCAGGCTAGAAAGACAGCTTGGGTCATTAGCTGAAGAATTATTTGTTTAGTTTATCTATTATGTTCCTAGTTCTTGACTGTGTTGCCCACTGTCCTGCTTCCTTTGCCCATGTGGCTCCTGGATCCCACCAGCCCCTCCTTCACGCTTCCGTGCAACTTTCCCAGGCCCCGAGGTCAGAACTCATTGCCATTTTCTCCCATGGGCCTGAGAAAATGCCTGGGCCACCTGGGTCATGCTCGCTGCTTGGTCGTGCAACCTCTTTCCCTTTCTACCTCGCTTGCTAGTGTGGAGAGACTTGTCTCTCCACACCAGCAACCTCAGTGCTGTGAATGGCACATAGTATATGCCCAGCACGTGCTTTTTGAATGAAAAAAGGTCCAGAGAAATGTGTGACTCACCAAAAGCCTCAGAGTTAGCAGGCAGCAGAGCAGACCTCAACTCTGTCAAAACAGATCGTAAGCCCCATGTGGACTCACGCCACCTGTGCGTTTGCACATTGCTGCATCCACAGTGCCTGGCCCAGTGCCTGGTTCACGGTGGGCAGCTCAGTAAATGTTTGTGGAATGAGCAAATGAGTGCCAACCTCCTTTAATTCTTCTGTTGTCCTTGCCTGCGTGGAAGAAGACAGGCAACAGGAATGAAGGCTTTGTGTTGGCTGCGTTTTGCATGCACAGCTGATAAGCTATTTGCCCACAGCTAAAAATACCTACCCCCGACAGCCAGTGGGAGACGGATGGTGCTTAGTGCAAGACATTTAATCAAACAGCAACAACCCGAGCAGAGCCACAAAAGCCTCTGACACCCCAGTGAACTCCAGATGAAGAGCCCAGAAGCCTCTGACTTCCTGTTGGTCCCCTGACACCCAGTGACCATCACTCTGGGTCCACAAAACAGCAAAACAAATGAGCATTCTGTGCACATGGCAGCCACCAGCTGCAAGTCTGGGGACGGCCATGTGGGCGGAAACCGTGCACCTGGGGTGAATCCCAGGGAGAATTAGCCCACGCGAGCACCATTCCATATCGGGAGGCGCCATGGAGAGGGTCTCGGTGGTAAGCCCTGGACTTGGAGGAAGCGATTAGACCCTCAGAGGCAGAGATGAACCCCCTGTCTCTTTACCCTCGCTTATTCCCAGGGACTGGGAGTGGCCGGTGTTCTTGAAGAATCTACAACTCCTCTGAAGGGAATTCTTCCCTCAGCTACCTCCTGCCACCATACATGCAGGCTGATACACACTGTTAAAAAAGAAAAAGAAACAAAGAAAATACTGACCCATTTCTACTTAATGGTCAGTTCCCTCAAGCTAACGATGGAAGCATCTGGATGAGCAGGTGCATTGAATGGGCTTTAGAGTCTAATAAATTGTTTTTGAATCCTGGGTCCAGCATACATTTGATGTCTGATCTGGGCCAGTCTCTTAACCCACTGAGCCTCAGTGTTCTCATCTCTATAATGGGGATATTAATAGCATCTATCCCTTTATGTCATATGAGGATTAAATTTGATGCCAGTAAAACCTATAGCAAGTGAATCACACATAGCAAGTGCCTAATAAAGGGAATTGTTGTTAATAAATGTACCAGTTATTATTGCATGTGCTCAGCCCTTGTATTACAGGTCTGCGTGAATGGAAGAACTGGAAGAGGCATTTGACACTTGCATCCAACCTCAGTCAACTTCTTCACCCTCTGAGCCTCAGTCTTTCTCATCTATAATAGGGGATGAAAATAGTACCTACTTTATTAGCAAGGATTACATACTGGATATTTAATGTTAGATATTATAATATTAGATAATGTCTGATATCGTAGACATGAAATATGCTTCATGTATATGAAGCAGTGAGTTCAGGGCCTGACAAACAGCAAACAGTTAGCTGCCCTGAGGACCTTCCTCTTTCCTGCCTTTGCACATGCTATTCACTCTCCCTGGGAGCCTCTCCTTGTCTTGTGTGCCTGTTTAACCCCTGCCCACCTTTACCAAATGGGAGCTATGATACTAATTTTTAAATTATTTCTTTATTATTAACCGGCTCACTTTGCAGATATGGAAACTGAGGCTCTGAGAAGGGAAGGGGCTTGTCCAGGAGCACACAAGCGTCTATGTGAGAACTCAGTCTAACCCGAGGGGCCTCCTAACAAAAATGGAAAGGCTAAAGATGCTTTCTTTTTTCTTTCACAGTTTTATTGAGATATGATTGACTTACATCACTGTGTAAGCTTAACATATACAGCATGATGATTTGACTTACATATATTGTGAAATGATCACCGCAATAGGTTTAGTTGGCGTCCGTCATCTCACAGAGATACAAGAAAAAGCAGAAAAGGAAACAAAAATGTTTTCTTTGTGATGCGAACCCTTAGGGTTTACTCTCTTAACGTGCGTCTGTAACATACAGCAGCATGAAGGACACTTTCACTGACTGAGCGTGAGAAACAAGTTAGAGGTCTTTTCTACAGCCAGTTCTCCCATCCTCAAGAACTACACCAGAAGAAGCCCCACCTAGCTTTGCGGGCGCTGCTTCGCCTGCACCAGGTCTTCGCCTGGTTCAGTTTGTCACCTTCACAGGACTGGTCATCACACTCGTAGACAATAACTGTGACCACTTATACTGCACACTCTCCCTGGGCCAGGCGCCGTGCTAAGAGCTTTGTGTGTGTGTGAGATTCCCTCTAACCCTCACAACAGCCCTCTGAACTGGACAGCATTGTTACTCCCATTTTATTGATTGTTCCTTGTGTTTACTTGCCCAAGAGTGCCAGCAAGAAATGTGCACATCTGGGGTGCTAACCCAGCTCCTCCAGACATCAAAATTCATGACTCTCTAAGGAGCCTGTCCTTTCTGATAACTCTTCTGTTCTGTGTTTGCTGGAGAGCCACCTCAAGCCCTGCCCCCATCTGTCTCTGTGACAAACCCCCAGAGCTGAAAAAACACAGTCGCATCCATCACTTAGCACAAAAGTTGACCCAGAATGGCACCATCAAGTGCTTTCAGAATGCTTCTTTGACTTACCAGCTGTGCCGTCTTGGACAGGTGGCTAAACCTTTCTGAATATTAGATTTTCCTCATTTGTAAAATGGAGATGAGAGCCTACATTCTGCTTGCACTGTCATCTCCTTAAATATTTCTTTGTCAGTTCACTTTTTGGATAAATTTATTTTATAAACAGGCTTTTATCACTACCCTAAATGGAAAAATAACATTCCTCTAATACCACTTAAACTAAATGTATAACTTTGAAAGTAAAAATGTTCATCGGCAAATCCCATAAAATCATCTCATCTATACAGAGCCACCCAGCACACAGTAGGTGCTCAGTGTATGGTAGTCATAAGAAAATGAAGCTTGGCATTGAGAAGTATGGTTTGGAAACTTTTGAGTCTGTTGGCCAACTTGAATGTGGTTTCCCAGTTGAGAACCTAGTTGTTGTCATGCTTACCCAAAGAAGCTGTGCCTAGTCAAAAAGCCAGAAGCAATTTTACTGTCAAGAGAAGGCCAACTGATTGGCCTGTAGCCTGGAGGATGACTCACTTCTCCCCATCGCCCTGAGTCAGACTGCCCTGGGGTGGCAGCCATCTTAGCTCTTGCTGACTACTCAACCACAAGGGCAGGCTTGCTAGGTCTCAACTAGTCCTGGTCTATACCGGAAAACACTACTTTATTAAGTTCTGGGAAAAAGGAAAACTGCACCATGTATCCAGGTCCCAAGACTTCCTTGTGGCAAATCCACAACATTTCTTCCACCAAGGCAGGCATCACCAATTCATTGCAGCACTGCTAAACCCAGGCGTGGTTTTGGAATAAGTTTCAACATGGCACCCAGCAGCCTCTACCAGTCAATTGAAGAGTAAACATTTTTGTCATCCCTGCCTCAGGCTATGCTATCACCCTGGGCAGGAGATCCTAGAAAGGGAGATTCAAAGGAGGAAACACAGATCCTAGCTTTGAAAAGGATCCACTCAAGTGCTAAATGTGGTGACAAGCAGGGTCTCCACAAAAAAATAACAGTGAAGGGCATGATAGTAAAGCTACAAAGAAAATTAAAGAGCTGTCAAATAAGAACTAAAATTTTAAAAGAACAGAAGCTGTTTCAGAGAATGCAAGAAACAACTGAGTTATCATATAGTAATGGCTCTTAAGAGTATAGTTCCATAGATAAAGACCAATGTTTTTCTCCATCAAGCAGAGAAAAATAAAGGGGGGGGGTTGTTGGTGGGACACAGCTGCAGCTAGAGGAATTGGGAATGAAGAATTTCCAGGGCTTCCCTGGTGGCGCAGTGGTTGAGAGTCTGCCTGCCGATGCAGGGGACACGGGTTCGTGCCCCGGTCCGGGAAGATCCCACATGCCGCAGAGTGGCTGGGCCCGTGAGCCATGGCCGCTGAGCCTGCGCGTCTGGAGCCTGTGCTCCGCAACGGGAGAGGCCACAACAGTGATAGGCCCACGTACCACACACACACACAAAAAAAAGAATTTCCAGATAAGGTGACAGGACTATAGTGCCTGGAATGATCCATGGAGGTAAACGAGAATCTTCCATGGATTCCTTGAGAGCTCAGACTCTCTCCTATTCAGCTCTGCTTCCAGCAAAGAGTCTGGCCTCTAGCTCAATAATTGTCTGCTGAACTGGCCAGGTGTGAAAAGTAACAAAACTAACATTTACAGAGTGCTCACCATGTGCTAGGGGCTGAACTAAGCATTTTACACATGTTATTTCCTCTATTTTTCTAACAACTTATGAGGGTGCTATTTATATTGATGCCGATTTCACAGATGTAGGAATTGAGGTTCAGGGAGATTAATCACTACACTTCACAACCTCTTCCAGCTATGATAGGTTCCTTTTTTCTATTTTTCTTTTTAAGTGAGAATTTTAAAAATTATTTATTTTTTGGCTGTGTTGGGTCTTCATTGCTGCGCGGGGGCTTTCTCTAGTTGCGGCGAGTGGGGGCTACTCTTCGCTGCGGTGCACAGGCTCCTCATTGCGGTGGCTTCTCTTGTGGAGCACAGGCTCTAGGCGTGTGGGCTCAGTAGTTGTGGCTCGCGGGCTCTAGAGCGCAGGCTCAGTAGTTGTGGCGCACGGGCCTAGTTGCTCCGCAGCATGTGGGATCTTCCCGGGCCGGGGCTTGAACCTGAGTCCCCTGCATTGGCAGGAGGATTCTTAACCACTCCGCCACCAGGGAAGTCCTATGATAGGTTCTTATGTACTTGGATATGTGGGGTGAAGTTCAGCCTGCAAAGAGGAAAAAGAACAAATGGCCCTTCAGAGCCCTTGCAGGAACCTGGAAGCTATCCCTCAGGGATTGCCTTCCCATGAGCTGGGGCCCCACTGCCTGACCTCCACCCCACTAGTCGACAGTCAGTTTCGTGCCCCTAATAGCCAACTTCAGGAAGTACGTTCCACATTCCCTGGCTTCTGCCCTGGAGCAAGTGGAACAATGGGAAACAAGGTTGGCCACTGGCCAGCAGGCAGTGCCTGGGGTTGGGACCACATGGACGGACAGCTGCCCTTGGGAAACCCTTCCCTGCTCCTCTCCTAGAAGCCCTCAGGGCACAACCGCCTGAAGACCTCCTGGCACCATCCACAGAGGTCAAAAAGACTGAACACCAAGTCTCATCAGCATCATCTCCCCCCATCCCCCACTGGAGACACGAGATTTTAATAATGCTGATGGGGTAGGAAAGGCCCGGGGGCATCGGGGGCTGAGTCAGTCAGCAAATGCATAAGACTTGGGCATGTGGGAGTAGGTTAGGGCATATTCATCATCCTTGGGTTCTGTGGCTCCTTCTTTGGGGAAGGGAGAGAGCATCTAGAGGGGAACCAAAGAGCAGTGAGGGAGCTGTTAGGGACTGGACAGCTGAGAGCTCCTAACCTGAGAGGATGCAGCACAGAGGCACCAACGTCTGTGTGAGGAAATGGGGAGGGGCAAGGGTTGGCTTCTTGGGAAGGGAGCCAACCTTGGCCTGGGTGAGCTCTCGAGAATACCTGGTGTTCCCAACCAGAGTGGGGCAGGACCCAAGGCTCCCTTCCTGTGGGCCTCCTTAAGGAGAAAAAGGCATTCAGGGAGCACCCCCCCTCCAAGGGGTGCTAGAATTGTCCTTCAGGCTCAGCTGGGGACAGACAAGGCACCAAGGCACCAGTTGTCCAGGGTGGGGCAGGGGCAGCCTCCAAGCTGGGCGCCGTCCTGCCGCCAGGTCAAGCCCTCCAGGTAGCACAACGTGGATCTGCTCGGCCAGCACCTGGCCCTGCCCTTGAGGCACCGCAGGTGTCAGGCTGAGCTTTCAGGTCCTTCCTGGTGCCCAGCAGGAGGATGTACACCTCAGGGCAGTGGTGACACACTTCTGGATGCCACTTGTGCGGCACGTTCTCTGGCAGTGGAGACACAGATGACAAAGACGTTGGGCTGAGGGTGGGAGAGTGTGCGAGATGGTCCTGCTCCTGGCCCCGCGTCCCACAGGTTCGGGCTCACCGTGCGCCAGTCAGGTGCACTTCGGGCACTGTAATCGTCGAACGCCGCAGGGGTGGACTCCTCGGGGAAGGCATCAGCTGTGTAGCAGAGGAGCCCCATCACCTACCACCACTCGCTTGATGCTGTGCATGGTGGGTGCAGCTGCCGCGTCGAGGCCACGCCTCCCTCCCCTTCTGGCCCCTCTGGACGCAGCGACCTGGTGCCCTGCCCACCACAGGGGAGCTGGGGCAGCAGCAGCGGCTTGGTTCAGGGTTCCAGAGCCAGCACCAGCATCTTATTTCCCCTTTCCCCTTTATCTCCCCTTGCTCCAAGATCCCTCCGAGACCTGTAGTGGAGCAGGTAACAGTAAGGGAGATGACAGCCCTCAAGAGCAATGCCCCATCACCCAATTTAGTCCCCACTCCCCAGCTGATCTAAACAAGGGCAGTGCTGACTTCTTGCCTGCGAGGCTTAGAAATTGCTTTTCCTAAAAACCTGTCCTTGAGGCACCTTCCAGCAACCATATAAATAGCACCACTGGAATGGCTCACAGTGTCAGGGGTCATCATGTGTCTGTGGGACATGAGGGCTGACTCTTCTAGTACAAAAGATAGGCACCTTGAAGGAGGGAGGGATGCATTTAAGTCACAGGGGATGGTGGCTGAAAGGGGTGAATTACTCTCTTTTTGGAAATTCACGAAAATATAATTTAGGATGCAGAGAAAGAGGATTTGCAGAAGGTAACGCCAGGAATTTAATCAGCCCAGATACACAACTCTTTGTTCTTTTCAGAAGACCTGCGTGGACCAAACAGCTGTGGTGTCAGTGGCCTGCTCTCGTTCACATAACTACCACTGTAGTTAGAAAGTGCTTCTTGGTGTCTAAACTAAATCTTTTTGTAGCTTCACCTTGAGCTCTTTCCCTTCTTACAAATTCTATTAGCTGCCTTTAAGAAGAAAGGAGGGAGAGAGGGAGGGAGGGAGAGAGGGGGGAGAGAGGGAGGAAGGGAAAAAATGTGTGTTACCCTTTAAGCCAGCATTTCTACTTTTGAGAATTTATTCTACAGAAATATGCAAAGATGTTTAATGAAGCTCTGTGGTGCCCAAAATAATAAAATAAAACAAAATAAGTAATGTCCAGCCATAAGTGAATATTTCATGAATATAATTGACATAGGAAAAAATCCACGATTTATTTCTAATTGATTAAAAAACCAACTTGGGGCTTCCCACATGCCGCGGAGCAACTAAGCCCGTGTGCCATAACTACTGAGCCTGCGCTCTAGAGCCCACGAGCCACAACTACAGAAGCCCACACGCCTAGAGCCCGAGCTCTGCAACAAGAGAAGCCACCGCAACGAGAAGCCTGCACACCGCAACGAAGACCCAATGAAGCCAAAAATAAATTAATTAATTAAAGTTTTGAAAAAAGAGAGAGAAAAAAGATAATAAAAAACCAACTTGCACAACAGTATTAGTGTATGATCTCATTTTGTGGTGACAATCATATTACTAATTATATTTATAGTTATAGGCATATAAACATCCTAGAGATACAAACACCAAATGGTTAATAAACCTCTGTTCTGGTTGCAGCATTGCAAACCACCCTAAAACTTAGAGGCTTAATACAGCCATTTAGGATTATTTGTCCTGGTTCTTAGGCTGACTGGGCTCAGCCAGATGGCTCTTTCTCAGGGTCTCTCACAGTGGCAGCCGCAGGGCACTGGGACTGCAGTTATTTGGGGGTTCCATGGAGCTGGACATCCAAGAGCGCTCACTCACATGACAGACACATGACACAGACACATGACAGACAGTTGATGTTGGTTGTCGGCTACGAGCTCACCTGGGGCTTTCAACCAGAGTCCCTACACACAACATCTCCATGTGGCTTGGCCTTCTCACAGCTGGGCTCCAAGATGGAGCGTCCCAAAGCAGGTATTCAAAAGGCCCACGTACAACCTGGTCATGCAGTGTCACTCCCACAATAGTCTATTGGTTGAAAGTGAATCACAGGGACTTCCCTGGTGATGCAGTGGTTAAGAACCTGCCTGCTAATGTAGGGGACACGGGTTTGAGCCCTGGTCCAGCCTTGGATGGGGGAAGATCCCACATGCCGCAGAGCAACTAAGCCCGTGTACCACAACTACCAAGCCCGCATACCACAGCTACTGAAGCCCGCATGCCTAGAGCCCATGCTCTGCAACAAGAGAAGCCACCAGAGAAGTCACCACAATGAGAAGCCCGCGCACCGCAACGAAGAGTAGCCCCCACTTGCTGTAACTAGAGAAAGCCCATGCGCAGCAACAGAGACCCAACGCAGCCAAAAGTAAATAAATAATTTTTAAAAAAAAAAGTGAATCACAGGACAAGCTCCAATTCAAGGGGAGGAGACTACACAAAGGCATGAACACCAGGAGGTATGGTTCACTGGGGACCGTCTAAGAGACTAGATACCATAATATCTCTAGAAAATGCGATTCGGACAGACTTTCACTTTCCAGTGTCTAATGTAATAGTTACATGTACAAACTCAGGAGACAAAAAGCCTGGCTTAATGTCTGGGCTCACCACTTGCTTGCTCTGTGACCACAAACAAGTTACTTATAACCTCTCTAAGGCTCGATGCTCTCAGATAATTGTTCCAACCTCATAGGGTGGTTGTAAAACTTAAATGAAATTAAATGTGTGTAAGATGCTTAGAAGTAAATGCTCAATAAAAGTGAGCTAATAATATTATTATACACTGATATAATGTTTAATTTTTACAGGTATATTTTACTTTTGTAATTGAAAAAAATAATTTTCAAAGACCAAAAAAAAAAAAACCAAAAACCAAGAAATGTAGCAGAATTAAGAGATATAAACTCAGAACTCCCAGTCAGGGCTCTTCCAAGGAATCTCCAGGAACTTCTTAGTCCTCACAGACACAGAAAATATCTCTGGAAGACCTTGACCCTTTCCCTCTGCACCAGTCAGCCGTCCAGTGGTGGGGTCTGACAGCCCAACCTGTGTTGATCTTTTAGCGCTCCCTAAATCCTCTCAAGTTTGAGCATGGTAAGCTGCAAAGTATAGGAAATGAATTCCCCCAAGAATATAACCAAGAAGCTTTGCAATCACAAAACATGGGCTTTATATTACCCACCTGTCCAAAGACACCATTGACAGAAAAGATTTGCTTTTTAGAAGCATTGACTTTTTTTTTTTTTTTTTTTTTTGGTGGTACGCGGACCTCTCACTGTTGCGGCCTCTCCCGCTGCAGAGCACAGGCTCCGGACGCGCAGGCTCAGCGACCATGGCTCACGGGCCCAGCCGCTCCACGGCATGTGGGATCCTACCGGACCGGGGCACGAACCCATGTCCCCTGTATCGGCAGGTGGACTCTCAATCACTGCGCCACCAGGGAAGCCCAGAAGCATTGACATTTTGATCATGAAGTTCACGGGGACTTGCTTGGATGGGATTGGTTGGTTTTCCACACAACAGATCCTTGGACCTGTTAGTTTGAGAAAAAAGCTGAGAAATGTAATTTCAGGTGGTGATGACTTGGGTTTCTTTCGCTTATTCACCCTTTATAAATACACACAGACCCTGTCAACACCACTCCTTTTCTTTGGGGAAAAAACTATCACAGTGGAAATGAAAGGATTTTTCAATGTGGGGAGTTACAGCAAATGCCAACCTTGGGAGTTGAAAATTCTACCTTCTCATTTCTTTTTCAGAAAATCAATACACAGGCATTGTTCCATTCCCCTCTGGGTCTCTGTGGCTCACACATCTCTCTCATCCCAAGGATGTTCTAAGTGTTCTTGATATTGCCTTGGGAGCAAATCGACCTGCACGAAAGAAATGGAAAACTCAATGTCTGCGGGTTAGTTTCTTGAGAGACACAATTACTAGAAACTTAAGGAAATGTCAAATATGAATAGCTGGAAATTTAATTTGGAGTTGATGACTTGCCTGAATTAAAGCATTAATTAGATGGAGATGGAATATTTTTGAAGAGTTTGGATATGGAAAATTTTTAGCACCACATTACAAACAGGGTTCGATGAGGAAGTAAGAGATGGTGTTGAAAAGTGACTCTCCGCAGAATATATACAGTCAGCCCTCTGTATCCGTGGATGCGGAACCCACGGAGACAGAAAGCCATCTGTACTCTACAATTTTATTTAAGGGACTTGAGCATCTGCAGATTTTGGTATCACAGGAGGGTCTTGGAACCAATACCCTGCAGATACTAAAGGATGACTGTATAACATTTTTTTCTAGGGAGACCCCAGCATTTATTCATTCCTACCCCCCTTATAAGCTGGGAAGCAGAGCAGGGACATGAGAGGGTGTGTGGGCATTGTTTAATGAATGGAAAAAAGAGGTTCTGAGAAATGATGGCACTTTTCTAAGTCAGGGACAACTGAGAGAACAGGAATCACTTTCCTCCGGCTGGAAACAAAGAGGAACTTGATATGCCATAAAGTCAGCGAGAGCTGGAGTCAACTCCAGGCTCTCCCACTTACTCAGTTTGTGGCTATGGAGAGATAACCTAAATATCCAAGCCTCAGTTTCCTCCCCTGTAAAATAGGGATGATAATAGGACGGATGAGAGTCCTTCTTTCAGTCCCATAAATACCAAGTTCTTTCCTACCTCAGAGCCTTTGCACTTGCCATTCCCCCTGCTTAGAGTTCTCTTCTCACGGATCTTTTTACGGCAGATCCCCTCTCCTCATCCTTAATTGAACTCAAATGTCCAATCTAAAAAACAACACCCCCCAACAATTTGTCTCATCCCTTGGTTTTATTCTGTATAGCATCGCTCTCTGAAATTCTGTTGTACATTTTTGTATTTATGTGTTGTCTCTCTCACCCACTATGCTATAAGTCCCATGATAAAAGGGAACTTGTCCATTTTGTTAATTCCTGCATCTCCAGCACCTCATACAGCGCCTGACACATAGTAAATGCTCCGTTAATAATTGCTGAATGAGTGGATTCTCAGTCAAGAACTAACATTCACTGAGAACTTACCACATGCCAGATACTGCTCTAACCACTTCATAAAACTTATCTCACTCAATCCTCAGAATAACCCTATTAAACCTATTTTATAAAAAAGGAAACTAAGGCACAGCGGGATTGAATAAATTTGCCCAAAGCCAAAGAGTCAATAAATAATAGAGCCAGGACTGCACCCCAGGCAGCCTGGCCCCAAACTCCACATTCTAAATCGCTGTGCTCTGATGCTCCTGGCTTGATGGGAAAGCATCAGACCTGGTTTTGGGGTTGTTTTTTTTTTACATCTTTATTGGAATATAGTTGCTTTACAGTGGTGTGTTAGTTTCTGCTATACAACAAAGTGAATCAGTTATACACATACATATGTTCCCATATCTCTTCCCTCTTGCGTCTCCCTCCCTCCCACCCTCCCTATACCCCCGCCCCAGGTGGTCACAAAGCACCAAGCTGATCTCCCTGTGCTATGTGGCTGGTTTTACAGCTTGAGTTCCATGAAACTCTGACTGTCAGGTTGGAGTAGCCTAAATTTTGACCCATAACCTCCTCCAAAGCCTTTGCCCTTCATTCTGTATCTATGCACCTGTGGCTCATGTATCACTGTGTGTATTCTTGTTTGTCTCTTTAATATTCAGCCCCTTGCATGCTGTTTCTACACTCTCTGAGTGGAGACTCTGAATGTCTACAATACTAATTTGTATCCATCTTGGGCCCATGTACACAGAAGGAAGATGCTAGATGTTTTCTGAAAGGATGTCTAAATGAATAAGACATTTTCGAACACTTTTCAACAGGCTGTTTAATAAAAGAGAGCTATGAAGTGCAAAAATGTATACAAAGCAAGTAGAAATCCATATGAGTATTCCTTGCCTTAATAAACTCAACTCTTCATGCTTTCCCCACCTCAGGGCCTTTGCACATGCTGTTTCCTTTGCTTGAAACACTTTCTCCAACCACCTTTTTTGCCTATTTACCTCCTACTGGGTCTCCAAATTTCAGCTTGGACATCACTTCCTCAGTAAAAATTCTTCTGATCACTAATAGCACTTACTAGAGCTTCCAGTTACACATTTTCTTCTGTGATTCTTCGGTTGATGCTTTTCTTACATAGTAAACTCTAAGCTCCATGAAGTTAAGATGGACCATGTCTATTTTGTTCAATATCTCCTTCCAGGGCATAGCTCATAGTAATTATGGAAAAACACTGTTGAATGCATAAGTAAACTTTTGAAATTCCAGGATTAAGAATATAAAGAATTTTGCTTTAATGGATCTCTTTTCTTAGATATTGACTTAAAGTAAAATTTACTCATAATTTTTCTTTATTGTCCAGGGTGTAACATACTCACATGGTGCCCTCACCCCCGCTCAGAAGTACTGATATTGCCGAGTGGTTTAAAGCATGGGTATTGAATGCTCTAAACCACTGGGATTGAATACTGGATAATTAATATAATTGGTACCTTAACTCTCCACCACTTCAAAATGTTATTTCAGAGTGCTTTGAGCAAGAACAAGGACAGCACACACTTAAACAAACAAACAAACAAACAAAAAAACCTGACAGTGCCGAGTAATGAGAGGTTAGGGAGCAACTGGAACTCTCATACCCTACCGTTGGGAGTGCAGATTAGTAAAACCACTTTACAGAGCAATTCAGCAATATCTGGTAAAGATGAAGATGCACATGTTCTAAAACATAATAAACACCCTTCTACATATGTATATACTACCTGAGAGAAACGCTGACACGTAGCTACTTCTCATGGAGAGTCGTATCAAGGTATTAACTATAGCAGTTTATAACAGCAAAATCCTGAAACCAATTTAAATGTGTATGTATATATATATACACACACATATATACATATACAAAGACACATAGATGTCTATATATAGTATATGTGTATATATATACACATATAGACAGCTAGATGTATATGTCTACATAATATGTGTATATATACATATACAGACACGTGTGTATATGTATAAATATGTCTATGTATATATGAATAAATAAATTGCAATAAGGTTATTAATGGAATTGCTCTATAGTTGTTAAGATGAGTGAAATAGATCTACGTGTATCAAAAAAAAAGAGGTCTCAAAAGCAACTTGTTGTGTGAAAAAAAGCAGCATGTAGAGTGGCAGGTTCTGTATAAAAGAAAGTTAAGAGCATGCAAACGTGGCCCTGAAGACCGCAGCACTGTGGCTGCCTCTGGTGGGGAAAGGGGGAAGGGAAATGATGGGCTGGAACAATTTCAAAGAAGACTTCAACTGCATCTATAGTGTCGTTTCTTTATTTAAAAAGAACTAAAGCATATGTGGCAAAGTGTTAAAATTTGTTTAACCTGAGTGATCAATACACCAGAGTGTGCATATTAAAGACATTTTCACATGTGAACTATTGTGAAATAATTATAAAGGCACATGCGAGAAAGAGAGCCCTGGATTCCAGCTCTGCCACTGCACTTCAGACAGGGGACATAAATTCTCTCAGACCCTTGTTTGCAAAGTAGGATTAACAATGTTCAAATTTCAGGTTTGGTTGTGACTTAATGAGAATAAATGTGTAGAATGACTTCCAGATGTTATCCATTGGGATATCATTTTAGAGCGAGTCCCTAATGACTTTCCAGATGTATCTTATTCAGAGAGACATTTGTTTTTTTAAAAACTGATCAGAATTATGTGGATGCATTCCAAAACAATTCTGACCCCCAGAAAAATAATCTATTGCTACTATATTTGCAAAACCTATATACACACATATTATACAGACATGCATAAGCACAGATTATTTATTAACTATGATTGCCCTGAGGGAGGGGTATTTGGGTGGTTGCAGAATAAGAGTGGAAGGAAATTTTACTTTTCTATTAACTTTAATTATGTACCATGTGTACCTACTCTAAAAATAAATATAATTTATTTTTAAATTAATCTAAAGGTCATGATCTTCTCCATTCCTTCAATTCTGAACCCACTTAAAAAAGAAAGGTCTTAAAATCCAAGTTCTAAAGGTTCTTAAGAGGTTGTATAGTCCAATGTCCTACTTGAGCACGGGAAACAGGAAATGCCATCCCAACCCCATATTCTCCATGCAGTCAGACAAAAGAAAGAGCACAGGATTGGGGATTAGAGGATCTGGGTTTGGTCCCTGTCACCATGAATGACTAACTCTGTGGCTCTAAGTGAGTTCCTTAAGTTCTCTGAGACCCAGTCTCATTTCTGAAGTGAGGACAACGGCAGCACCACTGTCATGACTGTGTGAGGGACAAATTAAGTACCATGTGAACAGGAAACTTTGTCAAAATCGTATCCAGATGTTTGTACGAGGTGCAATTGCAGTGCAGAGATTGTCCCTCAAGAGCATGGGTTCAGTCCCTTTGATTTCCGTGGGAGTGCCTGATACACTACGCCTAGGGGCCCCTAGTAGGCAATAAAGTCATCTTGCTTCAGATGTAAGCCAGATTCTCTTCTCTCCACAGCAAATATCCTAACCGTGATCATCCTCTCTCAGCTGGTGGCTAGGAGACAGAAGTCCTCCTACAACTATCTCTTGGCACTTGCCGCTGCTGACATCTTGGTCCTCTTTTTCATTGTGTTCGTGGACTTCCTGTTGGAAGATTTCATCTTGAACATGCAGATGCCTCAGGTTCCCGACAAGATCATAGAAGTGCTGGAATTCTCATCCATCCACACCTCAATTTGGATTACTGTTCCATTAACCATTGACCGGTATATTGCGGTCTGCCACCCGCTCAAGTACCACATGGTCTCCTACCCAGCCCGCACCCGGAAAGTCATTGTAAGTGTTTATGTCACCTGCTTCCTGACCAGCATCCCCTACTACTGGTGGCCCAACATCTGGACTGAAGACTACATCAGCACCTCCGTGCACCATGTCCTTATCTGGATTCACTGCTTCACTGTGTACTTGGTGCCCTGTTCCATCTTCTTCATATTGAACTCAATCATTGTATACAAGCTCAGGCGGAAGAGCAATTTTCGCCTCCGTGGCTACTCCACAGGGAAAACCACTGCCATCTTGTTTACCATTACCTCCATCTTTGCCACACTCTGGGCCCCACGGATCATCATGATCCTCTACCACCTGTATGGGGCACCCATCCAGAACCGCTGGCTGATGCACGTTATGTCCGACATTGCCAACATGCTGGCCCTCCTGAACACGGCCATCAACTTCTTCCTCTACTGCTTCATCAGCAAGCGGTTCCGCAAAATGGCGGCCGCTACCCTCAAGGCCTTCTTCAAGTGCCAGAAGCAACCAATACAGTTCTACACCAACCATAACTTTTCCATAACAAGTAGCCCTTGGATCTCGCCGGCCAACTCACACTGTATCAAGATGCTGGTGTACCAGTACGACAAAAATGGAAAACCTATAAAGGTATCCCCGTGACCTCATAGGTCTGGCACCTAGTGTCTCTGCATAATCCATTTCCAGATGGGAATGTGGCCCATCCTATGGCTGAACAGCTCTCCTTAAGAGTGCTAACCTGATTTCCTGTCTCCATAGATTGAGCAACTCTCAGACTGGTAGATGAGGAAAGATGGAGGAGAAGAAAGAAAAGCATGAATCTTGTTTTCATTTATGCATTCATTTCTACCAAGTCATGCTGACAGCAAAAGTTCCTACCAGTTTGAAGATGTCATTGGAGGTTGTGTTATTATCCTGTGGCCTGTAAGGACACATAGTAGAGAAATAGTCTATGACTTAGCCTTGGCCCCATCCACAGTCACTGGAAACCGCTCATTTATGTGACACATCAAGCCACAGTAGCACATAGCTGAGCCCACACTCTTCTTCCAAGAGCTGAGGTCATCCATCATTTCCCTGTGCTGTTACCAGCAGCTAACGATGCTGACCAATTCGAGAATTTTCCAAGGTGCCCTTTGTCCTAGTGAGGGTTTTGGTCTTGAAGTGGCCCTGGCACCCCAATCTGTAGAATGAGATTCTGGGGGCAGGGGAGGATTGGATCTTACTCAAACTCTGGTCAGAGCTTCTGTGAAAAGGCTCCTGACCAACATAACCACGACACTCAGACCTGGGGTCTAAGATGCAGTCTTTCTATTTGCCATTATGTATAGATTTTAACTAGTTCCTCCAAAACAAAGACCCTGCCTGGTGTGTGGGGATATAGGAGGAGTTCTTGAGCCCAGAAAAACAAAAAAATAAGCCCACTCTTGCCATTGTGTCAATCCATCCTTGTGTCAGCTGTGTATGGTCTCCTTACTCAAAAAGCTTCTTGTTGCGGTGCCACTCAAGCTTCCTGGAGAAGCCTTTATGTGTAGAGTTGCCAACCCTGCCTCCCTGCTTGCTGAAGCCGTCACCAAACTGTATTATTTGAAGTGACTTTGGAACTGGGTTTAGTTTTTGAGGGTCAGGAACTGTAGCTCTGCAGGTGTAAAGGGAGACATTCTCAGCTCTGCCCCACTGTCCAGCTGGCATTGCCATTCAGCCGCAAATGGCAGTGGAAAGGTATGCATGTTGTCTGCATGTCTGCGCTTTGATGCACATGGCTCAAAAGGGTGGTGCCAGTTTTTGGTGATGCTATTTAACCCAGATCCTTTGCAAAATAATAAAATATGAATTTATTTATTCTGCTCTTGTCTGTCCAAGGCAAGAACAGTTCTAGGGTGTAATTAATAGAGGCTTCCCTGGGAACTACAACTCATGTGTGCACACACACAGACTTGATTACATTAGGTTCCTATGTACCCCATGATGTGTTTTGAAAGAAAAATCCATGCTGGAGTTTTTCTCAGTTACATTTTTTTAAAAACTTCTCTCCCAGATTCCCAGTATTTGAACTTATCCCTGTTCTAGAAGAAGTCTTCCAAAATGATTTTGGAATTGTATGATATTTTTGGTGACCCAACAAAAAGCAGACAGTCCACCTGGAACACTTGGTTCCTCAGGCTGAATTTTTACTGCACTTTTGTCCCTAAATTGGAAGACATGTCTACCCTCTTAAAGGGAACTTGCAATAAATGAGCAGGGTAGAAAAGGCTCCGATGCCACACAATCCCTAAACTTCAACCAATGTCCTCAACACTAATTCAATACAACTTTAGGTCACATTCATCCTGATGATCCGAATTCCTACTCCTTTTTTTTTTTTGCAGTGCGCGGGCCTCTCCCGTTGTGGAGCACAGGCTCCGGACGCGCAGGCTGAGCGGCCATGGCTCACGGGCCGAGCTGCTCCGCGGCATGTGGGATCTTCCCGGACCAGGGCACGAACCCGTGTCCCCTGCATCGGCAGGCGGACTCTCAACCACTGCACCACCAGGGAAGCCCCCTACTCCTTTTAAATAATTGCAGTAGAGTCTCATCAAAAAATCTGGCAGAGCCAAAGTTATTTCTGCAAAGTTCTCAGGAAGGAGCCATGTTGGAGACCATATTCTACCCCTTAAAAACTTAGCTAAGTTTTTTTCCAGCATTGGAGCAGTTTGCTGTTTCTTCTGTTGAAGACAAGACGGAGTTGGCTTGCATTTAGGGACCATATGGTATGACTCTCATGTACCCAAGAACATTAGGATCACACTGGTGCAGCAAGATGCTCCCACTAGAAGAGGTTCACGTTAGTTGCTTGACTGAGGGACAAGCAGATTCGTTATCTCCCAGGTCACACTCTCCCCAGGGCATGTGCACATCTAGTGGAAGAGTGGCCAGATTTCCCCACAGATTTCCCCTTAAGTTGCATTTCCCTCTGTTTCTTTCTTGCCAAGCATGTGTAGTCAGGCACCTGTTCATTAAATGTGTGTATGATGCGACTCCACCACACCCCCTTGTGAATGAACATTGACCAAAGGCTACCTACACCTAATATATATACATATTTATTTAATTATTTATTTTTAAACACATAGCTCTGAAAAATGCTAGTTTGAACTATACATGAATGAATCACAGTGCAATATCTACAAAGGTTAAGCAATTCCTTTTTGAGAATGTATGCAAGATGAAAAATATGTATGTGGATCTCAGTGCCCTCTGCTCCACGTTTTTAGTTGTATGTAACAATTATTTATTGATGTTTAAAAAGTAAAAACTGGGTGTGCATTTGGAATGTTTTCCTCATACACTCGTTTATTACTTCTCTTAACAACAGAGGCTGTACCAACTAGTATTGTGATCACTCTTCCTTCTGACTGTATTTTATATTTTGATACAGTAATGTTTAAAAGAGGTCTGATTTTTGAAGGCAGCCCAGAGGTGTTGTCTTCTGGTTAAAATGCATACAAACGCCTGTTGGCTTAGGTTGATACATATCTCCTAAAGTTTATTTCAGATAATCTAAGGACTTTTAATTTATTCTTATTTATAGTAATAATTGTGGACAAAAATTAAAAGTTTTTTTAAAGAAAAAAACAAACTTTTAAGCCTTTTCTTTCAGGCCAGTTTTAGAAATAAAGCCTTGAATTTTGAAGCCTGTCACGTAAACAGCTGCTGTTGATGGCACTCAAGCAATTGCCTTATATCAGGATTTTGTGATGTCTCCTTCAAAGACTGTTAACTAGCATTCCTCTTGTATGATTTGTGTCCTTGGTTGGACATGCAGTGATGCTACACATGTACACACTGTATCTTTTTTATTGAACAACTCAAGGACTGAACTGTCTAATAGGAAGGAAATAAGGAGGATGAGAGACAAACCATAAAAAACAGACCATGAGAAGGCATGAAGTTTCATTTTGCAAACACTCTGCAATTAGAAAAGGTTACTTTGCACAGTTGGTGCCTACTGGTCCAAAATGGGGGCCTATCTGAAGTGAATAAGAGACTCTAGTGTTGGCTATTCCAGTTGAAAGAATGGAATAAAATGTTACCATAGAAAAATAGTAGATGTTCATATTTTCTTAATTAGATGTATTGTGTTTGGACTTGTTTGTATTATAATAAATTCTAATATGGTGCACACTTGGTGTTTGGTAGATGCATATATGCTCAAGCAACGGCAGAACTCTGATTAAAATTTTTAAATAAGTATCTCCCTTATGCTTTGTGCTGGTGCTAGAATGTGACCTGAGTCCCACCTGCCCCTGCCACTGAGCTCTGCTTCCTATAATCCTAAATTAAGTAGCTTACTGGCTATAAATCTGAATTCTTTTCTGACTACATCGTCTATGCATCTTCGAGACTGTGGTGGCTGTTATCATAGTGGAAATCTAGCATAATGGCTGAGAGCTTGGGCTTTGAAGTCAGACAATCACAAATTCATGTCCTAGCTCCACAATGTACTAGACGTTTGACCTTGAACAAGTCCTTGAAGATCTCTGAAAGATTGTCCTCATGTAGAAAGTGGTGTAAAAGTCAACTTTTCCCAGGTGCCTGAAAGGTAAGTAGACACTCTCAAGGTCAGGACACCAAAGTTTGGAGTAAGTTATTGTCAGCTATAACTTTGCAGGCTCTGCCACTTTCTAGCTGTGTGGCCTTGGGCAATGTTTTCAATCTTTCTGAGTCTCCTCTCCATAACATCGGGCTAACAGTAATTCCAGCACGTACTTCATGGGGTGGTGATTATTAATAGTAGAGCTAAAAAGAGCCTCCAATTGTACATCCTCTTACAGGTGAGGATGCTAGGCCCAAAGACTTAAATGATTTTGTCCAGAGTAGAACCCAAGTCACCTAACACTTCATCCTTTCCACTCTACCTCATTGCGTCTCTGCAAGATTCTGATTCATCCTTCCAAAAGTTCACATTATTTTTGTGCCCTTTTTAGAGTTGGTTATATTACATAGTTTTCCAACTCTTCAAACCCAGGTCATCCAAGCGTGAGATATAGTATCACAGCATCATAATTAAAACACTTGATTTGACCTTTCCCTGTGAGGTGTAATTTTTGTTTTTAATTGGCTCTATCAGGAATTCTAACCACAGCTCTCAAACTAGCTATGCATTTCCCACACAAACCACTGTCAATTCTGACAGCCACCCACAAACTATTGCCATAATCTATCTTTGCATCAACTTGGAGCATGAAAGTAACTTACAAGTTGAGAGGGAAGTACAGAAAAGCAAAGATTTTGATAAGAAGGTTGCAAACAGAAGCTGGTAAGCATGACCACACTGTTCTCATTAATTTTGTTCACCAACTCAGGGAAGCAGGATAAAAGTGAGTTGATGGAAGTTGAACTGTTAAATAATAATCCTTTTATTACATTTATTGGCTAAATGTGATGGCTCAGCCTCTGTGAGGGTGTGCAATTAGTCTGAGTACTTGCCAGACACAAGGGGGATGAGAGGTTTGTGTCTATGGGATAAATAGACACAGTGGATTTCCTGGGTTTTTTGAAAGAATGTGTCACTGCCATGACAGAAAAAGAAAAAGAAAACTTTTCTGATTAAAAAGGAGCAAAACAGGGCTACGGGGAAGAGAGATGCCGTCTCACCAACTCTGCATGAGGAGTTACCATGTCTGCGGAACTTTGTTACCTAGTGAATGGCGGTAACATGATATTTCTCTCCACTGGAGATAAAACAAGAAGGAATGAGACCTAAACTGCAGTATAAGGGATTCAGATCAAACCAAAGAAGAAATCTTCACAGTGATGTCTATTAACTCCACAAATGGTTTTCCATGGGAGTCCTTAGAATCTGCTTCTCTGTATATATTTCCAAATGGATTGCATATCAATCAGAGTCTTGGAGGGAAGCAAATCTCACTCAGATGATTTCAATAAAAAGACTTTAACCAAGAGACTATTCAATAATGATCTGAGCAAGAATAAGAGCTATCGAGGCACCCGGGAACTAGAAACAATAGGAAGCCTCACCTCCCTATGCCTGATGGGGCAACGGGAGGACATAGCTGTTACTGCAGCTCAGAGTAGGATGTGCTTTGGAGAAGGGGCCTTCCAGCAAGCAGGTGCCACACCGCTGCCAGAGACATGATGCCAGAGAGGAAGGAAGGGGACCCCAACCTCTCTCTTCCTTCCCTCTGATATCATGCTGATGCCTCCACTGGCCGAGCTCGAAGAGAAGTCAGCGAGGAAGGGAGTGCAGGCGATGCAGTCCATAGTGGCCAGATGGCAAGGCACAAAACAGTGAAAAATCAAGGGCGAAGTGAGATAGGAAGTGATTACAGAATAACCAGCAAAGGGTAGATTCTTATTTTACTATCATAGGATGCTGGAGAGAATCTTAGAGATTATTTCACCCGAATATCAAAAAGAAAGAAAGCTAAGGCCCAAGAGATCCCTTTGCCCAAGATTATAAAACCTAGATGTTGGTAGGTCCAATTTCCAATGATTTCCTAGCACATTACGGGAAATATATGTTATAGACCTTTACAAGCTTGCTTTCTAACCTTCATCATTAGAAATTTCTTTTATTCATCTTCAGCATCTCCAATGACTAGACTATCAACTTGAATATGTCTAGGAATGGAAATAAAGAGCGCCAAGAGAGTGGGCACTCATTTAACAACCATGTGTCCCAGCACTCCCACGGTCATTGACTTATTTGACTAATATGTATTTAAATACACTATGTGGCAAGATCCATTCTAGGCATAGTGATTCAAGGCAGATTCAGTGAACAAGACAGATAGGGCCCCTGCCCGAGTAGGAGAGACAATACACAAGGAAGCCAATAAAATCATTTCAGGTAGTGATAATTTCTAGGAAATAAATGATAGTAAGTGACTAAGGTCAGGAGGAGAGAAGAGCAGACAAGTTAGTCAGGGAAGGCCTTTTTGAGAAGGTAACGGAACTGGAATCCAAATTAAAAGGAAACAGTCATATAAAGAACATTCCAGGCTGAGGGGAAAAAAGGACAGAGGCCTTGAAATGGGAATAATTTTGAGTACTCAAGGAAAAAACAGAAGACTAGGACTTCTGAAGCACAGTGACCCAGCAGAGAATGGTATTGGACAAGGCAAGGGGGGGGGTGGGCAGGAACAAAATCGTGTAGAGCTCTGTGGGCCCTGGTGAGGAATTTGGTGGTAAAAGGCAATGGAGAATTTTAAGTAAGAAATTGATGTGATCTTCTTACTTCATTTAATCATCATAACTCTTAAAATGCTGTCACCTCCTTTTTTCAGATGAGAAAACTGTCTCGTGGGAATTAAATTAAGCTTGTTCAAGGTCACAGTGAGTAACTTATGAATTGTTATTTAAGCCCAGTCCCGTCTGGTTCCATGAGCCACTTCATCAGGCCACTTTGACACATTTTCCTTGACATCCCAACACTCTCCTGAATTAGCAGCTTGTTCCCATTCACCTTTTCAGTATCCAAGGTTGATATGTAGGCTAAAGTCATCCTCTAATTCCAGTAATGAGGATTCAGAGATCATCAGGTCATAATATTAAATGGTTCTATTTCATGATCCAATTCATGTGTCTAATGAAATCAGGCAAAGTAGAGTATCAGCCCCACAAGATTGTAGATGAAATAATATAGACTCTACTAGCAGGTAGGGCATTAAAAATGTATATACTTTTTAAAACTTTCCCACACAACCCGCAGTAATATATTCGATATCATTGTTTTGCAGATGCTTTTGTATGCAGATTTCAAATCTTGGTCCTTCCCTAGTTTAGGCACTAGTCTTTCAAAAAAAAAAAAATTGGACTTCCGGGAAGATGGCAGAAGAGTAAGACGCGGAGATCACCTTTCGCCCCACAGATACACCAGAAATACATGTACACGTGGAACAACTCCTACAGAACACCTACTGAACGCTGGCAGAAGACCTCAGACCTCCCAAAAGGCAAGAAACCCCCCACGTAACTGGGTAGGGCAAAAGAAAAAAGAATAAACAGAGACAAAAGAATAGGGACAGTACCTGCACCAGCGGGAGGGAGCTCTGAAGGAGGAAAAGTGTCCACACACTAGGAAGCCCCTTCGCGGGCGGAGACTGCGGGTGGCGGAGCGGGGGAGCTTCGGCGCCGCGGAGAGAGCACAGCAACAGGGGTGCGGAGAGATTCCAGCACAGAGGATCAGGGCCGACCGGCACTCACCAGCCGAGAGGCTTGTCTGCTCACCCGCCGGGGCGGGCGGGGCTGGGAGCTGAGGCTCGGGCTTCGGTCGGAGCGTAGGGAGAGGACTGGGGTTGGCGGCGTGAACACAGCCTGCAGGGCGTTAGTGCGCTGCGGCTAGCCGGGAAGGAGTCCGGGGAAAAGTCTGGACCTGCTGAAGAGGCAAGAGACTCTTTCTTCCCTCTTTATTTCCTGGTGCGCGAGGAGAGGGGATTAAGAGCGCTGCTTAGAGGAGCTCCAGAGACGGGCGCGAGCCGCGGCTAAAAGCGCGGACCCCAGAGACGAGCATGAGACGCTAAGGCCGCTGCTGCCGCCACCAAGAAGCCTGTGTGCGAACACAGGTCACTCTCCACACCCCCTTCCGGCGAGCCTGTGCAGCCCGCCATTGCCAGAGTCCCGGGATCCAGGGACAACTCCCCCGGGAGAGCGCACGGCGCGCCTCAGGCTGGCGCAACGTCACGCCGGCCTCTGCCGCCGCAGGCCCGCCCCGCACTCCGTGCCCCTCCCTCCCCTCGGCCTGAGTGAGCCAGAGCCTTCGAATCAGCGGCTCCTTTAACCCCGTCCTGTCTGAGCAAAGAACAGACGCCCTCCGGCAACCTACGCGCAGAGGCGGGTCCGAATCCAAAGCTGAGCCCCTGGGAGCTGTCAGAACGAAGAAGAGAAAGGGAAATCTCTCCCAGCAGCCTCAGGAGCAGCAGATTAAATCTCCACAATCAACTTGATGTACCCTGCATCTGTGGAATACATGAATAGACAACGAATCATCCCAAATTAAGGAGCCGTGTGGATGAAAGTCTCTTGGTGCTGCAGCCAGGAGTTAGTGCTGTGCCTCTGAGGTGGGAGAGCCAACTTCAGGACACTGGTCCACAGGAGGCCTCCCAGCTGCACATAATATCAAACGGCGAAAATCTCCCAGAGATCTCCATCTCAATGCCAGCGCCCGGCTTCACTCAATGACCAGCAAGCTACAGTGCTGGACATCCTATGCCAAACAACTAGCAAGACAGGAACACAACCCCACCCATTAGCAGAGAGGCTGCCCAAAATCATAATAAGTCTACAGACACCCCAAAACACACCACCAGACGTGGACCTGCCCACCAGAAAGACAAGATCCTGCCTCATCCACCAGAACACAGGCACTAGTCCCCTCCACCAGGAAGCCTACAGAACCCACTGAACCAACCCTAGCCACTGGGGACAGACACCAAAAACAACGTGAACTACGAACCTGCAGCCTGCAAAAAGGAGACCCCAAACACAGTAAGATAAGCAAAATGAGAAGACATTAAAACATACAGCAGATGAAGGAGCAAGATAAAAACCCACCAGACCTAACAAATGAAGAGGAAATAGGCAGTCTACCTGAAAAAGAATTCAGAATAATGATAGTAAAGATGATCCAAAATCTTGGAAATAGAATAGACAAAATGCAAGAAACATTTAACAAGGACCTAGAAGAACTAAAGATGAAACAAACAATGATGAACAACACAATAAATGAAATGAAAAATACTCTAGATGGGATCAATAGCAGAATAACTGAGGCAGAAGAACGGATAAGTGACCTGGAAGATAAAATAGTGGAAATAACTACTGCAGAGCAGAATAAAGAAAAAAGAATGAAAAGAACTGAGGACAGTCTCAGAGACCTCTGGGACAACATTAAACGCACCAACATTCGAATTATAGGGGTTCCAGAAGATGAAGAGAAAAAGAAAGGGACTGAGAAAATATTTGAAGAGATTATACTTGAAAACTTCCCTAATATGGGAAAGGAAATAGTTAATCAAGTCCAGGAAGCACAGAGAGTCCCATACAGGATAAATCCAAGGAGAAATACGCCAAGACACATTTAAGCAAACTGTCAAAAATTAAATACAAAGAAAACATATTAAAAGCAGCAAGGGAAAAACAACAAATAACATACAAGGGAATCCCCATAAGGTTAACAGCTGATCTTTCAGCAGAAACTCTGCAAGCCAAAAGGGAGTGGCAGGACATATTTAAAGTGATGAAGGAGAAAAACCTGCAACCAAGATTACTCTACCCAGCAAGGAGCTCATTCAGATTTGATGGAGAAATTAAAACCTTTACAGACAAGCAAAAGCTGAGAGAGTTCAGCACCACCAAACCAGCTCTACAACAACTGCTAAAGGAACTTCTCTAGGCAAGAAACACAAGAGAAGGAAAAGACCTACAATAACGAACCCAAAACAATTAAGAAAATGGGAATGGGAACATACATATCGATAATTACCTTAAATGTAAATGGACTAAATGCTCCCACCAAAAGACACAGATTGGCTGAATGGATACAAAAACAAGACGCATATATTTGCTGTCTACAAGAGACCCACTTCAGACCTAGAGACACATACAGACTGAAAGTAAGGGGATGGAAAAAGGTATTTCATGCAAATGGAAAACAAAAGAAAGCTGGAGTAGCAATTCTCGTATCAGACAAAATAGACTTTAAAATAAAGACTATTAGAAGAGACAAAGAAGGACACTACATAATGATCAAGGGATCGATCCAAGAAGAAGATATAACAATTGTAAATATTTATGCACCCAACATAGGAGCACCTCAATACATAAGGCAAATACTAACAGCCATAAAAGGGGAAATCGACAGTAACACATTCATAGTAGGGGACTTTAACACCCCACTTTCACCAATGGACGGATCATCCAAAATGAAAATAAATAAGGAAACACAAGCTTTAAATGATACATTAAACAAGATGGACTTAATTGATATTTATAGGACATTCCATCCAAAAACAACAGAATACACATTTTTCTCAAGTGCTCATGGAACATTCTCCAGGATAGATCATATCTTGGGTCACAAATCAAGCCTTGGTAAATTTAAGAAAATTGAAATTGTATCAAGTATCTTTTCTGACCACAACGCTATGAGACTAGATATCAATTACAGGAAAAGATCTGTAAAAAATACAAACACATGGAGGCTAAACAATACACTACTTAATAACAAAGTGATCACTGAAGAAATCAAAGAGGAAATCAAAAAATACCTAGAGGGGGCTTCCCTGGTGGCGCAGTGGTTGAGAGTTTGCCTGCTGATGCAGGGGACACGGGTTCGTGCCCCGGTCCGGGAAGATCCCACATGCCACGAAGCGGCTGGGCCTGTGAGCCATGGCCGCTGAGCCTGCGCGTCCGGAGCCTGTGCTCCGCAACGGCAGAGGCCACAATAGTGAGGCCCGCGTACAGCAAAGAAAAAAAAAAATACCTAGAAACAAATGACAATGGAGACACGACGACTCAAAATCTACGGGATGCAGCAAAAGCAGTTCTAAGAGGGAAGTTTATAGCAATACAATCCTACCTTAAGAAACAGGAAACATCTCGAATAAACAACCTAACCTTACACCTAAAGCAATTAGAGAAAGAAGAACAAAAAAACCCCAAAGTTAGCAGAAGGAAAGAAATCATAAAAATCAGATCAGAAATAAATGAAAAAGAAATGAAAGAAATGATAGCAAAGATCAATAAAACTAAAAGCTGGTTCTTTGAAAGGATAAACAAAATTGATAAACCATTAGCCAGACTCATCAAGAAAAAAAGGGAGGAGACAAATCAATAGAATTAGAAATGAAAAAGGAGAAGTAACAACTGACACTGCAGAAATACAAAAGATCATGAGAGACTACTACAAGCAACTCTATGCCAATAAAATGGACAACCTGGAAGAAATAGACAAATTCTTAGAAATGCACAACCTGCCAAGACTGAATCAGGAAGAAATAGAAAATATGAACAGACCAATCACAAGCACTGAAATTGAAACTGTGATTAAAAATCTTCCAACAAACAAAAGCCCAGGACCAGATGGCTTCACAGGCGAATTCTATCAAACATTTAGAGAAGAGCTATCACCTATCCTTCTCAAACTCTTCCAAAATATAGCAGAGGGAGGAACACTCCCCAACTCATTCTACGAGGCCACCATCACCCTGATACCAAAACCAGACAAGGATGTCACAAAGAAAGAAAACTACAGGCCAATATCACTGATGAACATAGATGCAAAAATCCTCAACAAAATACTAGCAAACAGAATCCAACAGCACATTAAACGGATCATACACCATGATCAAGTGGGGTTTATTCCAGGAATGCAAGGATTCTTCAATATACGCAAATCAATCAACGTGATACACCATATTAACAAATTGAAGGAGAAAAACCATATGATCATCTCAATAGATGCAGAGAAAGCTTTTGACAAAATTCAACACCCATTTATGATAAAAACCCTGCAGAAAGTAGGCATAGAGGGAACTTTCCTCAACATAATAAAGGCCATATATGACAAACCCACAGCCAACATCGTCCTCAATGGTGAAAAACTGAAAGCATTTCCACTAAGATCAGGAACAAGACAAGGTTGCCCACTCTCACCACTCTTATTCAACATAGTTTTGGAAGTTTTAGCCACAGCAATCAGAGAAGAAAAGGAAATAAAAGGAATCCAAATCGGAAAAGAAGAAGTAAATCTGTCACTATTTGCAGATGACATGATACTATACATAGAGAATCCTAAAGATGCTACCAGAAAACTACTAGAGCTAATCAATGAATTTGGTAAAGTAGCAGGATACAAAATCAATGTACAGAAATCTCTGACATTCCTATACACTAAGGATGAAAAATCTGAAAGTGAAATCAAGAAAACACTCCCATTTACCATTGCAACAAAAAGAATAAAATATCTAGGAATAAACCTACCTAAGGAGACAAAAGACCTGTATGCAGAAAATTATAAGACACTGATAAAAGAAATTAAAGATGATACAAATAGATGGAGAGATATACCATGTTCTTGGATTGGAAGAATCAACATTTTGAAAATGACTCTACTACCCAAAGCAATCTACAGATTCAATGCAATCCCTATCAAACTACCACTGGCATTTTTCACAGAACTAGAACAAAAAATTTCACAATTTGTATGGAAACACAAAAGACCCCGAATAGCCAAAGCAATCTTGAGAACGAAAAACGGAGCTGGAGGAATCAGGCTTCCTGACTTCAGACTATACTACAAAGCTACAGTAATCAAGACAGTATGGTACTGACACAAAAACAGAAATATCGATCAATGGAACAGGATAGAAAGCCCAGAGATAAACCCACACACATATGGTCACCTTATCTTTGATAAAGGAGGCAGGAATGTACAGTGGAGAAAGGACAGCCTCTTCAATAAGTGGTGCTGGGAAAACTGGACAGCTACATGTAAACGTATGAGATTGGATCACTCCCTAACACCATGCACAAAGATAAGCTCAAGGTGGATTAAAGACCTAAATATAAGGCCAGAAACTATCAAACTCTTAGAGGAAAACATAGGCAGGACACTCTATGACATAAATCACAGCAAGGTCCTTTTTGACCCACCTCCTAGAGAAATGGAAGTAAAAACAAAAATAAACAAATGGGACCTAATGAAACTTAAAAGCTTTTGCGCAGCAAAGGAAACCATAAATAAGACCAAAAGACAACCCTCAGAATGGGAGAAAATATTTGCAAATGAAGCAACTGATAAAGGATTAATCTCCAAAATTTATAAGCAGCTCATGTAGCTTAATAACAAAAAAACAAACAACCCAATCCATAAATGGGCAGAAGACCTAAATAGACATTTCTCCAAAGAAGATATACAGACTGCCAACAAGCACATGAAAGAATGCTCAACATCACTAATCATTAGAGAAATGCAAATCAAAACTATAATGAGATATCATCTCACACCAGTCAGAATGGCCATCATCAAAAAATCTACAAACAATAAATGCTGGAGAGGGTGTGGAGAAAAGGGAACCCTCTTACACTGTTGGTGGGGATGTAAATTGATACAGCCACTGTGGAGAACAGTATGGAGGTTCCTTAAAAAACTACAAATAGAACTACCATATGACCCAGCAATCCCACTACTGGGCATATACCCTGAGAAAACCATAATTCAAAAAGAGTCATGTACCAAAATGTTCATTGCAGGTCTATTTACAATAGCCCAGAGATGGAAACAACCTAATTGCCCATCATTGGATGAATGGATAAAGAAGATGTGGCACATATAGACAATGGAATATTACTCAGCCATAAAAAGAAACGAAATTGAGCTATTTGTAATGAGGTGGATAGACCTAGAGTCTGTCATACAGAGTGAAGTAAGTCAGAAAGAGAGAGACAAATACCGTATGCTAACACATATATATGGAATTTAAGGGGAAAAAAATATCATGAAGAACCTAGGGGTGAAACAGGAATAAAGACACAGACTTACTAGAGAATGGACTTGAGGATATGGGGAGGGGGAAGGGTAAACTGTGACAAAGCGGGAGAGAGGCATGGACATATATATACTACCAAACGTAAGGTAGATAGCTAGTGGGAAGCAGCCGTATAGCACAGGGAGATCAGCTCGGTGCTTTGTGACCGCCTGGAGGGGTGGGATAGGGAGGGTGGGAGGGAGGGAGACGGAAGCGGGAAGAGATATGGGAACATATGTATATATATAACTGATTCATTTTGTTGTGAAGCTGAAACTAACATACCATTGTAAAGCAATTATACTCCAATAAAGATGTTAAAAAAAAAAAAAAACAATTGCCTGTGCTTCTGTCCAAGGTGCTGAAGCCATTTGGCCACGAATTTGACTTGAGCAAGAAATGTAATATCTGTTAAAATTTTATGTATGAAGATTCAGATTTTGCTCCCCCTTTTCATTAAAAAAAGGAATTGGGGCAGCATTATTTACTTTATGAAACCATTTAAGATACGATTTCTTACAGAAACAAAATTCACTGTCCTTGCTTCTCCACCTAACAGGAGCACTGCATGGGCATCCCCTGGGAGTTTGTAAGAAATGTGGAATCACAGACCCCATCCAGCCCGCTGAACCAGCATCTGAATTTTAATAAGATCCCCAGGTGATTCATACACATATTAAAGTTTGGGAAGCACTGCACTGCTGCACTTTAAAACAGTGGTTTTACACCCTTGGCAAGCTTTTGAAAATCGCAATCCCAAGATGAAATCCAGATAGCAGTATTTTTTAAAGCTCCTCAGATGATTCTAGTGTTCACCCAAGATGGAGACGCTTCTTTTTTTAGTGAAGTACAGTTGATGTGAAATATTATTTAAGTTACAGGTGTAAAATATAGTCATTCACAATTTTTAAAGGTTATACTCAATTTATTGCTATTATAAAGTATTGGCTATATTCCTTGTGTTGTAGTCATATTGTGTTGTATTCTTGTAGCTTATTTTATACATAATAGTTTGTACCTCTTATTTCCCTACGCCTATATCACCCCTCCCCTCTTCCCTCTCCCCACTGGTAGCCACTAGTTTGTTCTCTATATCTGTGAGTCTGCTTCTTTCTTGTTATATTCATTAGTTTGTTTTATATTTTAGATTCCACATATGAGTGATACCATAAGTATTTGTCTTTCTCTGTCTGGCATATTTCACTTAGCATAATACCCTCCAAGTTCATCCATGTTGCTGCAAATGGCAGATTTTCATTCTTTTTTGTGGCTGAGTAATGTTCCAGTGTGTGTGTGTGCATATATATATATATATATTCATACATATCTTCCTTATCCATTCATCTGTTGATGGACACTCCCATATCTTGGCAATTATAAATAATGCTGCTGTGAACATTGGGGCGCACGTGTCTTTCTGGGTGCGTGTATCTTTTTGAATCGGCATTTTGGGGGTTTTTGGATGTATACTCAGGAGCGGAACTGCTGGGTTGTTTGGTAGTTCTATTTTTAGTTTTTTTGAGAAACCTCTGTAGTGTTTGCAACAGTGGCTGCACAAATTTCCATTCCCACCAACAGCGTTTGAGGGTTTCCTTTTCTTAGCGATTCTTTTCAAAGGAAACTTTATATCACTACCATAAGCGAAAACCAGTATCACCTGCCATAAATAGACAGACATCATTAAAGAAAAAGATCAAAGACTGTCAATAATTCTTACCTTACATAATTGTCAGAAACTGACATCTACTCTCTTTTTGTTAAAAAAACAAAAGATAGGTGTTAAGAGCCTACTACCACCATATTGAGACTTTTCTTTAACCTAATCGGAAGAATTAATAGCAAAATAGAAAGGGAGAAATTTTTTTCACTGTGTGCTTCATTGTTACTGCTATCTCAGCCTACTCACACACCTCTTGTGTTATAAATACTGTACTTTGTGGAACACTGATCTATTAAATAAGGAGGTTTTAGCAGCTTCTTTATTTTAGTGATCCCCAGCCTTAGCTGCACTTTAGACTCACCTAATGTTTTTAAGCCTATGTCTAGACTCTACCCCCAGATGCATTAAATCAGAACATCTGGGAATGGGCCCAAGGCATCAGAATAGTCTAAAACATTTCCAGGTGATTCTTATATACAGCCAGGATTGAGAACCTGCTTGTCTCCGTGGTAACACATGGTTGGCTGTAAGAACTGAGAAATTACAACATAACTTTCCCAAATAATCTGTCATCAGGCCAGTTCCCTAATTCAAACTCTCCACAATTGGTTGAGGTTTCCATTGCACGTGCAGTTCCACTGTTGAAGATTAAGGGGGCTGACAAATCATACCCATCTACCCCCTCACTCTCAGTGCACAACAAATTGAGAAATAGATTCAAGAAATAGACTAGTGGCGATCAATTATCAGCTCTATTATTGGAAGGGTAGGTTGGAAAACTTCAGTTGAATCCAGGGCCAATGGACTTCCTCCCCAACCAGTTTAGATCTCGGCTCAGACACCCCTGAGGGAGTCTGGAACTGCATAAAAGACAGTTACCCAGATGATTACAAGCAGACTTTCTGTCCCCCCAAGTAGAGTCATATTAGTGAGGACAGTTAGAGATGGACATCTAGACCCTACTCTGGAAGCTAAGCCTGGATCACAAACCAGTTACGGTTCCTGTATGTAAGATGGGTGCATAGAAAGAATCCCTCCCTTCTAGAAACCTGAGAAATAAAGAGTGAAGGAGGCTTTCTCACATATGCTGTGTTCCTTCCTCCAATCCTACAAATCAGTCAAGGCTTTCCTTCCCCATCAATGATGGAATGAAAGAGAAGGGTTGAGAGAAATTACGTTCCAAATATATTCATTCCCCATCAATGATGGAATGAAAGAGAAGGGTTGAGAGAAATTATATTCCAAACGTCTGACAGTAAGATCAAGAATTCCTAAATTATGGACTAAAATAGAATTATTAGAGAAAACGGTTCCCCCTATACTCACCTCCTCATGACCTAGGGAATTTTACAAATGTGACTCAGGGGGTTTCACAACCCTCAAGGAGATAGACAGGTGTGCTGTACTGTTAAAATACTTAGAGAAAAGGCAAGAGAAGATCCTCCTGGGGCTTCATTGTCCTCAAATTAAGGCTATTGGGTACTTCCAAAGGCATAATTCTATCTTCAGGGTCTGAGATTCTAGGCCCTGGTATATCCGTCTCTCATGGCTGGCACTCAGGTACCTAAAAGTTCTGAAATCAAAAATAATTTTAATTGACTTTGATTAAAATAAGGATGCCAAATAACACTTTTAGGAGTGAACAAAGGTGGTGCTAAAATCAGACACATTCATAGCATTGCAACCCCCAAAGGCAGGTTTCTGGTTTGCAAGGATGTGGGTTGTGCAGATCTGGGTTCAAATTCTGATTCCACCACTTTCTAGCTGAGTGACACTGGACAAGTTATTCCCAGTCTCTGAGCTACTGTTGCCTGATATGTAAAATGAGAATAACCATAGTACTGACTTCAAAAGGAGGTAGTGAGAATTATTTGTAATATGATTAAGTGTATAGAACATACTTGTATTATTCATAAACAGTATTATTATTATTTAGTTCCCTGTGATAGGGACAGAGAACATGGCATATTCCAGGACTTCTCTGGGAAACTTGGTCACCTTTGCAATGAAGAGGACGCTCCCAGGAAGAAAGGGTTTAGCTGCATCATTTTCCAGCTCTTTCTCTTTTCTAGTGTAGAGAAAGCATGTCATGCATTTCAGTTATCCAATGACAGTCCCTGAAAAAGCTATAGCATCAAAGATTTGGAAGACGAGAGGCAGGCCATCAGTCACTCCATACTCAATTTCAATTTTCAATGAAATGTGGCCTCTGGTTTTACCCTAATTCTTTCTCTCAGTCAGTTTGCACCCACTGTCAATCTCTGGAGCAAAACTTTAGCCTTTGGGATGATATGATGGCAGCTGCATAAAGGCCAACTCGCCTGTCTTGTTAGAATTGCTATCACTTGGTTCCAATGATGAGAAAAAAGGAAATAGTCCTTCCTGCTGGTGGGTGGAGGTTGATACAGGTGACCTGTACGTCCCCACTATGTCAAGAATGTCTCTAGGGCTCTGAAAGAGGATACAAACATTCCTCAGCTGGAGACAAGGGCTTCTTGTTATTGTAAATTAATCTTGTAAATATCTGATTTCTAAGAAGCTGTAAGGAAATGACTCCCTACTGCTATATGTGTGTGCCTCTTATCTGATTGCTGGGGCATGGTGATGTGTTCTGACATTGCTGTCCCAGTGAGGTCTGCAAGGGAAAGGCCACAACCATGAGGGGAAAGGACAGGGCCTTTTCCACAGATGAGGTCGTCATAGCATCAGTCATCCAGGGAAGAAGCAGGTCATCAGACAGGTGAAAAAGGCAATGTGCCTGGGAAGGTAGGAGAAAGGGCTCAGATTCTCTGTCTTACCTTGGACAGTCTAGATATCAGCAGTAGTTTTCCTGGGGCAGAGATGTTAAAGATAGGGCTTGAATCCAGAAGAAAAAGGACTGGGATGGGCCATTTTTCCTGAGGCCCCATTAATGAGAAAGGTATACCTGGAGAAGCAGCTCTACTTCAAGCTTGACCAGATCCTTAAGATTCTGTTTGTTAGTTTCCTGCTATAATCCCAGGACTTTAGCAAAGCCCTGTTTAAATATTCCATCTTGTCTCACTTGAACTGACATGTTAAACAAGAGTGTACCCCCAGTCAAGGCCAGCACAACTGTAGAACCTCCCTCCCAAACAGAAAGTGAGACAGGATCAGATCTTATGATAAGAGATCTCCTGCCTGGGGAAGCAGCAGTATCTTTGAGAGATTAACTTTTCCCTTTGGTTTACACCTATGCTGCTAGGGTTATAAAAGGATTGAACTGACGACATATTATCCACAGCCCAGAAAAGGGTAAACTGTTTAGTAATCCAAATATGCCCCTGTCTTACAGACACACAAAGAACTACATCGAGATGTTCCATTAATCGAATTGTTTATGTCTTGCCTCCCTGTGTTCACCCAGGTCCCTCCTTCAGTATTTCTGGGAGTCTCTGCAGTCACTTCACATGTTCTCAGTCTGTCAGCTATTGTGTCCATGTGGGGTCCCACCGCCCCCTATTCCTCTCCTCTTGTCCCGGGTCCTCCTTGTTGATGTCTCCCAATCACGAAGAACTTCAGGGACCTCATTGCTGCCACTGCTGACAGAGGCCACATGAAAAGGACACCAAGGAGCTAGAGTAGGGCCCCTTCCTAGCAGAGGTGGGAAACTGTCCCTCTTCCTGGTCAAGTCACCTTGGCACACATTTGGGGAAAAAAATGGATGAAAGTTCTGACTATGAATAGGCAGTTCATAAAAGAGAAACCTGGATGGCTAATAAAAATAAAAAGCTTGCCTTAGTTCACTAAAAATCAGAAATGTGAACATTAAGATGTCAACAATGTCCACAGCTATCAGATTGACAATAATTAAAAGAAACAGACAACCTCAAGTGTTGGGTGGAAAAATGGAAAAGACAAGGACCCCTGGTGAGAGTGAAAGCGGATACAATCACTTTGAAGAGAAACTGGGCAACCTACAGAAAAATTGATGATGTATTACCTTACGACCAAATGATTCTATTTCCAGGTGTATGCTGGAGGGAAAAAAACCTCACAGGTGCTCAGAGAGGTAGACACGGCAATGTTTATTGCACGTTGTTGTGTTAGCAACAACTTGGAAGCAACCTATATGCCCATCAAGAGGAGAATGGATAAAGAAATAGAATACTATACCACAAAGCAAATGGATGAACTAAGGCTACATGTGTCAACAAGGATAGGCCTCAAAAAGGGAATGTTGAAAGTTGACACCTATGTACAGTATGATTCCATTTACGTGAAGTTTCTCTGCATACATACATACCTTTGTAGAAACAGTATAAAAAACATGAACAGAGATGCGAAATTCCAAATTTCCGAGAGTACTTCTTGGACAAGAGAAAGAAGTTAAGAAGGGGACAGACATAGCAGGAGCTGAAACTCTATCTGATATGTTTCGTGACTTTAAAAAACTCTGAAACGAACAAGGCAAAATATTTAAGATATTATATAGAAGGGTGTCCTTTCTGTTATTTCCTATGACTTTCTGTGCATTTACCATATTTTATAATAATGTGACAGATATATCCTAACGTAAACTTCAATGAGTCAAGTCCTTACATAATTCACTCCCTATGAGTGCAGGCAGAACCTGTGACTTGATTCTAACCAATAGAATACAGTAAAGGGGATGGATTGTCATTCTCATCATTAGGTTATGTCTTATGGCAAAGGTGGTAGGCTGTCACTGTCATGATTTCATTACATTATATAAGACTCTGCCTTAGAAAACTAGAGTGAGTTACTCTTGCTGGCTTTGACAAAGAAGCTGCCATGTTGTGGGAGAGCAACATGGCAGGGAACTGTGGGTGGCCCTCTAGGACCTAAGAGCTGCCCCCAGCCGGCACCCTGCAAGAAGCACGGACCCTCAGTGATATAGTCACAAGGAAATGAATTCTGGCAGCAACTTGACTCACCTCGGGTCTGAATTTTTCCCCAGCCAAGACTCCAGATGAGAATACAACCCAGCCAGTCTCTTGATTCCAGCATGCTTGGATCCAAGCAGAGGACCCAGGTAAGCCGTATCTGCACTCTCGACCCACAGAAACTGAGACCATGAAGGTGCGTTGTTTTAAACCTAAATTACTAAACTACTAAATTTGCAGTAACTTGTTACACAGTGGTAAAAAGCTAATACAAATAAAATTTTCATGAAAAGAAACAGAAGTTTAGAGGAAAACCATAAAATCGTGATGTCGTAATGCTCAAGTTTCAAGAAGGAAGCAATTAGCTAAACAAAAGCTCTCAGGCTAAGGTAGGGGGTGACCAAGACATCTCCTTGGCATTAGCAGTTTCAAAGTGGTGGATGGGTCGGAGGCTGGGTGCCAGTGGCTTGAGAAGTGAGTAGGAGATGAGGAACTGGGGACAGCTGGCCAACAAGTGTCAGGAAGGAAGGTTGAGAGGGATGGAGCTGCTCGCCGTAGGGAGTTGTGAGGCTGAGGGAGATTTGCTGGGTTTAGTTATTTTTATAAACCAGGAGAAACTTAAACATGTTTACTTGGTGTCTCAAAAGTTCTTATTTATGATGGGATGGTGTAGTACAGGTATACCTTGTTTTATTGCACTTTGCTTTATTACACTATGCAGTTTTGTTTCTTGCAAATTGAAGGCATGTAGCAACCCTGCATCGAGCAAGTCTATCGGTGCTATTTTTCCAGCAGCATTTTCTCACTTTGTGTCTCTGGGTCACATTTTGGTAATTCTCAAAATACTTCAAACTTTTTCATTATTATTATATTTGTTCTGGTGATCTGTGGCCAGCGATCTTTGATGTTACTACTGACTCACTGAGGGCTCAGTTGATGATTAACATTTTTTAGCAATAAAGTATATTTCAACTAAGGTATGTACAGTTTTTAGACGTAATGCTACTGCACCCTTCAGTATAGCGTAAACATAACTTTTATACACACTGGGAAACAAAACAATTTCATGTGACTCATTTTATTGAGATATTGGCTTTACTGCCAACAGTGGTAGTAGTCTGTGTAGTTTGGTAGTTTGGTTCCAGTGGTCTGGAACCAAACCCACAGTGTCTCCGAGGTCTGCCCATATCTGGTGTATATCCATGCTATAAAGTACTATTCGACAATAAAAAGGAATAAAATACGAATACATGCCACAACATGGACGAACCTCATGAACATTATGCTAAGTGAAGGAAACCAGACACAAAGACCACACACTGTGTTATTTCATTTACATAAAATGTCATATACACAAAAAGGCAGTTCTATAGAGACAGAAATAGATTAATGGTTACCTGAGGTAGAAGGTGAAGGTGGTTATCAACTATAAACTTTTTTTTTCTTACCACTGTTGCGTTAAAGAGACTTTCTCATCTCATTTGTCCCCAGGTCCTGGCTCCTGGGGGTCCACCCTTCTATTGGGGTAACCCTCTCTCCAGATGATCCTCGCGTGTGACATGCCTTTGAGGATGACCCATAGCCAGCTCCCTTCCATGGGTAAGGTGGGGGCAACCTTGGCAACCTTGGCTGTGAGACTCAGGGGAATACAAAGGCAACCTCGTCTCATGCTCTGCTTCGAGCCAGCATCCTGGCTGTGGATGGCTAGGGATGCAACAGGTAACAGTTACTGTATTCCTCAGGTTTCAGGGGATAATTGATGGAGCATAGACCCTGAGAACCCAAGAGGGGGGATTCCAGAGCACAGGCGAGACACCACTTTGACCATACGAAAGAGAAGGAGAAGATGCTCAGTTGGAAAGGAGGATCTCCCCTTGACTGATGGCTTCCATGAGCATCTGCTGAGGGATGGTAGATGGTGGGAGGAGTAAGAACAGGGAAGGTTAAATTGCCATCTTGGAGGATGGACATGAAAGCTGAACAGGGACGTGGAAGGCATGGGGACCAACCACAGTGAGGCTCAAATTAGCTCATTTTTAAAGTGAAACAGTGCCACCTGCCTCACCAGATGATGGCGGAAGTGTTAAAACAGCCATCTAGGTATTCAAGAATCCTGGAATGTCTGACCAAGAAGGGACTTTGAAATCATGGAGGCTTCCCCAAATGAGTCATGATTATCACTGATGAGGGTAGAGATTGGTTTTTATGTGGTACCCAGCCATGACATTAAATAATATCAATTCATATACTGGGGCAGTACTTTCCTTCTCTGTTCTTTTTCTACCTTCCTAATCACCTCACATAGACAGTCTCCATCTGGTTCCGGCATGTCTATAACACCTCTCCTAAACGTGCTATTTTCCTATTTAACAAATCATGGCAGGCGCCAGATTCAGAGCTTGCAATGGGTGATAGCATCTGAATAGAATTTAATAGTGGGGTTTTTATTCCTCCTATTTATTTTCATAGTTGTCTTCTACTTATGGCAATTGATTGGCTTTTCATTCATGATATAAAGATTATATAATTTTTCCTTTTAAAGTAAATTTAAGGTGAGTCATTTTAATAGAAAAAAAGTCAAGTAACTCAGTCTCAAGGTAGTACACAGATAGGGAAACATAATGAAGATGTTGATAGAATCAGACATCACAGATAGGGCTCCCCAGAGGAAAGGAATTTCTCCCAGATCACACAGCATGCTAGAGCTAAGCTGGAATCAAACACCAGGTCTCTCCATTCTGAGTTTCTTAGTCTTGCTGGTAAACCAGGCCTCACTCTCACTGAAAAGTTCTCATGTTTTGCATTGTACAGCCCCAAGCTGAGACCCCCATCAGTAACCCTTTCACGCTCTCTTCTCAGAGGCGCACCTTGGTAGGATGCAGTCACCAGTCGACATGGTGGACAAAAGTGTCCTTGTCCCTCAGCTCTGGGCTTTCATAAGGGACTGGAGCTCAGGGAGCTGCACGCTGCTTTATCCCAGTCTCGTGAGGAATCAAGATGCTCCGGCAGCCACTGGCGCTGATGAAAAAATGTAAGGGAGAATTGGGAAGGATGCTGAGGGTCTGGAGGGGACAGTGAAACTTGATCAAGGTAGCAGGCGTTTCTGGAGGCCAAGGGGCCAGACCCACTCAGAACTCAAGGGCAGAGCCCCACTGCCCACATCTTAAATGAAAATCGCTGCTGTGCTGTTGGTCACGAGTGGTCTTTGTTTTGTTCTCTGCTATATCCCTGTGTCCTGGCACGTATTAGACACTCAGTGAAAATCTGCTAAGTGTCTAATGAAAGTGAACCTTGAGTAAGAGAGAAAGGAAAGGGGGAGGGAGACAGGAGAGAAAGAAACACAAAGGGGAGGAGAAGCAAGAAAGAGGAGACTGCAATTTCCGTGCAGGCAGGGACTGTGTCTAATGTCTTTCCCAACATTTCCGCAACTGGTAAGACAGTACACAGCACAGGGATAACTCTCAATGGATAACTTTTAAAGAAATGAATGAATGAATGGAAGCAATATAAGAAGCATTCATAAATAACCATGATATAATTACGAAGTGGGAATAGTCAAAACGATTCTAATAGATAGCATTTATTGAGCACCTACTATAAGCACTCAATGGATATTAATGATGTTAACTGTTGCTACTATAACTAGTCTTACTGAATACCAGGCACAATGCTAGGAGCATTTACATGATTATCCCAGGTAATCCTCAGTATTCCTCGAGGCAGGACCTCTTATCAACGCCATTTTACAGGTGAGAGAACTGAAACCTAGAGAGACCAAGTATCTTGCTCAAAATCACTCAGCTAATAAAGAGACTGGTGGAGGCAAGACCCATGTCCAGATCTATGTGGCCCCAAAATCTGGGATCTGTCCCTTATATGGCACCCAGATTAGTAATATGACACCCAGAAGGCTGGATAGATTTGACAGGTGTTTGAAAAGAATCGATTAGACACAAAGTAGAAAGAGGAAAAGAGAGGGAAGAGACACTGTGGGAGACATTACTAGGATTCACCAAGATTTCGGGTTCCCCTTTCTTTCTGGGCAGACCTTTCTTAAGGTGAGGCATAGACGTATGACTTTCTTTGGCCAATGGAACGTGAGCACGAGTTACATATATCACTTCCGGGCATTTAAGAGCTACTCGGTGATCTGTCTGCACTCTCTCCCTGCCAAGCCATTGTTGAAAGAATCTGGGACGAGCCAATATATGGAGGTCGGGCACCCAAACCCACAGTGAATTTTAAATGAGTAAGAAATGAATTTGTGTTAAGCAACTACACTTTTGGGGACGTTTGTCACTGCAGCATCACTTTGCCTACCCTGAGTAATACGGTGATAACTATGAAAGAGTTACAAAGCAGTGGTACCTGTAAAAACTGAAATGTAGGAAACAATGTTTGCATAGAAGAATCTATTCATGGATGTCAAATCAAAGAGAGAGGTTTTCAGTCTGCTTAAAAAATAGAGCAGCAATATCAACCCCTTTGAAAAGGTTGTACAATGTGGTAGATAAGTGGTGTCTGACCAACCTGGGATTAATTCTGGTCTTGGACACTCACCAGCTGGGTAGACTCAGCCTCTCTGAGTCTGTTTTCTCATCAGCAACATGGGATTGACAGTAACATTAACCTCATAGAGTGGTTACAAATTTTAAGTGATACTTTACCCATAAATTACTCAACGTGCCTGGCACAGGGTAAGCCCTCAAGAAATGTAACTATTATGACTGAAGCAGGAGGCAAGAGTTACTGGCAGGAATGAAGAGTATGTTTGCCCCTCCCAACAATGCCCCGTGAGTCCTGCAGGGCTTAGCCCGAGACACACACACGCACGCACGCACACGGTCACATGTGCAGGTACATGCAGCCGCACGCACTGCCCTATGATTCCTCTCCCAAGGCAGGAATGGAGATGAAGTCTGCCAACTGTGCAGACTTAATTGCATTTTCTTCCTGAAAGAGGGTCTGGTGCAGAACACCTGCGGTCCAGCGCTACGTGACCGCCAGGCTGTCGTGCAGGCAGCAGTGGCACAGGCAGCGTGCAAATTCGGGGCCTCTGGGACCTGAAATGTAGCCAGACCCCTGGATGCCCTCCCAACCGCTGCACCCACCCCGGAAACAGAGCTTCCTGCGCAAGGCTGGGGGCAGTCTGGAATTTTGCAACTAATCCCCCTTTCAAGGGCCCTCAGGGACCGAAGGTGGAGAAAGGGGAGTGCAAACCTTTCCCTGACACCCTGGAAGGCAGAATACAAACGTGGTGTAGAGAGCAGAGAGATTTGAAAGGGAAGAGTCAGACCCCAAATCAAGCTCTAGCCGTGCAACTAGCCGTGCAACTTAAGCAGGTGTGACACACTCTTCCAGAACTAGTTTCCTCAGCTGTAAGACCTGAGATGGTAACATTTGCAGGTCTGTATGGGGTGATGTATCTAAGGTGCTCAGCCAATACTGGACGTGTAGTAGGTGCCCAATTAATTAGGACGATTCAGTCATTCATTGGATGGACATTTATTGAGATTTACCATGTGTCAGGTATAGTTCCAGCTCAGTGGTTTGCTAAGGCAAACCACTTAGACCAGGTCTCTGCCCGTGCAGAGCTTACAGGGCAGAGGAAAATAATCATGCAAACCAATTAGATAAATTTAGCCCAGGATAAGTTCTCTGAAGGAAATAACACAGGATGACAGGACAGAAGATAGCTGAGATTAGAGAGTCCTGCTACAGCCACACTCTTCAGGGAAGTCTTCTCTGGGGCACCTGAAGGAGAACTTGTTGGCAACTTGAGAAGATGGAGGGTAGTGTGTTCCAGGCAGAGGGAACAGCAAGTACAAAGGCCCTGAGGCAGCCTCTCAGTCATCATGTGGAGAGGTGGCAAAGAATGTCTCATAAACCACAGCTACCAGCACTCATTCAGGTTTACAAGAACTGGGATCCATCTAGAAAGTTTTCAAATGTTCCAAGGTTCTGAAGCCCAGAGCAGAGGGGGCAGATTAATATTCCATAAAAGGTAGTCTAAGACTGCTTAGACTCTACAAATATTTACAGAGCACCCTCCATGAATCAGACAGTAGGCTGAATACTGGGGAATACAAAGGTAAATCGGGATGGCTGTTGCCTCCTATACCTGTGACCTCCCTGTATCCCAAGCTCGAAACCCAGGGTCTGGAAGATAGAAAGTAATCGGCAAATATTTGTTGACAGAAGCAACAAGAATGATGACATTTGTTAAGTTCTTATTCAGCTCTTCTACACCATTAACATATTGACTCATTTAATCCTCACAACTCTAATATTAAATACTATTATTATCCCCATTTTACAGAAAGGGAAAGTGAAGATCAGAGTGATCAAGTAGCTTGCCCAGAATCACACAGCTAGTAAGTGGTAGAGCCACGATTCAAATCTTGACAGTCTGGTTCTACAGTCCATGCTCTTAACTGACAGCAGCATGCCCAACCATCCTGATTTGCCTGGAGCAGTCCTGGGTTTAGTGCTGGAAGCCGCATGTCCTTGGAAACCCCTCAGACCCGGGCAAACCAGGACACATGATCATTCTACCCAGTACTGCCTTTCTAACAAGATATATAGCCATGAAATAAAATAAATTTCAACATGGTGAGCCAAGTAGAACAATAAATGCAGGTACACCTCCAGACTAGCAAAGAGAGGGAACCTAGACTCCTTCTGGATAGAAGGGAGCTTTCGTATAAGACTCCTTATACGAAAGGAGGTGGGGTTCCACAATCCCACCTGATATCCGGTTTGCTCCTGTCAAATGCCTCTTCTCTGTATTTGAAGGACAACATCACTCACTAAAACTAACTGTTCCCAACTTTACCCACTTGGCCACTCACGCAGTCATCTAATGAACAGTACCTACTCTTTGCTAGGCACTGAACTAGTCATGGGCATTGAGGATTTGCAGCTAACCAGACAGATGTGGTTCCACCCTCCTGTCATTCTTAGTCTAGTGGGGACACAGGTACTAAACTACCAAACATAATTAACTAAAGAATTCTAAATTGTCAGAAACCATGAAGTAAACCAATACCCATAAAGTACCAAAGAAGAGAATAGTCCCCATTTAAACTAGGAAATCAGGGAAACCCTCCCTGACCCCAACAATGATCAGCAGTTAGCCAGGTAACAGTAAGGCAGGTGAAAATTCCAGGTAGAGGAAGCTGTGTGTGCAAAGGCCCTGAGGTAGGAAAATGCTTGGCTGGGAACTTCAAGAAGACACATGTAGCAGGAGCAAAGTGAATGAACTGGTGAGAGGCATGAGATGAGCTGGAGAGGGGGGCAGGAGACAAATCATTAAGGGCAGTGAGTTTGGATTTCATTCTAAGTGCAAAGGGAAAAGCCACTGGAGGGTTTAGTTAGAAGAATAAATGGTCAAGTTCACACTTTACAAAGATCTTTCTGACTATTAGATGCAGAACGGATTGAAGATGAGCAAAAGTGGCTGCAGGGATGTGGGTGAGGAGGGAACTACAGGGGTCCAGGCAAGAGATGATGCAGGTTGAACCAGGCTGGTGAGTGTAGACACAGACATGTGGGTACAGTGGAGAGTTATTTAGAGGAAGGTAGAATCTACCTATCTTTAAAGATCACTTTGAGAGGAAGACCTTAACAAATGGCACTACCATCCACCCGGGTTCTTACACTGGGAACTTAGGTTGTCTTTTTCTTGAGAGGTGGCTCTCCACTCTTGGGGAGTTAATCACAGCTCACATTCCCCTGTGGCCCTGATTTCTCATGGAAAATAAAATCATTTCCCAACACATTGATCTTCCTCCCCTCCTGTGATGGGTTGAATTTTGTCTCCCAAAAAGATATGTCCAAGTCCTAAACCCTAGTACCTATGAATGTGACCTTGTTTGGAAATTGGATCTTTACAGATATCACCAAGATGTAAATTAAAACAAAATTATACTGGACGAGGGTGGGCCCTAAACCCAGTCACTGGTCTCTTCGAAGAAGAGACACAGACACAGGGAGACTGTCATGTGATTATAGGGGCAGAGATGCATTTACAAACCAAGGAACACCAAGGATTTCTGGCTACTACCAGAAGCCAGAAGAGACTTCCCCGTCACCCTCTGTTGGTTTGCAAACTGGCCTCTGTACACAGAGGACAAGGAGAGACCAAAGAAAGAGAGTCACTCCAGATTGGTAGGGGGCAGGTTTAACAAGCAAGGGAAATTACAGTAATACGAGGCTTGTCTTTGGCACCACAAGACAAGTATACATCTCCGCACGTGCCCACCAGAATCTTAACAGTTTATAGAGAGGCCTTAACGGGGTTCAGTCACATTTACAAGTCCAGATGGTCTCATCAACACATTACTCTCTCAAGGCTGCATCCTTGAAGATGGCTCCACTGTGGGAACAGTGGGCGGAGTATACATTCCAAGGACAGGGGAGGGGTGAGGAGCCTCCCATTGCCCAGGTCCGGCTCAAGAGTCAGCCAGCGGTCACGTCCTCTCCATGACCTCCTGCAACCCCCTCCAGAGCTCAGTAAGGCACCCCTTTTGACTACCTTAAATACAAAGAAACTGAAGCAGAGAAGAGCTCTCACTAGACATCTCACTGTCTCAGAAGACAATGGCAGGATATACTATAATAGTTGCTACCAGTAAGGGTCAGGGGCTGGCAAACAGCCAAATTCAGCAGGCTGCCTGTTTTTGTAAACAAAGCTTTATTGGCACCCAGCTAGGAGAGATGTTGTTTAAAGGCGCAAACTTGCAACTAGTAGATAAATACGTTCTGGAGATCCAATTTCAATGCACAGCAGAATGATTATCGAAGCTGCTAAGAGACTAGGTCTTAATTGTTCTCACCACAAAAAAGAAAGGATAATTATGTGGCGTGATCAAGGTGTTAGGTAACACTATGTGATAATCATATTACAATATATAAGTGTATCAAATCAGCATGTTGCACACCTTAAACTTACACAATATTACACACCAATTATATCTAAATTAAAAAATCAATAAAGTAAATAGGAAGGTTCTTCTTTTTCCTCTCTCCCCTCTGGGATATATACAGTTTCTCACATGGCCTTCAAATCATTTTCTACACATAAATATCCTTTAAATACACACACACACACACACACACACACACACACACACATACACACACATAATGATCGCATACTATACCTGCTGACAAAAACTTGCTTTTTTCAGAGTATGTCCTGTATATTTTTCTATGTCAGCACATATGGGGTGACCAAAGTATTCCGTAGTAAGGAGGTACCATAATCTATTGCTAAACTTGCAGTGGCTTTCAGTATTTTACTCTCCAAATGATACATCAGTTGGATTGGCTTTCTCCAATGCCTGAACAGCATTCAGACAACAGCTAATCTAACACCTGATATGAGCCAAGCACTGTGTTAGGTGCTGGGCTCCAGAAGTGAATAAACCATGGTCCCTGTCCTCAAAGAGCTCACAGTGTCTTCCAATGATAATGTTGATAAATTTAATGAGCATCTACTATGGGCCATTCAGTGTAATGATACTGACATGCATTATCTCACCCAAACTTCACAACAAAAGCAGCTTATGAGGCAGGTACAACTATGAGCCCCACTTTACAAATGAGACTGAGGCTCAGAGAGGTTAAGTAACTTACCTGAGGTCACACAGCTAGCAATAGATTGAGCTGGAATTCAAACCCAGGCTCTTAAGCACCCAGCCTACACTCAGGAGACAGGATTAAAACTAGTGCAAGTGAGAGCTTCGAGGAAGGAATGAAGGACTCAATTAAGGAGATCAGGGAAGGCTCCACGAAGAAGTGACAACTTAGTGGCATCAAAAAGAACAAGCACTTTCCAGTGGACAAGGAGGGACCGGGAATCCCAAGCAAAGAGATTAGCATGCACAAAGCCATGGAATTTCTGGGAACCAGAATATTCAGCATGATTTGGGTGCAAAGTGAGGCAGATGAGGCTACAGAGAGGCATGGCAGGATCACAGCTCCTCATCCTAGCTGAGACCCTAAACTTTATCCTAAAAGTTATGAGGAGCCATTGAAGGGTTTTTAAGCAGGAAATTCAAGATCAAAGTTGCTGCTGGTTGCAGCATGGAAGGTAGATCAGAGAGGAGGGAAGGGGTGGAGGCCAAGGAGACTGATGAAGAGGTGGCTGTACATCCATGCTGTACGTGGAGAGTTTGTCTTCTCGGGGCCAGCTTTTACCCGTATAAGACAGCACGGTGGTAATGATGGCAGGACACGCCAATCCAGGGAGACTCAGGAGCTCCTGGCAATGTTAAAGGCAGACTGAGTCCCTGTTTTCCCCTGGGATGTGAGAGCTGATGGCTGACTGCCCAGTGGGGGAATCTGACTTAACCCTGGACTATTTCACTCCATGTTCAGACAGCTTCCAGCAGCCGAGAGACTTCCTCGGGTCGCCCAGTCCTGGTGAGAGGAGGACATCTTGAGCAGTGGCCCATCCACTTCCACCACCCCCTCAGCTGGCACCATGAGGCTGTGGGCCTGCAGAGAGCCAAGCCATGTGGCCACCGCATCGTGAGTCATCCCAGCTGGTTCCGGCTATTTTCCCTGGGATGCAAGAGAGCCAGCGGAAGCGTGTCCTGGCGAGGCCAGGCGGGAGGCCAGTGGCCAGCCTGCCAGGGGCTGCCAGGCATGGCCGTGGCCTAAGGGGAGGATGGATGCCTACAGCCACCCGCTGACGTTGTGGGGAGGAAGAGAGCCACTGGGAGGGCCTTGCTCACTTCCACAAAGCAGGCAGAGCCATCAGCAGGTCTGGTTCTGAGACACAACATACACCGAAGGACCCTGATCAGGGCCGGAGCATAAAGCGCAAGGGAGTGGCGTCAGGGTGGCAAATAAAACAGCTAACTATTTACTGAGCCCGGACTCTGGTCCAGGAGCTGTGCTACACACTTCACAGCATCATCATGTCTGCTAAAATACTTTATAGCTGTTACTTCATTGAGTCCACTACAACAGGGGTCAGCCAAATCCAGCTTGTGACCTGTCTTTTTATGGCTCACGAACTAAGAATGGTTTTTACATTGTTAAAGGGTTTTAGAAAAAAAAATATGTGATAGAAACCACCTGTGGCCCACAAAGCCTAAAATATTTACTATCTGGTCCTTTAATGAAAACGTGTGCCAATTCCTGCACTAGAATATAAGCTCCAGGTGGGCAGGTAGGGTGTGCATTGTATGTGTGCTCCACTCCTATATTCCCTGACACCTAGAAGAGTTCTTAGCACATAGTAAATGCTCAATAAATGTCAAGTGAACAAATGAAGGCATGAGTGAATAGATTTTATTATCACCTAATCAGATAGATACTATCATTAGCCCCATTTTACTAATGAGTAAATTGAGGCTCACAGTGGTGAATCAACTTGCCCAAGTGAAAGAGATTTGTCAATACTTTGGGAAAAAGTGGATTGAGAACTAGGGAGTCAGAGAAGGGAGAACTGATTCCTGGTAAGAGCACGATCACGTTGCACATGGAGATCCAGACTACACGAGGCCAAGACCCAGACACACCTAAAACAGAGCTTGAGCATTTGGGTACAGAAAATCTCCACTGGAGCACAGAACTTGCCTAACTGAGGACATTAGGGGGCAAAAGTCACAATCATGAGCCACACCCCACTTAAAAGCAATTTAACTTAGTTTATTGTGTTTTTCTTCTTAAGTCACTTTATTTTTAAATCACCAACAGATTTAAGTCATTCAGTCAACATAATCACTACAATTAAGCATCTCTTCTTTTTACAGCAAAAACAGTGAAAGTAGAGAAAGGAAAAGGAATCTAGAAAAGAAAGCAGACTGGGGCAGAGAGCAGAGAAGCCAACAGGAAAAAGGCAGACAGCCCACCCACCTAGACCTGACACACAAGGAGAGCAGAGAGGGAGAAACCAGGGAAGCACGGGGCCTGTGAGGCCACACAGACCTCGTTCCACCACTGGCCAGCGCTGCATCCTTGAGCTGGGCACTAATTTCAGCCAGGGTTCAGTGAGAGGAGCCAATCTATAGATATGAGGCAGATGTGGGTATAGATGCAGATACCGATAAGGATACAGATAGAGTTAGACCCGGGGGAATCCGGATGTTCAGCAAACATTTAATTTGCACTTTAGTGGGGATGCAAAGATAAAAGCGCTCCTTCACGCAAAGAAACAAAAATAGATACTTATGAAATAACATAACTGCTTATAAACTAATTTAAATGCAGTGGTAGAACTGTGCACAGGGTACGGTGAGAGCAGTGAAGAGAGTCCCTAACTCATATGTTGGACCATAAGATTAGAGAAGGTTTCTTGGGGGGAATAGAGGGGATGAGCTTATCCTTAAAGAATGAATAATTGTGAAGGAGACACTGAACCTGCCAGGACAGAGTAACTCAAAACATAGATGCTGTTGGTGAAGAGCCAGGGCTTCAGATTTACCAGCAAAGAAAATATTCTTTTCATCACATTGACAAACAGGGGAGTCAAAAGTAAAACCTTTTTTGGTGAAAATATGTGAATTTGAGATATTAGCACAATATCCAATTAGAAAAGCCTAGCAAGGACAGAGTCTGAAATGAGTATAGTTTGAAATGAGGACACAATTGCAGGTAGATTTGGGAGGCTGACACAGTCACCTAATTTACTATTCTTCTGGCTGTGTTTCTCAATCCACTTCCTATTCCCTGCCTGTGTATTGAATGCTTTTGCCTTTGAGTTCTTTCCTTTACTTCTTTTCTTCTTACATTAAGAAAGGAAGGGAAGAAGGCAGGGAGGGAGGGAGGAAGCAAGGAAGGAAGGAAAGAGAGAAGGAGAAGGTATGGGGGTGCTGATCAAGAGCAGGCTGGAAGCCACAGGCACCAGCCGAAGCCCATGTCAGCTCCTGATGGCTCTCACCTTGGTAACTTCACTGTGGAGGTGAACAAACTCCTGCCAGGAGAGGGAGAAACTAAGGAGGAACCGAGGGAGGGGGTCAGCTGTAGGCCCGGCACTGCCTGACACCAAGGAGGTGAGCCAGGAAGTCAGCAACAATGCGGGGAAGCTATGAATAGCTGCTGCTCCCCACCGGCCACCACGTCTCCCACCAGAATCCAGAAACATGCAGGAAAGAGGATTCTGGGAAATGTAGTTCAGTCTAGACAGTCTTCACATTACAAAGCCACCACAGCCCTTAAAGAAGTTCCTTCTGTTTTGGGAGCTAAGATGTGAGGAAGCTGTGGTTTCTTCCTTTATTACAAAGCCACCACAGCCCTTAAAGAAGTTTCTTCTGTTTTGGGAGCTAAGATGTGAGGAAGCTGTGGTTTCTTTCTTTATGAAATGGAACAAAAATAGCACAAACTATTAAAGGATAATGTTTTTAAAACAAGTGAAATGTTGACTCTCATACAAATATAAACACATGTCAAAGATTTTATTTAACTCATTCATTAATGAGAAAACCAGGAATATGTTAGCAATGGTTCAAAGGAGAAGCCAAAGAACAGATACACATATAGGTAATCAGCATTCCAGAAATAAAGTTTGCTTAATAAATTCAAATCTGGTCAATATCCACGGAACAGTAGTTAATTGCATTCCACTAGACACAGTTCATTTGTGTTTCTATGGACAAGAATAATTTGCATTATCGGTTTTCTGCAACTTACAAAGTTGTAAAATAGATCAAAGACAATGAAAGGTGGAGAAAATCCAGAAAAGTGCACTAGCTAGGACACCCAGTCTTATCTTTTTGCTCATCCCAAGTCTTGCACAATTTTCCTGACACTAATAATAGGCAACGTTTTTTAAGTGCTTACTAACAGCTCCAAGTAAATGGCAAGTATAACTTGTATAAAGCTACCAACAACGCCTGAAGTTGTATGGTACTCAGTTCACAAGTGGGAAAACGAAGGTTCAGTGAAGTGGAATAACTCACCCGAGGTCACACATCTAGTAAACATAGGAGCTGGGATTCAAGCCTGGCTGTCCCACTCTGGATTTAAACATTTTCCCTTCTCCGACTCCCTAGTTCTCAATCCACCTTGTAGTGGCACTGGCATGTGGGGAGGGGAAAGTGTTTTATCACAGACATTGCTTAAAATTTCCGGTCAATGCTTGTTGATAATAAAAAGGAAAAAAGGATGCCCACTTGTCATTTCAATATCGATTTGAATTCTCTGCTGACAATGACACCCCTTCCCCTTTCTTCCTGGGGCAGACTGCCCCCATCACCCCTCCCCTTGATAAGTCATCTTCACCTCTGCCCCTGTCCTCACCCCCACCCCTGCCAAGGGTGGCCTTTACAGCTAATCTCCAGCTTTCGTCCTGCTTAAAAGGGGACGCTGAGTGTGGGAGTGGAACTCCTCAGGACACCAGAGGGGCTTTTGGAGGCTACAAAATGGGAGAGGAAGAGGAGGGAGAGAAGGGGGAAAAGGGAAAAGAAGAGAACACGGGTGGGGAGAGATGAGCCCCCTGTTGAGAAGAAAATTTGGTGGGCAAAACACAGATGTTTAATGAGGAATCTGGTTGGGTTTCTGCAGAATGGAGTGCAGTGTGAACCACCTTCCCTACATCCACGACATCTCCAGGAAAAAAGGATGAAGAACTCAACCCTCGGCCCCTGGGATCCAGAAAGAACAAAGACAGAGAGGAAGGAGAGAGAGAGGAGGGAAGAAAGAGGGAGGGAGGGAGCCTGGGTGGCTGTTGAATGAATGACAAATTCTACCAAGGATAATGGTTGGCTGCAGGGAGAAGGTGGGCTGAGAAAGTTTCTCCAAGTCTTGAAGTAAGATTAAGAGTTGGCCATGGACAGGACAGGAATAAAGGCGCAGACCTACTAGGGAATGGACTTGAGGACACGGGGAGGGGGAAGGGTAAGCTGGGACAAAGTGAGAGAGTGGCATGGACATATATACACTACCAAATGTAAAATAGATAGCTAGTGGGAAGCAGCCACATAGCACAGGGAGATCAGCTCGGTGCTTTGTGACCACATAGAGGAGTGGGATAAGGAGGGTGGGAGGGAGGGAGACGCAAGAGGGAAGAGATATGGGGACATATGTATACGTATAACTGATTCACTTTGTTATAAAGCAGAAATTAACACACCATTGTAAAGCAATTATACTCCAATAAAGATGTTAAAAAAAAAAAAGAGTTGGCCACAAGAAAGGCAAGCTGGGATGGTCAGCTGCCTCAGAGGAAAGTAGCTGAGTGTCTATGAAACTGAGGCCCCTAAAACTGACTTGCCCTGCCTTTATAATTAACCTCTCTACCCAAAACTTTAACCCCTTTCGTGTCCTGCCCCTGTTCCCCTCGGGATTGAGGACTCTCCAAAAAAAGGAGGGGGTGGGGGGGAGTGAAACCAAGCAGGACCCTGTGGGGCCCTCCTTGGTCCAAAAGCCCCTCCACGTCCCCCATTTCTTGTTCGTAGAAAAAAAGGCTTTAGTCTCAAGGCATTCCCTGAGTTCCAATGAATAGCCTTAAGCAGTTAATGATGAGGACAAGAGTCACAAGACTCCTAGTTCCTGCTGAAGGGACACGGATAACAATCTGATGCACACCTTTGAGCTGCTCTAATAGAAACTAAGACTCCCACCCAGGTGGAGGACAGTGACTACATGCCGACCACGGGCACATAGACCACAGGCTGGTTGGAATCAGAAGGCTGAGACTCCTGAAACATCACCCTGTTACCTCACCACCAGCCAATCAGAAGAAGGTCCACAGCCAATCACCATGCAATGACCCTCTCCCCTAACAGTCTTTAAAAACTCTTGCCTGGGGCTTCCCTGGTGGCGCAGCGGTTGAGAGTCCGCCTGCCAATGCAGGGGACACGGGTTGGAGCCCTGGTCTGGGAAGATCCCACATGCTGCGGAGCAACTAAGCCTGTGAGCCACAGCTACTGAACCCACACGCCACAACTACTGAAACCTGCACACCTAGAGCCCAGGCCTCGCAACAAGAGAAGCCACCGCAATGAGAAGCTCGCACGCCGCCACAAAGAGTAGCCCCCACTCATTGCAACTAGAGAAAGCCGGCGCGCAGCCACAAAGACCCAACGCAGCCAAAACTAAACGAAAAAAATAAAATAATATAAATTTTTTAAATTAATTAATTAAAATAAAATGTAAAAAATTAGTTTAAAATAAAGAAGAAAGGAAAAACCTAAATGTCTTCATAAGCAGGGTAATGACCAAAAAAAAAATCCATGATTATATTTGTAATCCATGAAGTCCATGAAGTGCGTAACAGTCATTAAAGATAATGAAGTAAGTCTACTTCGATTGACATGGCAAAAATTCCAAGACACATTGCTGGTTGAACTCGAAAAAAAAAAAAGATGCAATAGCAGAAAGAACAATTTGATAGGTAAATGATACCACTTATGTTTAAAAACTAATCCACTCTGCACACACATTCCCATGGACACACACAGCATTTATCTTCAATGAATATGTAAACAAGTTGTAGAAAACAATACAACAGGGGACTTCCCTGGTGGCGCAGTGGTTGAGAGTCCGCCTGCCGATGCAGGGGACACAGGTTCGTGCCCCGGTCCGGGAAGATCCCACATGCCGCGGAGCGGCTGGGCCCGTGAGCCATGGCCGCTGAGCCTGCGCGTCCGGAGCCTGTGCGCCGCAACGGGAGAGGCCACAACAGTGAGAGGGCCGCGTACCGCAAAAAAAAAAAAGAAAGAAAAAGAAAACAATACAACATAACAGTTAAGGGCAGGACTCAACTCATACTTCCAGGACTCACCTTCCAATTATCTCATTTACTGGTTGTGTGACATTGGGAACATTTCTGAAACCCTTTGAGCCTCAGTTTCCTCATCTGTAAAATGGGGTTGTGAAGATTAAATGAGCTAATATAAGACTGGTATATAATCAGTGCTCAGTGGATGTTTGTTATTATCAATACTAATGCAATGGGTATTATTATTACTATTATTCATCTGGAAAGATGTACACAAGAGTAAAGACAATGACTGCCTTAGAAGGGTACTGGGATGAGAATGGAGGACAAAGGGGTCTTGAGACCTATCTGTAATTTTCTATTTTTTTCAAGGACAGTATTTCAGGTATCATGTAACAAACCATCCCCATGGATAGTCAAATAGGTACAGTGAAGCAGGGCAGGCACACAGCAGGAAGTAGTCTGTTCCCTCCGAAGGTGGAGAGGGTGTCAAGGCAGGCTGCATGGAAAACATGACATACTCCGGATCGCCCCTTCCTCTGACATTTTCTCCATCTACAACTTTTCCTCTGGCAGTTTTTCTCTGAAGACCAGGATACCTTCCCATACATCCCCCGCCCAGATTGATGAAGGTCCTCCTGCGAGGCTGGGGAAGGGGCCCAGAGGCTGCTTCCAAAGTTCCCCAGGGACCCAGTGGGATGGCTGGGCCATTTGCCAGCCTGATCTGACTGGCCTTGCAGGACACCCAGTGAGCTCTTCCAGCCCCACTGAACCATCCATTAATAAACTCATGATACCGAGCTGTCTTCCCATTCAAGGATGCTACTGCTGATTGCTGCTGAGGGAAACCTGTGTCCTGTGAAGGGGGTTGGACAGTAGTGGTGATGGGTGACCACCTCCCTCTGCCTGCCCTCCCTCATCTACCCTGATCTTCCAGCTCCCCAGGTTGGCAGTGGCCGCTGACTGGAGTGAGGAAACTCACTGCGGGGGCTTCTGAATATAAACAACTAAATCCCCCAACACTTTGGGGATCAAACCACAATTGGGATCTCATTAACTACACATCTTAACCAACTGAACTAAATGCCTACTGTGAATGAACATCTCCTTTCAAAGCAACAAATTCACCCAGAGGAAGCAATTAACTGGATCAATGAAGGTAGGAGGGAGCAGAGAAGAAACATTTATCACCAGTCTCCTAATCAATTGTCTATCTCCCCTCCCCTCCCATTTATTTCCCCAATAGTCTTTTTGTAAATTCTTTTTTAATTTTATTATATAATAAAAATATATTACTATGTATTATTATTATAAAAATATTATTTATTATATGATAAAATAATTTTATTATATAGCCTCATAATGTCTTCACTACTGTTATTGTCCATTTTATTGATGAGAAAACTGAGGTTCAGAGAGGTTCTGTGTCCTCAATACTACATAGCTAGGAAGCTAATGAATTTGGTCCTTGGCACATTATTATGTCCACTTTACAGATGAGAAAACTGAGGAGTCCAAGCTTGAGAGATTAAGTGGCTTTTCCAGGGAGGGGCATGTGGCTGGGAAGTGGTGTGGTCATTATTTCTGATCTCAGATGCAGAGTTCTTTCCTTGATTTGAGGCTCAGAGACAGAAGCAGCATCTCACCCTCTTAATCACCCACTTGGAGGCTGGATCAGAAATTTCCTGATCCCCTATATAGCACTGCTTCTTGAAAGGTGATCCTGGATTCACTCATAGCAGAATCAAACCAGGGTGCATGTTAAAATGCATATTTCTGGGCCCTGCCCAGGTCTTTGGATCAAATGCTCTCACCACAAGTTCAGGAATCTGCATTTTATTTATTTTTTAAACATCTTTATTAGAGTATAATTGCTTTACAAGGGTGTGTCAGTTTCTGCTGTATAACAAAGTGAATCAGTTATACATATACATATATCCCCATATCCCCTCCCTCTTGCGTCTCCCTCCCACCCTCCCTATCCCACCCCTCTAGGTATTCACAAAGCACCGAGCTGATCTCCCTGTGCTATGCGGCTGCTTCCCACTAGCTATCTATTTTACATTTGGTAGTGTATATATGGCCATGCCACTCTCTCACTTCGTCCCAGCTTACCCTTCCCCTCCCCATATCCTCTCCCCCTCCCCGTATCCTCTGCGTTTTAAATAAACATCCCAGAAGAAAAGGTCTTATGTACACTGAAGCTTGAGAACCACACCACAGGCATCCTTCCCTAATGCCTGGTACATCTTGATCCAAGAAAGGACAAGGCAGCTTTTGAAAGAGCAGTGTTTTATACTGTTGAGCCAAATTTTTTAATCTGTCATCATTTCACATTTATGAAGTTCAGTTCTGTCCCCTTAATCAGAGGTCTAAAGTTGGCAACCTAGAGTCTTTCTCTGGCCAGCTGTTTAGTGTGCCAACCCCCCCCCCACTCCTCACCTAGGGTTTTGTAAAGAATCTGGTCAAGGTCCCTAGGTTCAAATCCCGGCTCCAGCTGTGCCTCTTACACACTCTGGACCTCAGTTTCCTCAAATGCCAAATGGGGTAATAACAGTTCATGCCTCACAGACACCTGAGAGTGTTAAACACACTCATTAATATAAAGCTTATAGAAGAGTGTCTGACAGAGAGTAAGTACTCAATGCAGGTTAGCCGTCAACATTAAAATGCGGAATTCTAGATTTTCTTGATTTACCCACGGCAACACACGGCTGCATCCAGGTGGTGGACTGGAGGGTGCAGTCAGCCCACACAGCACTTAGTCACCTGGCCATCCCTCATGAGGATTCTTCAGCTGGCTGGCCCTGCGGGCCCTTGTGTTGGTGACACTGAGGGCTTAATTGAAAACACATGTCCAGTGCCCATCATCGGATGAATGGATAAAGAAGATGTGGCACATATAGACAATGGAATATTACTCAGCCATAAAAAGAAACGAAATTGAGCTATTTGTAATGAGGTGGATAGGCCTAGAGTCTGTCATACAGAGTGAAGTAAGTCAGAAAGAGAAAGACAAATACCGTATGCTAACACATATATATGGAATTTAAGGGGAAAAAAATGCCATGAAGAACCTAGGGGTAAGACAGGAATAAAGACACAGACTTACTGGAGAACGAACTTGAGGATATGGGGAGGGGGAAGGGTGAGCTGTGACAAAGCGAAAGAGAGGCATGGACGTATACACACTACCAAACGTAAGGTAGATAGCTAGTGGGAAGCAGCCGCATAGCACAGGGATATCAGCTCGGTGCTTTGTGACCTCCTGGAGGGGTGGGATGGGGAGGGTGGGAGGGAGGGAGACGCAAGAGGGAAGAGATATGGGAACATACGTATATGTATAACTGATTCACTTTGTTATAAAGCAGAAATTGACACATCATTGTAAAGCAATTATACCCCAATAAAGATGTTAAAAAAAACAACAAAAACACATGTCCATTATTGCTCCCCGCCAGGAGTCGGGGGCTCCAACACCCTCATCCCAGAGCACCAGGCCAAGCCACACCCAGCCAGGGGCCACCCCAGGACTCAACACCCACATTCCTGGGGATGGACCTGGAGCAAGAGACTCCTTCAAACCCTTCAAGACAAACCCCTCCTTTCCTGCCCGGCCTCACAGTTCACGGCTCTCCATCCGCAGCATCACCTCCAGTGGGACTGGTGCAGGTACCCAGCCATCACACCAAAGGGAAGTATTGTAATACAAGCAGAGTGATAATTCTGGGACTGGTCCTTCTAAGGTCTTTTCCCCTGGCTAACTCACTCTCTCTCCTTCCGGTTCCAGCCTAACTGTCGCTTCCTCCGGGATGCCAACTCCGCCTGCAGAGGTTGCTCCCACTTCCCGGGGTTCCTGCTCTCCAGCAGTTATTGCACTGGGGTTGGGTTACCCGTTTATTGTTTCCCCTCATAGACCAGGAGGTCCTTGAGGCCAGAGTCTGTGTCTTGTTCACCACTGAATCTTCAGTACCTAACAAAATATTTAGCACCTAGTTGGCGCTTAATAACTGTTTGTTGAATAACTGACTAAAAGCAGGGATGCTGTTGAGATTCAGAAGAGGGACCAGAATTCTCTTTACAAAAGAAAAAGAGAGAAACAAACAAGCATTTATTGACCTGCCATCTGTGAACCTTCACAACCACCTTATGAAGAGGTTATTATAAATCCTTTTACAAGTAAGAAATCTGCATTTCAGAAAGGTTTAAACTATTTGTTCAAGGCTATAAGCCAAACAGTGGTCACCGAAGTCTTTCTGTAAAGTCCCAGTTCATGGTCATTTTAGGTTCATGGGTCACAGAGTCTCTGTGGCAACTACTGGACTCTACAATGACAGCACAAAAACTACAACATGTAAACAAACAGGACTGTGTCCCAATCAAATTTTATTTACATAGCAGGCAACAGGCAAGATTGATAAACCCCTGAGGTAGGCACTGATCTAAGGAAGACCTGAACCCATGTTTGTCCATTACATACTCAAACGTTTCAGACAGAAAGTTGGAGAAAGAGGAGTAGTACAAATGGTGACGGTCCAGGAAGAGGTGTTTGCTTTGGAAAAGGCCAGAGCAAACTGAGCAGATTGAGCAAATCTGATCATGGAAGCTCATGTGATTTAGTCCTCAAGTAGGTCCTTATCGAGCACCTACTGCTTGCTAAGCTTTCGCTAAGTACTCAGGGGACCCAAGCATGAATAAGACTGATCCCTGGCCTCTCCTAGCCTGCAGAGTAGTAAATGAAGCGATATGTATGCCCTTTCCTTTAGTCATTCAATATTGAGCACCTACTATGTGCCAGGAGTGAGACAATAACAGTGGACAAATCAAGGCTTGGTCCCCTGCTTTTAGGCAGGTTAAAGCCCAGCTGCAGAAAGAACATGAAATAATAACCACACAGATAAATATTTAATTACAAATTGGGATAAATGTCACGAAGGGAAAGAACATGATGCTATAAGAGAGAATAACAAGAGAAAATACACTTAGGTTGAAGGGCAGGGGGATGGTCAGGGAAGAACTCTCTGGAGAAATGGTAAATGTCCCAAACCTGAGACAGCAAAAAGTAGAGGCAGTTCAGAGGAGGGGTTAGGAGAGGCTTCTGCAAGGCCGTGACATTTGAACTCTACTTGGAAGGATGAGTGGGACTTGGTGGTGCAGGAACCAGACCGCCATGGACAGCTGTGTAGACTGTACATAGCACAAGTCCCAGGGATACCTTCACATAGACAGGGTGGGAATGGCACCCTCTATTGTTGTGCACTTGTGCAACTGTGTGCAGAAACCTGTGCTGGGGTAAAGAGAAAAAGGATTCCTGTGGGAGGGAACAGGGAGCAAGGTGATGGCTGGGAGCCCTTGATTTCACGAGGACCACTGGTAAATTGCCCTGGCTTGAACACTTCATGTTCTATATTCTGTCTCCCCCTCTCTTCACTGGGCTGCAGTGTGTGCCTGGTGGGGTGTTCTCAGGCCTCCTCAGCAACTATGATGGATGTCTTCTCCTTGCCTGTATCGATTTCCCCAGTGAGGCCCTTGTCTGCTTCCTCATCAACCCTCCTTCTGCCTGCAGGGTGTTAAGTAGGTACTCAGCCCCATACTCATTACTCCTGTTTAATGAGCTGGCGGCAAAAACTTGCTGATATAAAATTCATATTTATTTAATTTGATTGTCCCCGAGCCTGCTCCTGCATGTCTAACCTGCTTGTCCTAGGGGCTGGGACCACTCTGGATTATTGTGCTACAGTTTTATTGATGGGCAGTCTATCTGCTCATTTCTTTGGACGAGAAGTCACACCCCCCTCACCACCACCAATCTCTGTTGGTTGGATACCGGAGGGGTTTCCGCCTGGCCACACTCTAAGCGGAGCATGGGAGAGTTAAGGCAGGGGTCTAAATTCATATGCCTGCCAGGACCCGGCGGGTATGGCAGATGAGGGTATTGGGCTGGGGGGCAGGAGGGGATGAGGAAGCACCATCTAAAAGGGATGGCCCAACTCAGCCCCCATCCCTTGTTGCCATGTGCAGAATGGGATCCCAGTGTGAGCAGATCTTCAGTGTTCCAGGAACTTGGGAAAGGGGGATTTGTGTGTGTGTGAAATCTCTCAATTTTAAATACCTGCAATTAATCTTTAAGAATGTTTTTTAACACTGAGAAAGCCAAACAAATTACATCTAGAGGTCAAATCCAACTCTTAGGCCACCAGTCTGCAATTTCGAAGCAAGGAGAAGCTGAGAGTCTGAAAATGAGACAACTTCTCCTGGTGGAAACCACAGATCCTTTTGCAAGGCAGTAGGACTTAGTAGTTAAGAATACAGGCTTTTGTCAGACAGACCTGAGTTCAATGCAGGATCCACCATGTGACCTGCTTTGACCAATGAAATGTTAGCACAGTGGGGTGTATCACCTTGAGGCAGAAACTTTAAGAACCAATGCCCTATTTGCTATATGCCCTTTCCTATACTGTGACTACATGCCAAGGTTGGAACCTCCATCATCCTGGGTCCCTCAGTAACTGTGAGGAACAGATTCCCCTGTTGAACTTTAGCAGACACATGGCATGAGTCGACTAAGTTCTTAACTGGAAAAAAATAGTAAGTTCTTAGGGAGCCACTGAGTATTTGGTGGTTTTTGTCACTGTAGCAAAACCTACCTTATCCTGACTGGCATGTACTTCATAAAGTCATTATAAGAGTTAAATTAATTAACAAATAAATACATGTAGAACAGTACCTAGAACATGGTAAGCCCTCGTATTAATCAGCTTTGTGAGATATCAGATAACCCCCAAATTTCAGTGGCTTACAACCACAAAAGTTTACTTCTCAGTCTCATGATGAAGGGCAGCCCTATCTGGAATAAGCCCTTAGATGGGCCATCCCTGTGGCAGAAGGAAAAGAACAAGAGAGCTGGCAGAAACAGGGAACAGCTTTAAAGCATCAGACGTCCATTACATCCACTCACATGCCATCAGTCAAAGCAAGTCACATGGCCAAGCCAAGTGTCAGTGGGGCAGGAATATTGTTCCAATGGAAGGAGCAAGTAATAGGGAAAAAATATAAAATCTAACACAGCCCTCAGTAAAAGTTAGCTGTTAAGCTTTCCAAACATGGCAGAAGGGGCCAGCAAGGAGAGGTTGGGCTCTTAGGGGCAAAGATATATGGAAGGATGGTGAGGATGGCTTGGGGTCTGTCCCCACCTGGTGCCTTGGAGATCAGCAGTCAAAAAATCTAGTTTTGAATGGGGTCTCGGATACAGAGACCCAAACACAATTTTATGTCCACAAAATTAAATATGATCCAGAGCACTGAGAAAGACCTTCTCCCTGCATTGTGACCAGGATACAGGAAGAACAGACTCAGATGCTATGCTATTTCAGCACCTCAAGGATTTTTCTGGGGGGGAGGTTGGGTAACACTTCCATGACCGGGGGCTGGCATTCTTAGAGGTACCAGCACAGCAGCCGCAGTGAATGTCCCCTCCTCTCGTGCCCTGTCAGACAGCCAAGATGAGCCAGAGGACACAGGGAGGCAAGCGAGAGGACAGGTCAGGGTCATGTGAGATACCCCTGGGACTGCAGGAATGATGGGAAGACCTGGGAAAAGGCCCACAGCAATTCTGTGCTAAACAGGTAAAGCCATGAGCCAGCAAAAGCCACTGTCTCAGTAAATAAGGTTCCATTGGTCCCCAAAGTCTGCTGAGCCCTGTAAAATCAGGTCACTAGGAAAACTATACATTGGTATGGATAAAATATACACAAATGAAAAAAAATCATCTCTACGCAGAAAAATGCAGAAAACACCGCTTGATGCTTGCAGGCCTTTTCTTACCTTGGTGGGCTTGAGTAAGGGGGCACACTGCAAAGGTAAGGCCAGGGCGGCAGCTGTGACTGCTGGCTGGGGTCAGATGGGATGGCTGAGAAGGTGACTTTTCCCCATGGGAGCCCCCTGAAAACAGCCATAGCAAGGAGATGAGTAACTATGATTTGGAGATGAGGGTTAACATCAACATTATTCAATAACAATTATTAAAACCATTCTAAAAGCTTGTTATTAGGTTGAACCATATGAAATATCTGATATCTGAACAGTTCTAACCTATCAGAATGGCAATCTCATATGGTTCAACCTAATATATGCCAGGCCTTGTACTAAGAAGTTAGCATGTATCATCTCATTTAATACTCATTCCAGCTCTCTGAGGGGGTCCCATTATTATCTCCATTTTAGAGGAGGAAACTAAGACCAGTGAAGTTAAATTATTTACCCAAGGTAAAACATTGCAGACCTAAGACATAAACCCAGGGGGTTTTAATCTAGGAACAAGGGCCTTCCTTAGCCACTGGCTACTCAAAGTGAGGTCCAAGAACCAGAAACAGCAGTACCTCCTGGGGATTTGTTTAAAATGCACAGTCTCGTTTGCATACCCATGTTCATAGCAGCATTATCCATAAGAGCCGAAAGATGGGAAGAACCCAAAAGTCTATCAACAGATGAATGGGTGAACAAATGTGGTATACAAGGGAATATTATTCGGCCTTTAACAGGAAGGAAATTTTGATACATGCTACGATCTCAGTGAAACTTGAAAACATTATGCCAAGTAAGTCAGTCGGACACAAAAGTACAAATGCTGCATTCCACTTATATGAGCACCTAGAGTCGTCAAATTCATAGAGACAGGAGTAGAACGGTGGCTTCCAGGGCCTGGGGGAGGCGGATGGGGACTTGTGTGATGAGTGCAGAGTGTCGGTTTGGGATGAGGAAAAAGTTCTGGAGACGACTGGTGGTGACAGTTGCACAACAGTATGAAGGTACTTAATGCCCCTGAACTATACACTTAAAAATGGTAAATTTGGGCTTCCCTGGTGGCGCAGTGGTTGAGAGTCCGCCTGCCAATGCAGGGGACACGGGTTCGTGCCCTGGTCCGCGAAGACCCCACATGCCGCGGAGCGGCTGGGCCCGTGAGCCATGGCCGCTGAGCCTGCGCGTCCGGAGCCTGTGCTCCGCAACCGGAGAGGCCACAACAGTGAGAGGCCCGCGTACCGCAAAAAAAAAAAAAAAAGGGTAAATTTTATGTTGTGTGTCTTTTACCACAATAAAAATAATAATTATTATCCCTCCAAAAATGCAGTTTTGGGCCACACCCAAGACTAGCCCAGGCCCTGCCTTTTTTTTTTAATATAAATTTATTTATTTTTGGCTACTTTGGGTCTTCACTGCTGTGCACAGACTTTCTCTAGTTGGGGCGAACGGGGGCTACTCTTTGTTGCAGCAGGTGGGCTTTTCATTGCGGTAGCTTCTCTTGTTGTAGAGCACGGGATCTAGGCAAGCGGGCTTCAGCAGTTGTGGCACGTGGGCTCAGTAGTTGTGGCTCACGGGCTCTAGAGCATAGGCTCAGTAGTTGTGGCGCATGGGTTTAGTTGCTCCACGGCATGTGGGATCTTCCCAGACCAGGGCTCGAACCCGTGTCCCCTGCATCGGCAGGCGGATTCTTAGCCACTGTGCCACCAGGGAAATCCCAGGCCCTGCTTTTTTAACAAGATCCCCAGGTACACGTGTGCACATTAAAGTCTGAGAAGCACAGCCACCAGACGCAAAGAAGCACTTGCAGGGACGTCTGTAAACAGGGAAAAGTACAGTGTCAACCTAAATGCAGAAAATAAGTGGGAGGAGCTCTGAGCACCGCTTCCCCCTCCGTAGGCCCCCACCCACCCTCAGGAAGTGATTTCTGTCCGGCAGCCTCCCAGTCCTGCCCAGCACCAGGGAAGGTGCTTGTGACTAGTGGGGTCCTGGCATGCTGGCTGTCAGCCGGGACAACAGAGCTCACCTCCCCACCATGTTTAGCTTGGCTGTTTTGAGCCCCTTGGCGGCCAGTAGGAATCGCTGTGGCGCCTCAGAGCTCCGCTACAGATGCAGTTAATTCCTCCAGAGCAGGGGGAGCTGCGCGGGCAGGGAGCAGAGTCACAGGGGTGGTGGAGCAAACTATTTTGGCAGCAGCTGTTCCATTTGGGGAACTAATGAAACTCAAGGAAATACCTGCCGGGGGATGCCAGATACTTGTTTGCTCGTGGAGCTGATACAGCCTTGGCCAAATTGGACAGTGATGCAAGTGTCCATCATTTTTTGTTCCATTTTGTGGCTCCGTTTTGCGTTTCAGAAAGAGCAGGATTAAAACCATATCTGTCCCCAGGCTACCCCTCAGTTCTACAAAGACTCAGGAAAGACATGCACTTTGGGAACACAATGTTGGGTGTTCCCAGGGTCACTTGTCGGGACCCCATACCGACTCACTCACCACCAAGCCCTGACACCACCACCCCCTTCAAACTGTGTGTGTCTGTGCTGCCTTTTGTACCCAATGTATCTCTCTTGGCTCCAAGAGATAGCCAAGAGCTGGTATAACATTTAAAAGTCACAAGCCCAGGGGAGCAAAAGTATAATCTTTCTTATTTCCTTATAACTGGATTTTATCATTTTCCAGAGTCCCCACTCTATCTGGCTGCAGTAAACCTAATCCTGTTCACTTGAGGATAAACTTGGACAATTTAGGAAGAACTCAGCAAATTCAAGGTTTCATTGGTTATTTCATGGTCTGTTCCCTTCTGCCTTCTCCTTCCAATTGCATCTAATTTCTGAGAGGCTTACATAGCATCATGGCGTTGGTGGGGTACCTCTCTGGCCCTCTGGTATCCACTAAGGAGTACCTTGTCTTGTCTGGTCTTTAATCAGCATCCTTACTCCTTGTTGACACCACAGGGGCTTCTTAATGTTTCCTGGTATCCAGTCAGTGAGGGCCATTCCCCCTCACTCCAACTGCAAGGCTCTCAGTGCCTTAACCATGCCGACCTTGGATGACCTTGGGTACACAGAGTGTGTTCTGTGCTCCCTGGGAGATGCTGGGGACGTTAAGGACTCCATGAGCCTGCCCCTAACCAGTCTGCTCAGACAACACTCACAGCCACGTCTTATGCACCATTCCAAGCCAGGCTGCATAGGAGTTTCTCTATGAGACTGAATAGATGAGGCTCAGCTCCCCTAAACCTACCTAGAATTTGTTCAACATCCTCCCCGTTGAGGCTCAGTGTGGGAGGAGACAAGGGACAAGGTCCCTTCTCTAAAATACTTGTGGCTGATTGGCTTTCCCAAAGAGAGAGCCAACAATGGTCTCTCAACCCACATCTCTACTTACAGTGTGATCTTGACAACCCATCCACTGAGCAGTGGATCTACATCCCTTTCCCTTGAAGCTGAGCAGAACTTTATGACTGCCTCAGCCAATAGTGTAAGGGTAAGAGAGACCTCATGTGACTTCCAAGATCAGATCATCTAAATGCTATGCATTTCCACCTTCTTCTCTTGGGACACTTTGCTCTTGGAACCCAGACCCCATTCTATGAAAAGTCTAAGCATCCCAAGAAGGGGTTCATGGAGAGGAACCAGATCCATGGACGTGGTCCCGGCCCCAGCTGAGCTCCCGACCAACAGCCGGCACCAACCTGCCAGCCATATGAATGAACCATCTTGAAAATGGATCCTCCTAACCACCCTCAACCTCCACCCACCCACACCATTTCAGCTGAGGAGCTTCTACACCAAACTTGCAGAATTCTGACAAAATAGATGAGTACTATTGCTTTAAGCCACTAAGTTTTGGGCTGATTTGCTATGCAACAATAAATAACTGATTCCATACTTATCAGCACCTAGGTTTTTTTCTCTTTGTTTCTCTCTCTTCCCAGGGAGATTTTTTTTTTTTTTTTTTGCATTATGCGGGCCTCTCACTTCTGTGGCCTCTCCCACTGCGGAGCACAGGCTCCGGACGCGCAGGCCCAGCGGCCATGGCTCACGGGCCCAGCCGCTCCGCGGCATGTGGGATCCTCCCGGACCGGGGCACGAACCCGCGTCCCCTGCATCGGCAGGCGGACTCTCAACCACTGCGCCACCAGGGAAGCCCCCAGGGAGATTTTTTATCACTTCTGTAGTGATAAAACTGATTCTTCATTTACCCTTTCCAATTGTTTTATTATGGCATAAACCTTACACCTCAAGCTCGTCAGGATTCAGGCTTTTGAAACTGTAAAAAACCTAGCTCTTTTAAACCAAGCCTTGGTTTTCAAAATCATTGTCACGTGCCAGGAGTTTCGAAAGCCTGTTTGGAAACTCAAAACCTAAGCATTGTCCTCTTTTTTCTTCCTCTGTGCATTCCTGCTGTTATGGCTTTTCCCTGAGGGTGATAAGGATGGAATGAGGTGGGAAGGACAGTGATATAAGGAATTTCCAGGAGGAGTGGAAAGCACTGAAGAGCATTTTATCATATTATCGTGCCATTTTTACTAAAGCAGAGGCAAATCTTCAGCATGCAACATTATCCCATTCCTTTGTTCTCCTTAAATTAACTGAAATCCAACCCTGGGTCCCCATCCTATTGTACTGGTAGGAAAGTTGACCTCAGTCATTATCAGAACACCTTTCCTGAGCACTACGGCCCACTAACCCTGAGGGTCATACAAAAATCCCGAGGTCTCACTCAGCCCAAGCTCTTCAGGTATTACGCGCTAGTTTTTTGGCCTATGCTATCACTGCCGGTGCATACATTGTCCAAGCTAGTCAGCACGGATTTTTGTGAAGGGCTAGATAATAAAGACTTTTGACCTTTCAGACCATACAGCCTCTCTTGCAACTACTCAGCTCTGACGCTATGCTGCAAAAGGAGACATAGGCTGTATAAATGTATGGTCACGGCTGTGTCCCAATAAAACTTTATTTACAGAAAACAGGCAGCAAGCCATAGTTTGCTGACTCTGGGTCTAAACCAGTGTAAGTCCCTTGAATTCCTGTGTTTCTCTGATTCTGGCCAAAAGAGGGGCATAGAAATCTTTGCCAGAGCTGGAATCCCAGACCCTTAGGGTTCAGAATCCCAGGTGAATTGTACATCTGTGAGGTGTTGCTTCTGAGCGAGGTGGAAGTAACAACTGTATGGTTTTCTCCAGAGAAACAGAACGAGTAGGACATACAGAGACACACAGAAAGAGATTTATTATGAGAGATTGGCTTACACAATTATGGAGGCTGAGAAGGACCATGATTTGCCGTCTGCAAGCTGGAGGCCCAGGAAAGCTGGTGGTGTAGTTCCAGTCCAAAGCCAAAGGCCTGAGACCCAAGACTGCTGATGTCCAAGGGCAGGAGAAGATGGACGTATCAGCCCAAGTAGAGAGCAAATTCACCCTTCCTCCACCTCTTTGTCCCACACAGGCCCTCAGTTTATTAGGAGATGCACATCCATGAGGTGAGGGCCACCTTCTGAACTCAAGCCACAAAGTCAGAGGCTAATCTCTTCTCAGAAACACCCTTACAGACACACCCAACCATATTGTTTGACCAGCTCTCTGGGCCTACTAGACCAGTCAAGCTGACACACATACATCACACCAACTCATCAAGTGACCGGCCAACCTTCAGCCTTCCCAGACCCCAGGAGCACGTCCTTTCTCTAACCTTTGCCCTCCAGTGCCCTCCCTCCTCCCCCCTCATCTTTTCAGTGAGTTTAGGCATTTTACAAACGACAGGAAGAACCACTGACTTTAAACAGGTTCTTCTTTTAATCCTGTCCACACCTCCAAGGGTTAGAAATGCATGTCTAGCAATCCACTTGAAACAGCAAAAGAGAAAAACATAACGGTACAATGAACACAAATTAACACACCATGCATTACCTTGGCAAATAGTGTGTTACGCTTATCTGTTTACTTGACTTTCACACACGCTATGAGATCCTAGAGGGCAGAGACCAAATCTCACTCAACACTGTCCTTCAGCTCAGCCCCAGCACATCATAAGTGCTCCACACATAGTTTTTGAATTAAATAAAGTATTCATACATCCTGCAGAAATATGTGGTGGTTGAGTCCCAGAATCCTTCTCTGTAGCTTATTTAACAGTGAAGTAGCTGAAGTCCTCCATATTCGCAATCTCTAAAATTGTATAAAGCAATTCTGGTGAGCTCCGTTAATTAAAATATTAAATAAGAGGGCTTCCCTGGTGGCGCAGTGGTTGAGAGTCCGCCTGCCGTTGCAGGGGACATGGGTTCGCACCCCAGTCCGGGAAGATCCCACATGCCGCGGAACGGCTGGGCCCGTGAGCCATGGCCGCTGAGCCTGCGCTTCTGTAGCCTGTGCTCCGCAATGGGCGAGGCCACAACAGTCAGAGGCCCGTGTACCGCAAAAAAAAAAAAAGTAAACTAGATTGGGTATGAGGTATGGTATATATGGGGGAAAACATAGTAAGGGATAGGGATAGGAAACATGGGGATATAATGGTAAATAATCAGTCAAGTCTTTGCTGAGAAGACAGCATTTCAGTAAGAGTAGAAGGAGGTGATGGCACGAGCCTGGTTAAAATCTAGGCACAAAGCCTTCTGAGCAGAGAGAACAGCAAGTGCAAAAGCCCTGAGGTGGGAGCAGGATTGGAGTGTTGAGGACCAGGAGGGAGGCTGGACTGAAGCGTGGAGAAGGTGACAAGTGATGACTCCAGGTGAGATGGGAGCTGCTACAGGCTTTTAAGGAGGGAGCAGGCATTGGATGAAGCCCCGTCACAGGGAACCCCTGAATTCTCCCACTCCACTCCGCCTCCTACTCCTGCCAGGAAGGGTGGCAGGGAAGGCTGGCCGAGGTCCAGACGGCCGGCTGGGCCCAGGCAGACAGGAGCGCATGCAGGACCAGGCACTTCCAGAGGTGGCCTGGGTTGCCTTGGCAACAGGGGCTTCCAAAAACCTCCCCAGGGACTTCCCAGGGCAGCAGCAGGCTGGGCTCATTTCTTGTAATCCAGCAGCATAAGGACATAAAGAAATCAATTTATTAGCACAAACAGTCCTTCGTGCTCACGCACTTACTCTCCTTAGAATTCAGTCTGGCACAGAGCTCCCCAGACTTCCGCATGGAGTGGATTCATGAGCGTTAACTTGGTGGGAGTGGGCCGCCCTGAAGAGGACTGGGCCGTCTCTCCAACACTCCATGGAATAGAGCCGAGGCTGTGTGGTGATGGCTCTGGGGTCAAATTCAGCTGTCACCTGCTAGCTGTGACCTCAGGCAAGTCACGTATCCTCTTTGACCTCCACACTCCTCTAGGTCCAGTGTTTGGGGGGATGGAAGAAATCGCTGTGCATCTTGTGCCCAGCCCCTCCTCCCATGTAGGACGAAAGCCCCTGTGTGCCCAGACCCTGACCCCCCACCTCTTCCTCCCTCCCCCATGAACCCTCTCCCTCGTGTCCTTCACGTGTGTGCCCAGCAGTCACCTCCTGGTGAGGCTCTCCCCACACTCCACATTTAAACTGCGACATCTGGAATATCCAAATGTCTTATCAATTGTAAAGAAGGGGGTAAGCTTCATCAGTGACTAAGGAATTGCAAATTAAAACCGCAAGGCACACGGCCCCTTTGCAATCTACACATTTTTCATTTTCTCCCCTCTCATCCTGTCCTCAGCCCCTTGCAATCTTGCTGCAGGCTCTAAAGCAGCCCTTCATGAAGACCACCAGTGACCTCCAGGTCACCCAAGGTTACTAAGCCACATTTGAATCCAGTTTAGATCCTGCCTTTTCCATATCCTCACACACAGAATGAGATACAGATTCTACAAATGCTTCACAAGGGATCTCTTCCCAAGGCCAAAGTGAAAGTCATGTGAAGGTCATAAGCAAACTCATTTGGGACCATCCAAGATCTTTCTCTGTTCATGCCCCCACCATACACACCCCTGCATGCACATGCACACCGACACACACACACACCCTGCTCCCCAGCCCTCCTAGAAACCAAACATCTCTGGATGGGGAGACACCCCAGAAGTCCTCAAGCTGGGTTCGCTCTTGATCAGACACCTCCGGTTGAGGTTCACAAATCACCACTGTGCGGTCTGGTTGGATTTCCTCAGATAGCTGCCTGCCAGAGCTCACATACAACGAGATAGAGCACCACAGCATTCCCAGCCAGCCTCTCCGGGGGCTCTCCTCACTGTGTTCCCCTTGAAACCCCACTCAGGTCTTCCCCCGAGGGTCTCATGTTAGATGAAACAGACCACATATTAGTCCCAGGAGCTGAAGTCATCTTTCATTCAGCAGTTATACCCAACTGACCCAGGATGGATACTGGGGCTCCAGAAATGGATGAGACACAGGCCTGTGTGCCTGAGTTTCTCTATATGGAAGTGGAGCTAATGACAGTGCCTGCTTCACCAAGTCCCAGTGAAAAAGATTAAATGAGATTTAGCACAATGCCTTGCACATAGTAGGTGTTCAATAAACCGAAGTTCTGGTGTATATCCTTAGAAGGGACAGGGTTACAACATTAATACATTCTCATAGGGTGTCAGCTGAAGCTAAAGGCACACGTGGGCGGCACAGCTGGCTCTGTGGCTGCGGACCATGACCACTGCATCACCTACCAGGTTCAAATGCAATAATAGGTACCAAATGCATCACACAGGGTTTGGCACTAGTCATCACTTTATTACTACTGCTATGACTTTTAACTCATATTTATTAAGCACAGCTGCCCAGCACTGTTCTAAGTACTTTGTTAACACATCTAATCCTCAAACAACCCTGTGAAATGAGTATTATGATTTATTTTATTTTTATTGTTATCATAATCTTCCCCAAATACGGAAATGAAAGCACAGAGAGGTTAATTTCTCTATGTATCTCAGAGAGTTACACAACAGAGTTGGGGTTTGAACCCAGGCAGTCTGACTCCCAAACTCTCAGTCATAACCACGTGTTCTGCTGTTATTTCTACACACCCTGCCTACCTCATTAGGTTGGGCAAGGATCAAGTGGTAAAATCCAAAATCACACGGACATTCAGTTGAAAAATGGAAAAATCAGTATTTAAGCAAAATTCATATTTTATCCAAAATTCACCTTGAAAATCCCTTATATCATCCATAAAACATGGTTCTAAGTATTACTATACTACCTCACCCAGCCAGTTTTTCCTCCAGCATTGAAATAGAATGCTGAGCCTTCAGTTAAACACCTAAAAAACACCTGGTTGGGGGTTGTTTGGCTGGGAGATATCTGGTCTAAGCCTGCACCGTTTAATTCCCACTAAATTGAATGGGTGTGTGTTGTAGTTCCATCTTTCTGTGTGTGGATTTGCTGCATCATGACAATACTGCCTAACCCTTACCTGCCTCTTACCATGTGTCATGTCTCTCATTCTGTGTGTTTCGCCTGTGTGGATGCACTTATTCCCCCCGTCAGCCCCAGGAGGTAGGTACTGTTATTGTCATTCTCATCTTACAGGTGGGGAAACTGAGGCACGGGGTTTCAAGCACTTGTCCGACATCATCCAACTGGATTTGACCCCAGACACTCTGGCTCCAGGGGACATGTGACAAGTCTTCTCTCCAAGGATCCCAAGGTGGAAAGTGATTATAACTCCCCTCCCCCACTTCTCACCCCCAGCCAGCTTCCTCCCTGACCCAGTTGCCTCCGAAGAGCCTGTTGGTCTCTGCAAAGAAGCAGTCTTGTTGAATCTTCTCTGAAAGCTCATTTGGCCATTTACTCTCAATTTGTAGCAGATGCTGTCGTCTCTCAGATTTCAAAGAAGATGAATGCATGGGTCAAATTGAATTTAAAAATTTAATTGAATAAGACAGAACCAGACAGCTTGATGGAAGACTTTGATCCGATAAAGGGAGAGTAGAAATACGTGCTCCTAAGGCCGGGGTGTGATGGGGAGCTGTCTGGACCTTGTCTAGTCTCTCCTCATCTGCAGGAAAACCAGTTATGCCAATTAAGGGTGAGATTGCCCTGGGGTGGTGTAGGGAAGACTGTTCCAAGGCATTTACCAGATTACATGTCCCAAAGCAGGCTGGCAGCCCTCCCACCTTCCCGTCCGCCCCTGTCTCCAGACCAACCCAGTTCTGAGCCCCTGCAAGTCAGGGACCTCGTCTCAGACCTCACAAGACCCCTGTGTCCTGGCCACTATAGGACCCTACAGAAGAGATATTAAGAAACAGAGAGAGAAAGATTAAACCAGCAGCCCATGGGGATATCCCCAGCCTACAGACCTTTTTCACTATGCATAAAGGTTTGTTTACTTTTTTAATTAGGAGATTTCCCATTTTAAAATCCATATTTGCAGCTTCTCTTTAAACATTGCTACTCAAAGTGAGGCCCACGGACCAGAAGCATTGGCACCAAGTCGGAGCTTGTCAGAAATGCAGAATCTCAGGTCCCACCCCAGACATTCTCTACTGGAATTAATATGTTAATGATAAGGTTTGAGAAAAACTTGCTTTAAAACAGTGGTTCTCACCCCTGGCTGCACATCAGACTCACCTGAAGAGCTTTTTAAAAATCCAGATACTCAGGTCACACTCCATCCCTTTCCTTCAGAATCTCTGGGGGTGGGCTTCCCTGGTGGCGCAGTGGTTGAGAGTCCGCCTGCCGATGCAGGGGACACGGGTTTGTGCCCCGGTCCGGGAAGATCCCACATGCCACGGAGCGGCTGGGCCCGTGAGCCATGGCTGCTGAGCCTGCGCGTCCGGAGCCTGTGATCCGCAACAGGAGAGGCCACAAGAGTGAGAGGCCTGCGTACCAAAAAAAAAAAAATCTCTGGGGGTGAGACCCAGGTATCAGCAGTTTTTAAAGCTCCCAGGTGATTCCAATGGGTGACCAAGCTCGAGAACCAGTAGATTAAGATGAGAATATCCAGCAACATTGGGTTTCTAATCCCACATAGTAGAAAGGGGCTGGGGATGAGGGGCCATTCACCAACCCCTCCTGGCCTCGACATGCATTTTCATAACCTGCCAGGTACCATGTGCCTGTGATGCCCGACCTAATTACATGCTTGAGGTTCCTGAAGCTCTTCTCCTCCTGGGACCCTCTCCCTACCTTCCCCATCCCTCCTTCTTTTAGGAGGGCCATTAGCAAGATGCAGCCAAGCAGCTTCTAATAAAGTAAATGTGCATGAAATACATGCCCCAGCAATTCCACTCCTAGATTTACAACCAACAGAAGCAAATGCACATGCCCACAAAAAGACTTGTACAAGAACTCATAACAGCATTTTTCGTAATAGCTCAAGCTGGAAACAACCCAAATGACCATCAACAGAAGAAAGGATAAGCAAATCATGGTACATCCATTCAATGGAATACATCTCAGCAATAAAAGGGAACAAACTATTGATCCATGCAAAACACGGATGAATCTCAAAAACTTTATTTATGTAGAGGGAAAAAAAGCCAAACACAAAAGCATACATGCTGGAGGATTTCATTTCTATGAAACTCTTTTAAACTGCAAAACAAAGATGTGGTGAAATAAACCAGAATAGTGGTTGCTTCTGCAGTGGAAGGAGGGTGTTGACTGGACAGGGTCATGACAGAACTTTCTGGAGTGGTGTTAATATTCTGTACCTCAACCTGGTGATGGTTACATGGGTGTACATATTTCTCAGAACTCATCAAGCTATACTGTTAAGATCTGTGTAGATTCCCTATGGGAATTTTACTTCAATAAAGAAAAAAATTTAACCACTAATTTAAAAAAATACTGTCAAGAGGCAGTGTGAGGTCGTAGAATGCATGTGAGCTTAGGAATTTGAGTCTTGACTCCCCTACTTTCAGCCTTAGAGATCTCAGGCAAGGGAAGCAAGAACTGGGAACAATATCACCATGTGAACACAACTGCTTAGCTACCCAGTTCCTTTCTCCCTTGCTGACTCTGAACAGGGATGAAAACCAAATATTCACTTTCCCAGCCTCCCTCACAGCTGGGAGTGGTCAAATGATCAGATACCAAAATATGTAGATAGATGTCAAAGAGATATTTTACATTTCTGGTTAAAAATAAATAAAAGAAACAGCTGTAGCTGGTTCTATCCTTCTCTCTCCCTCCTTCTTGCATTGAAAGCAGATATAATGCCTGGAGCAGGGGCAACCCTCTTTTGACCATGAGGCAATAAGCAATTAGAAAAAGCTGAAGGAACTCAGAAATACTGTCCCTGACACTGCTGAAGGGCTAAACCAAAGTCAGGAGCTGCCATCTTCCAGGCTTCTTCTTCTGTGAGAGAAATAACACCCTGTTTGCTTAGGCCACTGTGAGTCAGGCTCTAAGTTCCTTGTAGCTGAAAACATCCCTAACCTCCCACCAGCAAGGACTTCCTGGAGGACTAAGTAAGATAATCTTTGTTAAATCATAAAACCATGTGCCAGACATACATGAGGTGCTCAGTGCATGTATGCACTCTCCTCCCAAACCCCCTTTCAGGAATCTGGACACTTTGACAATGAAAACATTTGATTGGTTGAAGAGGACTTTTCCCCCTAATGAATGAATAGGTAATATAGGTAGGTGTGGTAGCCAGAATAATGTCCCACTCCCAAAGATGGCCACATTCAAGTCCTCAGAATTCATAAATATGTTATGCTCATGACAAGAGAGGATTAAGATGCAGATGGAATTAAGTTTACTCAACAGCTGACCCTGAGATGGGGAGATTATTCTGGATTACCTGGGTGGGCCCACTGGAATCACAATGGTCTTTAAGTGTGGAAGAGAAAGGCAGAAGAGTGAGTGTCAGAGGGATGCTACGTGAGATAGAGTCACCTGGGCATCGCTGGTTTGAAGAGGGAAGGGGCCACAAGCCAAGAAACGTGGGCAGCCTGGCTGGAAAAAGCAGGAAAACAGATTCTCCCATAGAGCTTCCAGAAGGAATGCAGCCCTGCCAACACCTTGACTTTAGCTCGGTGAGACCCATTTCAGACGTCTGACCTCCAGAACTGTAAGTTAATAACTTTGTGTTGTTTTACGCCACTAAGTGTGTGGTGATTTGTTACAGCAGCCATAGGAAACGAATGCAGCGTGATTTGGAGGCTGAAATGAACACAACAAGCAACTCCTGCACCCAGCAGGATGGAAGAACTTCAAGTGTTCCAGCCAGAAAAACCTTCTAAATCTTGATCTGGCTGGTGATGTAGACATATGTTAACATATGTAAATTCTCTTTACTACATTTGTATTATGCATCAATTAAAAAGTCAAAAAGACACAGTGAATGTCATAACCATACCTTTTTCAGACAGTTCCACCTGTTTCCCGCGGACATGTCAGCAGGCTGGAAGGGGGCAGGATGCTGCCTATATAAGAGGAGTGGCCAAGCTGTACCACCGGACAATAGGGACCCCGCAGAAGCCAGGTTCACTTAAGAGGCCTCCACCCTTTGACTCTCCTCTCTACCTGCCTGTCAGTCTGACTTTCATCCCACTTCTTCTAACATCTTTGCACAAGCATGTTGCCACTATTACCTGGGATGATTACACAACTCTGCCCAGCAAAACCTTCAACCTGCTCCTGATGTCTCAGGGTAATTATCAACAGCGTGTCCCAGTTTGGCAAATAAATCATATAGCCGACTACTTTGAACAAACTGTTGAAAAAGTGGCATCTAGGGCTTCCCTGGTGGCGCGGTGGTTGAGAGTCCGCCTGCCGATGCAGGGGACACGGGTTCGTGCCCGGGTCCGGGAAGATCCCACATGCCGCAGAGCGGCTAGGCCCGTGAGCCGTGGCCGCTGAGCCTGCGCGTCCGGAGCCTGTGCTCCGCAACGGGAGAGGCCACAGCAGTGAGAGGCCCGCGTACCGCAAAAAAAAAAAAAAAAAAAAAAGAATGTGGCATCTAAGGAGATCGTACCCAGGGGAAGAAATCTCAGCCCCTGCTACACCCCATCACAGTGCTTGAGGGTTACGGTGAAAGAGAGAGGAACAAGAAATCCCACTGGCTGTTTGGGTCTGACCACGTGCACAGCCTCTGCCCCACTGACCACACCGGCCTCATCAGCACCGCGGATGAGCTCAGAACAGCCGCGGATGTGGATCTATAAAACCTCACTCATGTCCTGCCCCTGGCCCAGACCAAGCTGCCCGCTCCACCCTCCCTGGGCAAAATCCGCATGCTTAAGAGCATCACGTGGGACCCATTCAAAGTAATTAACAACTTGTTCAATATCATAAACCAGCTCCGCTCCCCGGATCTTTCCCCAACCTTGGGACTTAGATGAAAGGCAGACAAATTTGGTTTCCGTTTGTCTTTGGGCTGAACTTTTTTTCTTGAGTTGGTTAAATGACATCCTGCCTTCTCAGGCTCAGAAAACACAGTCTATTTTGTGTTCAGCGACTCTTGAGTCCCTGTGAGAGTCACCTTGCAGGAGTGGACTGGGGAATTTGGCCCTGGTTTCCCAGTGGCATGAGGGTGATTAGACTCTGGTCTGTGGCTCAGCCACCTCCTAAGGCTAGAGACACACAATAGTGGCCCGTTAGGCTCAGCTGACAGCCGGCATCAACAACCAAATCTACGGGGGTATGATTCAGATGGTTCCAGTCCCCAGCCTTCAAGTTTTCCAGGCAAAGGCACAGACATCATAGAACAGGGACAGTGTATCCCACTGTGCCCTGTCTAAAGTCCTGACATACAGAAACCGTGAGAGACAATAAAAATTATTGTTATTTAAGCACTGTGTTCTGGGGTAATTTGCAGCAGTGGATAACTAGTAGAGAAAGAACCTAAATGATGCCATCTCACGCAGCATCCAGACATAAAATCTTCTGGAAGGACTGGGATTGGTACTGTCCGAGGTGTGCAACCACCTCTGGACCAATCACTGAATCCAGGAGAAAGCTATTCCATGATGGGTCCAGCCAGTGGCCCAAATGGGGCACCATGATGACAACTCCACTTGCAAGGAAGGAGAGGGAGAGAGGTCCTCCCAAGTAAATAACGCTGGCAGACAAAAGTGTCAAATGCAGTGACCTCACTGCTTATCTAACTCCCACTCCTGTTAGCTGCAGTGATGTCTTCTGCTGATGTCAAAATAGTTAGCCCATTACTATTAAAGATACCTCCCGGGCTTCCCTAGTGGCACAGCGGTTGAGCGTCCGCCCGCCGATGCAGGGGACACGGGTTTGTGCCCTGGTCCGGGAGGATCCTGCATGCCGTGGAGCGGCTGGGCCCGTGAGCCATGGCTGCTGAGCCTGTGCGTCCGGAACTTGTGCTCCGCAACGGGAGAAGCCACAACAGTGAGAGGCCTGCGTACCGCAAAAAAAAAGAAAAAAGAAAATTCCACTATTTTGAATTTTAAATTTAAACTATTATGAATTTAAATTTCACTATTTAAACTTAAATAGCCACACGTGGCTAGTAGCTATCATATTGGACAGCACAGTACCTGGATTTAAAGCATGCCAAGTTCTTTACCTCTCAGGGCTTTAGAACAACAATTCTCTCTGCTTGGGATTGGACATAAGTGAGAAATGTTTCCCCAAAGGAAATCAGGGGGAGATATTCCCAGATTAGGAGGTGGTGGAGAGGTAAGAGCAACAGGTGTCACCTCACTGAGGGGGAAATCAAGGATAACTCAGACAGCAAATGATAGGGAATGGTGAGGGGACAACCCCAAATGCAGAGTTCAAATCAGAGCAGTGCTAAAATGTGAATTTGCTACAGGGTAAAGTGGAAAAGCAAGTTGTGGAGAAATACGCACAGTTTGAGTCCATTGATACAAAATCAGAAATCAGCACAACTAAATAATATATTATTTACAGCTGCAAACATATTAGGCAAAACCAAAAAATAAGCTACAGAACGATAAACACAAAATTCACAATAAAGGTGACTTCTGAGAGAAGAGAAGGAGATAAGGGAGGGACAGTGCAGCCCACCCTGGGCGCAGGTGGCATGGGGTTCACTGCTGTAGAGAACGTTAAAACAAGTTAAAACTCAGTCAGTCTGTTTTGTAATTTCACCAAGCTCCAGCGATTGTAAACAATGTCAGTGATAAAATACTCTTCCCCTAAAAGAGCTTTTGTTGATTTAGGTTCTAAAAATTGCTGCAATTACTAGATAGATAGACATAGATACAAATACAAATAGATATTGTATATACATACACATATATGTATATATGTAAACTTCAAATTTTCATATTTTATTACTTATAGTTTGTGCCAGGTATCAACTTTTCTGTCTCTCAACTCCAAATTCATTCTTCTCTCACCTGCTTTGAGATTTTGGAGCTGGGCCTGTAAACATTTCTCCTTTGCCAGCTGACATAACGTTGGCTGTTAGTAGAGGGTGCTGGAGGGACACTGCAAAGGGAAGGGGCTTCTCTTCCCTGGTTCCAGCAGGAGGCTTCCAAGGGAGTTTCACAAGCACCCCAACAAGAGGCTTCCTAGTGAGTTTTGCCAACATCCCAACTGATTGTTTGCTGCCCACCAGCCCTGTCATGCAAGTACTTCAATGAACTATGCAGTGAACCTCAGTTCTTCCTCTCCCACAAGGTCTAATCGCAGCATCTTCCAACTTGTTCTTTCCCTGGTGCAGTAGGTAGAATTCTAAGGACTCCCCCTTGTGTACCTGCCCTGTATAATCCTCAGGATTTAGAATATCATAAATTCTAATCCTGTTGTTAGATAATGTTTTATGGGATAGTTTACTTGAAGAAAGGGCTATTATCTGGGTGAGCCTGACCTAATCACATGAGCCCTTTAAGTCTGGGTCTACAGGTTCAGAGACAGGAAAAAATAAAGATTCAAAGCACAGAAGGATTTGACCTTCCATTGCTGGCTTGAGGATAGATGGGGCCACTTGGCAAGGAATGTGAGTGGCAGCTAGGAGCTGAGGGTGGCCCCCAGCTGACAACCAATAGGAAATAAAGACTTCAGTCCTACAACCACAAGGAACTGAACTCTGCCAACAACAAGAATGAGCTTCCATATGAGAACTCAGTCCTGCTGACACCTTGATTCAGTCTTGTCATACACTGAGCAAAGAACTGATAACCTACAGAACTGTGAGCTAACAAATAGGTGTGGTTTTTTAAAAATATTCTTTATTGTGTAAAATATACATAAGATAAAATTTACCATTGTAACCATTTTTAATTGTACAGTTCAGTGCTAGTAAGTAAATTCACATTGTGTACAACCATCTCCCTTGTCCACCTCCAAAACTCTTCTCATCATGCCAAACTGAAACTCGGTACCCATTAAATAGTAAATCCTCATGTGCCCCTGGCAACCAATATTCTTTCTGCCTCTATGAATCTGACTGCTAGGTACCTCATATCAGTGGGACCATAGAGTATTTTTTCTTCTGTGACTAACTTATTTCACTTAACATGTTTTCAAGGTTGATTTATAGTGTATCATATGTCAGATACAATGGCCTTCCTTTTTAAGGCTGAAGAATATTCCATTGCATAAATATACCACATCTTGTTTAGCCATTTATCTGTTGATGGATACTGGGGTTGCTTTCACCTTTTGGCTACTGTGAATAATGCTGCTATGAACATAGGTGTACAAATATCTCTTCAAGTCTCTATTTTCAATTATTTGGGGTATATACCCAAAAGGAGAATTGCTGGATCATATGGTAATTCTGTGTTTAATTTTTTGAAGAACCATCATACTGTTTTCCATAGCTGCTAAATAGGTATTGTTTTAAACTGCTAAATTTGTGCTAATTTGTTACTCAGCAATAGAAAATTAATACACTTGAGTATTCTGTCTCAGCCTTAGAAATAGTAAATGCTTCCTACATCTGCTACTCCCATATTGTTTAGAGTTTCTTTACCTCTCTTTGTAGCTAATCTCGTCTTCTAGTTAATAATTTTTCATAAAATTTTCCCTATTCAAATTACTGGTATGGTATGTGTCACCTGAGTGGTCCCTGATGGATAGAATCTTTAATAAACATTGTGTTCTACATGGAAATTAATTTGTTTATTTTTTATTAAAGTATAATTGATTTACAATGTTGTGTTAGTTTCTGGTGTACAGCAAAGTGATTCAGTTATACATATACATATTCTTTTTCATATTCTTTTCCATTATGGTTTATTACAAGATATAACAAGATATCCCCTGTGCTCTACAGTAGGACTTTGTTGTTTATATATATTGTAGTTTGTGTCTGCTAATCCCAAACTCCTAATTTATTCCTCCCCTATCCCCTTTCCCCTTTGGTAACCACAAGTTTGTTTTCTATGTCTGTGAGTCTGTTTCTGTTTTGTAAATAAGTTCATTTGTATCATTTTTTAGATTCCACATATAAGCAATATCATCTGATAATTGTCTTTCTCTGACTTACTTCACTTAGTATGATAATCTCTAGGTCCATCCATGTTGCTGCAGATGGCATGATTTCATTCTTTTTTATGGCTGAGTAGTATCTCTCACTCTCTCTATATATCTATCTATCTATATCTATCTATCTATATCTATGTATCTATATATATATAGATATACCACATCTTCTTTATTCATTCATCTTTCGGTGGGCACTTAAGTTGCTTCCATGCCTTGGCTATTATAAATAGTGCGGCTATGTACACTGGGGTGCATGTATTTTTACATGGAACTTAATTTGGAGAACAAGTTACGCAGCCAGCCACTAACACATACAGCAGATTTGGCAACATCTACTAATTTTCAGTTGTAAATTAGTAATAGTCTGAATTAGTTTGGGTTTGTCTTGGGTGCATTTCATATCTCTAATCTTTGTGATATTACATATTCTTGTGTTTAAATAGTATATTGGAAATAAACAATGATAACACAGTGATCTAAAGGAAAAGAGAGAACTTGAGTTTTGTCACTTCTGTCATTCTATCTGACCACCTGGAGTTTTCAATTTCTGTTTAAAATTTAAAACAATGAAAAAAATTTTTTTGAAAAAAATTTACGAAGTGTAAATTTTTGGTAGTTCCAATTTTTAATACATATATTAAATATTTTTTTGAATTTGAATAATATATTTAAAATAGAAATGTATACTTTTTAAATTGTTTATTTTAAATCTAAGTATGAATCAAGAAAATAATAATTTTACTGATTAGTAAATAATCCTCGGGCTTCCCTGGGGGCGCGGTGGTTGAGAATCTGCCTGCCAATGCAGGGGACACGGGTTCGAGCCCTGGTCTGGGAAGATCCCACATGCCGCGGAGCAACTAGGCCAGTGAGCCACAACTACTGAGCCTGCGCGTCTCGAGCTTGTGCTCCACAACAAGAGAGGCCATAACAGTGAGAGGCCCGCACACCGCGATGAAGAGTGGCCCCCGCTCGCTGCAACTAGAGAAAGCCCTCGCACAGAAACGAAGACCCAACACAGCCCCCCAAAATAAATAAATAAATAGCGTTCCCTTAAAAAAAAAATCCTTACTGAAAGTAGTTTGTTGTATAAAGGGGGGAGGTATTAAAAAATAATCTACCCTGGGTGTAAAGTACTAGGAGTGCCACTGGGGAGTACACTCAGTAATGATAACATTAGATTTGTACTCATTGTATTGTTATAAATATTACTTTGTCTTTATTCAATATATTAAAGCAATTTAAAATCAAACAGTGCAAAGTAATACAGAATAGGTCTAATTCTACTTTCTAAATTCCCTTCTCTAATCTTATCCTCCCTAACTTAATTTCCTTCAACCTTTCTGTGCAGACTCTTTGTTTCAAGCTTTCCTCTTACGACAGAACAGCAATACTGGGAATTTAAGTTTCCTAAACCTTCCCTTTTCTGGATGCTTCTTCTAAAATAAAAAGATAGAAGCAATAAATTACCCCAAAGAGAAAGAGATGAAGAGTGTAGAGGGAAATTTTCCTTCACACAGCTTTCAGCCATGGTCCCTTTGACCCTAGGGGTTACCCCTCCTGGGTCTGTCCTGCAAGATCTTTCTGAAGACCCACTGTCTGTCAATCACACGTCCTATCAGACCATGAACCCCAGGGCAGGCACACAGGGGCGCTGCTTCCCAAACCAAGTGCCCACGTATTGACCAGCTACCATGGCAACGAAAACTGAGCCGCATTAGGCCCTGAGCTGAGTCATCTGAAAGCCCCACTGGACCCCACAGGGAGGAGGGTTATCGACTCTCTCCCTGCCTAGCTCTCCTTCCTGCCACTGCTGCATATTTACTCCACATCAATACTGAGCAGAAAAGAGCCCCTGAATCATCGATGCCTGGATTCATAAATATGGGAGCACATTAGTGTCAGCTCGGGTGCTCTTTAGAATTGCCCTGACTTGGCACGAAAATCCCCAAGGCTGGGGCTGCATTCAAGTATTTAAAAGACGTCCCACCAGGTGAGTTTCAGGCAGAACCCCAGTTAAGAACCACTGCTGTATAGACCATGAGCAGAGTTTACAGAAGGACATGCCAAAGGATTTCAGACACAAGATGCTAACCTCACCCAGAGACAGGAACCCCGCAATACAATCGTATTTTTCTCCTATCAGATTGGCAAAGAGCAAAAGTTTGATACTCATGGACAAAGGGCTAATCCCTCTAGTTTATAAAGTGCTTCTACAAATAGATAATGAAGAGACCGATAATCCAATCCAACAGAAAAAGGGCAGAGGAGATGAACAGATAGTTGACAGAAAGGGAAATACAAATGATTCTTAAATATATGAAGAGATGATTGTTTCATTTATAACAAGAAAATCTAATAAAACAATCCATCCGAAAGTTTGGTAATACACTGATAAGGTCATCTGGGAGCAGCAGGCTGGTGAGAAGGCAAATTGGTAGGGCCCCCAGCAGGCAGAATCTAGAAAATTACAAGCATTTTTAATCTTTGAGTCATCAATTCCACTCAGGAATCTAACCATCTGATGTAATTGTACATGTGTGAAAAGATTTAAGTACAAGGATATTCATTTTCAGTGTTGTCTGAAGATGAGAAATAACCAATTTCCCAATAGGAGACCAGTTAAATCAATTAGAGTTGATTACTCTGCTAAACAACCATTTAAACGAAAGAAGAGGTCAAATCAACGAAACAATCCCTAGACATATTATTAAATGTAAAAAAGTTACATGGTGTAAAATAGTGTGTGATTAATGACAAAATTATTTTTAGTAATGATCATTTAATAATCACTAATAATCACTGTTTTCTCAACTCATACTTTAGATTTAAAATAAATATTTAACTATTATAAAAGAATAAATTTCTATTTTAGGGCTTCCCTGGTGGCGCAGTGGTTGAGAGTCTGCCTGCCGATGCAGGGGACATGGGTTCGTGCCCCGGTCCGGGAAGATCCCACATGCCGCGGAGCGGCTGGGCCCGCGAGCCATGGCCGCTGAGCCTGCGCGTCCGAAGCCTGTGCTCCGCAACGGGAGAGGCCACGGCAGTGAGAGGCCTACGTTCCGCAAAAAAAAAAAAAAAAAGATAGTTGTTTCTATTGTGACTATTGCCTAGGACAGTAGACAGTTCATCAGAATTTCTTCCTGCCTCTTTCTTGACTGCTTCCCTCCATGCCAGCCAACCACAGATCTATCCAATCTTCAGGTTACCCACCTCAATAGCAAACCAGGAATGAGGGTGCCAGGGTGGGAAGTGCCACCTCAGGGAGCTATCAGACCCCCGGGTGCTTGGTTAGAGCCCCAACAGTCTCTCTCTTGCTCAGGTTCTAAGAATGAATCAGCTCAGCCCTGCTGCAGAAATGTTTACCGCACTGAACTTTAATAAAACCCATGCTTAGACTCGAGGAACCATCGCCACTTATATCCTCATTGACTTTCTAAGCCTATTTTTATTATCCCCCTTCTCGGTGAGGGTTGTATATATTTGGGGGCCGCGTTCCTTTCATAATAAGTAAACATGTTGGTAAATACTTATTAGAGTTAACATTCATTAAGTGATTGGTATGGGGCCAGGGATGGTGCTGGGGCATTGGCCTCCATTAGGTTACGCCACCATCACAAGAACCGAATAAGGCTAGCACTCTAATGATCCCCATTTAACAGAGGAGGAGACCGAGGTGCAGAAAGATGAGGTCACTGGCCCCCAAAATGAGCAGAGTAGATGCTATGGAAACAGTCTGGTAGTTCCTAAAAAAGTTAAATATGTGGTTTGCCATATGACCCAGCAATTTCAGTCCTAGGTATACACACAAAAGAAATGAAGACATATATCTACACAAAAATGTGCCCAGAAATGTTCACAGCAGCACTAGTCACAAGAGTCAAAAAGGAGGAAACATCCAAATGTCCATCAACAGGCATAGGGAGAAACAAAATGTTATATATCCACACAATGGAATTTCATTCGGCCATAAAAATGAACGAGATACTGATTCAGGCTGCAACATGGATGAACCTTGAAAACATGATGCTCAGTGAAAGAAGCCAGACACAGAGGCTACACATTGTATGAGTCCATTGATATGAAACGTCCAGAACCGGTAAACCCATCGAGACAGAGAGCAGGTTGGTGGTTGCCAAGGGCTGGGGATAGAAGGAAATGGGGAGGGGCTGCAATGGGGTGATGGGGTTTCTCCGGGGGTGATAAAAATGTTCTGGAATAGATAGTGATCATGGATGTACAATTCTATGAATTTACTAAAACCCACTGAATTGTGTACTTTAATATGGTGAATTTTATACTAAGTGAATTATACCTCAGTTTTGTTTTGTTTTGTTTTGGTTTTTTGCGGTACGCGGGTCTCTCACTGTTGTGGCTTCTCCCGTTGCGGAGCACAGGTTCCGGACGCACAGGCTCAGCGGCCATGGCTCACGGGCCCAGCCGCTCCGCGGCACGTGGGATCTTCCCGGACCAGGGCACAAACCCACGTCCCCTGCATCGGCAGGCGGACCTCCAACCACTGCGCCACCAGGGAAGCCCTATATCTCAGTTTTTTTGAGAGCGAGGCAGAGCAGGAATTTAACCTCAAGGCTATCTGATCCGAAGTCTCAATTACCACGTTCTGAGAATCTCATGTGGCTACAAACCCAAACTCCACTTCACTTCCTAAATATCTTCCTTCACTCAGTCCCCACTAATCGAGCTTCTAGAGTTGATGTCAGGCCAGGCAGGGAAACGCTAAGTGCCTGAACAGAGCCAATGATTTGGACATGCCAATAGGCCTTCATTTCTGCTGACCACCAGAGCCTGGGGCCGGCTCCTCCCAGGCCTGGGACCCACAGCAGCATCACAGACAGGCTGCATTAAACAATGCTTTATGGCATTCTCAGCAGTCAGCAAGTTAATCACAACTGCCCCGAGTGAGGCCCGCTCCCCCTTTAATACCACCGAGCCGGTTCCCGAAGGAGGCGGCAAGATGGCTGGCGCTCGCGCATTTTGCTTCACTGATAAAAAATAATATTTCTTCTCCTGCAAGTCTCCTCAATTTCCACCCAACATCTGCCCAAAGAAGACCCAAAGCAAAAGGCAAGATGGCTTAGCACAAAGGACACAGACCTTAAAGCTTCAGAAATCTGGGGTCGGATCCTGGCTCTGCCACTTATGACAGTGGCCTCAAGGTGGAGCTTCATTTCTCTGAGCCTCAGTCTACCCACATGTAAAGTGGAGCTAATAACTTCCACCCTTTATGAAAAGGTTATCCTGGGAACCAGGAGATGCTGAATTTGAATGTTCCAGCTTGCACTGGGGGCTCAGCGCATGGTAGCTGTTATTGTTAACTGTCTTCTTAGATGAGCTGGGTTATTCCCACATCATTTCCCCCAGCACACTGAATTGTGGGGATGGCAGCAAACATGGGGCCCAGGAAGTGTCTCAAAATTTCAGTGCACCTGGACGCTTGTTTACACAAAGACCCAGCCCCAGAGTTTCTGATTCAGGAAGGAGACTGAAGATCCTGCATTTATGATAACCAACTCAGGGTTTAAGACTTTTGGATAACGATTTTCAGTCCTGGCTGCACATTGAAATCACCTGGAAAAGGTTAGGTTTCTTTCTTTTCTTTTTTTTTTTTTTCATGCCTAGACCCTACACCCAGAGATTCTGATTATTGGGGTTTTTGCATGGCCAGGACATTGGGATTTTTTTAAGTTCCCAGTAATTGCAATGTGCAGCCAGGGCTGAGAACCCCTGCTATGAGCCAGGGCTTCTCACAGTGTGGTCCAGCATCCCTGGGAATTTGTTTAAAATGTAGGGCTTCCCTGGTGGCACAGTGGTTAAGAATCCACCTGCCAATGCAGGGGACATGGGTTCGAGCCCTTGTCCAGGAAGATCCCACATGCCGTGGAGCAACTAAGTCCATGCACCACAACTACTAAGCCTGCACTCTAGAGCCCGAAAGCCACGACTACTGAAGCCCACATGCCTAGAGCCCGTGCTCTGCAACAAAAGAAGCCCCCGCAATGAGAAACCCGCGCACCACAACGAAGAGTAGCCCCCGCTCACTGCAACTAGAGAAAGCCCGTGGACAGCAACAAAGACCCAACGCGGCCAAAAATAAATAAATAATTTTTTTAAATGCAAATTCTCTGTCTGTCCTTCCCCAACCCACTGAGTCAGAAATTCTGGGCGTGGGACCACTGCACGGTGGTTCAATAAGCCATCCGGGAGATTCTGAAGCACACTCAAGCATAAGACACCCCACTACAAGGCACGGTCTCCCCTAACTTGCCTGAGGATAAGAATTACTGGGTGGGGGTATCATTCCTAGACACCTCCCCACCCAGCCTCTCATTCTCAGAGGCTGCAATAGGGCCTGGAAATGTGCATTTTTACCAAGCACCCCTTTACTCTCCTGCTCAGTCTCCCAATGATTCCTACAGCCCTTGGAATTAAATCCAAAATCCTCTCCTCAGCCCAACCCTTCTGAGCCTCAGGCAAGTCAGGGCAACACTGCCTTAAAGAAATGCCAGGTAGGGAACCAGACACCCTACCCACCCCTACCTCCACCACCAGGCTTTCGCCTCATGGTCTTTATCGTTCTGTTACAGGGGCTGTTGAGAGCACTGCACACAGTTTCCCTGAAGAGCTTCTCTAACTAAATAATTATTTTTACATCCAAACCAACATTACCTCTGTCACCTGTTTACTTAGACAATAACCTAAATCAGAGAATATTAAAATATATATATATACACACCACACATATATATACATTTACATACCAGGCATGCATATACACACCACACGTGCATATGCATACAACGTAGACATATATACCATACATGAATATGCATGCCACATATACATGTGGCTCCACCTCCTAGAGTAATGAAAATAAAACCAAAAATAAACAAAGCGGACCTAATTAAACTTAAGAGCTTTTCAACAGCAAAGGAAACCATAAACAAAACGAAAAGACAACCTACAGAATGGGAGAAAATATTTGCAAATGATGTGACTGACAAGGGCTTAATTTCCAAAGTATACAAACAGCTCATACAACTCAATAAGAAAAAAACAAACAACCCAATCAAAAAAATGGGCAGAAGATCTAAATAGACATTTCTCCAAAGAAGACATACAGATGGCCAAAAAATGCATGAAAAGATGCTCAACATCACTAATTATTAGAGAAATGCAAATAAAACTACACTGAGGTATCACCTCCCACCAGTCAGAATGGCCATTATCAAAAAGTCTATAAACAATAAATGCTGGAGAGGGTGTGGACAAAAGAGAACCCTCTTATACTGTTGTCGGGAATGTAAGTTGATACAGCCACTATGGAGAACAGTATGGAGGTTCCTTAAAAAACTAAAAATAGAGTTGCCATATGATCCAACAATCCCACTCCTGGGCATGTATCCAGAGAAAAACATAATTTGAAAAGATACACGCACCCCAATGTTCATTGCAGCACTATTTACAACAGCCAAGACATGGAAACAACCTAAATGTCCATCAACAGATGAACGGATAAAGAAGATGTGGTACATATATACAGTGGAATATTACTCAGCCATAAAAAGAATGAAATAATGCCATTTGCAGCAACATGGATGGACCTAGAGATTATCTACTAGATAAAATAAGCCAGAGAAAGACAAATGTCATATGATATCACTTATATGTGGAATCTAAAAAAATGATACAAATGAATTTATTTACAAAACAGAAATAGACTCACAGACATAGAAAACAAACTTATGATTACCAAAGGGGAAAGGTGAGGGGGAGAGATAAATTACGAGTTTGGAATTAACGTATACACACTAATATATATATAAAATAGATAATCAACAAGGACCTACTGTAGAGCACAGGGAACTCGACTCAATATTCTGTAATAACCCACATGGGAAAAAAATCTGAAAAAGAACAGATATGTGTATATGTATAACTGAATCATTTTGCTGTACACCTGAAACTAATACAACATTGTAAATCAACTATACTTCAATATAAAAAAATTTTTAAATAAATAAATAGTAAAATAAAATATATATATACACACCACACATATATATACATTTACATACCACACGTGCATATGCATACAACATACACATATATACCATATATGCATAATCATACCACACATACATATCCATGCCACACATGTCTATACACGTCACATATACATATACACACAACACATGCGTATGCATACCACGTATACAGGCACATACCACATATACATACTCCATACACACTTACATATACCTATATATACCACATACACATATACTTACCACACATGCATACACATGCCACATATACAGATACATGGCACACATACCTATATATACCACGTACACCTATATGTATGCCCACCCATAACACTTCCTGAATACCAGCTCCCGCCCCTGCCCTGCACACACGCACACCTCTCTCCCCAGGTGCCACTCATACTCAATTGTCAGAAGCTTTGCTCTTTCTGAGTCACTCTGGGGCCCAGAATATTTGCTGAGACCCTGGACCCCACAATCAGTGGGGGACAGACAACAGTCTCCTACCCAAAAGCTGCCCCCTTCTTCCTTGCCAACAGCGCCCCAGTCTTGTGCAGGATGGGATGGCCAAGCACTCAGGGAAGGTGGCCCATCTCCAGGAGAAACTTTCAAGCTAAGGGGTCACAACCTTTCAGACCCGATAACTCCTTTTTTATAATAGAAATATTTGTAATCCCTGCATTACTCCCCCAAAGGGAAATTCAAGGATACCTACACACATAATTTTTTTTGTTAAATCAGAATAATGACCTGGTTGTAATATAAAAAAAAAAGTAAAGGATATCTATAATAAAAATAATAGGCATTTCAGTATATAAATGCCCAGACACCATCACCTGGACGACATCAGGGTGAAGCAGCCACATGCTTATAGCATGACTCAAAATCACCATAAAAGCAACGGCCACAGGGGCTTCCCTGGTGGTGCAGTGGTTGAGAATCCGCCTGCCGATGTAGGGAACATGGGTTCGTGCCCTGGTCCGGGAAAATCCCACATGCCGTGGAGCGGCTGGGCCCGTGATCCATGGCCGCTGAGCCTGCGCGTCCGGAGCCTGTGCTCCGCAACGGGAGAGGCCACAACAGTTGAGAGGCCTGCGTACCGCAAAAAAAAAAAAAAAAAGCAACGGTCACAAACACCAACAGGCACAGGCCTGTGGGGAGTCCCTCAAACACCACCGAGCTGGTTGCCACCAGTGATGTGAGCTCCTGAAATAGAGAGGGAGCAACTCTTGTTAACGTTCTCAGCAAAACAAAGTACCATCTTTCTTTGTTACAGTCTGTAGCTGCATCCCTGGAAAAGTTGGTCAACATTAAAACTCTCAAAGCATGTTGTGCTTATATGCAAAGTGGAGTTAGGTTCTAAGTTCAGATGATTATAATGAATGTCTAGAAGGAGCACTTTTCACTTAGGGAGACTGCCCCGTGCATTGCAAGATATGTAACATCTCTGGTCCCCGCACTCTAAATGCCTTTGGCACCCTCTGGTCATTGTGACAACATCAATGTCCCCATGCATTTTCAAAAACACCCCCTGGGATCAGTACCATACCTGTGGAAAGCTACAGGTTCCAACAAGGAGACAGCCCTCTTGGTCCCTTCCTCCCACCCTTTGGGTTTTGAATGCTATTGTGTGAGGACATGATGCTTGGAACTTTGGCAGCCATCTTGGGGCCATGAGGTAAAGACTGAAACTTCACAGAGATATCACCTTAGCACCTAACAATCATTGAGTCAATTCCCCAACCCTCTAACTGCCTGCTTCCAGACTTCCCATCACACAAATCAAATGCCTTTATTGTTTAAGCTCTATTGCTTGAACATTCTCTGACTTGCGATGGAACACATCTTTACTAATAGAGGTAGACTCAACAAGCCAGCATGGGTGAATAAAACAAATGTAAAAGATCCAGGCCATAAAATGATATGATGCCTCAGATTTTACTTTAAATACTCCCAGCAAAAACAAACAAACAAAAATGACTTCCGGGGCTTCCCTGGTGGCGCAGTGGTTGAGAGTCCGCCTGCCGATGCAGGGGACACGGGTTCGTGCCCCAGTCCGGGAAGATCCCACATGCCGCAGAGCGGCTGGGCCCGCGAGCCATGGCCGCTGAGCCTGTGCGTCCGGAGCCTGTGCTCCGCAACGGGAGAGGCCACAACTGAGAGGCCAGCGTACTGCAAAAAAAAAAAAAAAAAAACACTTCCAGTTATAAGATGAATAAGTTCTGGGGCTGTAACATATAGAATTGTGACTATACAGTCCTGTACTGTACATTTGAAAGTTGCTAAGAAAGTAGATTTTTAAAGTTCTCGCCACAAAAAAAAAAAAAAAAAACTGTGAATATGTGAAGTGATGAATGTGTTAACTAACCTTATTGTGGTAATAATTTGTCGATATATACATATATCAAATCATTACATTATACACCCTATACTTACACAATGTTGTATGTCAATTATATCACAGTAAAGTGGGGGGGGGGAACGGGATGGGATTGACAAGATTTTCTTTTAAGATAAATCTTGAGAAATCCCTCTTGAGAAAAAAATTTGAATTTTGGCTGTGGGGACAGATGAAACAAGATGACAAATGTTGATAGCCGCTGAAGCCAGGCAATGGATATACTCCACATAACGTACTGTATACGATTGTGAAAAGCATCATAAGAAAAAGGTGAAAATATATAATATTTTTAAAGGGTAATTGTTTTTTTAAAAGTTGGCTCACTTCTCTCCTGAAGCTAGGCTATAATTCTCATTTTGTTTTTTTAGAAGAATTGGAGACTAACCTGAGGGTTGAAATCTGCATCACAAAATGGGTCCCTGTAGATTTTATCATCTCAAGAGTACAGATTAGGGTAACGGAATATTAGAGAAGCTGAGAGACATTATAGCCCTGTGGCTGAGCCCAATGGCTTGACAGCCAAAAGTCCAGGCTCTGCTATTTATCGGGTGTGTGACCTTAGGCAAGTTACTGACCTCTCTGAGCCTCAGTCACCACTGCTGTAAAACAGGTTTAACAATAGTGCCCACCTCTTGCATGATTGTAAGAAACAAATGAAATTACATGTGTACTTAAGAAACAGTAGCTGCTGTGGCTATTATTTTATCTTTACTTCGAGTCTAAAGCCTGGACTCTCAGCCTTCCCTTGCCACCCAGGGAAATGACTAGGTGTTCTCAAGCTTTTAACCTGACTATATTTCTGAGCACCCCCACCTCCATTCTGATCTTATCTCCCCTCCCCTCCCCACTCCATCCCAGTATTAATATGGAGTGAACATTTATAATGTCAAGGACTGGGTTGGGTTCTTTACCTGGATTATCTCATTTAATCCATGATATTATTAGACCCATTTTACAGAGGAGAGAACTGAGGCTCAGAGAGGTTAAGATCGTACACCTCCCAGGTGGGCTCTGAAACCAGGTGTACCTGATTCCCTAAAGTTGGAGTCATTTTAAAAGTTCTCCCACCACAGGTATTGACGGGTCAGAATAAAGGTCTCACCCCAAAGACTTGCCCACATTTGGTCTCTACACACAGGTACCACCCAATTTTTTATACCCATTCCGCAGATAAGAAAGCTGAGTCCTACAGTCTATCCCAGCAGCAGAGATGGACCACCTTTCTGATTTCCACATCTCATGAGCTGGGTGTGAAGCTCACATCTCTGGACTCTCCATCCAGTGCTCATTGCACTCCTCTCCCCAGTCTACCTCCTACCCCTCAGCGCTGACCCAATTCTGCACCCCAGGCCTGGGGAAGCAGGAGGAGTGACACAGTGGACAATTGGTCCAGGGATCAGAAGATGCAGTTCTGGCACCAGTAAGTTGTGTGAACTTGGGTCACTGACTTCCCTTCTCTAAGCCCCAAATTCCTCATCTCACCCCAAACCCTACATCTGTGGTCATCTCAACAGCCCCCAGGGAGAGTCCCACTCTCCTCTCACACCCTGACCCCCCATTCCTCACCCTCACCTTCAGAAGGTGGAGACACAAAGAGTCATAAAACACAAAGAAGCCTGCTCTTTGGAGCCCAAAGTTGCTGTCCTTTCAAGGACAAAGAGAAATAGACCTGCATTAACCACTTACACCTCGACCTCCCCAGAGCTGGGTGAGGAGCCATCTCTGCGGGAAGCACTGCCACCCTGTGGTCACTAGGATCCACTGCAGGCCACCTCCAGGGGCTTGCAAGAAGTCCGCCATCTGCTGGAGGGCTGCGATTCAAAAGGGGAAGAGGAAGGCACCGTTGGCCCTTAGGGGTGGCAAAATGCAACAAGGCCAGGAGGAGAGAGAGGGCAATATGGCACACTGGGAAGTGCAAAGGGTGTTTCCCTGCCGGGCATGCTCTTCCCCAAATACGACACTCTCCCTCTCTCACTCCTCCAAGCCTCAACTCACAGGTGTCGTCTCTCACCACCCTATTTAAAATGGCAATGTCCGCATGCCCCACAGCCCTGTGCTCTATATTTCCCTGTAGCGCTCATCCCATCTAAGGGGTTATGTGCTTTAGTGCCTTAGACCACAGGTCTTGCCAATTGTGTCTCCCCAACTAGAAAGTTTGTTCTAACAGGACAGGAAGTTTTGTCTGTCTCGCTGGCTGCTGTGTCCCCAGCACCTAGGATAGTACCTGGCCCATATCACATTTATTTTCAGTTGAATCAGTGAATGAATGGGTTCAGTGGCTAAGGCAAGCCGCCACGGCTCTCTGAGCCTCAGCGTCCTCAATAGTAAAGTAAGGATAAAAACAATCCCCTCCATCGGCATCGCAGGATTACAGTGAAGATCAAACGAGCTCCTGTTCAGTGGCTTCGGTAGTGAGTTGAATGCGTCCCTCAAAAATTCACGTCCACTCAGAAGCTCAGAATATGGTCTTATTTGGAAATATGGTCTTTGTAGATGTAATTAGTTAGCACAGGGTCACCCTGGATTAGGGTGAGCCCTAAATCCAATGGCACGTGGGGAAGAAGCCTGTTCAAGGACGGAGACAGGATGGGAGTGATGCTGCCTCCAGACAAGGAACACCTGGGGCCACCAGAAGCTGGAAGAAGCATGGACAGGCTCTTCCCTTCAGCAGAAGCGTGGCCCTACCAACACCTCGATTTTGGATTGCTCACCTCCAGAACTGTGAGAGAATAAATGCCTGCCGTGTTAAGCCACCTAGTTTGTCACACTTTGTTGTTGCAGCAGCCACAAGAGACTAAAACGGGTTCCTGTTTGACACGCTGGAAGGGGCGAAGCAGATGTCTGTGGTTGAATTACATGCATATCCTGTTCACCACAGCCCCGGTCAGCACGGATTCTTTATACGTATTTTTCTCTGGAATGTTTTCTTCTAAAACTAAAGGCTAGGGACTTCCCTGGTGGTGCAGTGGCTAATAATCCACCTGCCAATGCAGGGGACACGGGTTCGAGCCCTGGTCCGGGAAGATCCCACATGCCGCAGAGCAACTAAGCCCACGCGCCACGACTGCTAGGCCTGCATGCCACAACTATTGAAGCCCGTGTGCCACAACTACTGAAGCCCGCGAGCCACAGCTACTGAGCCCGCACGCCACAACTACTGAAGCCCACGCACCTAGAGCCCGTGCTCCACAACAAGAGAAGCCACCGCAGGGAGAAGCCTGCGCACTTCATAGAAGAGTAGCCCCTGCTCGCCGCAACTAGAGAAAAGCCTGTGTGCAGCCACAAAGACCCAACGCAGCCAAAAATAAATATAAAATAAAGAAATTTATAATAAAAATAAAGGCCTTTGCCTCATGCTGAATACAAATGTGCACACAGCCAGTGAGTGTGGGAGTCAGCCGGGGCTCCACAGTCTCAGCCACGGAATGTGAACAGCTCTTGCTGCAGGTGGTCTCCAACAGAGGAGGCTCCTAGGGCGGCGGGTTTCCCAATTGGTATGGCTCACTCTGCACCCACCTCTCTTTCTCCTGCTTCTCTTGGGTTTGGTGGATGATTCTGGCCTATCATGGAGTATCAGAGGTACACTGGTGAGAAAGCCAGACCTAGTGGTGAAGTAAAGGCTTTCCACCAGCTCTAGGCTCCTCCAAGTAAATGGGTGTGTTAGTTTCTTACTGCTGCTGTAACAACTTATCACAAATTTATGACTTAAAACCACATTTATTTATCATTTCACATTTCTGGAAGTCAAGAGTCTGAAATAGGTTTTATTAGGCTAAAAGTAAACGTGTTGATCGAGCTGGTTCCTTGTGGAAGCCGTAGGGGACAATCCATTGCCTTGACTTCTCCAGCTTCCAGAAGCCACCCGCATTCCTTGGCTCGTGGCCCCTTCCAGTCAACAGCCTCTACACTCCATCCTCTGCTTCCATCGTTACATCTCTTTCTCTGACTCTGACCCTCCTGTCTCCCTCTTTCCCTTATAAGGACCCTTGTGAGTCCATGCTGCCCACCTGGATGACACAGGATCATCTCCCATCTCAAGATCCTCAACTTAATCACGTCTGCAAAGTCCCTTTGCCATGTAAGGTAACATTCACAGGTTCTAGAGATTAGGACGCTGGCATCCGTGGAGGTGGGGGCCATTGTTTTGCTGACCACAGTAGTGAAGGGAGAAAGATGGTCAAGACCAGCCAGCAGTTTGGGTCAGCTGGAAGCCTTCTGACATTTCCCATGGCCCCCCGGCCATTCTCTGCCCAGCAGAGGAAAGATTTCCTCAATACATAGAACAGATAATGCCTCTGCCTGCTGTCAACCTCCCATATCTTCCTGTCACTCAGAATAAAACCCAAACTTCTGACTACAGGGATCTCCCGATCTGACCTTGGCCACTTCACCCGACCTCATGGCCCAACACTCTGCATCTTGCTAACTGTGCTCTAGCCACTCTCTCCTTCTTTCTGTTCCTCAAACACAGAAGGTCATTCCCACCTCAGGACACTTGCACGTGCTGTTTCCACTGTGTGAACTGCTCTTCCCTCTTCCCTTCCACCCAGGCACCTTCTCATGCTGCAGGTCTCTGCTCACAGAGGCCCACTCGGACCACCGTATCCAAAGGAGCCCCCCCACCCATGCCCATTATTCCAATGTGATTATTCCATCACATTCTTTTCTTTTCTTTTCTTCATAGCACTTATCACTATCTGAAGTCATCTCAACTCTTTTATTTACTTGCTTCCCTTCTGTCTGTAATGAAGGTAAAGCTCCAGGAGACTAGGAACCTCACCTGCCTTCGCTGCTGCATCTCCAATGCCGAGCGCTGGCAAGTAAGAAGTGCTTGTTAATTGTTTGTTGTATCAACAAGTCTCATAGGTAATCATACTTACAGGTATTATTATTACCCCTATTTTACTGAGGAGAATACTGAGGTACAGAGAAGTTCTGTAACTTGTCCAAGGTCACAGAGCTGTGTACTAGCTTCCTAAGGCTGCTGTAACAAAGTACCATAAACTGGGTGGTTTAAACAATAGAAGTTCATCGTCTCACAGTTCTAGAGGCTGAGTGTCCAAGGTCAAGGTGTCAGCAGACTTGGTTCCTCCTGAGGGCTGTGAGGAAAGGATGTGTCCCAGGCCTCTTCTGGGATGGATGCCATCTTCTCCCTGTGTCTCTTCACATTGTCTTCCCTCTTGCATGTCCGTGTCCAATTTCCCCCTTTTATTAGGACCCCTGTCAGATTGGATTAGGGCCCACCCTAAATGACCTCACTTCAACTTGATTACCTCTGTAAAGACCCGATCTTCTAAGAGGCCACATTCTGAAGTCCTGGGGCTTAGGACTTCAACATATGAATTTAGCAGTGTGGGAGGACAATTCAGCCCATGAGAACTAGTATGTGGCACAGGCAGGATTCAAACCCAGGGCTGTGTGACACGACATCACCGCAAGAGAGAGGAAGGTGACTATAGTGGATGGTGGTATTGGTGGCCCCTACTGTCATGCAGTCTGACTTCTCTCGCTCAACCCCACCTACTCATTTATAGCAAAGCCCAAAGCATGAGGCACACCAGAGACACTGTCAGAATCAAAACATGAGATATCTGCCCGGAGACACTTCTAACAGGACAAAGAGATGTCTCCCCCTAGTGGGAGTCGCAGGAAATGCCATTGAGAGGAAGGAGAAAAGGGAGCCTTGTTCAGGTCCCTCTTGAGTGAGAACTTGAAAGTGAAGCTGGATAAGAGTCATGACGACCCTGGGGGGCAGGGCAGCCACTGCCGCTCAGCTCCAACTCTGGGCTCTGCAGGATGGTGGGGTCTCGGCTCCCAGAGAGGACATCTCCACCAGGGGACAGCAAAGGTCCCATTAATTTTCAAGCTACAGCCGCCATCTGGTCCCTTTGAGCTCCTTGTGGTGAGAGATGAGCAGGCAAAGAAAGGAGCCGCCGTCCAGGCAGCAGGAATCACCTCTCGGATTAGCGGGAGAGGCAGGGCTGCCTTCCCACCAAGGAGTCGGGGCACGGATGTTTAGCATCCGCATGACTTCACCTGGGCACCTCGTGCCAGCTCCTGATAGTCTCTTAGTCAGTTCAGCTGCCATAACGAAGTACCACAGACTGGCTTTTCACCAACAGAAATTTATTTCTCGCAGTTCTGGAGCCTGGAAGTCCAAGATCAGGTTGCCAGCAGGGTCGGGTTCTAGTGAGGGCATCTTCTAGGTTACAGACAGCCAATTTCTCATTGTATCCTCACATGGCAGAAAGAGGAGGCTCTCTGGGACCCCTTTTATAAGGGAACTAATCCCATCCCTGAGGACTCCACCCTCATGACCTAATCTCCTCCCAAAGGCCCCACCTTCTAATGCCATCACATTGGGGGTTAGGATGTCAACATATGAATCTAGGGGGACACAAACAGCCCATGGCACGTGGGGAAGGCTCAAGTGCAGCAGCCACAGCCTGAGTAGGGGATGGTGACCTTGAAGATGAAGATCTCGGTCAGTCCCAAGTAAACCCCTGGGCCAGCAGGGGACACGGCCAAGGGCAAGGAGATGGAGAGTGAATAAGAGAGAACAGAGACAGCGAACGCCTGCTGGAAGCTGAGTCTCCCTCCCAGCCTTTTCCCTTCAGGAAGGGGGTGGGCAGACGCTGACACGGAGCCCAGGACACAACTCAGACTCCAGTTTCATGGAAGACCATCCTAACACATGAGAGAAGTTCTAATCTCTTGCAATCACGCAGAAGGGATATATTAGGTGAAAAGAGTGAGAGTCCATATTCATATCTGCTTGTAATGATTCTGCACCCAATTACAATGTGTTTTTCCCACACCACCAAGCAATTCTTTGACACCAGCTGTGTGTTCTACAGTTCAACTCAATTCTGACACTCTCTACCTGGAGATAGCACCAGGTCCCACAGGTTGTGGACTCAGTCCTACAAGACCCCCACTTCCACCCCCACCCCACCCCAAGATACCAATCATATATCTAGTTTGTCTCCTGTGCTTCTGACTGATCAATTATACATTGGAGCTTCTTCATGTTCGATTAATTTGCTAGAGCATCTCACAGAACTCAGAGAAACATTTTGCTTACTAGGTCACGGGTTTATTACAAAAGAATATAACTCAGGAACAGCCAGATGGAAGAGACACATCAGGCAATGTATGGGGAAGGGGCGTGGAGATTCCTTGCCCTCTCCAAGCACACCACTCCGTCCAAATCTCCATGTGTTCACCAACCCAGAAGCTCTCTGAAACCCATCCTTTTTGGGTTTTTATGGAGGCTTTAGTATAGAGGCATGATCAGTTCAATCATTGGCCACTAGTGACTGATTCAGCCCCTCTCCCCTCCCTGAAGAAGTGGGACTGAAAGTTCCCACCCTCTAATCACATGGTTGGTTCCCCTGACAACAAGCCCCCATCCTTAGGTGCTTCCAAAGTCACCTCATTAACATAACAGAAGACTCCTTTCTGCTCTCATCACAGGAAATTCCAAGGGTTTTAGGAGCTCTGTTCCTGGAACAGAGATGAAGACCAGATATATATTTCTTATTATAAATCACAATATCACAGCTTGAACTTGAATTTGTAGAAATAAAAACTTCTGGAATCCCGCAGAAGAAAGGAAGAGCAGTGGTGACCTGTGAGGGAGGTTACCTGGGTGCATGGCTGCAGAAAGGAGGACAGAGCTGCAGCAGACAGGCTGAGGGGAGAGAGGGGCTGAGATGGAGGCTGTAAGGCACCTGCCAACCGCGGTCACCAGCACAGAGCCAAGTGTCCCAGGAGGAAGAGATGCCGTTTTCCTCTCACTGAGCCCCTGGAAAGCTCTCTGCAGTCCCCCTAAAGGATGGGGTTTTACACTGGGTATCTCTTTACATTGCTGTTTTTTTGTGGGTTTTTAAAAATTAATTAATTTAGTTTTGGCTGTGTTGGGTCTTCGTTGCTGCACGGGCTTTCTCTAGTTGTGGTGAGCAGGGGCTACTCTTCATTGTGGTGCGTGGGCTTCTCATTGCTGTGGCTTCTTTCTCTTGTTGTGGAGCACAGGCTCTAGGTGCACTGGCTTCAGTAGTTGTGGCACGCGGGCTCAGTAGTTGTGGCTCGTGGGCTCTAGAGCACAGGCTCAGTAGTTGTGGCGCACGGGCTTAGTTGCTCCGCGGCGTGAGGGGTCTTCCCAGACCAGGGCTCGAACCCGTGTCCCCTGCATTGGCAGGCGGATTCTTAACCACTGCGCCACCAGGGAAGCCCTACATTGCTGTTTTTTAACTGCTTGAACATATTATCCACCAAGAAATAAATTTTAAAAATAACCTTAACTATTTTAGAGTGTATGTGTGTTGTTACAAATTTTCTGGGTCTTACAAGTCTTCATACACTCCAATACAGAGAATCTGCTTTTAAAAATCAAGCTTCAAGAAATAACTTTTTGAAAAATGCAAATAAGTACCTTTCCTGCAGGACTGTTGATAAACAGGGAAAATCTAGAAATAACCCAACTGCACAATGATAAGAAATAGTTACATAATCATGGATCCAGGCTTAAAAGCCATGCTTATAAACTAGTTTTTATAAAATTCCACGTGTAAAACTTGTCTTAAGAAAACGTTGTCAAGAGATAACAAGCGTTGGTGAAAATGTGGAGAAAGGACAATCCTTGTGCCCTGTTGGTGGGAATATAAATTGGTACAGTCATTATAGAAGAATGTATGGAGGCTCCTCAAATATTAAATATGATCCAGCAATCCCACTTCTGGGTATATACCCAAAGACATGCAAACAATCTGTGTCTACTGACAGGTGAATGGATAAAGAAAATGTGATAGGTAGATAGATAGATGATAGATAGATAGAATTCAGACATAGAAAAGAAGGAAGTCATGCCATTTGTGACAACATAAATGAAACTGGAGGGTATTATGTTAAGTGAAACAAGCCAGACACAGAAAGACAAACTATATGATTTCACTTATATGTAAAATCTTTTTAAAGCCAAATTAACAGAAACAGCAAGTAGAATAGTGGTTGCCAGGGGCTGGGGTGGGAGTGAGGGGATGGGAGGGAATGGGGAAATATTGGTCAAAGGGTACAGCTTTCCAGTTATAAGATGAATAAGTTCTGGGGATGTAATGGACAGCATGGTGACTATAGTTCGTAACATTCTATTGTTTACTTGAAAGTTGCTGTGAGAGCAGATCTTAAATGATCTCTCCACCACCAACACCACCACACAAAAATGGTAATTATGTGAGATAATGGAGGTGCTAACTAACTTTATAGAGGTAATCATTTCACAATATATACATGTATTAAATTATCATGTTGTATACCTTAAACTTACACAATGTCAATTATATCTCAATAAGACTGGAAGAAAAGAGAAAACGTTGTCAGGTTAATTATCTCTCTGGGCTGACAATGAAATATGATACAGTCATTTAAGTTTTTTCAAATAACATTCAACCATGTGCCATGATATTTAGGATTTATAGTATTTGCTGGGTTTTCTGCAATAAGCATATGTTAGTTTTGTAGTGAGAGAAGCTGTTTTACCATAAGCTGTATTAAAGTAAAATAAGGAAGTGAAGGGGTTGGGGGGTCTTGGACCTCCCAGGACCTCCTCATCCCTGTGTGGCCACACTGGTCTTCCCTGTCAGCCAAGTTCGACTATTTCACCAGGTAAGATTTACTGAAATCCAGACATCAGCTCCACATTCTCTCTGTAACTGCAGATGGGTCTCTCCCCAATCTGTCTCCATCATGGACTGAATGTCTGTGATCCTCCTAAATTCATACATTGAAGCCCTAACCCACAATATGATAGTATTAGGAGATGGGGCCTTTGGGAGGCAATTAGGTTTAGATGAGGTCACGAGGGTGGAGCCCCCATGATGGGATTAGTGTCCTTGTAAGAAGAGGAAGAGACAACAGAGCTCTCTCTCCACCATGTGAGGACACAGTGAGAAGGCAGCCAACTACAATCTAGGAGGAGAGTTTTTACAAGAACCCGACGATTCTGGCACCCTGATCTTGGACTTCCAACTTCTAGAACTGTGAGAAATAAGTATCTGTTGTTTATAAGCTGCCCAGTCTATTGTATTTTGTTACTGCAGCCAGAATGGACCAAGACAATCTCCCTCCTAGCAGCCAGAGGAATAATTGCAGAATTTGCCTCTGATCGTGTACCCCTGCTTAAACTTTTTGGTTGGCCCCACTGCCCTCAGGACAGACCTACACGCCTTACCTTTCCACCCTTCAACCTCCCTCTAGGGCCTCTACCATCCTGTTCCCTGTGCTCCAGCTACCTCGGACTACTTTCAGCTCTTCAAATGCTACCTAGGCCTTTGCTCATGAGGTTTCCTACACTGAGAGCCCCATTTTCCTGATCTTTCACCCAGTTAGCTGAGAGTCAGCCTCCAGGGGTCAACTTAGGTGTCATTGCCTCTGACTCCCCAAGTCAGAGGTAGGAACTTTCCTCTGAACTCCTGGGCCCCGTGCCAGCTCTCTCAGAGCAAGTACTACATCTATAACTGTCTACTCATGATTGTATGAGTCAGTCCCAACAGAAGAGATGATCCTCTCAAAACGGGACAATGTAGAAAATATTGCTTGGGTTAATATTGCCAGGTAACAAAGAATCCCAAAACTTAGTGGCTCAACATAACAACACAGTTTTATTATCTCTTTAGATTCTAGGGGTTGACAAGGCTCAGCTGGCAATTCTTCCGCTCTACATGTTGTCACCTGGAACTGCAGTCAACTGAAGGCTCAGCTGGGCTGGATGTCCGGGTGGCTCACTCACGTGGCTGGCGGCTGTAAGCTCAGCTGGGGCTGTTGACTAGAGCACCGAAGCTCTCCAACCTGTGGCCTCTCCATGCCACTTGGTGTTCTCACAGCCTGGCAGCTAGGTTCTAACTGAGAGAGTCCCAAGCAAGTGAAAGCAGAAGCGGCAGGTCTCTACAGGTCCAGCCTTAGATGATACACAGCATCACTTCTACCACATTCCACTGAGCAAAGAGATTCACAAGGCCAGCCCTGATTCAGGGGGAAGGGAAACAGACTCCACCTCTTGATAGGAGGAATAGCTAGAATCTACAGCTTACCTTTTTTTTTTTTCAGTGGAAATACATGTGACATATAACATTATGTACATTTAAAGCGCACAAGCTATTAGTTTGATACATTTATATTTAGTAATATGATTACCATTGTAGGGATAATTAGCACCTCTATCGCATCACATAATTGTCATTTCCTTTCAGTGGTTAGAATACGTCCTAGGCTCTTAGCAAGTTCGATGATGATAATACAGTATTGCTGTCTACAGAGTCATTATCCTGTCCATCGGATCCCTAGGACCCACTACAAGCTTGTACCTTAAACAGCATCTGTTCTATCCCCCCAACCGCCATCCCCTGGGAACCACCATTTGACTCTGCTTTTATGAATTCGGCTTTTTAAAATTCCACATATACGTTACATCACGCAGTATTTGTCTTTCTCCCTCTGACTTACCTCACTGAGTATAACACCCTGAGGTCTTTAATCCACTACAATTGTTTGTTTACAAAAGGGCTAGTGACAAAGATGTAGGATAGTGTGTCACCTGGGGTTAGAGGTCACAGGGAAGGAGTGGTTACCAGAATCCAACGGAAGGAGATTTGCATGGAAATGGCTGCCTCACAAAGAAGAGTGACTTTCAGTTGAAGGCCATCTCCAGCCCAAGGCACAGGGATAAATACCCTGGCCTCCATCGCCTTCCTCTCTCCAATCTCCTGCCAGGGCTCCCTCTCGGCCAAACCCAACCAGAAGCCGGATGGCTGCGAGCCCATTGAGGTAATCTACAAAGCCCAGCTTCCTGGGGCAAAAGAGGGGTGGAGAGTGGATCTGGGGGGACAGACAGAGATTCAGCATATGTGTCCACCTTCCCTACCAGACTGTAAACCCCTAGAAGACCAGCACATTTAATCAGTCAGGTGAGGCCGGGCTGTGTTTGCAGAAACACACAAGCCTCGACACTTAGCTGCATAAGAGTGAGGTTTCTTTCTTCTTCGTGCATAGGTACCTCGCGGGTCTCTGCTCACCATGGTCACCCAGGCACTCAGAGACCCAGAAGGTCCCAAGGCTGGCAGGGCCGCCACCATTTTGCATAGTGCCACAGGGAAGAAAGCAGAGGAGGGCCTCTTGACAACCGTGGAATCTTTCTCCTGGAAATGACACCAATCACTCCTACTACAACTCACTGGCCAGGAGTGGCCACCCGCCTTCCCACAGAGAGACTGATGTGCGGTCCTACCACACGTCCGGAAGTCAGCAAGCTGGAAATATTGGGTCAACAGCGCTAACATCCTGTTCTTGTTTGCATCCCTGGCCCCTAGTGCAGCACCCTGGTAATGCTTGTCAACTGACTAAATGACTATCATAGCGGGACCATTCTCCTGTTGGTGGCAGAGAATAGAAGGGTGAGAATAATCCACTGGGCTACTTGTTCCCCAAAGTGACCTTCAGGTAGAAAATATATGACAGTAAAACGATTACAAGAAAATGCATAAATAGCCATTGTTCACTTACTCATTCGACATGCATAGTGAGTGCCTAGAAGTTTCCAGATTCCCATGGATTCTGGTATTTGGACAGGAAAGGGCTCTGTATCACTCAAGTTTTTGTTTGCAAGCAATAGAAACTGGCTCTGGTTAATTAAGCAGTAAAGGTGTTTGGTCAAAAGTTATTGGAGGAGTTTTGTAATCGTCTGGACCCAATGGGGCCCAGAGAGGGGAAGCTGGGTCTCCCAGGGCAGGGGCACTGGGAAGGGGACACGCCAGAGGAAGGCCCGCCCTGAGCCTGTTCTGGTTTCCCCCTTGCATGGCATCTGCCCAGCTGGCAATGGATACATTTCCTCTGCTCTGTCCTCTTTCTTCTCCCCCAGCTCCTGGTTTCTTCCTCTGCCCTGACTCACTTTCATCCCTGCCTGCCCCCGTTACATAACTGTCCCCTGTTATGTAACCCAAGTCACCCCAGGCTCCCGTCCCCTCCTTGCAGCTCCCACTTCAGCCTCGCCTGTCCGGTACAATCCTTCACAGTTGGCTGGGCCAAACCCTCAAGAGGAACTCGAAGAGAGGGAGGAGGGGGAGGGAGGGGGAAGGGGAGAGGGAGAGGCCATTCCTCTTCCCAGCAGGGGCTGGACGAGGCTCCCTGGGAGGAAGGAGCTCTGGAGGGTCCTGTTCTGCACATGAAGCCCTGGCCCATGGCCTGCTGTCAGGGGACACAAACTGGTTTTCTGTGCCTCAACTTCTACTTCTGTAAAATGGGGATAGAGATATAGTTAATAATACTGTATTGCATACTTGAAATTTGCTAAAAGAATAGATCTTAAGTGATTTGACCACACCCCCCTAAAAAAAGAAATAACTTTGTAAGGTGATAGACTGTTAATTTGCTTAATTGTGGTAACATTTCATAATGTATACATATATCAAATCATGTCATATGCCTCAAATACAATTTTTATTTGCCAATTATACCTCAAAAAAGCTGGAAAAACATTTTGATAAAGGTAAATGTGGATATATTTTATCTCATGGGATTATCACAGGATTGGAAAAGTTTATATATATATATAAACAGTGCCTGGCACTCCATAAATACTAAAGAACTATTTGCAGGACTTCCCTGGCAGCCCAGTGGTTAAAATTCCATGCTTCCAAGGGAAGGCGTACAAGTTTGATCCCTGGTGGGGAGACTAAGATCCCACATGCCACACAATGCAGCCCAAAAATAAACAAATAATTTTTTTAAAAAACACAGCTTTAAAAAAAAAAAAAAACTATTTGCTTTCTTTTGGTGAAATGGATTCTAAATGTGTGTCTTGATCAGTGGTTCTCAAACTTTATGTTCTCGGAACCCCTTTACACTCTTAAAATTGATAGAAGACTTCAAAGAGTTTTTGTTTAGGTGGGTCATACCTACCAATGCTTACCATATTTTAAATTAAAGCCAAGCAATTTTTTAAAATATTTATTCATTCATCTAAAATTAATAATAATAAACTCATCACCTGTTAATGCAAAATCTTTTTACCAAAAAAACCCCTCGATTTCCCAAAACAAAAAGCACTAGTGATATTTTACATTTTTGAAAATCTCTGTTATGTCTGACTTAATAGAAGGCAGCTAGCTGTATGCCACATCTGCCAATGCATTCAACCTGTTGCAGTATCAAGTGTCTTGAAGATGCCAGAACATTTCACCATATACTCATGACAGAATGATAGTGAAAAGGACAAATAAGACTTTTGTACTATTATGAAAACAGTTTTGATCTGGCAGAACCCCTGAGAGGTTCCCTGGAACACACTTTGGGAAAAACCTGGTACACTGAGGAGAGGAAGAGGGCAGAGAAAACAGGCATACTTTCATGTCTTCACCCAATTTGTGAAGCCCTACTTGGCACCAACTCCATCCAGGCAATGATGCAAAGCCCTTGACAGGTATCAGCTAAGTTACTGCTCATTTAACTCTGATGGGTGGGGCCTGTTATGATCACCCTCCACTGCACAGATGCAGAAACCAGCCTAGACACTGAGACACTAAGTGACTTTTCCAAGGTTGCTCAGTGATCTTGATATTCAGTGCCCAGTATTTCTGACTCAAGAGCTCCTGCTCTTAAACTCAGAGTTCTAATGTTTCCTCCCACCCAGCTAGGCCGCTTCTGGCCAATGAAATGTAAGGGGAAGTCCACAGCTGAGAGGAGATGGGGAAAGGGGTAGTTCTAGGAATGATTTCCTTCCTGGTTAACAGGAGGCTCATAAGGAGAGTTCTCTTCCCTGAACCCCTCTTTCCTACATTTTGAGAGTATCAGGTGAAGACTTGATGGTGCTGTGGCAACCATCTTGTGACCATGAGGTGCCAACCTGAGGATGGCAGAACAGAAGGCTGGAAAGAGTCTGGGCCCTTGTTGACATTGCTGAGCCATGAGTCAACTGTGAGATCACTCACATCCCAACTTACCGTTGTATGATAACAAGAACCCCTATTGTTTAGGCCATTTTTTGTTCTGTTACTTGAATACTGCCTAACCTACAGCTTTGGGGACATTTGGAGCATGCCCCCATGTTGGCCTCACAGGGAACCACAGGGGCCATGATGAGACTATTCCAAGTAATTTGTTGACCACAGACAAGGACCTGTGGGAGCCAATGCAGGAAAGAAATAGCAAGTGGCTGCTACATGGTGATGGCAGTTGACACCCTGGTTTGTGGACACCTGTGAGGCAACCCGATGGGGACTCTGGAAATAACTGAGGAACACTGTGCAAGAGTGACTGAATCTTCTAACACATAATGGGAGGCATAAGTTACACTGAGGCAAGAAAGAGCGTGATGATCGATTAGTGATGTCTGTCACAGGCACAAACCCATAGAGTGGTAGCAATGATATGTCCCACAATTGCTTACTCCTGGCTGCTTACTCCAAAAATGCATCCAGAGATGACAATAGCCTGAAGTGTCCCTCACTCCCACTCTGGAGGGAAAGTCAAGTTCTGGAGTCTCTGGGGAAGCTGAGCCTCCAAGCAAGGGCTCCCGGAGCTCCATTAATTGGAGGCACTCCCACATGCCTTGGACTAACCACCTCTCACACTCTAGTGAAACAGTCTGCCTCCTCAGCTGGCCCGGAGCTCCCTGAAGCAGGATCCACTTCGTGTCCATCTGTGAACCACAACGGGATCAGGCACAGAGCCTGGCACTTAGCAGATACCCAAGGATCATGTTAGTGATGCCATCAAGGTCTTATATTCAGGCAGTCGCCTGTCTGAGGCAATCAGAGGGGTACTGAAATTATCCTATCAGATGCTTGAATCCCCATGATTCAAATTCACTTCTCCATGGAGTTAAGTTGCTGTTTCCAGAAATTTCACCTGTGAGGTAGTGCAGTGAATGGGAAGAGCATGAGTAGCTAGGTTCACATCCTGCCTCTGCTCACTTACCAGCCACGAGACTTCAGACAAGTCATTCAACCTTTCCAAGACTCAATTTTGTCACAGCAAGATACCGATATCTACCTCAGAAGGTTCCATGGGTAGGACAAGATGATCCACAGAAATGGACTTGGCAATTCCAGGGTCCTGAGCAGCACCTTCATTTGGAAGATGATCTATTTGGCAGAGAAAAGAGGTTTGGATACAGAATAGACATACTTCAAAGGCGAAAGCAAGGCTGGAATTTAATTATTCCCTTAGTCAACAAATATCTGTTGAACTGGGCACGGGATACAAGGATGAACAACAGACATGGTTCCTGTTTTCATTGAGCTTACAGCCTCTAGTCACATGAGTAAACAAAACTGAAAGTTCAGTTCCATAGTCATACTAATTACATATAAAGTGTTCAATAGCCACGGATCGCTGGTGACTACCATACTGGACGGTGCAGATAGAGAAGACTTCCCATCATTGTGGAAAGTTCTTATTGGGACAGCACTGAGATACGTCTAGCAGGGAGACAGACACTAAAAAATGAGCCACACAAACACCTAATTACACATCGTGACATTTGTCAGTAGAAAAGCCGCAGGCAGCACTCTCATCATTTTCCAGTTGAGAAGTAGAGCCAGGGAAGCCATTAGCTTGAAGTGGACCGAGTATTTGAGAGCTGACATAGCTCCTGGCACCTCCTAGAGCTGTTCCCTCCAGGGCTGGAAAGCGGGAGAACACTCCGGGGACATGAGGCTTGTCTATGATGATATCTGACCTTGCAGCAAATGACACTAGTTTAGCCACTGGTTGAGAGGAAGTGCCTGGGTTGAATCCTAGCTCTGCCAACTGTATGACTGTGGTGGGTAATTAAGCCCCCTGGGCCTCAATGTCTCCATCTGTAACATGGATGAACAACAGTATCTGGCATAGAGGGTTGCTGGGAGGATTAAATACTTTGAAGAATATAAAGCCCTTAGAAGATCTCCTGGCCCACAGTGAGTACTACATAAGTTATCATGATGATGGTGATGGGTCCTTGGGACCTTGAACTTTGGGGGGGGAGGCGGGGGGAGATGCACCTGCTACTCAATAGCTTCCTTCATTGTCACCCTTTGCTTCCCAAAGTGTCATCGCTCAAAGCTAAACTGATCATCACCGTCAGGGTCCCTCTGTGAAATAAGCCGGGAAAGGGAATATAACCATGATTGTAATATTAACCAAACTCACACTAACAGTTCTCCATGCCAGGCTCTGTGTGAAACCCTTTACAGGTATTGTGTTGTTTTTTGTTTGGCCACACCTTGCGGCTTGTGGGATTTTAGTTCCCTGACCAGGGATCGAACCCGGGCCCTTGGCAGTGAGAGCGCAGGGTCCTAACCACTGGACCATCAGGGAATTCTCTGTATTATGTGTTTAATCTTTACAATAACCCCAATAGGCATGTACTACTACAATTATCTCCATTTTGCGTATGAGGAAATTGAGGCTTAGAAAGTTGAATTTGCCCACGTTTACAGAGGGAAAGAAAAGGATCTTGGCGTCAGTTCCACTATATACCAGCAGGTGACAGTGCCCATCCATTTTCCAGTTCCCCAGTCTCGCGGGAACACTGAGGAGGGGTCGTACCGCAAACATTTAAAGATTGCCTACTGAGTGCCAGGCACTGTTCTAGGCGCTGAGGATACGTCTGCCGATGAAACCGGGATAGTTTTCTGTTTTCGTGCTTCTTCTCCTCCATTTTTCCTTAAAATTAACATAAAATATTTGGAGAGATGCGTGCCCAAAGGATACGTGGCCTGCCCGGGAGAAAACCGTCTTGGCTGCGGGGAGAGGATACTTGGGAGGCTGGAGGTTGGCGGGAAGGGGTGAGAATATCTGAAAGGTCCGGAGACCGCAAAGATCAGAGCCTAGAAATATGCCCAGAAGGGAGTGCTACTCCGCAACCCATCTTCCCGCCTCCCCACCCCTCTTCCCCCACGCAGAGAAGTGGGAAACAGGGGTCATCTCCCTGTCCTGTCTTGTAGGGCCGGGATGGGGTGGGAGGGTCTTACCCACACCACAAGTGGGGGGGGTCCTCAAAATTCTGGGGGCTTTTTTCGGGGGAGGGGGCGACCTGGAGAAGCCGGTCAGAAGCTGGAGCGCAGCCCCCAGGCCCGGTCGAGGCAATGCCGACATCGGACAGCCGGGTGCACTACGTCGAGCCAGACTTCAAGCGGGTCCCGCGGCTGCCCCGTGGGCGCGCATCCCGCCTGTGCCCTGGGCGTCTGCGGAGCGCCAAGCCGGTGGCCACGGGCCTCCGAATGTGTGACCGGGAAGGTCGTGGACGTGTGTGTATGTGGATGATGTGTGGGGGGACGGTGATGGGATACTGCGTGTGGAGCCTCGTGAAGGGTTTACCGTGCGGACCTGTGAGTATGTTTGGAGTGGCCAAGGATGCGGGTGTTGGGCTCAGGGTGCGTAAAGGGACAAGGGCACTTGGCGGGGGGTAATTGGAGTGTACCCAGGCGGGAAGGGGCTGCCTAGTTGATATTGGGGCGTTGGTGATTTTGGAACGCTCGCGGCGGAATCCTCTCTGCGCCCTGGGTCGGATGCTGGTATATTGTGGGGAAGTTAATGTTTAGGAACACATGGTTTAGAAAGCCCCTCCATGTGTGTGTTTCTGAAAGTGGATCAACCTGGGGATGTGTCCGGCGCGTCCGGACTGCTTATGGACGCACTGTGGATGTGCGGGTGGTGTTCGTTAACTGGGGACACTGGAGAGGGCTCGTCTCAGCGCCGCAGCCCAGGAGCAAGGAGATTGCGCGGGGCTGCTTTCGGAACACTCAGCCTAGCCTGGGCCGGGGAGGGGCGGGGCTTGGAAGCTCCGGGGGCGGGGCGGGGCCTCCCGGAGGCGGGCCGGCCGGAGGGGCGGGGCCGCGGCGGCTGCAGCAGCGCGGGCCGGGCCAGGGGGCGCCTAGCTCGGCAGCGGCTCGTGAGTGCGATGCAGTGAGGTCGGACGGGCGGGCGCGCTGGGCTGGGGACACGGCTGCGCTGCAGAGATGTGACTCGGACCGAGGGCCAGCAGGAGCATCGGCGCTGCGGGGCCGCGGGGGTCGGTGAGTGCGAGCCGCGCCGGTGGGGTGGAGGGCGCTGCGGCGACCCCAGAAACTTTTCCCGCCGTGGACTTGGGAGGGTTGGGGTGGGATCTGCTTCTTGTGCTTTTCTGAGGCCCCCCCCAAGGGGTTATTCTGCTGGGGGAGCTGGGGGATTAGGGTGGGGGGACCACAGTGCGGCGGGAGACGAGCCGCAGAGGGCGGGGCGGGGGGCGGGGAGGGTTGGGACCTTTATGGGGGGAGGGGATGTACCCGGACCAGGTGGAGATCCAAGTCTCTGGGGAGGATCTGGGGGCGACCACAGGCAAAGGGCAGCTGGGACTGTAAGGGAGTCCAGGCGTGTCCGAGTGACTCCTGTGAGGGCAGCCACGGGCACGGCTGCGTGGCAAGCCCGTGGGGCCTGAGCACAGACAGGGCAGACGGAGCCGGGGGCACAGGGGCCGAGTTGGGGGGTGAGCTGCCGCACCTGCCGTAGGGGCAGGGGGCCGAGCTCGCAGCCGGCCGTGGCTGCGCACTGCGGGAAAGGAGGGGACACGACGGGCGAGAAGAGCTGAGCTCTGGGACTGCGGGAAGAAATGAGGGGCGAATGCATACAATGGCGGGATGTTAAGCGTTGCTGTTGCGGCCAAGCTAGAGGTGAGGATCAGCCCTGTGCTGCGTCCCCCCCCCCCAACGTGGGGGACACGGGCTTCCAGCGCCAAGCACCCCGGGATCCCTACCGCCTGCACCCTCCTCGGCCTGGGGGAGCTGGCCAACCAGCCAGGGAGGGGGCGTACCGAGCTTACCACCGAGGACGGCTCCAGCGCAGCCCGCGGGTTTCCTACCCGGCTCTGTCACTCCCAGGCCTAGCCAACACCCCACCACACGCACACACCCACCCAACATGTCCCCAGTTCGCTAAGGGGCGGCTCCTTGGAGCGCGGACAAAGGCCCCTGCAGTGTGGCGGGCAGCCGCGTCCCCGCCTGGGGCCCCGGGCCACGCGCCACGTTGGCTGCCCAACTGCGCCAGCATGGGGTGGGGGGCACCTGAGCAGAGCCCCGGAGGAACTGGGAAATCCTCGCAAAGACAAGAGAAGTGGGGGAGGGACTTGGCACAAAAGCTTTAGAACTTCAGCCCAGGAACCTTGATTCAGAAGTTTCCCCACGGGCGGGGGCTCTCTGGAGGATTTCAGACTTTGAGTTAAAACTGCATGCAAATAGGATGTAAATAGAATGCAAATGGTCGGTTGGGAGCCCTTCACTGGGCCAGTTTTGTACCTAGACTGCGGAGTGAACAGTTTCCTATCTGTTCCCTGCTCTGTCTGAAAAGGGGTCAGCTGAGTTGGGGAGGGAAAAGATGGAAGTGGAAAGGAGTCACCATTTGGGGCCCAGGCAGCAAGAAAAGCAGTTTTGTTAGAAAGAGAAGCTCAAAATCTTTATTGGTTAATGTGTTATTTCAATAAATATGCCAGCTACGGAAGTGGCAGATAAGCCCCTGCTCTCAGGGCACTGGGGAGGTGGGTGAACACTAAATAAGTAAATAAATAGTAAGTAGCTAGAACTTCTGATTGGGATAAGGGCTGCCAGGAAAAGAAAGCAGAGTGCTGTAAAATAAAGTGACAAGAGTATGTACACATAAGGGAAGACTGTGCTGGGGAGTGACATGTTAGTGGAGCCCCGCTGTGGGGGAGGGGGCACTGACAGACGCAGGGGGAAGACTGAACCAGGCAGAGGGCACCGCAAGTGCAAAGGCTTGGAGGTGGGAATGAGTGCAGAGAAAATGAACAAAGGCCATTGTGGCTGGAGCTCATAGGCAGATGTGGAGAGCGGGGTTGGAAAGGGGATGGCAGGGACCAGCCAGACCACGATCTTTTGGGCCATGGAAAGGAGTTTAGGTTTTATTCTCCTTGGACTGGTGAACCCTTGCAGGATTTGGAGTGGAAAGCCACGAGATCTGATTTTTAAACGCTCCCTTGACCTTTACAAGGAGACGAAAAGCGGCTTCCTTTTCATTCTGCCTCTGAGGGTGGCAAGGCGCCGGGAGCCTCCGAAGGGGACCTGTGGGGACTGCTTTGAGCCTGGCTGGCCCTGTAAGCCTACGCCAGGGGTACGTCAGGTTTTAAAACCCACTTCCCACTTTTAGGCAGTTTTTGCCCCCCCTAAGTGGCCCCCACCCAGAGCCCAACGCCCCATAAGCCCTTCCATGCAGAGCTTCCTGGGGGTTCTGAGTTAGTCACATTTTCTTCTCAGAATTACAGCCTCTGAGGAACCAATCCACCCTGGAATGGGCAGCCAAGGATGCAATTTGCATTTAAATGACTGCTTTTATTTACAGGGTTGGAGCTGCTTTGCATATTCATGGCTCACGGAGCCTGTGTTCTGGCAACCCTGTTTACTAACCTGTGAGGGTTATTAAATCCAAGGGCCCCCAGATAGGCTGGTGGTCTGGGCAGCCTTGGGAACTGAAGATTATGAGATGGTGTAACTTGCAAAAGACATCAAAGGGTTAGATTGCAGGTCTGGGAAATAGTTTAATGTCAGGAAACCTTGTAACAGTTTCATCCCTCTGGAGCAGGAAATGCACCAGCGGCTATAATGGGAGTGGGCAGGGACAGAGTGTGATGCTGGGGTGTGTGGGGGGACTGACTCTGCAGCCTTATCCTGGGCTTCTGTCCAACAGAGGGAGTCCAACAAGGGGTGCAGTGGCCTTGAGGTCAGCAGTTGGGAGAAGTGGGTTCTAGTCCCAGCTCGGCCCATCAATTCCAGGAAGCCTCTGGCCAAGTTGCATTACCTCTTTGTATTCCCAACAGGACAATGGGAATCGTAATTGTAATAAGCCAGGAGCCAGTGCTCCCTGTCTGCGGTGCTGAGTACTTTCTAAGTACGTTTCACATCAGCCTTGTGAAAGTGGCACTATCATTATCCTTGTTTTACAGAAGAAGAGACTGAAGGTCAGAGAGGTTAAGTGAGTAATGCCCAATGTCACACAGTTCTGTCTGACTTTCCTCCAACTGAGGTCTTCCACTCTTGAGGAGACTGACGGGAGTGTAAATCCTGTGCCAGGTATTCATCGGGTACTGAACTGTTAGACATGCCCAGGGCTAGGAAAGCCTCTCCAGATCTGTTTAGTTTTTCTTTCCCTTCCATGCTCCAGCGCCTCCCCCCTTCTTTAGAGAAGGTGGGTTTAAGATTCCTCTGCTGGTAGCCCCCGAGGCGAAGCAGGTCAGAATGGTGTGTTCCAGAGCAGTTTTGTATATCTTGTGTCTCCTTTCATATGGGTAGATGGCAACGTGGGGATGCTAGTTCCCAGGAGAATGGCTGGTGTCCCATTTCTGGGTGTCTGGCTCTGACTCCTCAACAGGGACACCCAGTTTCAGGGCATGCAGGCTGGCCTCAGGTCCTCCAGCACCGGTTCCTCTCTGGAAAACCACCTTCACAGCAAGGCTCCCATTTAGAGCACCTGCTGTGCGGATCAGGAGAGTTTGGGAGTTTCCAAGGTAGACCACCCCCAAAGGGTTCTCCCCTTCACACCACCTCAGGGACCTCTTTGCTTGGTGTGTGACTGGGGAGGCTGGAAACCAGTGGTGGACAAACACCTGGGTGAGCCCCTGTTTCAGCCCCATCTCCATGGCAACCACCCCTCCTGGAAAAGCAAAGTCAGAAAAGTTCATAACCTCAGAGCATTCGCCAATCTTTTATTTAACATTTTATATAAGTGCTTACCCCATGCTATCTATTGTCCTAAACTCTAATTATTAATTATTTTAATCCTCACAAGAACCCTGCAAGATGGGTATTATCACCCCCATTTTGCAGATGAAGAAACTGAGACTAGTAAGGTTAAGTCAGCCGCCCATGGTCACAGGGTTCTCGCAAGTGCCAGGGGCAGAACTTGAAACCGGAAGTTTATGCTGCTTGGCCAGGATTGAGCCTGGGAGAAGCAGCCCTGCTTGTGGCCTTCGGGCAGGCAGCGCTGTCCTCGCGCAAGGAATCTTGCCTGCATTCTTTCCAGCCTCTGCAGGCCCCAGCTTGCGAGGAACATGCTGCTCCACCACCTGCCGGTAGCTTCTGGCCCCTCTGCGGGGAGAGAGTGTGTGTGTGCGCGCGCGCGCACGCGGGCCTGTGTGCGCGGGCCTGCATGTGCGATGCAGTGTTTTTAAGAGCATCTGAATGAGTCACATTTCTGGGAGCCTGGCTGGCAGCAAAGTAATTAGTATGTGAGCCGAGTCTTGCACATTCATCACTTTATTCATTACTCCTTTTGAGGAGCTGCATGCCTACATCCCACGGGTCTGTTGCCATGTATTCATCCCTTCCCAATCAGCCCTGCCTTGCAGCTGACTCCAAACCTCTAATCTTGTTTTGTGCAGTTTGGGGTTCCTGGAGAGTTGCTCCATTCTCAGCAGCGGGGAGGCCCCAGGTGGCTGAGGGGGCAGGATGGGGCTTACCTGACAGTGGGTGAGATGGAGCGTGAGTGAGCACTGCCCCCTGGGCCTGGGGCAGGGGTAGTGGGGCGGAAGGTGCCAGGCCATCGTCCAGGCTCCCCCACTGCATATGTTCGTGCTTCTCAAACCTCAGTGCACCGAAGCATCTGAGCACACCTGGAGCTTATCGTAGGGCTGTGGAAACACAGGTGGCCAGGCCCGCTGCTGAGCGCCTGCATTTCTAACAAGTTCCCGGGCGATGCTGCCGCTGTTGCCAGTCTGAAGATCAGACTTTGACTTAAGCCTCTCAGGCCCTCAGTCCCCTCCTCTATAAAATGACAATGAGAGCATCTTCCTGCCAGGTGACATGAGGGTTGGAGACCACGTTTAATCAGTCGATTGATTCAGCAACTGGGCCGTGAGCCCTGCCCATGTGCCAGGCACTGGGGAATCGGTGCAGAACAAGACAGACAAGAGCCTGGGTGTGTGGGATCAGACCAGAAGAGTAATAAAATAAAATATTTGAAAACTGTGGCACATGCTGTGAAGATAAGGATCGGGAGTATCGGTGTAGAGCATGAAGAGGCAGAGGGAACCTAATTTAGATAGACTGGCCAGCAAAGGTCTCACCGTGTGACATTTCCAGAGCCCTGGTCTGTAGTAAGAGCCCAGTAACAATAGTACAATTGTTTGTCTCCTGGCTCCACCGCTTTCTAGCTATGTGACCTTGGACAAGCCAACTGGCTTCTCTGTTTTATTTCCTGTAAAATGGAGACAGTAATAGAACTTGCCTCGTGGTGTCATTGTCCAGATGATAAGGTATTAATATATGTGAAGCGCACAGAAGAGGGCCTGGTGCATGGTGAGCACCTATGCGAGCTAACAGTCATTGTCGTGGTCACTATGGCAGTAACAGAAAACTCTGCAGGGCAGAACCCCCCAGAAATCCTAGATGAGCTGGACTCAGCGTCGTTCTGTGAGGTGGTGTGTAGCCTCCCTCCTGTTCATCCTGGACATTGTTCTGTAGAACGATGGCTGTCACCTCATGGGCATCTTTAGCAATGAAAATGACCTACTTGGGACAACTGGACCCTATTGAAGCCTCTGGCTGCCTGGATGTTGGGTAGGGAGGGCTTCCTGGAAGAAGAGGACCACATCATGTGGGACGTATAATAGAACTTCCTTGTTAGCAAGTAACATAAACCCATCTCAAACTGGCTTAATCCAAAAAAGGGAAGTTAATTGGCTGCTGGAACTGCAAAGACCAGGGTATCTGGCTTCAGGCATAACTGAATCCAGCCTTTCTGTGTATTAGGACTCTGGTCCATCACGTGGCTGTTTCCTGTGAGTCAGCTTTACTCTCAGACAGGTTCTGTCCCTGTGATGGTAAATAAGTCCTCTCCAGCTCCAGGTGTATATCCTTTTAGCTTATTAACCCCGACAACAAGAGAAAACCTCTTTCCAGTTAATTCTAGCAAAAATCCTAAGACTGATTCTCATGGGTCTGGTTGGGGCCAGGTGCCTGTTCATGAACCAGTCAGTGTGGCCAAAGGGTGGGATAAATGCTCTGATTGGCCAGGCTGGGTCGGGTGCTTGCAGCTGGGGCTCAAGGAGGCTCTCCAAAGGAAATTCAGGAGCTCTCTTCAGAAATGAGAGAAACGGAGGCAGGACAACAAAAACAACAGCTGTCCCAGAAGGAGAGGGTTCCAACCTTGGGAATGAAAGCAGAAAGCAAGAGTGTATCTATTTCCCATCTCAGAAAGGAGTCGGAGCTAGAGACCTGGACCACAGCCGTAAGAACCTGCACAATTTCAGAAGCGTGGTCACCATCTTGATATTTTCTTCATCCACACTGGTTTCCTGTTGTGGCTGGAAGGACAATCAGGAAGGGGGACGAGCTGGTGGAACCCAGTCCCAATTTGTAGGCAGGCCTGGAGAGAGGAGATTCCCCCAAGAGAATGAGGGGAGGCAGCTAAAGAAGCCCAAGCTCTTGCGAGGAAAGGACCTGAGGCCTGAGGCTGAGAGGCCTGGCTGGTTTCCTGGCTTCACCCTCATCAACTCTGTTCTCCGGTGTATAAACCAGGCTTTCTCAACCTCAGCACTGCTGACACGTGGGGCCGGATCCTCCTTTGTGTTGAGAGCCATCTCAGGCATTGGAGGGTGCTTAGCAACTTCCCTTGACTCTACCCACTGGATGCCAATTGCACCCCGCCCTCCCCAGTTGTGACAACCAAAAATGTCCCTAGACATGCCTCAGTGTCCCTTGGGATCAAAATTGCCCCTGGTTGAGAACCACTGGCCTGCAGGTGGGTGGGAGAGTTGGGGAGAGGGTTGGTGGTCAAGACTCCAGAAGCACATTCCTACCTGTCCTCTCCCAGCCACCCTGGAGGTGAGACTGGCTGATGTGTGGCCTAGAGAGGCCGCCTGGGGTGTGTCTTGTCACTTGCTGATCACACTTGCCATTGATGAGAGGTCTGGGGAAATCCACTGCACTGTACCGGGGGCCTGATGGCATTTTGTTCCAGCATATCCGGTTCTTAAACTTGGATTCCCAGTGTGCTCTTGTGAGATGCAGCTCTGGCTAGGACAGTATTTTTTTAAAGGTGGTACGTTGGGATATGCCAGTGGGTATGCAACGTGAGTTCCATCAACAAGTATTTCAATGTGTTGAGTTTTCTTTTGAGTCGATTTCAAGGACTTGGTGAGTCAGTTAAGTAAATAACTTACGGTGGGTTTGTAGACAAGGTGTAAATAGCCGAGGTGGCACTCCAGTGACTGAAGTAGCAGAGCCCCGAATAGTGGCAGGACCATGGGCCTGATCGCCAGTGTCTGGGGTGCTTGTTTCAGGAGCATCTCTTGCCAGATGCCTTCCGTTCCCAGTCTGCCTTCTTTCATCTATAGGCAAAGAAGCTGGTCCATATAGTACCAGGCTCCTTCTCATTCTGCAGCATCAATAATTTATCCCAGTTGATGGCCTTGCGGCCAAGGCAGGATCAGAGCTGCTCACCGTATCCCATCAAGGAGCAGAGAGAGAGGTGGTCGATACCGCATTTACTTAAGAAAGCCCCAGGGATGTGCTGAGCTGCCCTGGAGGTGGCTGGTTACAGCCTCACTGTGGGTGGAGCTAAGGCCGTAAGTCTGGCTTAAGACGCCTGGAAACATCACTGCAGAGCTGTGCACGCATGGCTTTCCCAAGGCCAGGCTCCCTCCGAAAGCAAGGAGCTGGTGGCAGTGGGTAGAGGAGGGTCCCGGTGAGAAGTCTCGTTCACTCAGTATTTAGGAAGCATCTAGTGTGCTTTTATGCTAGTACTTGACCAGTGGTGCTCATCCTGGTGATTTCCCCCCCAGGGGACACTGGCAGTGTCTAAAAACTTGGGAGGTTGTCACAATTGGGGGAGGGGGTGAGCTTCAGTCACCTAGTGGGCAGAGGCCAGTGATGCTGCTACACATCCTGCAATGCACAGGACAACCCCCCAAACAAGGAAGAATGAGGCCCGGGGCTGAGAAACCCTGGTTTATGCTGATGAACGAGACAGACAGTGTCCCTGTCATCCTGTAGCTAGTGGTGAAGAAAGACAGGAAGGGAGGAGAGGAGGAAGGGACAGGAGAAACAAAGTAAACAGGCAAAAAGATGACAGATGCGATTAGAGCTAAGAAATAGATGGGAGACGCTGGGGGTGGGGATGGGGGTGTGACCTTGGCCAAGGTCTGAGTGGATGACATTAGAGCTGAGACCGGTGTGGGGAGGGGCAGTTTTCCATAAAAGCAGGGTGTGGAGGGTAGTTAGGCAGAGGGAGGAGGGGAAGACGAGACAGGGGTTAGTAAGCCCATCTCCTGGCGGCTGTGCGGACTCCGTGAGGCATGGAGGCATCCCCGGCACAGGTGGGCGGGCTGGAGTGAGAGGATGGATTCTCAGCAGATATTTGTGGGAGGGGTGGGTTGTGCGAGGGGAGGGGGGAAAGGGGGGAACCCAGGAAGACCATTCACACTACATTTGAAACGCTGGGAAGCTTCTAAGAGGGGATGCGTCTAGGAGCTGAGTGGCGTGACCTTGGGCAGGTGTCCCAACCTCCTCAAGACTGTTGTGTCACCGTCACCGGTGTGAGGACTGGATGTGTCGAGTGCCTGGCCGAGGGTGAGTCATCGGTAAATGTCAGCTGTTAGCGCTGAGAGACTGAGACGGGTAGTGCGTGCCCCTCTCCCAGCGAGCGCTCGGCCCATGACCGTCTCTTCAAGTCTCATTTTATTCCCTTATTTTTGAAGAGCTCAGACATGGCCTCAAATTCAAAGAATATGAAAGAGTATCCAGAGAAAGTGAGTCCCCCTCCCATCCTCTCCTCCAGCCACTAGCACTGATGGTTCACGGCTGTTCACTGAGCCCGGGCTAGGGGGTAGATGGGGGCCGAAATCCCCGCCCCTCCTCCAGGCTGTCCTGCCTGGAGAAGGGGGCTGGCGGGTTTGAAGTGAGGTGGGTCTTCTTAAAGAAGTCAGGAGAGTGGGAGTCTGACAATGAATTGGTCTTTTCCCCCCAACTTTTCTGGAACGTTCATGGCGTCAGAGAGGAAGATGAGAACCCACCAGGTGCTTGCTTTCCTCCTGCTCTTCGTGATTGCCTCCGGGGCCTCCGAGAACACCAGCACGTCCCGGGGCTGCGGGCTGGACCTTCTCCCTCAGTACGTGTCCCTGTGCGACCTGGACACCATCTGGGGCATCGTGGTGGAGGCCGTGGCGGGGGCGGGCGCCCTGATCACACTGCTTCTGATTCTCATCCTCCTGGTGCGCCTGCCGTTCATCAAGGACAAGGAGAAGAAGGACCCCGTGGGCCTCCACTTCCTCTTCCTCCTGGGGACCCTGGGCCTCTTCGGCCTGACGTTCGCCTTCATCATCCGGGAGGATGAGACCATCTGCTCCGTCCGCCGGTTCCTCTGGGGCGTCCTCTTCGCGCTCTGCTTCTCCTGCCTGCTGAGCCAGGCGTGGCGCGTGCGGAGGCTGGTGCGCCACGGCAAGAGCCCGTCGGGCTGGCAGCTGGTGGGCGTGGCCCTGTGCCTGATGCTCGTGCAGGTCATCATCGCCATCGAGTGGCTGGTGCTGACGGTGCTGCGCGACGAGAAGCCGGCCTGTGCCTACGAGCCGATGGACTTCGCGATGGCCCTCATCTACGACATGGTACTGCTCGTGGCCACCCTGGGGCTGGCCCTCTTCACGCTGTGCGGCAAGTTCAAGAAGTGGAAGCAGAACGGGGTCTGCATCCTGGTCACGGCCTTCCTCTCCGTGCTCGTCTGGGTGGCCTGGATGACCATGTACCTCTTTGGCAACGCGGAGCTGCGGCAGGGAGACGCCTGGGGAGACCCCACCTTGGCCATCACGCTGGTGGCCAGTGGCTGGGTCTTCGTCATCTTCCACGCCATCCCAGAGATCCACTGCACCATCCTGCCCTCCCCGCAGGAGAACACACCCAACTACTTCGACACGTCGCAGCCGAGGATGCGGGAGACAGCGTTTGAGGAGGACGTGCCGCTGCCGCGGACCTACATGGAGAACAAGGCCTTCTCGATGGATGAACACAGTGCAGGTAAAGTGGGCACCGCCCCGCTGGGTTAGGCTGTTCTTCGCAAAAGTGCTCTCTCCTTTTTCTCCACCGGGGATGGGTGGTCCTGGGGATGGTCCTGGCAGATCAGAGCCTACAGACGTTGACCGCTGTGCTGAAACGGGCCCAGAGCTGCATTCTTATTTAGCATCAACCAATTTAATATAAAAAGCCAGGTTTCTGGCCTTTTTCGCAAATATGGATCTGGCAGTGCTGGGCTGCCATTCCCACCTGGCAGCAGTCGTGTGAAGCTGGCTGCAAAGGCTCTGTCTCTTACCCCTCACCGAGTTGTGGTGGCCCTTTAGGTGGGGATCCACTTTCTCTTCACCACACTCCCTGTCCCGGCCGCTATAACATATCAACATTAAGTCCCTGGCTCCCTGGAAGTGTTTACGATTGCAGCCCATGTGCTGGATGGATGCAGGGGATGATGAGGGGCAATGTTCCAGTCCCCTCCCCTACCTCTGTCTCCAGGAGTGTTATGAATTTGGGCCCTGGAGTCAGACGTCTGGGTTGGGATCCTGCCTCTGCCACTTCCTAGATGTTAAGGCTTTGTGTACCCCATAGACCTGTTGAGAGAGGTAACATACTGAGGGGCTCCCACGGCACCTGGCTTGTTGGATGTGCATCTTGGTTGGGTTCCCCCGAAAGCAGAGCCTGCGATGTTGTAGGTGATTTACTTAGGAGGTGGCCCCTGCCAGGGAGAATGAGACTGGGATGGCAGAAACGCAAGAACAAGAGCATCAAAGAGCTGGTTACCACCGCGGGCAGCTGGGGCTCATCCCTGCCAGGGACACGTGTAGAACGAGCCTCAGAATCGATCCTCGGAGGACAGGAGGCTGCGGCATCTGTCCACCAACTCCTATCTCCCACTGTCATGAGCGTCTCCCAGGGCTCCCGTAAATGGGCTGAACAAGTTCCATTAGCCCGCACAGCAGAAAAGAGATTTGGTGGGCACTTCGAGTGGAGGTGGTCTGAGCACCCAGGCTGTCTGCCACCGCTGCAGCGGGATTCCCAAGAGGGAAGAGTCGAGAGGAGGTGGCCCAGGCCCCAGGCGCCCCTGCTGCAGACGCTGGAGAAGTGTCTCTTACAATTGTTGCTTAAAGCAAGTCGGCTGAGCTCCCAGCACTTGAGATTAATTAAAATGGCTTTTTCTCAGTTACCTAAAAATTTATCAGGAGCTACAGTAATAATTAGCGGCAGCAGTAGTAATAATTAATCACCTAGTATAACCATTTATTGAACACTGCCTCCATGCCAGGCACTATTCTAACTTCTTAACCTGCATTATCTCATTAGTTCACCCCTCCACCTGATGAGGTAGGGTCTGTTATTATCCCCATCTTACAGATGAATAAATGGAGGCTGTAAGAGGTTCAGTCTTGCCTGATGACATACAGCTAGGAGGTGGCCCATTCCAGATGGTCGTGGTCCCCTTTTCTCTGATGCTCACCCAGGTGCCTGGGCAGTGCCCACTGTCTGGTCATACTACGAAGTCAGCCTTGTTGGGTTGAGTGCCGAGGCCCAGAGCACAGCCACCCACCCCTGCAGGCAGGGGGGAAGCACATCAAGCCACCGGGTCCTCCAAGGCCACCCTCAGCCCTCCTCTCCACCAGGATGTGCCCAGCTGCTTCTGAACCCCTGCTCCTGGCCAGACCCACAGGAGAGAATGACAGACCTTCCCCCCCCCCCCCCGCCCGACCCCGCCTGCAACCCCACCATGGGTAGAGTCAAACATCCTGGTGTGGCCTTTATCAGAGCTGCTCCCTTCTTACTGGAAAGCCCCAAGCCTGCAAGCCTCTGTTTGTCAATAGATTTGGCAGGGATGAGCCGCAACTCTGGTGGGGCTGGCTCCGTGGATTGCCAGGAGAAGACGAGGGTCAGGATGGGGGTCATCACTCACTGGGAGGCCAGAGGGCCCCTCAGGGCATGTGATGTGCAGAGGCCAGGCACCTGGCCAGTTCCTGGGGTCCTGGTGGAGCCACCTCTTCCTTGGCTTCTCCTGGAATAGGATCCTCTGTATCTGAGACCCATGGACTCCCCTTGGACCTCAAAGGTAACAGGAACTCTCGAAATGGATGTAAATTTTTATACATTCAATTGGGAATTAGTCTATTGCTTTGTCAGATTCTCAAAGCCATTCGTAATCCCCAGAAAGTTAAGAACCAGTGTTGTTGAACCTGATAATCTAGTTTACTTGCAGTGAAAGGGGGGTGCTAGAACTACACAAGTAGTAGGGGCTTCAAAAGTAAGGATGGCTAACCTCTACTGGGTGCTTACCATGGACCAGGTACCATTCTGAGCATTTTAGCGGCTAATCTCATTTAATCCCTACAATAACCCAGTGAGGTCCATTTTGCAGACAGAAAACTAAGGCACGGAGAGGCCGAACAACTTGCCCAAGAGGCAGAGCCAGGGTTTGAACCCAGGCGGCCTGACTCCAGAGCCCACACACTGACCACTCTGCCACAGAATTTCTCTTCTCTTCTTAAAGCACTTTAGTGTCCCTCATCTCACAGATGTGTCAGGACACTCTGAGAAGACAGGGATTATAGGTCCCATTTTACAGAGCAGGAAACTGAGTCCAGGAGTGTCAGGCAACTTGTTCAGGCTCACAGCAGAGCTCACAGCAGAGCAGGGAGAGAGAAGGTTGGTTTTCTGAATCCTGTGCATCCTTTCTTGTGAAAATGCATCCAGTACGTCATATCCACGTAAGATCCAGAGATCTAAGGGATTTGGGACCCACGTCAGTACCAGGAGTACCAGTGCTGGCACAGGGCATGATGGGGTCTCCAGAGGTGCCCCACAGGCCCATCTGTTTCAAATGCTATGTTCCAAAGCCAAGGAGGTTGTCCCTCATTCCCCTCTTTCTTTTCCAAAACAAAAATAGCTTTATTATTCCTTTCTGATGACAAAAGATCAACAATAATCAGGTAGGAGTTCAGCAAGTGAAAATAATAAAAAGTGCTCAGAATCCCATTGCCCAAAGGCCACTACTGCTGACTGTTTGCTCTCATCTTGCCAGACATCTCTTGATGAGCGCACACACACACACACACACACACACACACACACACACACACCAATCCCGTAGAGCAGTTCTTAACCTGTCTGCACGTTCATTCTGATTGAGTAAGTCGGTTTGGGCTTAGGTATTTTAAGCTCTCCAAGTGCTTCTAAGATGTAACCAGGTTGAAACCACTGGTCTAAGTGGTCTTCTGCTATGTGCTTGCTTAAATCAACCGTATATCACGGAGGGAGGCCTTTCCAGGTCAGCGACAGCAGAGCTACAGTATTCTTTTCACGAGGCAGAGATTACTAGGAGGTACCATAATTTATTTTTCTGATCTTAGCTGGTGAATATTCTGCTTGTTTCTGGCTTTCCAGTATAAGTAATGCTGCAATGAACGTTATCCATCCATGTTTGTGCCCTTGATCAATTAACTCTTACACATGTGTCAAGAGTCTGCACCTTTCAATCTTGATATATACTGCCAGATGCCACCCCACAGAAAGGTGGACTAATTTAGTCTCCCCTGAATAATTATATGAGAGCCCCATTTCCCCAGCTCTTCACCGACCTTGGATGTTGTCAGACTTAACAGCCCAGTCCTCCCAAATGTGTGTCTGCCAAAATTCACATGGGCACGAGGCAAAGCCAATTCCCTTGGAAGACTCACAGGGAGAGACTAAATTGTCATCCTGGCTAGGACTGTCTTTGTTCTAGAAACACTACTTTGCTGGCTGGGGAATGCCTGGGCGCCCTCCCTTGCCGTGGTGAGAACAGCTGCTCTCACCTTTGGTCTGACCTCAGCCAGCTTGTATTTTAGGGAACCAGGCCCCACAAGGGGCCTTACCCGGGAGCTACAATTGGCCCTGTTTCTCCTGTATTTTATCTAGCCAGCCTTTCAGGCTCTGTACTCTTGAGAGTCCATCCCTGAAGTCGAGATGGGAAGGGCATTCCCCAGGCTGGACTGTGGCTCAGCCACTGCTCCCTTATTTCCTAACCCCCCAGTGAGACCTCAGATATGTAGGACCTCGCCAGCCTGCTGTTTCTTAATGAGTATCAACAAGGCATGAGGGGGGCTTCCCTGGTGGCACAGTGGTTAAGAATCTGCCTGCCAACGGGTTCGAGCCCTGGTCCGGGAAGATCCCACATGCCGCGGAGCAACTAAGCCCGTGCGCCACAACTACTGAGCCTGCGCTCTAGAGCCTGCGAGCCACAACTACTGAAGCCCACGCGCCTAGAGCCCGTGCTCCACAAGAGAAGCCACTGCAATGAGAAACCTGCGCACTGCAACTAGAGGAAGACCACGTGCAGCAACAAAGACCCAACTCAGCCAAAAAAAAAAAAATTAATTAATTAATTAGAAAACAAGGCATGAGGTATGTGATAGAAGATGAAAATACCCTGAAGGATATAGCACTTCAGATCACATGTTGGAAAGCATTAACAAGGTACACTAAATGTTCACCTTTCAAAGGAGCAAGAAAGAAAAGGGTTCTTTCTTCTGTTAGGGGATTTGGGCTCTCTGATCTCATTAGGCCAAGGGCTATTTAAACTCTGCCCCTTCGCTTCCCAGTGGAAGGTCCTGTGTCAGTCAGCTTTGGGGGCAGGGCGAATCTCGCCTCACTTGCAGAGTCTAAACAGGAGAAGACTGGCATTTAGCCTATGATCTTAAATTCCTGTTGGGACCTCCTTATGGATGAGCCCTACTTGCCTTTCAGAGCTGACCCAGGTCAGAGTGGAGTGTTAGTTGGAAAACTCTCCTCTGAAGCAATTTAAGCAAAACAACACAAAACAACAATGAACTAAGGTACTGGGGGTCAGGCTTCAGAAATGGATAGATCCAGGAAGCTCAAGTGATGACAAGATTTGGTCTCTCTCCAGCTCTTGGCTCTGTTAGAATCCTGGCAGCACACGGCTCTAGGCTTACACAGAGTCCCAGCAGAAAAGAGGAACATTTCCCAGGATGCTTGAGGAACAATCCCAGAATTAGCTCTGACTGGACCTGATTGGCCAGGCCCCAATCATATGCCCACCTCAAGGCCAGGGAAGGAGACAGTTGTAGCCAGTACTCAGGACCTAGAATGTGGGAGGGATGTTTACCAGAGGAGAACAGCAGATAACCACTACACAGAGGGATCCTTGGGCCAAGGCATCCCACAGATGGCCTGTAGAGTCTAGCCTTTGTTCTTTGAAGAGAATGGTTTAGAGCCAGATCCCCCCACCATAGCCGGCAGGGTCTCTGCATTATGAGGAAAGCTGTGCTGTTTGGTTTTCCCTCTTTTTCAAGGCGGTCTCGGCTAGGATTTGGGACTAGTGAGGGTCCATGGACTCTGTCCCCTGGTCCGCTTCTCTACTTCCCAGGAAGGTCATCTTGTCAGCCTGTGCATGGGAGCTGTTGAAGGCTTGGAGATGCTAAAGCAAAGAGTCTGTTTTGGAACATGCATTCCCCACCCTGCCTTGGTTCAGTCTGGGCTGAGCTGCCCCTAATGCAGGGGTCCCCAACCCCCAGGCCGCAGACTGGTAGTGGTCCTTAGCGGTCCATGGCCTATTAGGAACAGCAGCAGGCGAGCAAGCGAAGCTTCATCTGCCGCTCCCCATCGCTCCCCATCTCTCCCCATCTCTCCCCATCGCTCCCCATCTCTCACCATCGCTCCCCATCTCTCACCATCGCTCCCCAACGCTCGAATTACCATCTGAACCATCCCCCCACCTCCAGCCCTGCTCCGGCCCCTACCCTGCCCCCGGTCTGTGGAAAAATTGTCTTCCATGAAACCGGTCCCTAGTGCCAAAAGGTTGGGGACCGCTGCCCTAATGTCACTTAAATTCAGATTGCTTCTAAGTAACTAAATGTGGTGGTTAAAAACAAAGTATTTGGGGCCAGAATAGTGTGATGGTCAAGAACACAGATTCTCTCTGCTTGGGTTCAAATGCTGGTTCTTACCAGCTGTGTGACCTTAGGCAAGTTACCTAATCCCTCTGTGCCCCGTGTAAAATGGCATCTCACAATTGAGAAAGACTTTTGTTTTGATTTTTTTATAGTGCTTCTTGTTTCTGTTATTTCTTTTTTTTTTTCTATTTTTAGGTTGTTTTTTTTTAATTTTTTTAAATTTATTTATTTATGGCTGTGTTGGGTCTTAGTTTCTGTGCGAGGGCTTTCTCTAGCTGCGGCAAGCAGGAGCCACTCTTCATCGCAGTGCACAGGCCTCTCACTATCGCTGCCTCTCCCGTTGCAGAGAACAGGCTCCAGATGCGCAGGCTCAGCAATTGTGGCTCATGGGCCTAGTTGCTCCACGACATGTGGGATCCTCCCAGACCAGGGCTCGAACCTGTGTCCCCTGCATGGGCAGGCAGATTCTCAACCACTGTGCCACCAGGGAAGCCCTCTGTTATTTCTTAATGGACTATTTTTTAGAGCAGTTTTAGGTACAGAAAATTTGAACAGGAAGTACAGGGAATTCCTGCCTGCCCCCTCCCCTGGTTTTCCCTGTTATTAACAACTTTCATTAGTGTTACATTTGTTGCAGTGGATGAATCAATATTGATACATTATTATTAACTAAAGTCCATAATTAACATTTTAGAGGTCACTCTTTGTACAGTTCTATGGGTTTGGACAAATGCATGATGTCATGTCTCCACCATTATAGTATCACCCAGAATAGTTCCAATGCCCTAAAAATTCCCTGTGCTCCCTCCAAACCTTTGGCAATCACTAATCTTTTCACTGTCTCTATAGTTTAGCCTTTTCCAGAATATTATAGTTGGAATCATACAGTGAGTTTTTACAGCCTGGCTGCTTTCACTTAGTAATATACATTTCACGGTTCCACCACGTCTTTTTGGATCATCTGATTTTTCTACACCAAAAAAAGGAAATTTAGATGTCTAAAAGTACACTGCAAATAAGAAACACCATTTACTCTCCTTTCAGAGGTAGAAAGTGATGACATATTTTGCTATCTTTGTTTCAGATCTCCCTTTTTTTCCTGTCTACAAATGACCCCACTCATGTGTCTGGGGCCCCTCTGTCCTCTTCCCCGTCACTTTTCCCTGGAGACATCCGACCTCTACCATGCACTTGTGGTCCAGGGTCTCAGGGTCGCCCACCTCTGTGTGTATCCAGAAACCGTGTTGCACAGTGTGGTGTTGAACTTGTCAGGGATGGCACTCAGTAGTGAGGAGGTCTTTTGTCAGAAAACAACTTCTGAGGGATACAGGCGCTCCCGCATCACCCATGGCCCGCGGGGGCAGGGGAGGGCCGGGCGAGGCTCCACCCGGGGTCCCCTCCCTGAGAGCCGCCTGCGCCCTGGATTCTGCAAACTCCCCAACCCCACTGAGACGGGTCAGGCTCCAAGAGAGCCAGAGAACAAAGCGCCTTTGTGACTTTTGTTTTGAATCTGGCTTGTGACAAAGGGGAGGGGTGGGGGGTGTGTGCCTGGAGCGTGATGTTGATGCAGGGGAAGAAAACAAAATTCAAAATTGTGTCTTCTTTTTTTTTTTGGTGTTGCCTTTCCCTCCCTCCCTCAGCTCTCCGAACAGGATTTCGCAATGGCAGCTTGGGAAACAGACCCAGCGCTCCGTTCAGAAGTAACGTGTATCAGCCAACTGAGATGGCCGTTGTGCTCAACGGGGGGACTGTAAGTATCAGGAGGTGATGTTTGGCAGGAAGCCTAGGAGTGGTCAGTGTTGGGGGGCAGCTTTGATGGGGACACACCGCTCTGCAGAGGCTGCTCACAGGGCTGCAAAGACAGCGGCTCACGTCGACACCCCTTGCGGCTAGGATGCATGCAGTGCTTCCATTTTTCTCCTTTCCTCTCGACCCCCTTTCTCCATGCACGGAACATCCACCTGTACCTAGCTGACCGTTTGTAGATTCGTTTGAAAGAGTCCCTGTTTCTTGGGGCTCTTGCACCCAGTGAATTAATTCTCTGGTTTTCATTATGCAGAAGGTGCCCCCGTCCATGCTGTCCTTCAGAAGTGACTTTTAGGAAAAGCCCAGAGTCACGAAACCCTGGCAGATTTTGCTAGCATCCAACCTAGTTGAGCTCTCTGTCCCCTGTTCCCTGCCTGCACACCGTGCCCCAGCTGGGTACTGGGTTCCAACTTCTTAGAACATTTCTGAAGAAACTGAAGTGATTATCATTTCTCTCCCGCGAACACAAAAACAGGTTTACTATCTGATGCCAAACAGACCTTCAGCAGAATTGTCACCATTTACATTTTGCCTCCGTAGACTTACATCATTTTCTTTCTCTGGCAATCTAAAAGCTCACTCTCATTCCCAGATTTAATTTCCAAACATAGCTACATGCTTCTTTCAGAAACAACACATGAGCCAGTTTACACGTGTAAATTGGATTTCCATTCTTTATATCATGTGCCAGTTCCATAACTCCACCTGAACTTTTTTGTTTTTAATGTGAGTCAGGGATGGTCTTTGATCTCTAGAGGGAACTTTGGTTTTCCTGGCCTTCAGATGGTATGTGATGCATCCGTTTGCATTGGCGTGGAATGGGCTCAAAGCAAGCAGGCTCACGGATTGCGTTTGTGAAGACCCCCAGCCATCCATTGGCCTGTTTCTTGTTGGGCACCAAGAAAAGCCTAAGTTTCAAGCGTTTGGCCTGTGTGTTTTAATAAATTTAGTTAGAAAATAGCCCCATCAGTCATTCTTATCATTCTGATAAACCTTCTGATCAGTCATTCTTCAGCCCCCCTGGTCTGGTCAAGGCCAGTGTGCTTAAAAACACCCTGGATTTAGAAAGTGAGGTGGGGTTCTGGGTAAAGAAACATATTTGTTCAGGTTCATGATTACAGAAAAGGGCAGATGGCCTTCCCCAAAATGGAGCATCGTACATAACACATAGTGGTTGCTGCTTTTCCTGGGAATTATTCAGCCCAGAAAAGACAAGGTAACTTATCTATGGTACGTTGTTAACAAACTGGTTTCTGACGTTGACGTTGCAAAGCACGGAGTTCTTAGTGTGTTATTCCTGTTTCCAGATCCCAACTGCTCCGCCAAGTTACGCTGGAAGACACCTCTGGTGAAAGACTTTAAGTTCCAGAGAATAAGAATCTCTCTTACCGATTTTATTCCCTGGCTGTGTCTTTCTTGAGGGAGAAATCAGTAACAGTAGCTGAACAAGGCCGCCTCGCAGCCAGGAGATTTGGAAATCCTAGACAAGGGGATTTTGTGTAAATGTGAACACTGCTGAACTGAAAAGCTAACACCGACTGCCCTCCCCTCCCCTGCCACACACACACACACACACACACACCTAATACCAAACCAACCTCAAACCCTGCAAACTAAAGCAAAGCTAATTGCAATAGGATTAGGCTCACTCGAACATGTGGCTGAGAAGACTGTTTCATCCTCTGGGTGTAGAACAGAACCAAGTTCACAGCCAGTGGGCCGAGCTGATGTTGGTTGAACATGGAGATCCCACACCATCGCCCCTCCCCAGCAAGTGCTGGACCTCAGGCAGCCTCTTGGAGATGACCATTTCACTGAGGAGGATGAATTGTGGCTTTCCCACAGGCCTGCCTCTTGGTTTTCACATTTCAGGGGGGTCAGGAGCAGCTAAGGAGATTGTGAGTGTGATTCCGAGGCGAGGCCCAACCGAATCATGGGGAGAGCTTTAAAAGCAGTGGTGGAGGGAGCCTGCCACATGCCAAAGAAGAAAAGGCTGTCTGGGAGTTGAAGGGACCATCACGCTTAGAAAGCAGCAGCCAGCCACTGTTCCTTCTCTGGGCCTCTTGCTCTGCCGTTGATGGCAGGAAGCAAGCATGCCTCCTTCTGCGGGGCAGTTTCTGGCTGGGCCAGCCGTCTCTCCCCTGATCACCTCTCCCTCTTCCCTCCTCATGAGTGTTCCTCCAGCCCTTCCCCAGTTCTATCCCCACGTCCATTTCAAAAGCTCAGATGGGGCCACCAGCTCAGAGTGCACTAGCTTAGCCAGAGGCCAATGCCACAGCAGATTTCCCATGATGCTGTCAACTGGCAGGGGTGCCCCAGGGTGGAGAGGTAACGCCTGCTGCCTAGCAAGCAGTGAGTTCTTGGGTCTTCTATGCAGATGTAGTGAAAGGTCCAGGGTGGGGTGAAGCACGTGAGGGTTTCTTGCTGCTTTGGGAGGGTATGGGGGACATTTTTGTCTTGGTTTTCTGCAAGTTCCATGAAAATGGTTCTCTTCAAAGCCCATTGTTTCTGTCATGATTTCCGTCTGTCCTCAGCAAGTCATTCCTTTATTTGGCATTTCCAACATCTCGGCCATTAGAAGCCCCATGTTCTCTGCACTGTTTGGCCAGTATAATCGCTAGCAATGATTCAAAGCAAAGAGTTTTAACCTGACGGCATGGAATGTAAAAATGAGGGCGGGTCCTTTTGCATATACTCTAATCACTGTATTGCTTTTTTCTATAAAACCAACCCATAAGCCTTTAACCTTTAAAGAAAATGAAAAAGGTTAGTGTTTGGGGGGAAACTGACCTCTTCATAAGCCGTTATGTCTGAGCTGAGTATGTTTTAATAAACCTTCTGATTTTTCTCGAGGCCCTAGTCTGCTGTGTCCCATCCTCTCCCCCCCCACCGCCCGCATCCTTGTAGAGCACCGGGGTAGCGAGGCCAATCTGGCCACCCCTGTGTAGCCCTCCTTCAGATTAGCGCATTTCCGTGGGTTGCCAGCATGGGGAAGAGGGAGCATGGCGCCAGAATGCCACCCCTACCTGACCTTCGGGAAGCGCCCGCCCGCCCCACCCCCGGAGCACGTGCTTGCTTCTAGGGAGAGAATCCCATCCCAGCCCTCTGTGCCAGGAGGGTCACTGGGTGGACTGGAACTTGGAGTATGGGGGCGGGGGGTGGACGGAGAGAAGCTAGGACCCGGGGTGGAGGCAGGTGCATGCAGACCCAGAATTCTGAAAGTCACAGAAATCTCTGAACACCTCGGTCCCATCTGGTGAAAAACGGCCGCGTTACATGTTCTCGTGCCGGGAAACGGTCGCTCACTCGCACTCCCTGGAGTCCTTCAGAGCTCTTTGATCCCATCAGTGACTCAGGCTGCAAGAGCTCCCCTTGCAGAGGGGAGAGCAAACACGGTCACATCCTCTCTAAGTTCTTGGCGGTCCAGGTGTGTCAGGTGGCGCAGCATAGATGGCTACAAGCGGAAAGGAACGTTTCACCACCATAGAAATGGAACCGGCTTTGAGCCACAGGAAACCTCACTTAATGAGACCTTTTTCTTTCCTTTTCTTTTTAAATCTCTGATAGTTTTTGCACTTCTGGGTTTTATTTTGGCTTTGAGGTCAAGAGTGGGCTGAATGCTCTCCCAGTGAGGGTGGAGACAGGGAGTGGGGGAGAGGGCAGAGAACTGTTCTTACAATGGCTTCACCTGAAGGGTGCGAAGAGACATCTTTGCCAAGAGACTGTGGTAGCCAGCTGCCCCCATGGAGTGAAGTTTAAATACAAAATTAAATGGCACCTCTGTTTAAGGTCTGTTTATGTAAACAAGACATTGGGGGAAGATGACCTGGAAGGAGAGCCTGTGTGGTCAAAACACCTAATTGTAAGCACAAATCTTTCCAGGTCCAGTTATCAAACTCACCTTGGGACTATAAGAGCCACTCTTTCCCCTCTAATAGAAAACGGTCATTCTGTGCTGGATTCCTCCCCTGGAGATGGAGTGGAGGGAGGGAGGCAATCGGCCCCAAGAATTGACAAACTGGGAAGTTCTGTGTGTCTCAAGGGTTGCAGATTTGGTTGTTGAAAGCTGGGGAGTCACTGTTTTAGCACAGATTCTGTCAGGGCCCACAGAACGTGGGCAAAGTGGGAGGGGTCTTCCTGGTTGGGCAAGGCTGAGTTGAACCCCGAACCGAAAGGGAGCATTGTGGCTTTTATAATCCAATGATGCAATGATTATACCAGCTTACAAGGAGTTCTCAGCAGGTGCTTTTTATTCATTGATAAAGAGCTAAGGCTCATTTTTGATAGATAATATATATTTATTAAATGTATTAATGTGTGTTTTATAATGTACCTTTATCCTCCCCTGGCTGACTGTTGCATACTTTAAAAAAATCGTTAAAGAAATTTCAGGACAATCAATGTGTACCATAAACGACTGTATATAAATATTACAAATTTAAAAGATTGTAAAGCATGGGCAAATAGGTTTTATTTTCAAAATGCTGTTCTTAACACAAAAAAATAAAGGCTTTACTATTTACTTAAGACGTGTGGTAGCTTGTCAAAACAACCCAATACAACTACTTGGCTTTCAGATCTGCCTGGAGGCTAAGTCCGTGGCATTTTGAATGGGAGAATCCTGGTTAGCAGCAAACTGCAGGACAGTTGAGGGTAATAAGTCCGTTTACCCATAAAATGAGGCATTTCTAGAATGCTTTGGGGCCTAGACAACAAAAATTCTTTATCTTTATTGTTGTCTGGGTTTAAGTGTCTTATCTTGATGCAGTCAAAGTTAAGGGTCAGTCTCCTTGGGAAATGATCACAGGCAATAATGACTTTTTTATGAAAAGAGTACTCACCGGATAAACTTAAAACCCACTGCAGAGGTTTGGGACTTTATTTTAAATATGGATCTTTGCAAAGGTGGCCAAAACTGGGAAACTGGTAACTAGAGAAAACTTCAACATCTCTTGGAATCAGAGTTCATTGTACATTTTAGCAGTGGATGGTATAGAAGAATACTCCTGAAGCACTGAGGAAATATACGGATGAAAGAATAAAACTGGGGGATAATGCAGAAAGTTAAAACTAGTACTTTCTTATGATAAACTATTTCCAGTAAAACATGTTTGCAACGAAAGATTCTTATCCGAATGCACCAAATCTAGTTGTTCAAGAAAGCACAATAGAGGAAGCATAACTTGAACATTTTCCTCAAGTGGAGTAACTGGAGCAAAGAGGGGAAAGGTATCGACAGCTGTTAAGGTTGCGGAGTCTTAGCTGCAGCCTCTTCTTCATCCTCCATTTTGCATTTTACTGCAAAGAAATGAAAGAGAAAGTCAGGGTCAATTTACAAGCCTAGACAGACTTGGCTTCTGGAAACTGCAGACTTTGATACACAGAAGTCAGTTGCTTCGAAACCCACTGAGCGACTGCGATGGTTCTGGTCCCGTGGATCTACCGGGGAAGAACACAGGGCCTTTGTCCTCCACCGGCAGCACCTGAAGTTTCAAAGCCACTTCATGTAACGTTCACGGCCATTCTGAGTTCAGTTCAGAAGAAGGTCAAAAGTATGCTTTGCAGGTCGGGGGCACTGAAGGAAGGAAGTTTTACTAAAGATGATGACAGATTCGAGGCTCTTGACTCAACCAAATCTGTCACCACTCACCCTGTTCCCCCCACACCCAAAATTAAAAACTCAGGACAGCACTGGGGTCAGTTCGAGGCCAGAAGAGAATCTTTTCTAGTCTTTTACGGTCTGGACAAGAATGTAATCCGGGTGATTTCCTGAGTCGGCCAAAGAGGAAAGTTAGCTGAACGCAGAGCACTGCACTATTTGTAAGGGTAATTGTCCCAATAGATAAAAGCCCCTTCCACCAAATATATGGAAACCCAGTCCCCTGGTGGGTGGGAGATCCATTTGGAAAGACCCTCTCTTTTTAATAAATCTTCGCTTCTAGTGTCCAAGTTAATGCCTGAAGGGTTATTCAGAGCAAGGCTGCAGGCTCTGGTCATGCTTGAAGAGCAGTGTTCGCGTAGAAGGGGTGGTGGGGGTTGGTACTGTGTAGAGCAGAGGTTTCGGTCGAGCCTGAACTCCCAGTGGCTGAGGGCACACGCTGGCCATGGACCGCTTCACATGCAGCACAGTGGACTAAACTGGCTAGCCCAGCAGTCTTCAGGCTGGCACTACACAAAGACTTCCCAAGGGTTCTTGGTCATGGTGTATTCAAAGACAGTTTCCAAATCTTGGCTTTCTTGCGTGGACTTGCAGTTGCTCATTTCCCTTTCCTACCTCTCCCCATCCTGACATTACCCAGGGTGTAAAAAATCCCCAGGTGCCAAACAAGGACGCAATTTGAAATGTTGGCATCCCCAGAGTCTCCTTTACTTTCTATACTTAATAACTATCAAATTTTAGAATGTATTTAGTTGGCTTTGTGAACTAGTATTGTATTAATAACTCAAACCAGAAAAATATTTTCAATACCAGGAGGCTGTGGTCACAGGAAAATTAATTTTTTTTCAATGTGTACTATTTTTGTTCCATATATATAGAAGCTGTACAGGTAACCACAGTGAAGACCCTGTATGCCTCTAGGCCTATTGATGACAATGCATGAGCGAGGATGGTCCACACCTAGGAGGTGCTCTCCCAGTATCCCACTGGCCCATGACATAATCTAGGATATGAATGTTTAGCAACAGGCCGGGGTGGCGGAGTTCTGATTTGTAGCATTTGCCAGTTTCCATGTCTGATTTCAAGCTACCAGCCTGACGACATAAGACAGAGGTAGGAAGGGGCGCACACAACCAGATGGAACAGCTCAGCACAGAGCTGTTCCAGATCCCCACGGGGAGGTGTGCAGGGAAACCCAGGCGCATGATGGTTTTCCACGTGTGGTTGGGGGACCAGCAATGTTTGCATCACTGGGAACCTATTAGAAATGCACATCCAGGCCCCCCGCCCCAGACCTATAGAATCAAAAATTGGGGGTGGAGCCCAGCCATCAGTATTCTTAACAAGCCCCCCCCTCCCGCGCCCCGGTGATTCTGATGTACACTAGATAAAGTTGAGACCCACTGACTAATGGTTTTTTATGCTGGCTGTGTTTAAGAATTACCTAGGTAGCTTCTGAAACCTGTTGGTACTTGGATCTTGCCCCAGACATTCTGATGTAATTGGTCTGGGGCCCGGGCATCAGTATTTATTCAAAGCTGTGTGTTGCTAAGATTCAGGGTCAAGAATCTTTCTTGCTAAGGGTCAAGAAACCCAAACCGTGGTTGGAGTCCCTTAAGGAAACGTGAATGCAAAGACCCTCAGAGCAGTTCACAGGAGTCTCAAAGTCTCAAAACTTAAGCCATTTGAATGACATTCTCTTTGGCCTACAACTGGCAGACAGACACTTAAGGCTACTGGTAGCGTGGAAGGAAAGAGGAATTGGCTGATGGGAGGAGTTCCCAAGCCTTGGGTTTTCTTTAGTTCCTCAACCCTGCTGGAAGGAAGAATTCACCTGCATGCCTTTCCTTTGTCCAATCCTGTCATGCCTTGAGACCCTCCTCCCCACACCTAGATTTTGACCTTGCCTGGGAAAAAGCCCCTCTCTGTTTCAGATCATTATACAAAAGTCTCGAAGGAGGAGAGTAGAAAGGGATGCTGGGGACACTCCTTCAAGTTGGAGAGTCAAGACACTAACTAGAGTTGATGGACCGGAAGTAAAGGTGTTGTGAAGCCTCATGATGGAATCACCTGGAACTCTGAACACTCCTGGTGCCCAGCCCCACCCCAGCCAATCAAGTCAGAATCTCTGGAGGTGGGGACTGCCCACCGGTGCAAACACACTGGAAAACTGGCAATATTAAGTGAAACTGAGCATGTACATTCCCCACAATGCAGCAATTCCATTCCTGTATCCAGCCCCTGGAGAAGCCCTTGCACACGTTACTGGCAGACATCAGTGAGGATGTTCATGATAGCAGAAAACTGGAAACAGCCCAAAAATCCATCACCAGCTGACTGCATAAATAAATTGTGGTTTACTGGAACAGTGAGTATACAGCACTGAACCCGAATGAACCACAGCTACCTGTGTCTGCTTACCTTAGCTTACGGTATTGAAGAAAAAGATGCAAGGCACAGAATAATACATACAGTGTGATTCTATGTATAGCAAATCTAAATGTAGAGGGTTGCATATAAAGATGAAGAGAATCTAAATAAAAGCAAGAGAACGATTATCACGAAAGTTAGGGTAAGTGGCTTCATGGTGGGAGGGGGAGCCGTAAAAGTGTTCAGTGTTCCACTTCCTTAACTGGTATGGTGGTTACCTGAGTGTTTGCTTTATAGCTATCTGTGTTTTATGGTCGCTATTATATGTATATTTCATCTCCTCCCAAGAAAAGGTAAGAAGAAATAAAGATGGTTGTCTGTAACTTGAAACTACAAAGTCAACTAATTAAGGAACGGGAAAGAGCAATTTAACTCTTTGGGGAGGGGGGGATGGGATTTAAGTGAGCTAATTCTCACCTGTCACATCAGGAAATCAGGAGATAGTGTCTAAACTTTTCCCTAACCCTAACCCTAACCCTAACCACCCAGAGGAACAGCTCAGAGCTCAAAGTGACTACCATAGAAGAGGGTGACAGAGATGACGTTCATTCATCCTCCTGTTCTATTCTATATACCCGTAACCACGGGAACCATGTACAAGGATTACTTTGCTAAAAATTAAGAAGCAGATAACGTCTCTCCTTAGTGGTTTTTCTCCTCCAGGTCTCGGTGGAAACTTGCACAGGCAGGTTATTCAGTAGAAGGAGGGAGCAAGGGAAGAGGCAGTGGAGGGGAGCAGGCAGTGAGATGAAAGACCCCAGTTTCCACCTTAGATTAGAGACATCACTGTGGTTGGCTTCCAGCACCAACACACGGCTGCCTCCATGGCCCTACGCTGTCCTGGTACCCCTTGGCGGACTGGTGCGGAGCCAGTTACGAAAGACCTTGAGAGAGAGGAAGATCCCAGAGTGATGCACCAGCCCTCCAGCTTCAGTTAAAGGCAGCGTGACAAGAAAGGTCTTGCGTACTAGTGAGACCCACTTACGCTCTCCTCCTCTCCACTGCCCCCGGCGCTCTCCTGTGTCACTCAGTGACAGAGCTGAGAACCCCAGACATGGCTAGAGAAGCTGCCTAAGACATAGGGAGGAAATTAAGGGACCACAGCGTCATCCAGCTACTCATTCAGTGTTGCCCAGATGTGGCCTCGGCACAAAGGACCAGCTGGGGCAAAAATACAGATTCCTGGGCCCTGCCTCAAACCTTGATAATCAGAATCTCGATGAGTGAGTGGGAATCAGCACCCACCACCTCTGCGCTTTGAGTGATCCTTCTGATGTGACAAGTTTGGGAAAGAGCGCTGTATCACTCAGCTATCACTCAGTGCCTGTTTCCTGAGGGCCCACTTCTGAGAGGGGCCCTGCCTCCTGAGGGCCCGGGAGGGGAAGACCCGCAAAGTGCTCAGCACTGAGTCTGATCCAGAGAAGCACACACTACATATTAGCTATTACTATTTTCAGGGCACAGTCTTTGACCTCAAGAAGCTCACAGAGGGGGAGGCAGGAAAATTAACGGGGAATTAGAGATGCTTACACACCAAAGAGAGAAGCTGCTTCAGTAAATGTGCCTCCATCACACAGATGGGTCCTGGGGTTACAAAGAGAAGACTGGTTCACACTCTCAAGATATATATATATATATATATATATAGATATATAGCTTAAAATATATTTTTATCCAATTAGCACCCAGTTTTTAGGATTCCGGGTAAAAAGACAACACTTCTATGGTACTTATTGGGCGCTTCGCTCATATGAAGTGGCAGTGAGGTACGTGCTGTTATTTTCCCCGATGACCGTACAGATGAGGAGACAGGCACACAGGTTAGGTAAGGAGCCTGGGGTCACACTGTGGGCTGTCCGGCTCCTGCATTCATGCCCTTAACCTCCACAGGGTCGCGGTCTCTCTCCCCAGGGAGATGAAGATTTCTGTAATGAAGATGCAACAAAAGGTGCTGCTCCCACATCTCTTCCCACATAGACAGTTTAGGAACAACCAAAATGCCCAACACCTGTGGAATGAGTAGATACCTGATAATTTATAAACTTGATAAAATAGGATGAAACCATTCAAAATGTGCTTTTGCAAAGTTTGAAGGAACAAGGAGACATGCCAAGAGCAAACTACAGTGGAATTTACAAAATTCCTATAAATTTTGATGATGCAAATTTTAAATTGCTCCATTCCAAAAGTTAACAATGTCTCCAAGGGGGACACTGTGGCTTCTGTCTGGTGGTGTTGAAAGCCAACAAAGCTGATGGCTCCAAAGGTAAAGTGGAAGCCAGGCTCTTTCACTCAGTCATCTCTGCCCTTGTTTTCCCTCTTGCTTTTCTGAAAAAAAAAGTTTATTTTTCTTGAAAACAAGTGATTCCTATTTTATATTTAGTCCTGAGTGAGATGTTCATAGTACATCCTTTAAATGTGACTGCCCTGTAAAAAATAAAATTACATTCATAACTAAGTGGTGGCCCAGCATTTCAACTCTTAAAAAAACTAAATATAGATAAAACGATTGAAAAGAAATGCGTGAATTTTTGTTTTCCCAAATGTCTACCGTCCACGTGCATCACTATACCATTGGGGAAAACTTTCTAAAAGAATTACCAGAAAATATACCAGACAGAAGATAAACAGACTGTCAGGGCATCAACGTGTACACGGTGTTACTGCGGTCACGCAGACCGCAGAGGTGGGGAGAGGCAGGGAGGAGGAGAGGTCGGGAGCTGGGGAGTCCCAGGGGAGCTGGCCTCCCAGTATCAGAAGACCCACTGTTGGGAGACCCCAGGGAGAGATCCACCCAAGGGTAAAGTTGCCTTAGTAGAGGTGACCACTGAAAAAATATTAATGAAATGTATGCTAGGAATAGTTTCTGATCGGGGAATTGGTAGAAAAGTAAAGTTTCCCCTCAGTTTGCTTGCTCGCAGAAGGGTAGACCTTGGTGTCAAGCAGACCCAGTGTTCAAATCCTGGCTCTGCCATCTGCTAGCTGGGTGACCCCAGCCCCAACCCCATTTCCTCGTTTGAACTAAGTAAAATAATCTTGACCTCACGGGGTCCTTATGAGATTAGGGAGATAATGTACCGAATGTGCCCAGTGCAGGGACTGATACGTTGTAGGTATTCAACAAATGTGACTTCTTTTCCCCTGAGTGGCCTGTAGAAATACAAGCTGAAATGTGGCTCTAGAGTTCACTTAGCATCTTTTAAACCTTATAACGTGTCACTCATCGTCTGAAAGTTAGTTATCTTGCAAGCTCAGCTATCAAACATGGCCAAGGATTTGAACGTAAGCAGAAGAAGCCAGTGTAGATGTTTTGGAATGTGTGCCCCAAACTCTGCTGTTTTAGTTGCAGGAGTGTCTCTGAGACCTCTCTCAGAGCTTGTGTGCCCATCCTTAAAGCGTCATTCGGGCAAGCTGAGCTACCAGATTTCCTCAGAGCATAACTGAGTTTAGAAATGAATTTGTGTCCCAATGACTGATAAGCACCTAAAAAGGTGTGCATCAAAGAAATTAAAGGCACAGTGAGACAGCCACTGCACACCCACCAGGATGATTACAATGAAAAAGACTCATCATACTAAGTGCTGGTGAGGATGCAGGACAACTTAATGCTCAGGCATCGCTAGTGGGGATGGGAAACAGTGCCAACACTTTAGCAAATGATTTGGCAGGATCTTGCCAAATTAAGTATTATGTATATACTCTCAGGCCCATCAGTTCCACTCCTGGCTAATCCTCAAATGAAGTGAGTTTACATCCACCAAAAAGCATATACAAGAATGTTCATAAAAACTGGATACAACCCAAGTGTCCATCAATAAGAGATATACACATTGTGATACTATTCACAGGAAAGCATACTACACATCAGTGAAAAAGAGGAAACTACTGCTGCCCTCAACATTTTGGTTGACTCTCCCAGATGTAATAGCCAGCAAAAGAAGCCAGGCACAGAGTCCATACTCTTTCCATTTATGTGAAGTTTGAGAATAAGCAAAACTATTCTGTGGTGACCCTTCTTCATCCTGATCCAGGTGCTGGTTACGTGGTGTGTGCATACAGAGAAGTTCACTGTGCTGTACACTTAGGACTAGGGCACCCTGCTGTCTGTGAGTTTGACCTCAACAAAAAATTAAATTAAATTAAATTAAATAAATAAAATAAAACAAAATAAAATAGGAAAATGGGGAGGAAGAGAATAGGCATCAAAATCTGAGGACGTCTTCACTCAGATCCAGGGCAGAGTCTAAGGTGCCTGACAGTCCCTGAGGGCTCCACACCTGAAACAGATTAGTAACCGTATCACACTATTAAGTAGAAAATCTGCATTTACTGAATGCTAGACATTATGTTCAGGGCTTTACACAAATTTATCATCTCGTTTAATCACCCCAGCCACTCTGGGAGCTAGATGCTATCATTATTCCCATTTACCAATGAGAAAATTAAGGCTCAGAGACACTAAGCAACTTGCCCAAGGTCACAGAGCTAAATAAATGGCCCTGCCAGAACTCTAAGCCTGGTCTGAGTCCAAAATCCATGGTCTTAACCATCATGTCATACTAATGCAGAGTATGAATTGGGGTCCCTTATCATCACCCAGAATAATCCAACAGAGTTTAAAGTCAGGTTGTATACTTTCCAATTAGGAGGTAGGGGAGTGCACAATATATATTACCAAGGTTTTTTTTTTTCTGTTTTTACTGGACTGAATTTTTAAAATAAGATTATTTTTCAATTATAAAAGCTGTTCATAGTCATTATAGAAAATCTGAAGAATATAGAAAAGAATATGAAAAAAACCCTCCACGTCCCCACTGGAAGAATATGTCATGGAAGATTTTCTTTCTAAAAAGAAAGAAATGTTGATGTGTAGAGGGTAATGTCAATAGTCTGGTATGTTTACCCCCCTTTCTTAACTGTGCCAGATGTTGGGTTGTGTTATTTTGAGGAAAGTTGAGCCAACTTGGAAGCCACAAGGCACTGGGGCAGATGTGACAGTCTTGAACATGCAGTAATTACTGTTGTTGACTTCTAAACAATGTAAACTCAGGGCGAAGTCTCCTGGAAGGCAGCATTTTAAATGGAAACATTTGGTGCTGGAAGTGACAACAATAGTTATATTAAAACAGAATCTCAACATCAAGTTTTGACCCTGGAAAGGATCTTGATTTCTGGAAAGAGAGACATTTAATAAAAGCCATGTTTTTCACAGATGAGGGAAACTGAGGCTCCAAAAGGGGAAGAAATGGGGCCATTGGAGCACAGCTTAGTTGCTCAGGGCACACCTTCTGGAGCCAGGCGACTTGGCTTTTACCATCATTTACCAACTGGGTGACCTGAGCAAGTCTCTTAACCTCTTTGAAGCCTCAGCTCCCTCACCCATAAAATGGGGACAGTAAGACCTTCCTCTCAGGAGACTGCGAGTGTGAAATGAGATGGTACCCATTGCCTGGCACATGGTAGATGCTCAATAAAATTATTTCTTAATTATATAGGCAATGCAGTGGCTGTAGAAAAGCTGGAAAATACGCTTTTTTAAAACAAATATTTAAACAAATTTTCTTTAAATTATGTAAGTGAGCTTACGTCATACTCATATGTGTTTATACATCTATTAGTATTTTCTTTTTACATCTGAATTTACAAGGGTAGCTCCATTTCACAGTTAGCATCAAGATTGGAGATTTAGCACAGCAGCTTAAATAGCCACCATCTAGTAGGCTGTCCTTCTAAATTCTGCGTCTTCAAAAGCCTAGGGAGTCAGGGGTGTGAATGAACACAGAAGAACCCTGTCACCCGTGTCTTATGACTTTTTTATTTATCTCTGCATTCTCAGCTGCTGCTGCCAAGACTGAACCTTTAGAAATATCCCAGGCATTTTGAATGAACTCGGGTTATAAACAGTTCTCATCCAGTTCAGACTGGCAGAAGCCCTGTATATTGAATGCTGCCTTTAAGTGAAATGGAAACAGATCCTCCAGTTTATTTTTATATAGCTCCTCTGTGAGTGTAACAAGCTAATAACTAATTGAGAAACGATTTCAATCTGTAACTAGGGACTGGGGCAGTATTCACTCATTATCTTGGTAGTTGGTCCAGAACGCGAGGCAGACAGGGGTCCAGTCAAGAAACCCCGATGACGAAGCCAACTTTATCAAACCTTAAAAGAAGGAGATGGGAAGTAACATTCCAAGAGTTTCAACTACAGGGTTCTTTCTAATAGGAAGCCCACTGGTGTACTGAAAAGAAAATTTGAATTTTTCAAGCCCTGACGTTGGTGAGAAACTTACTGACCCCCAAACAAAACTACTTTTTAGAAAGGATCACTCATATCATCTAGTCATTTTTACCCTCTAAATGTCTCCTAAACCCATCCACTTCTGTCCAGTTCCACTGCTACCAGGTCATCCGATCCATCTCCCACCTGCAGCCATGCTCATCTTTCTATAAAGCCCATCTGATGATGCCACTGCCCTGCTAAAGCCCTTTAAAGGCTCCCTGCTGCCCTCAGGATCAAGCCCAAAGTCCCCCGAGGCCACTGCTCCCTCCCAGCTCCCCGGTGCCTCACACCCTGCTCTCATCGCTCAGGCCTTCTTTCAGTCCCCCTTCCAGGCTCAGGGTCTTTGCCTCCATCCTTCCCTCATCCAAAAGCCCTCCCTGCCATTCACATCTAGTTAATTTCTAGGGGAACCTATTCAAATCCCCTGCTAAAGTCTCTCGAGGCAGCCTGAACTTCTTCGGAGCACTCGTCACAGTCTGTAATCATGGATTCACGTGATTACTGGAATAGTGTCCGGCTTCCCCACTAGGCTTGAGTTTCGAGTAGAACAACGTGTTGGCTTATGTTCTCCACTGAACCTCCAGCATCTGGCAGGTCCAGTCCTGCGCCCACAGCAGGTGCTCGATCAATCTTGGCTGAACCAATGAATGAAACCCTACTCTAGCTTCCTTTGGAAGCCCCCAGGCCTTTCTCTCTCAGACTCCAGACTGTCAAAAGGACACACATCTTTTCCAGCAATATAAAGGATTCTCCAGGTCAGTGGGGATGCCCAGACTTTAGTATCGGAGAGGCAAGTATTTGCATCCAGTCTCTAGCACTTACTACCAGCATGCCCTTGGCCTAGTCGCTAACCCTCTCAAAGCTTGTTCCCTCACCTATAAAACTGGGTTCCTTGCGGATCTTATTGCACAGGGTAATCTTGATATTTAAATACATTAACTGAGATCACATACACAAATCCGCCAGAAGAGCGCCTGGCACACAGCAGATGCAACAGGTGCTTAATAAATGGCGGTCCTTGTCAGGGTTCAAACCGCTGTTTGCCTCGTTTCCTAGGCAAAATATAACAAAATATAACTTGGGGTCTGACGCCTTCCTTCTTGCCTTCCTTTGCCAGCACCTATTGTGTTTGTTGACTCAAAGACCGAAAATGACGAACGTGCCAGACACAGCCATGCTCTCTTGGAGCTAATATATGTTTGAATTGAAAGATAAGTGTTTTCAATATGCAAACAATATCTTCAAGAGTTACATGAATCGGGTTAAACCCTCTCACAGCCATTGCTGGGAAACGATCCTAAGACACTGATCTTAGATACAAACAAATATTTAGGAATATGGACATTTATTTGGTGCATGATATCGAAACACTTCTCTTTGGCTGATGTGAGAAAACATTTAATGTCTACTCATTCTGACCGCAATTCCCAGGCTGATAGGAAAGACATGAACGTCACCTCACCATTTCCTCACAGGTAGACCGCTCCATTTCCGCTGCCTGTTGCAACTTTAATATAGCTAGCAACAATAACAACAACAATGAAGAAAATACTAATAATCATTATAAGTACTATTTATTGAGTTCTTACAATATGTCAGGTGTTGTACAAGGTCATATATCCCTACGTTGTCTCTAACCTTCAAAACGACTCTCTGAAGGTATTATTATCTCCAATTTTCAGATGAGGACACTGAGGCTCTGAAAGGTAAGTGACTTTTCTAAGATGCAAATGTGGGATTTGACACCTCATTTGCCTGTCCCTATTCTACTGCTCTTCAGGAAATCATCTCAAAGTTTGAATTAAAAGAGTAACGTTTTCAATATGTAAAAATATCTCCAATAGCTGCACAAATGAAATTAAATTCTCTTAGGAATGAAGGCAGCCATGGCAGCAATATTTATAATGGTGAAACTTAGAAAGAAGTGTCCAATAAGAAAAAAATTATGTCGCTAATCATGTAAAATAAGTTTATAATATACGGGGATATGTTTACCATGTAAAGCTAGGTGAAAAAAACCAAGGATACATGAAAATAACTGCTATGAAGTATGATCTCTCCAATGTAAACTTAGAGATCCATTTTCAAAAAGATTGACATGAAAGATGACAACTGGAAGTTCAAGGGACCCAGAATAGCCAAAACAGTCTTGAAAAAAGAGAACAAAGTTGGAGGACTCACACTTTCCCATTTAAAAACTTACTAAAAGCAATGGTAATTGAGACTGGGTGGTACTGGCATAAGGATAAATATATAAATCAATGGAACAGACCTGAAAATCCAGAAGTGAACACTTACTTATTAAATTTATGTATTTATTACATTTATGGTCAACTGATTTTCACCAAGGGGGCCAAGACCATTCAATGGGGGAAAGAATAGTCTCTTCAACGTATGCTGCAGGACAACTGGATATCCACAGGCAAAAGAATAAAGGTGGACCCTTAACTTACACCACATACAAAGAGTAACTCAGAATGGGTCAAGGACCTAAATAAAATCCCTAACACCATAAAGCTCTTGAAAAAAAGTGAGTGGAAAAAAGTGGTTTAGACATGGTCCATGGTCCAATAGATCAGACAATGATTTCTTAGATATGACACCAAAAGCACAAGGAAAAAATGAAAAAATAAAGTGGACATCAACAAAATTTAAAACTTTCATGCTTCAAAATACACCACTTTCAATAAAGTTAACAGACAACCCATGCAACTGCAAAACATATCTCTGATTAGAGACTTGTGTCTAAAATACATTTTAAAAAATCCTTACTACTCAATAAAAGACAGACAATCCAATTTAAAAAGGCAGAGGAGGGCTTCCCTGGTGGCGCAGTGGTTGAGAGTCCGCCTGCCGATGCAGGGGACGCGGGTTCGTGCTCCGGTCCGGGAATATCCCACATGCCGCAGAGCGGCTGGGTCCGTGAGCCATGGCCGCTGAGCCTGCGCGTCCGGAGCCTGTGCTCTGCAACGGGAGAGGCCACAACAGTGAGGGGCCCGCGTACCACAAAAAAAAAAAAAAAAAAAAAAAAAGGCAGAGGATCTGAATAGACATTTCTCCAAAGAAGCTATACAAACGGCCAATAAGCACCTGATAAGATACTCAACATCATTAGGCATTAGGGAAACATAAATCAAACCACACTGAGATACCACTTAACATCCACAAAGATGGCTATAGTCCAACAGACAGATAATAAGTGCTGGTGAGGATGTGTAAGAATTGGAACCCTCATCCACTGCTGGTGGGAATGTAAAATGGCGCAACCACTCTGAAAACAGTGTGGCAGTTCCTCAACCAACTGAACGTAGAGTTACCATATAACCCAGGAATTCCGCTCCTTACTATATATACCCAAGAGAAATGAAAACATGTGTCCACACAAAATATTGCACATGAATGTTCATAGTGGCATTATTCATAATAGCCAAAATGTGACAACTCAGACGTCCATCAACCGATGAATAGATGCATAGACGTGATACATCCATACAATGGAATATTATCTGGCCATGAGTTGTATCCCCCTCAAATCCATATGTTGAAGCCTTAAATCCACACATGTGACTGTACTGGAGATGGGGCCTTTAAGGAGGTGATTAAAGTTAAATGAGGTCATAAGAGTAGAGCCCTGATTTGATAGAACGGGTACCCTTATAAGAAGAGGAGGAGATACAAGAACACTCCCTCCACTATGTGGGGACACAGCTAGAAGGCAGCTTCTGCAAACCAGGAGGAGAGCTCTCACCAGACCCAACCATGCTGGCACCTTGATCTTGGAAATCCAGACTCCAGACTGTGGGGGAAAAAAATGTCTGTTGTTTAAGTCACCCAGTCTACGGTATTTTGTTATGGCAGCCGAGTAATACAAGTCATAAAAAGAAATGATGTATTAATATGTGCTACAACATGGATGAAGCTTGAAAACACTGTGCAAAGTGAAGATGCCAGTCACAAAGGCAAATCTATAGAGATTGAAAGTCCATTAGTGGTTGTCTGGGAATGGAAAGAATGGGAGTCTTGCGGGCTTATAGCTAACGGGAGTAGGGTTTCTTCTGGGGGTGATGAAGATGTGCTAAAATTGATTGTAGTAATGGTGGCAAATTCTTGGACTATACTAAAAGTCACTGAATTGTATGATATATGAATTATATCTAAATAAAGATTTTTTTTTGTTTTTTTTTGCAGTACGCGGGCCTCTCACTGTTGTGGTCTCTCCCGTTGCGGAGCACAGGCTCCGGACACGCAGACCCAGCGGCCATGGCCGACGGGCCCAACCGCTCCGCGGCATGTGGGATCCTCCCAGACCAGGGCACGAACCCATGTCCCCTGCATCGGCAGGCGGACTCTCAACCACCACGCCACCAGGGAAGCCCAAAATAAAGTTATTTTTAAAAAAGAAAGATGACATTTTTATAGCAGTTATCTCTGGATGGTGAGACTTAGAATTATCTACTTTTTTGTTCAATTTTCCACAAAGGGCAAGTATTACTTTTCTGATCAGTTAAGAAGAAAGTTATTTTTAAAAATTCTGTTAAAACAAGTGACAGCAGTAATCTCCTTTTCTACAAAGCTGACAAAGCTCACATCTCCTCAAGAGTCGAATACACACTAATGACAACTCCTCCGGGCCTGGCTTCTCAGTGTTTAATGTTCTCTCATGTACATTATCTCATGTGAGATTCACAACCTCTTTGTGCTGTAAACAAGGCAAATACCTATTTTCTTCCTGAACGTATTTATATCCTGCTTCCTCCCTAAAAGGATTTCAGATAATTTACAAAAAATATATAGTTAATAAAAATAGAAAAAAGAAAACCAAGTCTGAAGAGAAATGGAGAATTTAGATATGCTAACCAAGAAGAGTCAGTAAGTTGCTATAAATGAGGTTTAAATTGAACTCTGAGCTTCCTGGCAGACTAGGCAAAAAGGAGAAGTTAGGGAAGAAGCAAACCATTTCCCCAAGGGGAGCTACATTTTTTCCTGGCACCGTTTGCTGGAAACATTTCTCATATGGGGATTTATTTTTGTAAAAAGATCTAATGGACCATGATCCAGGAATTCTACTCCTAGGTGTACACTCAAGAGATACTCTTAGATATCTACCAGGAATGCTCATAGCAGTTTTATTCATAATAACTAAAAACTGTAAACAACTCAAATATCCATCAAGAGTAGAGTGATAAACAACTGTAGTATATTCATACAAAGGAATACTATACCACCAGTGGAAAAGAACAAATTACTGATATAACCAAGATGGCTGAATCACATAACATGTGGAGTGAGCAAGCCAGATATAAAAGACTTTTATTTAAATGATGATCAAAAAACAGGTAAAACTAGTCGAGGATGATAGAAACCAAAACAGTGATTACCTGGGGGGCAGGGGGTGAGAGGTCAGGAAGATGAGGTAGGCGGGGTGGATTGATTGGGATGGGGCATGGCGGAGCCTTCAGGAATAATGGAATCTTGACCTATCTTGACCTAAAGCTGGTTGGTACATGGGGAAGATGTCTATTCAGATCCTCTGTCCATTTTTAAATGTTTGGGGGTTTTTTTGATGTTGAGTTGTATGAGTTCTTTGCATACTTTGGATATTAACCCCTTATCAGATATATCATTTGCAAATATCTTCTCCAATTCAGTAGGCAGCCTTTTCGTTTTGTTGATAGTTTCCTTCTCTGTGCAAAAGCTTTTTAGTTTGATGTGGTCCCATTTGTTTATTTTTGCTTTTATTTCCCTTGCCTGAAGAGACATATCCAAAAAAAATCGCTAAGACTGATGTCAAAGAACGTACTGCCTATGTTTTCTTCTAGGAGTTTTATGGTTCCAGGTCTTACATTTAAAAGAATAAAACTGGACTACTTTCTCACACCATATAGAAAAGTAAATTCAAAATGGATTAAAGACTTAAATATAAGAACTGAGATTATTTCATTTTTAAAAATGCATGTGGCAACCCACTAATTGTTTTCACCATCCACAGTGGGAAAAACACTGCTCTAACATGATTCATAAATTGTATGATTTACAATAGTAATTGATCATTATTGAACCCCTACTGTCTGTGAGTATTGGACTAAACGTGTTACATGCACTGTCTCATATGGGTTTCTCTAGGATCCAGTGAGGGGAATACTTTTATAATTTCTATTGTACAGATGAAGAAACGGAAGGTCAGAGAGGTTAAGTAACTGTCTCAAGGTCACACAGCCAGTGAGAATTTATAGGTGAGCATTAGCTCAAGTCTATTTAACTCAAATAACCTTGCCTCTCAGTTGGGCTTTTAGGAGGGTGTTAATTTCATTTTAAAGTTAGAAGATGGAAGATCAGGAAGGTTAAGTGCTTTGCTCAAAGATACACAGCTAGGAAGCTTCCAATTGGGGTTTGAATATAAATCTTGGGAATCCAGGCCCAGTACTCTTGCTGCCGCTATTAGCGGCTCACTTGGACAGCTTCAAAGGTCACTCTGAAACCTCTTAAATGACAAGTCTTCAGATGCCACGAAAAGCAAATGAGGGCAACTCCAAGACACATGGTGAAAATAGAACACATACAACAGACTCAGTCTCCTCTACCTCCCTCCTGCTCATGGGATAAAATAAAGCACTTTTTAAAAAGTCTTTCTATACACCAAAGTATTATCAGTGACAGCATGGTGGATACCCTCTTTTGATCTCTTGATACTTTTCTGTATTTTGCAAAATGAGAATGTATTTACTTTGATAAAGGGACGGTTTTTAAGTTATTCTAAAAGGAATCAGTCTGTCCTTCTTAACATCTAGCCTCCATAGCTCTATACCTCTTAAAATTTTCCATGTCCTGGACTAATGAGAGACAAATCTGAAAATTGGCAAGAGACTTTAGCTGCTCAGATCCTAAATTTAGATCCTCACGGTGAATACCATGCATCAACAGGGTTGGACTGGCACTTATAGAGAGAAGGCGGGACAATTAGATGGGTGGGACCATTGCCCTTTAAACCAGGTTAACAGGCGTAAAGGAACATGTGCTTCACGCTCTCAGCAATTTAATCAGAGGTTGGGTCCTGATGGATTTCACATGAAACAAAACACCAACAGATTTCTCTGGAGCTTAACTCCATAAATAACATCTGTGCATTGCGGCATCGGAAGTGGGGAAGAGGAAGGACTCCCAAGCTGCCCAGTCTGCTACTTCCTTGCTGGGTGGCCCTGGGTATATTGTTCAACCTCTCTGTGCCTCAGTTTCTTCATCTATAAAATGGAGACCATACAGTGCCTACTTCAAAGGGCTGCTGAGAAGACCAAGTTCCTACTAAAGATGTGCTTGGAACATTGCTTGCTTCATAGTAAGCACACAGGAATGTGAACAGTCCTTTTTATTATTTTAGAAAAGATGGATAATATATTTCCTTTTATTTATTTGGTTAGTTGCTTGGAAACAGTTCTGTTTACCTTAGATTGACTTTGTCCATAGGGTGTTTACCAAGCTGGATGATTTGGGAAGGGTATTGTGTAACACAGATTCAGTCATTTAATCAACAAATGTTTCTTGAACATCTACCACATACATGCCAGGCACTGTGCTAGGAGTTGGGATAGAGCGGTGAACGACACAGAAAGGAAAAATCATCCAAGCTGCCACAGGAAGCTTCCATATTCTAGTGCAGTCACACAAACAATAAACAAAATAAATCATTAAAATACTGGGCAATTCAAAAGAATTAAAAACTTAAATAATTATTAATCGGTGACTAAATACAATTAAATACATCACATAGTCAAAGACAATTTGTTAAGGAACTAACATAGCAATTACAACATAACAGATCTTCTACATGTAGCCACCGGAACAAACAGAGGACACGGGGCACCCAGCCATCCTGGAGCTGGCATTGTCCCAGATCCTCTATTGCAGCCAGGGTTGAAGGGCAATCACACATTTCTTTATTTCTCCAAAGCTGCAAAGAAGAATTGGCACCGACACCAAGTTCTTAATCCGTGCCCATGCATGTTGTAATAAAAGTTTGGAAGCAGTCAGTTCTTTTTTTTTTTTTTAAAGATATTATATTCTTATTATGTAACTGCTACACTTCCACTTTTTTTAAAAAATTAATTAATTTATTTATTTTTGGCTGTGTTGGGTCTTCGTTTCTGTGTGAGGGCTTTCTCCAGTTGCAGCGAGCGTGGGTCACTCTTCATCGCGGTGCACGGGCCTCTCACTGTCGTGGCCTCTCTTGCTGCGGAGCACAGGCTCCAGACGCGCAGGCTCAGTAGCTGTGGCTCACGGGCTTAGTTGCTCCGCGGCATGTGGGATCTTCCCAGACCAGGGCTCGAACCCGTGTTCCCTGCATTGGCAGGCAGATTCTTAACCACTGCGCCACCAGGGAAGCCCAGTCAGTTCTTTTTAAATCACCCTGTAGATAACATGCTAGTTGGGGACAAGCAGGGCAGAGGGATGGGGGTCGGGGGGTCAGGGAGGGCACACTGAGAAGATGACATTAAGCAGAGCCTGATGGAGGTAAGGGAGCGATCCATGAGGTAATTTGGGGTCTGTGCCTTCATTGTTTTTCCTCCTAATTTTTTTTATTGTGGTAAAATACACAACACATAAAATTTACCATCTTAACCATTTTAAAGTGCACAATTCAGCGGTATTAAGTACATTCATATTGTGCAACCATCACCACCATCCATCTCTAGAACTCTTTTCATCTCGCAAAACAGAAACTCTGTACCCATTAAACAAGAACTCCCCATTCTCCCCTCCTCCCAGCCCGTGGCAACCACCATATTCTAAGTATCTCATTTAAGTGGAATCATACAGTATTTGCCTTTTTGTGACTGGCTTATTTCACTCAGCATAATGTCCTCAAGGTTCATCCACATTATGGCATGTGTCAGAACTTCCTTCTTAAGGCTGAATAATATTCTATTGTATGGACATACCACATATTTCTTATCTATTCATCCACTGATAGACACTTGGGTTACTTCTACCTTTTGGCTACCATGAATAATGCTACCATTAACATATGTATACAAACATCTCATTGAGTCTCTGCTCTCTTTCTTGTATTTACCCCAAAGTGGGATTGCTGGATCATATGGTAATTCCAATAAAAATTTATTAAGGAACCGCTTTATCTGCATCATTTTACATTCCCACTAACAATGCATAATGGGTCCAATTCTTCCACATCCTCACCAATACTTGTTATTTTCTATTTTTTGATAGTATCCATCTTTATGGATGTGAGGTAGTCTGTGCCTTCATTTTTATTTTATGTAACAGATTTATGAAAATATAAATCACATACCATACAATTCACTCATTTAAAGTATGCAATTCAATGGTTTTTAGTATATTCACAGACAGGTTCAACCGTCACCACGATCAATTTTACAACATCTTCATTATCGCCCAAAGAATCCCCATACCTTTTAGCTATCACCACCATTCCCTCAGCCTCCTGGCCCTAGGCAAGCACTAATCTACTTTCTATCTCTATAGACTTTCCTATTGGGGACACTTCACATAAATGGAATCATACAATATGTGGTCTTTTGTGTCTGTCTTCTTGCACTTAGCAAGCTTTCAAGTTTTTCAGTTTTCAAGGTTCGTCCACGTTCGAGCATGTATCAGTCCTTCATTGCTTTTTATGGTGTGGCCTTCGTTTCTGCATTGAACTTCTGTTGCACTTTTGAGAGCATGGATTCCAGACCTCTCCCACAGCCTACCCATTCATGGACTGGTGGAAAGGAAGGGTGTGAGAACAGCAAGGCAGTATGATGTTGTGGAAAGTTGTAAATGTCCTCAGCTCTGCTCTTTAGCAGCTGTTGACCAAAACCAAGTGACCTAACCTCTGAGACAGTTTCCTCCCCTGAAAGATAGGGGTGGTAATAGTCTATGCTCATTCCATTTGTTGTGAAGATTAAAGATATAATAATATATTTAAGGTACGTGGTAGGCACTCATGAGGCTTTCATAAGGACCGTGGATCTGCAGACACCCAGGTGTGGCAGCTAAGGATAGAGGTAACGCTGTCCTGCAGGCTGCACACCATGGCAGGAGAGATTTCCCATCACCCTTCCTCTGTAAGCTCCATTTTCATTCAGAAAGTCACCCCTGGGTGTGACAGACCCAGGTGTGGTGATAGGAAAGCCCTCAATCTAGGAAATACGCTTCCCACTCCTCAAATATATGACCAAAGAGAAACTGCCTTTAAACATCCCTACTCTTCCCCCCAAAATTCTCCTAAAGTGCCAAATACCCAGGCTACCCTTCCCTCTTCTCCCCTCCCCAGTTACTCTCTGGCTCTCACTCTCTCACCCCACTCTCTCCAGCAAAGCACAGAATGTTCCCCATCTATTGTTTTTGCCTTCGATCTTGAGACCAAACTCCCAAATCCAACAACCACCACCAAGACAAGAGCAATAGTTTTCCAAGGTTTGGATTTGCCCAACAATAGGCCTCTTTGCCCAGGAGGCAGGAGATTCTACAGCAAACACCTATCAGATTTCCTGTTTTATAGATTTCCTGGCTCACTTCTTCCACTTTTCAAAGAAGAGAGCAAGGCCCATCTAGCTGGTAAATTGCAGAGTTGGGCCAGGAACTCAGATCCCCTGAATTTTAATCCAGATGATATTGCATTAGTGAGAAGAACCCTTGCAAAGGAAGATTTTGAATCCAAAGCTATTACTGGAATCTTGCAGCTAATCCATAGTATCAGGATTTTGCTGATGTGGTTACACCAAATCCACTACTAAGAATAAACACATGTAATCCCTTTCTCTGGCCTCTGGCCTGACACATCCTTGTAAATTTCCCCCAGGGGATTCTAACCTGCATCCAGGAGTGAGAACCACTGCTGCAGGTAAATTACCTGGCGTACATTTTGTTTTTGTTTTTCTTGACAGTTTAAAAAATATTACTAAAATCAGTCACCAGTATTGATCATTCACTTTGTGCCAAGGATCTATTTAATAGGATACATGGTATTTAATATTATTTAATCCTCACAGGAGCCCTCTGGGATGGGCCCTAACTGTCCCCACCACTGCACCACCAGGGAAGCCCCCCATATTCTTAATAACAATGTATATTAGCCATATGTTGAGCATTCACAATACTAATAATAGTTATTTAGTGATCACTTTGTTTTTTCAGCCAGACACTATTCCGGTTCATTTAATCCTTACAAAAACCCTATGGGGTGGTTACTAACATGACTGTTTCCATTTTATTGCCAAGCAAACTGAGTCACAGAGAGATTAAGCAACCACCACAAGGTCATACAGCTGATAAACGGGAAACTTAATCCAATCCGGTGCCGTGAGCCTTCCAGACATTTGTGGATTTACCTAAATCCTACAAAAGCATTCTGCTTTCTATAATGGCAAAGAAGGATGCCAAACAGTCAGATGATGGAATGAAACTAATGGTTGGAAGCATCTATTTACATAATCTTAAATTGGGGATTTGAACTTTGGGGGCAGACCAGTTCATAAAGGAAATCGTTTTTTATTTTACTTTTCATTTCGGTAGAATAGTAGGGGATCTTCGAGCATTTCAACAGAAGGCACATCCTAGTTGTGCACTTTTGCAACTTTTAAATGAAAAGATATGTATGGGACTTCCCGGTGGCGCAGTGGTTAAGAATCTGCCTGCCAATGCAGGGAACACGGGTTCGAGCCCTGGTCCGGGAAGATCCCACATGCCGCATAGCACCTAAGCCCATGCGCCACAACTACTAAGTCTGAGCTCTAGAGCCCGCGAGCCACAACTACTGAGCCTGCATGCCACAGCTACTGAAGCCCGTGCGCCTAGAGCCCGTGCTCTGCAAGGAGAAGCCACCGCAATGAGAAGCCCACACACCGCCACGAAGAGTAGCCCCAGCTCGCTGCAACTAGAGAAAGCCCGCGCACAGCAACAAAGACCCAGTTCAGCCTAAATAAATAAATAAAATAAAGATATGTATGAAAGTTGATGTCATCCTAACATCCCCACCCACTGGTGAGTCTTAAAAATAGAACTGATGAAAGTAATATCAAGGCATGAAGTCACTAGATTTCTTTTAATCAAATTTTTATTTCTTCTGCAGGTTAAAATGGAGAAGGAACTAAAGTTTGGGGAGATATGAGAGAAAAAGTTAAAATGAAAATGACACCTTAGATTTCCAGAGAGTATATTTCTTCTTAAAGAGGCATGGTAATATCAAAGCAATGACCTCATTTAGAATTATCCCTGAGGCATAATCATTCTCATTTTAAAAGTAGGGAAAATGAAGCACAAAGATTACATCACCCATCAAAAGTTCCAAAGTGACTTGGTGGCATTAAGTATAAACTGGTGCAATGTTTTTGGATGACAGTATGGTGATCACTTTCTAAACTTAATATATTTATATCCTTTGACCCAGCAATTCCACTTCTAGGAATTTATCCTGTAGGAATACTTTCTATAAGTAAGCAAGAATATACCTACAGAATGTCTGTGGATGCATTATGCGTAATACAAGCCAAATATCCATTCATTGGGATTTGTTTTTAAAAAGTATGATACAGATCCATCATTTTTATGGAACCACAAAAATGAGATAGATCTCTGTATATGTGGCATAAAGAGATGTCAATGATATATTGCCAAGTGAAGAGAAAAGCAAGTTACAGTATACTATATATAATGTGGTTCATGTTTATAAATATATGTGTGTGTATATATACTTATGTATTAATAGGCAGATGAAGAAACTCTATGAGCTGACATACTAAACAGTGGTTGTCTCTGGAAAATGTTACTGAAAATTTGCCCTTATATGATAGATTATGTTTGTTAGTCACAAAGGGTCACACTTAATGCCAGAACCCACCTCCTGAGCCGTCGGCTACAGTGTCCTCTGCACCTGGGTGCCCTCTTTTGGGGCCAAGCCCTTCACTGCTCCTCATCTGTAGATGGGCAGGGAGTTTGGAAGGAGGGAGAGAAAAACGTCCTCATCCTTATCCACTCACCCCTGGCTTCCTGCTCTGATGGAAATGTCTCCCAGAAACATGGTTGTAGATCCTGCAGCCTTCGGATTGAGGACCCAGACTCTCCTACCCTCAACCCTCCCTTATTCCAGTGGCCTGTGGTCATTTCGGCTAGTGTGCAGGGCAGGAGGCATGGCCAGACGCTGCCCACTGTCCAGCCTGGGGCTCCTGGTACCCGGATGGGAAGCTTTGCAGGGGGTCAGCGAGGCTTACTGGACCCACAGCTTAAGGTAACTGGACACCATGGCAGGAGATGACCAGAGGTTCCCTGGCATCAGGCAGACCTGGGTTCAAATCCCTGGTCTCTGGCCTTCCTGGCTGGGTGACCTGTGTGAGTCAAGTAACCTCCCAGCTCCAGTTTCCTCATCTGTACAACGGAGAGAATATCTTCTCTCTGGGAGAGCAGGTATGAAGGCTACATGGAAACACAGGGCCTGGCACGCGGTACATGCTCGCTAACTCATGGCTACTCCTGAGCTCCGGACAGGCTTCTCTGCTCTAAGAGCTAAGTTCCAGCAGCATCCTAAGGTCACAAGCAGGTGGTATGGCCAAGATAAGGTGCTTATTTTAAGAATATCCTTAAAACCCAATCCTAATAGTTAAGATTTGTCATTACAATCTAAACTTAAAATACTAGATTTAAAATCAAGGAAAGAAATTTCTCTGGTTTCTATCCCACCTCTACCCCAGGCTTTTATCTTTTCCCTCCAGAAGCAAATGCCCTTCTAAGAAACTCATTAAGGGAAAGGAAGATTGATGTTCACTATGTTACAGTGTCTTCTTTACGAGAGAAAAATCAGCTCCAGTAATTAGTGCTTCCAAGAAACTTTTTGAAATCTGAAGGCAATAAACAATGTAATGATCCTATTTCCTTCATTGCTATGGCTTCTAGGAAGCTCAGAACCACATTTCTATTTATTGTAGGAACATTTTTGAGGTTATTATTCACATTGCATAATGTATTAGGGAAGGGCCCAGTATTTCCTGAACAGCCGGACTGTCTTTTTCCTTATGGACACTATGAATTATGCAACAGGCCTTATTTCCCTCTTTACTTTGTCCCTAAGAAATCTCTAGCAAGTATAGGCCTTGGAGTAAGTATTTTGCTTACTGCATTCAATGGCTTTCTATTTTCTCTACTCTTAATTTTTCCTTAATCCAATTACCACATTTACCTAAAAATGTTATATTATATGTGTTTCTGTAAGCAGCTACAAACTACTCTTGGACTGAGGTAGGGAACAAACAGGTGAGCAAACAAAAGTAAACAATCTATCTCCTTTGACAGGTCAGCCTCCCCCACCCTTTTCTTTAAAATATCAAGAAGTGATAAAGTCATTCAAAGAGTATTTACACAAATATACAATATACACACACATTTAAAAATTGCAGTCTGATGTTGTGTATATATATATATATATATATATGTAATCTGATGTAGTATATATAATAAATGTAATCTGATGTTATGGGAACAGTTTCTATGTTTTCTTTCTCCTTACACTAGATTTCCAAATAAAATATGAATAGTCAGTTACAAAGCACATTTGAAAACAATTACCAATTATATGAAGCTAAAAATATGCTATTAATCAAGAAGGGATTTTTGACCACATCTCAAAAATGGCTCTGGCATCTTCTTTTGGATTATATTAGCTGTAATTCTTGTCACACATGTTTTTAAAAATAATTCCTGCAACTGTCCCAATGGATAGAGACTTCAGGATAACTTCACACTGTTTCTGTCCTAGAGGAAAATCCTGTTCAGGACGGCCTCTGGCTCAGTGTAACATGAGACAGGCTATAAATGACCATGGTTCTACCCTGACAGCTGATGCTTCTCTCCCTCAGACCTCCTGTCTGCACCAAGGTTGCTCCAAGAAATGAACTTGGCAAAATTCATTCATACTATAAATACCAGAGCACGATATGGATAAAATGGCATCGACTTAACAATTATATTATGTTTGTTTGCTGGATTTGTACGGATGAGTTTGCAGTTTTCTTACATGAAGGTGAAACCCATTTTTATTTGCAATCACTCCACTTTTTTTCTTTACCGCAAATCTAAAGGAGAACTACATGTGTTTACTATTAATTTTCAAACTGCTTCATCAGAGCTCTTTGGGGTCTAATTACAGTGTCACCTTGGCTGGGGGGGATTGATTTTTGAAACCGCTACACTACCCAGGTTTATAAGGTTTAAAACAGGAAGTGACTCCATACGTGAACTTAACAAAATGATTCAGCTTGGTGACCCCTGAAGGGGACAAAAAGTTCTACTTCACTTGATGGGCAGCACGTTGTACCCTGCTCCTGGCAATTCAGCCCTTACCCGAGGGCTTCAGCCAATGCAAACACCAACAGCACGAAACCATAGGTCATAAGAAATTGGACAAGCCGTATGTCATGTTCAGGAGGATTCCTGAGAGGTTTGGGTCTGATGGTAGAATCCAAAAGAGTGTCTTGTCTCTCTGCAACTCTCCTCCCATATGTGTCAGAACACGGGACAGAGAAAGGGCGTGCCTGCGCCCCAGCCCTAGGCCCTCCTCGGCTGTGTGACCTTGGCAAGCCCTCGACCTTCCAGGGCCTAACTTATTCATCTACAAAATGAAACCCAGAGCTGCATCCACCAAATATGTACAGACCGCCTGCTCTATACCAGGCTCTGTGCTAGGTGTGGGGACATCATGATGAATAAGACACACAGTCCCCACATGGAACCCCATGGAACTTAAGAGTCTAGTGGAGGAAATCAATACAAAATTGTTTGAGGCACAGAGATATTTTAATAACGACAATAACCGACATGTATGGGAACTATGTGCCAGGACTCATTCCAAAGATCATCTCTTGCAATCCTTTAACAACTGTATGAGACAGGACTATTATTATTCCCATTTTGCACATGGGAATACTGAGGCTCAATGAACTTAACTAGATCAGGGTCACACAGATAAAAGTAAAAGGATTCCAAGGGCAACTCTGGCCAACTCCAAAGCCCAGTCCTTTACCAACTGTGCTGTATTGACTTCTTTCCAAACTGACCACAGATCTGGGGATGGTGTTTAGAACTGACGTTTTTCCTGAAGACCATTTCACAGTCTCATCATAAATGGGAAATTTACCCCTGAGTTCACATTGCGGCATTTACTGATAACCTCATCTTTTTTGGAAAGCACTGTTCCTTCTGGAACCCTCAGAAGGTGGAAAAGCAGCAAGGGACATGGGCAGCAGGTGGCCGAGGTGGGACCTCTTTCACTTTGCCCTCCACTGCTAGCTGGATCACAGAGTTAAATCCAGCCTGCGCTCCCTTCTACACAGCAAGCCAAACCAATCAGCAAACCAAGGGCAAATCAACTCAAAAAAATAAGTAACAACAGAAATAAATAGGCATGCTGCACTTTTCCTGACCTTTACACTGATTACAGCCCTGATTGTCTTCCAATTTTAAGTGAAATGAACCGGCAGTTGTACACAGACAAGCCTGCCAAACAGTTACAGCTCAAATTGCTTCTTAACAAGGGACACCAAGACGGCCAATTTGATGAGCTCCTGCTCTGTACCAGGCTCTGTCTGTATGTGGACTCATACAAGCCTCAGAACTCCATCCATTCATTCATTCCCTCATTTATTCATTTAACCAAAATTTATTTGGTGCTCGCTTTGTGCCAGCACTGCATGAGGACGAGGGCTTCGTCCACATGGAGCTTACACTTTAGTGAGGAAGGCATGTAACTGCAAAGTCAGCAAATAACGGAAGTACAATCATGCATCAGTAGGACACTCGGGCCTAGAGGACTCTACATTTTAAAGAGAACACAAACCACTGGGGATCTAGCACCTCCTTAGGGTCGCAACTCTGGCTGACCATTAGAACTGGGGAAACTTAACAGTAACATGGACGCCCAGGGCCCATCCCCATGAAGTTGGAATTTCTGGAGATGAGGCACTGGTATTTTTTTATCTTGTAATTTTGAATTTACAGAAAAGTTGCAATAGTCATCCAAAGAACCCTCAGATTCACCATTGTTTATACTTGATCATTTTTTCTCTGTGTGTATATATATATGTGTGCATGTGTTTTATAAATTATATTTTTCTGAATCATTGGGGATTAAGCTGCATATCATATCCCTTGATCCCTAAAACCTTCATCATGCATCTTAAGAATGAAGAGGTTTCTGATATAGCCCAAGAACATTGATCAAAATCAGGAAACTTAATAGTGCTACATACCACTGTCTAATATAAAGCCCATACTCAAAGTTTGTTAACTGTCTCAATAATGTCTTTTATAGCATTTTTCCCCATCCGAGATTCAATCTAAGGTCATGCACAGCATTCAGCTGTCACATCTCTTTGGTCTCCTTTAATCTTTTTGGCTTCCTTGACACTGGCATTTTTGAAGAGTCCAAATCAGTTACTTTGGAGTGTTTCCTCAATTTGGGTGGATCTGATGTTTCCTCACGATTAGATTCAAGTTGTGCATTTTTTACAGGAGTTGTGCATAAGCGTCTGTGATGAGTGTCTTCCTCAGTACATCATACCGGAAGGCATGTGATGTCAGTTTGTCCCGTTATTGGTGACATTAATCTCCAACACTTGGTTAAGGCGGCTCTGCCAGGCTTCTCTCATGCAAAGTTACTATTTTCCCCTGTGTGTTAAAGGCTCTGCCTTGTGAAGAGATATTTTCAGACTATGAATATCATGTTCCTCATGAAACGTCCACGCAGTGGTTTAGCATCTATTGATGACTGTTGCCTGAGCCAATTAATTCACTAACATGGTTATAAAATGGTGACTTAAATTTCATTATACTGCTAAATGTATTAGTTGGCATTCTAATGTGGGAGGAAAGCTTCCTCTTCTCTCACATTTATTTGTTTATTTGTTTCTTTATTTGGTATCCATATGGACATTTGGATTTTTTTTTTTTTAGTCAATGAGTTCATTACAGTCACTGTTGATTTTCATGCTTAAATTCTGATGTTAATTTTGATGCTTAAATTGTCCCAGATTTGCCCAGTGAGACTCCCTTCAAGCTGGAGCCTGTATTCTTTTCCCATGTTCCCATCAATTTTTTGAGCCTTCTTTATTTTCTGGCAAAAGACATTCTAAGCTCTTCTACTTTCCTTGCCCCAGCCCTGGAATTGACCATTTCTCAAAAAAAACAAAACAAAACAAAAACCCAACCTAATTCCATTTAGAATGAGGGGTACTTAGAAACCAAGATCTGGGCACTAGGAATGCTCATTGCTTCTAGGTTTTCAGTCAATAGCATTAGTATTTTTAGAAAGCTCCTGAGGTGATTCAAATATGCAGCCAATATTGAGAACAACTGTTTATGAAGAAGGGGCCTAACCATTACTTAAGCCGATGACTACGGGTAGGAAAGGGGGAGAAGAAACTGTAGGAGCTGTGGAGTAGTGAATCAATGCAGTGTGCTTCAAACCATGGGCCAAGACACATTAGTGGGCCATGAAATAAATTTACTGAGTCATGTCCAGCATTAACAAAATTAAAAACTCAAAAGACTAGAAAATACCAAAGGGTATTACATATAAGGTAATTTTTAAATAAAACTTTTGTTTTAGCTAGGTATATATGAAACCATCTGTGCATTCATATGTACTAAATTGTGACATAAAACTATTTCTTACTGGTTCACAGTCCAAAAGGATTGAGAATCTGTCCTAAAGGAGAGTGCTTGCTTTTCTCTCTTCTCTTAGACAAGAGTGGGTGCTTCCACCACCCAAGCCCTAAGACAAGGGAGGGAAGAGCCAAGAGAACAACTCGAAGAGAATGGGGGCGCTTCATCATCTGGTTGGTCATCTCCTTTAAGGGCAAATTTACAGTACACCTCATTCTACTGTGCCTGTTAGAGCAGATTCAGTGTGAACTGGGGACACGCTGGGGTGGGGCAGTGGAGAAGCCTGCGTGTCCACCGCTGGTTTCCTCTGCGTCAGGTGGACGCTGGGAGGTAACCTGAACTATCTTTCCATTGCCCCACCCGAGAGGGCTGGCCACTGGGTAAGGAGACCCCAGGAGCAAAAGGCTGGGAGTGGACTGGCAGAGGTGGGGTCCGGGTGGTGGTAGAAAAGGGAGAGACAGAGCCAGATCCCTACAGGGGGTTCTGCCACGTGTTGTCTCCCCTGAGGAAGAGCTCATATGAAACACAGGAGTCAGTGAGCCAGCAAGGGGATGCCTGCCCACAAGACATGGGTGGCCACGCAGTCTCAGCCAGAGAAGCGGCAGCAGCCAAGAGAGGGTCACAACAGGAAGTGCAGAGAAGATGCCCCTCGGATCTGCCTCCCTCCCACCCAAACCCACCAAAGGAGCAAGTGGCTTTGAAGAGGAAAGGGTGGACGTGTGAAAGATCAGACAATTCTTTCCCCCACTCCCAACCCCACTGAGGCAGAGCAGAGGCGGGTGAGTAAGCATGAAATTGGATCTGAGATTGAGATTTTTAAGTAGACTGGACTTTATGAAATCAGAACATACTTAAAAGACATGAAATCTAACCAATATGCCGAGCAGGAACTGGAAAGAGATTCGAGAGAACAGGGTTGAAGACAGTTTCTGGGCAGAAAAGAAAACTTTTGTTTAGACTCCACCACGCTGAGATTGCTCAATATTTTTCCTTTTCCCTTTAGGCAGGGCAACTTGGGAAGGCCCCTCTGAGGCGGTAATGTCCCCAGGCCTGGAGGGTGAGAAGAAATGGCCATACAGGAGCTGGGAAAGGATGATTTGGCAGGAAAAGAATAGAAAGTGCAGAGTCCCAGAGGTGAGGAAGGCATTGGCATATGGCAGAATGAGAGAGACTGGAGGAGCTGCAGCCTAGTGAAGGCGAACAGGGACGGGGAGGGTGGGGAGGTCAGAGCACGGATGGTGAGAGTGCGATGGCCTGTACGCTGCCGAGGTAGCTATGATCATTTTTTTTCCATTGGTTTTCATAATTGTAAAGTACTGCACTTATTTAAAAGATTCCAACAGTGCAAGATTCCCCTAGCCCTAATTCCTAAAGGAAACTACCATTAAAGTATTCTTCCAGGCTGTTTAGACATCTCTCTGTTTCCCTGTATATATTTTTAATATGAATGAAAATTTATGGTTCTGCAACTTTTTTCCACTTGTTAATATACCATGAATCTCATTCCATGTTGTTGGTTAAATAAGTGATGCTAAATTCATATCACACAGCCATTAAACGTCATGATGGGGCTTCCCTGGTGGCGCAGTGGTTAAGAACCCACCTGCCAATGCAGGGGACACAGGTTCGAGCCCCGGTCCGGGAAGATCCCACATGCCGCAGAGCAACTAAGCCCATGCGCCACAACTACTGAGCCTGTGCTCTAGAGCCTGCAAGCCACAACTACTACGCCCATGTGCCACAATTACCGAAGCCCGCGCGTCTAGAGCCCATGCACCGCAATGAAGAGCAGCCCCCACTCGCCACAATCAGAGAAAGCCCGCGCACAGCAACGAAGACCCAAGGCAGCAAAAAAAAAAAAGTCATGATGCCACTCTCTAGTGCTGACCGAATGACGTTCTGAGTATGTTTAGTGACAGGGTAGATGATATAACAGAATATACAGAGGTACTTGTAACAGAATGTAAAAACCCATTTTTAATAATATATGAATATATTTTTTTTGCATCTTTTTGTACTGAAAAAGTATAGCAGGATGTGCACCAAAATTTTAACAGTGGTGAGATTTCTGATTTTCACCCCCCTTTTATTTTTTGTTTGTCTAATTTTCCTACCACAAATATGTAGTAACTTAAAGTTTAAAAATAAAGAAGGGAAGCAAATAGGACAAAATTGTGACACTTGCACATGACAGGTGATGGGTGCTTGTTCTCTTATTCTTAATACTTCAATGTGTGTATGTTTTTAATTTTTCAGAAAAGGGGAGCGGATGGCATAAAACACCGCTTGAGTTCAGACACACAATCAACAGCTTAGAAGAAAAACTACCCATCACATTGATGGGCACTGTGACTCCAAAATGATGAGTTATTCTTGTTGTCTTGCAGCTAAAAAAAGAGACCTGCAGACGTGGGATGACACTGAATGTGTCCCTGAGTGAGGGGAATGCCATGTCAATTATACTGTCATTCCAAAGCTGAATCTTAACATGCTGCCACCTCCCCTACCCCCAATGGAGTCCCGTGCAGATATAGGGACCTTATAAAACCTCAGAGGGCTTCCTTCTTGAGCCTGGGGTAAGACTCAGGCTTTTCCTGAATAAACCAAGGGCTGTGAATCAAACAACTCACCTTTCTGCTCTTGCTTGGCCCAGAAAATTTTGACTCGCTGGCGGATGTGCTTGTCCTCACGCAGTTTCTTCTGCCACTGACGCAATTCTTGAATCTCAGGATCACAGCGAACCTGGAAAATTCCCCCAAAGCTTTAATTCTCTTTCTACATACTTTTACACGTTAGCTTGTAACCCTGCAAGGAAAATCCTTTACAAACCACCTGGATGTACTTTTGATTCTAAATGAATCATTGTTCTAAACGAATTATCTATACTCCTAAAGCTTATATAATATTTGAAAGTAAATGAGGTTGGATGAAGGTTTGCTACACTAATGGTAGGCTGAGAGCTTTCTAGATCTGTGCTGTCCAATAGAAACATAATGAAATCACATGTGAAATTTTAAATTTCCTTGCAGTCTCATCTTATTATTTTTTTAAATATTCATTTATTGAAGTATAATTGACATGCAATATTATGTTAGTTTCAGGTGTACAACATAGTGATTTGACATTTAAATACATTATGAAATGATCACCATAATACGCCTAGAAACCATCTGTCGCCATACAAAATTATTACAGTATTACTGACTATACTCTTTATGCTGTATAGTACATCCCCGTGACTAATTTATTTTATAACCGGAAGTTTGTACTTCTTAATCCCCATCACATATTTTGCCCATCCCCCCCCTCACCTCCCCTCTGCAAATGCCAGTTTGTTCTCTGTATCTGTGAGTCTGTTTCTGTTTTGTTTGTTCATTTGTTTTTTTAGATTCCACATATAAGTGAAATCATACCGTATTTGTCTTTTTTGTCTGACTTATTTCACTTAGCCTAATACCCTCTAGATCCTTCCATGTTGTCACAAATGGCAAGATTTCATTCTTTTTTTATGGCTGAGTAATATTGGCATACCTTGGAGATATTTCAGGTTCAGTTCTAAACCACTGCAATAAAGGAAATATTGAAATAAAGCGAGTGGCACAAATTTTTTGGTTCCCCAGTGCATATAAAAGCTATGTTTACACTATATTGTAGTCTATTAAGTGTGCAACATTATGTCTAAAAATACCAATGTACATCCCTTAATTAAAAAATACAAAACAAAAAAACAATTACAATAATAATGTCAAAAGATCACTGATCACAGATCACCATAACAAATAATAATGAAAAAGTTTGAAATATTGCAAGAATTACCAAAATGTGACACAGAGACAGAAGAGATATATATTCCACATCTTTATTCATTAATCTATTAATGGACACTTCAGCTGCTTCCATATCTTGGCCATTGTAAATAATGCTGCAGTGAACACAGTTCCCCAACCAGGGATGGAACCCCCAGCCCTCGGCAGTGAAAGCGTGGAGCCCTAACCACTGGACTGCCAGGGAATTCCCATATCTTTTTTTAAAAAATATTTATTTATTTTATTATTGGCTGTGTCAGGGCTTAGTTGCGGCCCGCGGGATCTTTCATTGCGGTGCGCGGGCTCTCTAACTGTGGTGCGCAGGCTCCAGGGCGCATGGGCTCTGTAGTTGTGGTGTGCGGGCTTAGTTGCACTACAGCACGTGGGTTCTTAGCTTCCCGACCAGGGAGCGAAACCGCATCCCCTGCATTGGAAGGTGGATTCTTAACCACTCTACCACCAGGGAAGTCCCTCCCATATCTTTCTGAATTAATGTTTTTGTTTTCTTAGGGTAAATACCCAGAAGTGGAATTGTTGGATTATATGGTAGTTCTATTGCAATCTTGTTTTAAAAAGTGAAAATAAAGTGGCAGGATTATTTTTAAGAGTATATCTTACTTAACCTAAAAGATACAAAATAATATAATTTCAACATGTAATCAGTATAAAATATAATTTATGAGATATTTTACTTTCTGTTTTCTATACCAAGGCTTCAACCTCTGGTATGTATTTTATACTTACAGAGCATCTTAATCTGGACTAGACACATTTTAAGTGCTCAGAAGCCACACAGAGCTGGTGGCTATTGTACAGGACAGCAGAGTTCTGGATTAATCACAGGTAATGCATTAACCACAGTTCCATTTGATTGACTGAGTGCCTACTGTATACTGCACTTCGTGCTAGACATTGAGAATAAAGAGATAATTAATGGTAATTGTAATAATGATTATTGTTATTATTTTTAAATTACTAATATAACATATTTATTGAACACTTATGTCCCAGGCATTGTTTAAATGTTTTACAAATTTTAACTATCAAAACCAGGCAGAAATGATTATCTCCATTTTACAGATAAGGAAACCGAGTTTAAGTGGCTTGCCGAGTCTTGGAGCTAGGAAATGGTGGATTCAAATGTAGGCAGACTGTTCCAACTTCCCTTGAGGGACTTAAGAGTCTGGTATGAAGGGACCTTCAAGATGGCGGAGGAGTAAGACGTGGAGATCACCTTCCTCCCCAAAAATACATCAAAAATACATCTACATGTGGAACAACTCCTACAGAACACCAACTGAACGCTGGCAGAAGACCTCAGACTTCCCAAAAGGCAAGAAAATCCCCACATACCTGGGTAGGGCAAAAGAAAAAAGAAAAAACAGAGACAAAAGAATAGAGACGGGACCTGCACCTCTGGGAGGGAGCTGTGAAGGAGGAAAAGTTTCCACACACTAGGAAGCCCCTTCACTGGTGGAGACAGGGGGTTGGGGGAAAGCATCGGAGCCACGGAGGAGAGCGCAGCAACAGGCGTGCAGAGGGCAAAGCAGAGAGATTCCCGCACAGACAGGATCGGTGCCGACCGGCACTCACCAGCCTGAGAGGCTTGCCTGCTCCCCGGATGGGATGGGCGGGGGCTGAGAGCTGAGGCTCGGGCTTCAGTCGGATCCCAGGGAGAGGACTGGGGTTGGTGAACACAGCCTGAAGGGGGCTAGTGCACCACAGCTAGCTGGGAGGGAGTCCAGGAAAAAGTCTGGACCTGCCTAAGAGGCAAGAGACCATTGTTTCAGGGTGCGTGATGAGAGGGGATTCCTTCCCCATGTGCCCACAAAAGGCAGAGCACTGCCTAAGCGAGCTCCAGAGACAGGCGCAAGCCGCGTCTATCAGCTCAGACCCCATAGATGGGCATGAAATGCTAACGCTGCTGCTGATCAGCTCAGACCCCAGAGATGGGCATGAAATGCTAACGCTGCTGCTGCTGCCACCAAGAAGCCCGTGTGCAAGCACAGGTCACTATCCACACCTCCCCCCCCCCCGCCACCACGTGGGAGCCTGTGCAGCCCGCCACTGCCAGGGTCCCGTGATCCAGGGACAACTTCCCTGGGAGAACACACGGCGTGCCTCAGGCTGTTGCAACGTAATGCTAGCCTCTGCCACCACAGGCTCAACCCGCATTCCAATTATTACTACCCTACCCCTCCCTCCCCCTGGCCTGAGAGAGCAAGAGTGCCCTAATCGGCTGATGCTTTAACCCCGTCTTGCCCGGGCAGGGAACAGATGCCTGAGGGCGACCTACACACAGACGCGGGGCCAAAACCAAAGCTGAACCCCAGGAGCTGTGCAAACAAAGACGAGAAAGGGAAATCTCTCCATGCAGCCTCAGGAGCAGATTAAATCCCAACAATCAACTTGACGTATCCTGCATCTATGGAATACCTGAATAGACGACGAATCGTCCCAAAATTGAGGCGGTGGACTTTGGGAGAAACTGTAGACTTGGGTTTGCTGTCTGCGACTGATTTGTTTCTGATTTTTATGTTTATCTTAGTTTAGTTTTTAGCACTTGTTATCACTGGTGGATTAGTTTATTGGTTTGGTTGCTCTCCTCTTTTTTAAAATTATTTTTGTATTTTAATAATTTCTTTTAATTTATTTATCTTTTTTTTTTTCTTTCTTTTTTTTTCTCCCTTTTCTTCTGAGCTCTGTGGACGACAGGGTCTTGGTGCTCCAGCCTGGTGTCAGGCCTGAGCCTCTAAGGTGGGAGAGCTGAATTCAGGACATTGGACCACCAGAGACCTCCTGGCCCCATGTAATATCAATCGGCAAGAGCTTCCCAAAGATCTCTATCTCAATGCTAAGACCCAGCTCCACCCAACGGCCAGCAAGCTCCAGTGCTGGATGCCCAAACAACGAGCAAGACAGAAACACACCACCACCCATTAGCAGAGAGGCTGCCTAAAATCATACTAAGTTCACAGACACCCCAAAACACACTACCAGATGCGGTCCTGCCCACCAGAAAGACAAGATCCAGCCTCATCCACCAGAACACAGGCACCAGTCCCCTCCACAAGGAAGCCTACACAAGCCACTGAACCAACCTTACCCACTGAGGGCAGACACCAAAAACAATGGGAACTACGAACCTGCAGCCTGTGAAAAAGAGACCCCAAACACAGTAAGTTAAACAAAATGAGAAAACAGAGACACACACAGCAGATGAAGGAGCAAGGTAAAAACCCACCAGACCAAACAAATGAAGAGGAAATAGACAGTCTACCTGAAAAAGAATTCAGAGTAATGATAGTAAAGGTGACCCAAAATCTTGGAAATAGAATGGACAAATACAAGAAAGGTTTAACAAGGACCTAGAAGAACTAAAGAGCAAACAAACAATGCTGAAAAACACAATAAATGAAATTAAAAATTCTCTAGAAGGAATCAATAGCAGAATAACTGAGGCAGAAGAACGGATAAGTGACCTGGAAGACAAAATAGTGGAAATAACTGCCACACAGTAGAATAAAGAGAAAAGAATGAAAAGAATTGAGGACAGTCTCAGAGACCTCTGGGACAACATTAAACGCACCAACATTTGAATTATAGGGGTCCCAGAAGAAGAAGAGAAAAAGAAAGGGACTGAGAAAATATTTGAAGGGATTATAGTTGAAAACTTCCCTAATATGGAAAAGGAAATAGTCAATCAAGTCCAGGAAGCACAGAAAGTCCCATACAGGATAACTCCAAGGAGAAACACACCAAGACACATATTAATCAAACTATCAAAAATTAAATACAAAGAAAACATATTAAAAGCTGCAAGGCAAAAGTAACAAATAACATACCCATAAATAACCCATAAGGTTAACAGCTGATCTTTCAGCAGAAACTCTGCGAGCCAGAAGGGAGTGGCAGGCATATTTAAAGTGATGAAAGGGAAAAACCTACAACCAAGATTGGGAAAAACCTACAACCAAGATTGCTCTACCCAACGAGGATTTCATTCAGATTCAATGGAGAAATTAGAACCTTTACAGACAAGCAAAAGTTAAGAGAATTCAGCACCACCAAACCAGCTTTACAACAAATACTAAAGGAATGTCTCTAGGCAGGAAACAAGAGAAGAAAAAGACCTACAAAAACAAACCCAAAACAATTAAGAAAATGGTAACAGGAACATACATATCGATAATTACCTTAAATGTAAATGGATTAAATGCTCCAACCAAAACACACAGACTGGCTGAATGGATACAAAAACAAGACCCGTATATATGCTGCCTACAAGAGACCCACTTCAGACCTAGGGACACATACAGACTGAAAATGAGGGGATGGAAAAAGATATTCCATGCAAATGGAAATCAAAAGAAAGCTGGAGTAGCAATACTCATATCAGATAAAATAGACTTTAAAGAATGTTACAAGAGACAAGGAAGCACACTACATAACGATCAAGGGATCAATCCAAGAAGAAGATATAACAATTATAAATATATATGCACCCAACATAGGAGCACCTCAATACATAAGGCAAATGCTAACAGCCATAAAAGGGGAAATCGACAGTAACACAATAATAGTAGGGGACTTTAACACCTCACTTTCACCAATGGACAGACCATCCAAAATGAAAATAAATAAGAAAACACAAGCTTTAAATGACACAGTAAGCCAGATGAACTTAATTGATATTTATAGGACATTCCATCCAAAAACAACACAATACACTTTCTTCTCGAGTGCTCATGGAACATTCTCCAGGATAGATCATATCTTGGGTCACAAATCAAGCCTTGGTAAAATTAAGAAAATTGAAATCATATCAAGTAACTTTTCCAACCACAATACTATAAGACTAGATATCAATTACAGGAAAAAAAACTGTAAAAAATACAAACACATGGAAGCTAAACAGTACACTACTAAATAACTAAGAGATCACTGAAGAATTCAAAGAGGAAATCAAAACATACCTAGAAACAAATGACAATGAAAACACGATGACCCAAAACCTATGGGATTCAGCAAAAGCAGTTCTAAGAGGGAAGCTTATAGCAATACAATCCTACCTCAAGAAACAAGAAAAATCTCAAGTAAACAACTTAACCTTACACTTAAAGCAATTAGAGAAAGAAGAACAAAAAAACCCCAAAGTTAGCAGAAGGAAAGAAATCATAAAGATCAGATCAGAAACAAATGAAAAAGAAATGAAGGAAAGAATAGCAAAGATCAGTAAAACTAAAAGCTGGTTCTTTGACAAGATAAACAAAGTTGATAAACCACTAGCCATACTCATCAAGAAAAAAAGGGAGAAGACTCAAATCAACAGAATTAGAAATGTAAAAGGAGAAGTAACAACTGACACTGCAGAAATACAAAGGATCATGAGAGATTACTACAAGCAAATATATGCCAATAAAATGGACAACCTGGAAGAAATGGACAAATTCTTAGAAAAGCACAACCTTCCAAAACTGAACCAGGAGGAAATACAAAATATAAACAGACCAATCACAAGCACTGAAATTGAAACTGTGATTAAAACTCTCCCAACAAACAAAAGCCCAGGACCAGATGGCTTCACAGGCGAATTCTATCAAAGATATAGAGAACAGCTAACACCCATCCTTCTCAAACTCTTCCAAAATATAGCAGAGGGAGGAACACTCCCAAACTCATTCTATGAGGCCACCACCACGCTGATACCCAAACCAGACAAAGATGTCACAAAAAAAGAAAACTACAGGCCAATATCACTGATGAACTTAAATGCAAAAATGCTCAACAAAATACTAGCAAACAGAATCCAATAGCACATTAAAAGGATCATACACCATGATCAAGTGGGGTTTATCCCAGGAATGCAAGGATTCTCCAATATACACAAATCAATCAATGTGATACACCATATTAACAAAATGAAGGATAAAAACCATATGATAATCTCAATAGATGCAGAAAAAACTTCTGACAAAATTCAACACCTGTTTATAATAAAAACTCTCCAGAAAGTAGGCATAGAGGGAATTTACCTCAACATAATAAAGCCCACATATGACAAACCCACAGCCAACATCATTCACAATGGTGAAAAACTGAAACCATTTCCACTAAGATCAGGAGCAAGACAAGGTTGCCCACTCTCACCATTATTATTCAACATAGTTTTGGAAGTTTTAGCTATGGTGATCAGAGAAGAAAAAAAAATAAAAGGAATCCAAATCAGAAAAGAAGAAGTAAAACTGTCACTGTTTGCAGATGACATGACACTATACATAGAGAATCCTAAAGATGCTACCAGAAAACTACTAGAGCTAATCAATGAATGTGGTAAAGTAGCAGGATACAAAATCAATGCACAGAAATCTCTTGCATTCCTATACACTAATGACGAAAAATCTGAAAGAGAAATTAAGGAAACACTCCCATTTACCACTGCAACAAAAAGAATAAAATACCTAGGAATAAACCTACCTAAGGAGACAAAAGACCCATATGCAGAAAACTGTAAGACAGTGATGAAAGAAATTAAAGATGATACAAACAGATGGAGAGATATAGCATGATTGGAAGAATCAACATTGTGAAATGACTATACTACCCAAAGCAATCTACAGATTCAATGCAATCCCTATCAAACTACCACTGGCATTTTTCACAGAACTAGAACAAAAAATTTCACAATTTGTATGGAAACACAAAAGACCCCGAATAGCCAAAGCAATCTTGAGAAAGAAAAACGGAGGTGGAGGAATCAGGCTCCCTGACTTCAGACTATACTACAAAGCTACAGTAATCAAGACAGTATGGTACTGGCACAAAAACAGAAATATAGATGAATGGAACAGTATAGAAGCCCGGTGATAAACCCACGCACATATGGTCACCTTATCTTTGATAAAGGAGGCAAGAATATACAATGGGGAAAAGACAGCCTCTTCAATAAGTGGTGCTGGGAAAAAAGGACAGCTCATGTAAAAGAATGAAATTAGAACACTTCCTAACACCACACATGAAAGTAAACTCAAAACGGATTAAAGACCTAAATGTAAGGCCAGACACTGTAAAACTCTTAGGGGAAAATATAGGCAGAACACTCTATGACATAAATCACAGCAAGATCCTTTTGATCCACCTCCTAGAGAAATGGAAATAAAAACAAAAATAAACAAATGGGACCTAATGAAACCTAAAAGCTTTTGCACAGCAAAGGAAACCATAAACAAAACGAAAAGACAACCCTCAGAATGGGAGAAAATATTTGCAAACGAAGCAACTAACAAAGGATTAATCTCCAAAATATACAAGCAGCTCATGCATCTCAATATCAAAACAACAAACAACCCAATCCAAAAATGGGCAGTAGGGCTTCCCTGGTGGTGCAGTGGTTGAGAGTCCACCTGCCGATGCAGGGGACACGGGTTCGTGCCCTGGTCCGGGAAGATCCCACATGCCGCAGAGCGGCTGGGCCCGTGAGCCATGGCCGCTGAGCCTGCGCGTCCGGAGCCTGTGCTCCGCAACGGGAGAGGCTGCAACAGTGAGAGGCCTGCGTACCATAAAAAAAAAAAAAAGGGCAGTAGACCTAAATAAACATTTCTCCAAAGAAGTTATACAGATTGCTAACAAACACATGAAAGGATGCTCAACATCACTAATCATTAGAGAAATGCAAATCAAAACTACAGTGAGATATCACCTCACACCAGTCAGAATGGCCATCATCAAAAAAATCTACAGGGCTTCCCTGGTGGCGCAGTGGTTGAGAGTCCACCTGCCGATGCAAGGGACATGGGTTTGTGCCCCGGTCCGGGAAGATCTCACGTGCCGCAGAGCGGCTGGGCCCGTGAGCCATGGCCGCTGAGCCTGCACGTCCAGAGCCTGTGCTCCGCAACGGGAGAGGCCACGACAGTGAGAGGCCTGCGTACCGCAAAAAAAAAAAAAAAAAAAAAAAAAAGTACAAACAATAAATGCTGGAGAGGGTGTGGAGAAAAGGGAACTCTCTTGCACTGTTGGTGGGAATGTAAATTGATACAGCCACTGTGGAGAACAGTATGGACGTTCCTTAAAAAACTAAAAATAGAACTACCACATGACCCAGGAATCTCACTACTGAGAGATTTCTTATATACCCTGAGAAAACCATAATTTTAAAAGAGTCATGTACCACAATGTTCATTGCATCACTATTTACAATAGCCAGGACATGGAAGCAACCTAAGTGTCCCGTGACAGATGAATGGATAAAGAAGATGTGGCACATATATACAATGGAATATTACTCAGCCATAAAAAGAAACGAAACTGAGTTATTTGTAGTGAGGTGGATGGACATAGAGTCTGTCATACAGAGTGAAGTAAGTCAGAAAGAGAAAAACAAATACCGTATGCTAACACATATATATGGAATCTGAAAAAAGAAAAAATAAAGGTTCTGATGAACCTAGAGGCAGGACAGGAATAAAGACACAGATGTAGAGAATGGACTTGAGGACACAGGGAGGGGGAAGGGTAAGCTGGGATGAAGTTAGAGAGTGGCATGGATAAAAATACACTACCAAATGTAAAATAGATAGCTAGTGGGAAGCAGCCGCATAGCACAGGGAGATCAGCACGGTGCTTTGTGACCACCTAGAGGGGTGGGATAGGGAGGGTGGGAGGGAGACGCAATAGGGAGGAGATATGGGGATATATGTATATGTATAGGTGATTCACTTTGTTATAAAGCAGAGACCAACACACCATTGTAAAGGAATTATACTCCAATAAAGATGTTAAAAAAATTTTTTTTAATAAAATAAAATTTATAAAAGTCTAGTGGGAGACACAGGAGCAAGATCAACAAGGTGTGATAAGAGTAAGGATATCGGCGAGTACAAGAGAACACAGAGGGGGCAGCGGACTCAGCCTGGAGAGGTCAGGAAAGCCTTCACGGAGGAGATGGCCTCTGGGCTGAGTGTGGAAGGATGAAGTGGAGTTGGCCGTGGAGAGGAGGTGAATGGAGTGTCATGGTGTCCTGGGGAGAGACACCAGCCTGCAGAAAGGTGCAGAGGGGTGAGAAAGCAGAGGAGGCACAGAAGGCTCACAGCTGCTCCCACTCTCCCCTTCCCACTTCATCTTACTACTCCCCACATGCTGGCGGAGGCACTCCTCACAGCATGGATTCCAAGACTGGAACTGAGTGACTTTATATATTTTATTGATATATGTATTTTGAAAGATATGTTAAAGTCCCAAAGAATGCTGTGAGAATGCTGTAATAGGGAAGAACAAATCTGACTCCATATTAGATCTGTTCCTTTTACTTTAATCTTTGTGCTCTGTTTCCTGTGCTTAGTTGTGCTGGTTCTGCATCTTTTGTAAAAGGATGTTGCCTATCAGAATCCCCTGGTGGTGCAGTGGTTAAGAATCCACTTGCCAATGCAGGGGACACAGGTTTGAGCCCTGGTCTGGGGAGATCCCACATGCCGTGCGCCACAACTACTGAGCCCACGTGGCACAGCTACTGAAGCCCGCGCGCCTAGAGCCCGTGATCCACAACAAGAGAAGCCCCCACTCACCGCAACTAGAGAAAGCCCACGCGCAGCAACAAAGACCCAACACAGCCAAACATAAAATAAATAAAATAAAGAAATTTTAAAAAAACGATGTTGCCTATAGGCTGAAATATACAGGATAACTCATTCTCAAGGCTTTGCCCTTTAAGAGTCCAATCATATATAGAGATAAAAAGTGGGAGAACAGAGAATAACATTTGTCTTATTGGAGGTTTACAGGAACATTGTGACCTGACCTACATGGACGTATGTAAGAACAAAGGATTTCTACACCAAGAAGTTTGCAACAACTAACCACAGCCCTCCCTCACCTTGCCTTTAAAAGTGCTTTGCTGACACCCTTTGAGGAATTCGGGGTTTGGAGGGCACAAGCCACCCGTCTCCTCGCATGGCCCTGCAATAAACCTTTCTCTGCTCCAAACTACGACATTTCAGTTTGTTTGGGTCTGTGCATTGGGTAACAAGACGTTATGAGAAGCATGTCCTCATGAAAATGGTTTCCTTGTTTAATGGGCTCTATTGGTTTAAAATGAGGTAGTAGCGGGGACTTCCCTGCTGGTCCAGTGGCTATGACTCTGTGCTCCCAATGCAGGGGTCCCGGGTTCGATCCCTGGTCAGGGAAGTAGGTCCCACATGCATGCCGCAACTAAAGATTCCATATGCTGCAGCTAAAAAGATCCCACATGCCACAAAAAAGATCCTGCGCACCACAACTAAGACCTGACGCAGCCAGATAAATAAATAAATAATTTTAAAAACAAAACAAAAAAAATGAGGTAGCAGGTTTATATTCTGGGGGAAGAGTTACCTATACAGGAATTAGTACATGGCACTGGGGCAGGGGAGGGGGTCACCCATTGCATGCCCAGATCAGTGTACCCGTTTCTAGGCAGTGGCCCTCACTGTCTATCCTAGGTGCCTAAAATGGTGACCTGCTTGCCTCTCTCTTCTTGAGGCCACAACTCAGACGGGCTGGGCTGACAGTCAGGATCTGGCATCTCTGGTGCTGGGGAGAGATGCAGGACAAACTGCAGCAGAAATGGAACTCTTGCATACCTGCAGGATTTAGCATTTAAGGAAAATGAGTAAAGGGAGCCTGGGGAGAGGGCAAGTAGGAGAGCACAGGCTTGTCTAAAGGGGCCAACTGCCCCCAGCTCTGCTGATCCAAGTGATGCCTCCAAGCCATGGACCAACCTCCTGATTTTCTGGGACACCGTTGGGTTTTGTGACTTCCTACTCTGATCATTGGGACCCAGGCTTCCTACTGTGATCGGTGCAGTTCTTTGATTTCAACTTTTTAGAGTCACCCACACATCCACCTCCCCAGGACACAAACACAGTCCCTGAAAGAGCTAGACTGAATTGGGTTTCAACATCCACCGCCTCACAGCACCAGAACCACTGCTATTCCATTTTGGTTCTCCCCCCGTCAATAGAGTCTACCTCTTCCTTCTCTCATAGTAATTTGACTTTGGGGAGCCTGTTTCTCTTCCCTCCCACTGGATTTTCAATAGAGTCACAAGTAACCCCAATTTTTAAAAAATTATGGTAAAATGCACATAACATAAAATCTGTCATTTTAACCAATTTAAAGTGTACAATTCAGTGGCATCAGTATATTTACGATGTTGTGCAACCACCACCACTATCTAGTTCCAGAAGATTTTCATCACCCGAGAAGGAATCGCATATGCATTAAGCAGTCACCTGCCATTCTCCTCTCTCCCCAGCCTCTGGCATCCACTACCTGCTTTAGTCTCCATGGTGTCTTCTTAGTGTGTAGATCCCCTGTCTCTATGGATTTGCCTATTTTGGATATTTCATGTAAATTAACTCATATAATATGTAGCCTTTTGTGTCTGGAGTCTTTCACTTACCATTTAATATTTTGGAGGTTTATCTACGTTGTAGCATGTTTCAGTACTTCCTGAATGATATTCCACGGCACAGTCATGCCACATTTTGTTTATCTATTCATCAGCTGACGAACATTGGCGTTGTTTCTACTTTTTGGCTATACTTTTTTTGTTGTTTGTTTTGTTTGGTTTTTTTTGCGGTACGTGGGCCTCTCACTGTTGTGGCCTCTCCCGTTGCGGAGCACAGGCTCCGGATGCGCAGGCTCAGCGGCCATGGCTCACGGGCGCAGCCGCTCCGCGGCATGTGGGATCCTCCCGGGCCAGGGCACGAACCCGCGTCCCCTGCATCGGCAGGCGGACTCTCAACCACTGCACCACCGGGGAAGCCCCTTGGCTATACTTATTAGAGCTGCTATGAACATTTGTGTGTGAGTTTTTGTTTGAGCACATATTTTCAATTTTTTTTTTTTGAGTATATACCTAGGAGTGGAATTGCTAGGTCATGTGGTAATTTTATGATTAATTTATTGAGAAACCACTAATTGTTTTTCACAGTAGCTGCATCATTTTATATTCTCACCAGCAATGTATGAGGGTTCTTCACATCCTGACCAACACATATTTTCCATTTTTAAAATTATTATTCTCATAGCCATCCTAGTGGGTATAAAATGGTATCTCATTGTGGTTTTGATTTGCATTTCCCTAACGACATCGAGCATCTTTTCATTTGCTTGTTGGCCATTGGTATATCTTCTTTGGAGAAATGTCTATTGAAGTCCTTTGCTCTTGATAAAATTGAGTTGTTTGTCTTTTTATTGTCGAATTGTAAGAATTCAATATATATTCTGGGTACTAGACCCTTATCAGATATACAACTTGCAAAACTTTTCTCCCATTCTGTAAACTGTCTTTTCATTGTGTCCTTTGATGCACAAAGTTTTTAATTTTGATGAAGTCCAATTTATCTATTTTTTCTTTGTTGCTTGTGCTTTGGGTGTCATATCTAAGAAACCATTGCTGAATTCAAGGTCATAAAGATTTAATTCTATGTTTTCTTACACGAGTTGTATAGTTTTAGCTCTTATATTTAGCTCTCTGATCCATTTTGAGCTAATATTTTACACGGTATAAGGTTAGCGTCCAACTTATTTCTTCCGCATGTAGACTGCAGTCTTCCCAGCACCATTTGTTAAAGAGACAATTATTTCCCCCATTGAATAGTCATGGTACCCTTGTCAGAAATCAATTGACCACAGCTGTATGGGTTCATTTCTGAACTCTCAATTCCATTCCCACAATGTTGTGTTTTTTTTTAAGTTAAAATTTATTGACCTTCTAAATAAGGTATAGGGATTGTGATTAAAGCTTAGTATATACTTATTAAATCCTAACATATTTAATACTGCTTCCAATTTAGCATAGGAATTACTTCCCAAAATGTTCATCTGGATTGAAAAAGTATTTTTTAAATGTGGCAATGTGGTTTAGATGAGTATACCACATTATAAGTCTACTGGAAATCCAAAGGGATTTGCCTTTGAGGAAGTTGAAACAAAAGAACAAGCAGCAAAATGTCTTCAGATCCAGATCCATCACTAAAATATGGAAATATAGTTGACCCATGAGTAACATGGGTTTCAATTGTGTGTGTCCCCTTGTATGGTTCAGTACTACACAATCCATGGTGGGTTGAATCCATGGATGTGGAACTTCAGATACCAAGGACCAACTGTGGGACTTGAGCTTCCTCCCATTTTGGTATCCGCACAGGTCCTGGAACCAATTCCCCGTAGATACTGAGGGATGACTATTTTTTTTTCAGTTTCAAAGCAAGAACGACCACTTAAAAGTGATAGGGAGCCCAGTCATGACAAACTTGCAATCATCAACATCCTTTAACCTTTTACTTTCCTGGATTAGTTTCCCAAGAGTCCTGTTTCTTCCAGAAGGGTTCTCCCATGGGTTTTTATAACTAGGCATCTTGAGAAATTTTGGGATTGGGATGACTCAATCCCTTTCCGTCCAGAAAGTTCCTAGTTTCTTTATGCAGATTGATCCAATGCACCCAAGAGCTCTACTCACCAAGAGGAATTTGGAGAACTGGCCTTATCACACTCAAGAAAAATAAAGTTCTTCTGATAGCTTCTTCTTCCAGTGCATGGGGTATGGGGTGTCTTCCTTGTTTTAAGAAAACTACTCAAGTGATTTTCTTTTTCCAAAGTAAAGAAGACTTGACTGTTTCCAGCTGAAATTATAAATGAAAGCTACTCTTGCTTAAAAAAATAAAATTTGTCTATAAATGTATAATTTAAAAAATTATATACACATATAAAGTACTGTATATGTACCTACCTATAAATTATAAAGTTATGCAAACTTCAGAGAATAAAAATGACCCTATATTTATGTCATAGAACATAAGGTAATCCCCCAAATCATTTAAATTACAAACCAATGTTTTTATAATGTTTCCTAAAGTCTCATGTTCATAGGGTTAGTTACCTTCAACATTTCTGTTATGGGTAGGAAGGTTATCAGCTGTGGTCTGAGCAAGCCCAAATCCTCCTGGGAGGCCAAAAGGGGGTTTTGTCCACAACTTTCCCACAAGCTTCTGTTTATTGGGATATAAGCACACAGAAATCCCCACATTTCTGTACTGTGACAGCTGATACCCTTAATGAGAATAAACTCGAAGGATCTTCTGAATCACTAAAGAAAGGCTAGCACTAATTATAATCAGCAAGTTGACTATGTTTTATTATTGTCAAATTCTTTCTTTACCATTGGTTTATTCTTAAAGTTTGGAAGGATACACAAGGAGTGTGGGTTCCTCTAGGGAGGAAGTGAAATTGGTCGGGAGGGGGGCTTTCACTTTTTACTACATATTTTTCTGGATTGAATTGTTTGGGATGTTTACAATGAGCATATATTGTTTCAGGAATACCAGTGTTTAAATTTTAAGTAACAGGCTGCTGAGAGGCAAACAAGAGTTCTTTTACTTAAAAATGATGGATTTTTGCTACAATCCCTTGAATCCCATTACCTAAGTATTCAACAAACAGAGACACCTGTTTCCCCATCATTCTGGAGGCCTGCCGTTGTTCTCAGGGTTCTGCTCATCAAGTTAGGGTGACTTTCCTCCATTTGGCCAGAGACCCTTCCTCTTTTCCTTGATTTCTTTCATTTCAAATCGAGGACTGCTGTTTACCAATGCGAAATATAGCAACCCTGTTAGTTAACGTCTCATTACCAGGAAAGCCTGGAACCCTAGAGAAGGCTTTTGTGAGCCCTGGGGAAAGCATGTCCCCATTGAACTGGGCTAATCCCGGTCATTATTTTTATGATTAGGGAATCAAGTTAAATAGCAGCGGTTGTGTCCATCAGCAAATACCGCAGAGTGCAGCGTGAGGTTTAACACATAAACAATTTCTTTGCAAAACAAAAGCTCCCTTTTGAGTGGCTTTCTACTTTTACTTCTTTAAATTACCACTTGTAGTCCTTCTGCTCTTCCAGGAGAGGCACACTGAGTTTTACACGTTATTGCGTACTTGACTTTGGGGTAAGACCAGGAAGAAGACACCATTATGTGGATGTGAATTTTTTAAAATGCCCATTAAGAGAGCAAACCTTAAGAGTTCTCATCACATGGAAAAAAATGTTTTTTCTATTTCTTTAATTTTTTATCTATATGAGATGATGGATGTTCACTAAACTTATTGTGGTAATTATTTCACAACGTACGCAAGTCAAATCATTATACTGTACACCTTAAACTTATTCAATGCTGTATGTCAATGATATCTCAATAAAACTGGAAGAAAGAAAAGAAAAGAAACAGAAATATAATACCCCCCCCCAATGCCCATGAACCAGTCAAATTCTCCTAATGATATATTACTCCAATGAAAGCCAGTACAGGGTATTATGCTGGTGAAGAAAGCCAATTCTGGATCAGAAAGCCTGAAGCTGAATCTTAGCTCTGCAAATTACAAGCTGAGAAACCTTGAGCAAGTTGCTTAAACTCTCTGAGCCTCCATTTCCTCATCTGCAAAATAGGGATAATGCAAATATTTCCTTCATTGGGTCAGTGTAAAAAAGAGATGAGATATTGTCTGGCACAAAGTAAACTCTCAATGTGTTAGCAATTTCTTAAATCAATTAATAAAGTAATGAGAATAATCTGAATTCAGCTCTGAAGTTGCATCCTACAATTGCTGTTAGGATATGGAGCCAAGAGGCTGAAGAATCAGTGATTCATCAGATTGAAAGTGAGGTCTTCTCCAAGGGTTTGCAAAGTATTGAGTACATAAAGGATTTCATAATTGTATAACTTTAGGCATTGGTTAGCTGGTAGACAAGTAACGTGGCTGTGAGGTGGTGACTGCAGGCAGGGAAGGAGTGAGAGGCTGCCTGGGAGTCATATTACCCTTCGTAGAGCTACACTTCTGAATTCCTATTAGCTCAGTTTTCCTTGCTTCTTGGCAAATCAGACAAAAACAGGGCTTCCCTGGTGGTGCAGTGGTTGGGAGTCTACCTCCCAATGCAGGGGACACGGGTTTGAGCCCTGGTCTGGGAAGATCCCACATGCCGTGGAGCGGCTGAGCCTGTGCGCCACAACTACTGAGCCTGCACACCACAACTACTGAAGCCCATGCGTCTAGAGCCTATGCAGCCAAAAATTTTTAAAAATAAAATGAATAAATAAAATAAATTTATTTTAAAAAAAATCAGACAAAAACATGGCAGTAGCTATCCTCTCTGGATGATTCCCTGGAGCTTTTCTAATTGCTTTAGAGGAAGATACTTAATGTATTACATTTGCTACTAAGATGCTGGCAAGTAACACAGTGGACAACCCTTCAGCATTGCTCACAAGAGGAAACCTCCAGCTTGGTGTGAGATGCCTCAGAAGGTTATTACTACATGTTTGCCATGACTTGACATACTAGTGATTATACTGAAGCATTTTACACTCTAGAAAGGCAGATTTCAACATAAAGGAAACATAGGTTTGTGAAATCTCTTTCAATTACCTACTGAAATATTCACAGTTCCCAACTCCCTCACAAATTCAATTTTCTCTCTGTGAATATGCTTTGTGATTTCTTCTCAGATATTTGGCAAAACAAAACGAAGTTGGTTTCATTCTGGTGGTTATGAGTGTTCCTTACTGTCTTTAGGAACTAATTATAAAAACCTGCAGAAATCACATATTTCCTGGTGTTGTAGAAATACAGATACTCATCTGCGGTATGACAGTATGCTTCTTAGGAGTTACCTCGGCTTTCAGGGAGAATTAGAAGTGTGTTCTAGAGTAGCGTTTTTATTTTTAAATTTTTTTCTTCCTGTTTTGTTGAGATATAATTGACATACAGCACTGTATAAGTTTAAGGTGTATGATGTGACTTACATACAGCATGAACTGATAATCACAGTGTTTAGTGAACATCCATCTCATATAGACAAAAAATTAAAGAAGGAGAAAAAAATGTTTTCCTTGGGATGAGAACTCAGGATTTACTCTCTTAACTTTCATACATAACACACAGCAGTGTTAATTATATTTATCATGTTGTACATTACACCCCTAGTGCTTATTTACCTTATAACCGCAAGCTTGAAACTTTTGACAGCCTTCATCCAATTCCCCCTCCCCCACTCCCACCTCTGGTAACCACAAATCTGATCTCTTTTCCTACGAGTTTGTTTTTGAAGTATAATTGACCTACAACACTATGTTAGCTCCTGTTACACAACATAGTGATTCGATATTTCTATACATTTCAAAATGATCACAATAAGTCTATAGTTACCATCTGTCATCACACAAGGATATTACATAATTATTGACTATATTCCCCACACTGTACATTTCATACCCCTAACTTATTGACTTTGAATCTGGAAGTTTGTACCTCTTAATCTCCCTCACCTATTTCTCTCCTCCAGCCACCCTCCTCCCCTCTGGCAGCCACCTGTCTTTTCTCTGTATCTATGACTCTGTTCTGTTTTATGTTTATTCATGTGTTTTGTATTTTAGACTCCACATATAAGTGAAATCATACAGTATTTGTCTTTCTCTGACTTATTTCACTTAACATAATACCCTCTAGGTCCATCCATGTTGTTGCAAATGGCAAGATTTCATTCTTTTTTATGGCTGAGTAATATTCCAGTGTATACATGTATATACACCTCTTCCTCATCCATTCATCTTTTGATGGGCACTTAGATTGGTTCCATTAAAGAAGCATTTTTTAAATGGTGGGTTGTAGCACATTAGTGGGTAGTAAATTCAATTTAGTGGGTTGTGAATAGCATTTTTACATTATCAGTCTAATCTGATAGAAAATAAGAGTTTTCCTTTATCATTAAGGACCCTCTTTAGAACACTTTAACTCCAGTCTTCCTACTCTCAACTTCCATATGATTGTTGTCTAGAATTTCCATTTCCCCTCAGTTATCCCCCATTGGGGTCTGTGTGTGTGTGTGTGTGTGTGTGTGTGTATTTTACATATTACATTGTATATATATGTTGCATTGTATTATATATATTTGTATATGATAGTCAATGCCTGTTTAGATTCACCAGCTTCCTCATTCACCATTTTTCTGGCATCCCACTCCCACTCCTTCCTTAGGGGTTCAATTTCCTTCTAACCAAAGAACTTCATTTAGTAGTCCTTTCAGTAAGCGATGTGTTTGAAAATGTATTTACTCTTGCTCTTGAATGATAATTTCGTGGGGCATATAATTCCAGGTTGAACATTACTTTCCCTTAGGATTAGATGATAATACACTGTTTTCTGGCACATACTACTGCTGATTGGAAGTCTTAGTGTCATTGTTTTTCCTTTGTAGGTAATTCTTCCTTCAAGATAGCTTTAAGGCTTCTTCACTTTTGTCATTCCAAAGTTTCACCATGCGTTTTGATGTGGTTTTGTCCTTATCTATCTAGTTCAAGATTCACGTTTCTTCAACTTTGTAATATTCTCACTCAACATCTCTGTGAATGTTGCCTCTGCCCATTCATTCTATCGTCACCCACTGAAACTCCTATTAGATTTTTATTGGACCTTCTCATCCCGTCTCTGTCTCAATGCTTTTCCACATTTCCCATTTCTCTCTCTCTGCTGCATTCTATTGCCCAGCTTACTAATTACTCCTCCGGCTGTGTCTATCTGCTACTTAACTCATACCTAAAACATGGTCCATGGATCAGCAACATCAGCATCACCTGGGATTTGTTAGCAATGCAAATTCATGGGCTTCACCTGAGACCTATGAAGTCAGAATTGAGTTAGAGAGTGGCGCCCAGGAATCAGTGTTTTCACAAACTCTCCAGGTGATTCTGATACTCGCTGAAGTTTGAGAGGTACTGCGTTAGCCCATTCACTAAATTGTTTTCATTTCTACTTAGTTCTTTTTCAAACCTCATCTTTTTTTTTTCCTTATAGCCCTTTCAGCAAGGTTTATAGTCTTTTAAAAAAATTTTAGTAAATCTCTATAATCACCTTAAACATACTTATTTCATAGTTTCAAACTGCCATTCTTGGGGGCTTGGATTCTCCAGTTGGTTGTATTTACTGACTCCCTGCTTCCTTGTTGGTTTATTTTTATTATGAGCTCATAATCACTGAGGGCCCTAATTCCAGGTCCAAGTTTGCCCAGGTCTGAGGTCATGTCTTTTATCCAGGGGTCAGTAAGCTTTTTTGGTAAAAAGTCAGATAGTAAATATTTTTTGGCTTTATGGGCCATATTATCTCTGTCCCAGTGACTCAACTCTGCCATTATACACAAAAGCAGCCATAGCCAACTTGTTTTAAAAACATGGGCATGACTGTTCCAATAAAACTTTATAAAAATAGACAGTGGGCTAGATTTGGTCCACAGGCTATAGTTTGCCCACCCCTGCTCTTAACCTTGAGTGGACATTTTCTAATGTAGCCCCCACCTTCCCTAATTGCCTCTTCCATCTCTGGGTATTTCATAAACATTATTGTTTTAAGACCATTTCTTCAACTACCTGACGATACTGAGATCACTTAGGGCACTTGTTAAAAACAGCATCCCAGGCTGTTGCCCTGTAGGTTCTGATTCAGTCCATGTGAGGTGGAAAAAGACGTGAGTGTATTTAGTAAGAACCCCAGGTGATCTAGTGATCCAAAAAGTTTGCGAAACCCACTCTCATGGAAGAGGATGCAAAGAATGAACTTAATGTTATGAGGCTGTACCACTTAGTCTCAGCCCTTACTCCTGTGTTGCCACATTGATTATTGCAAATCCCTAAATCCAGAGTCAAGAAGGACCACTCAGCCTCCTAGTGTGTGGTCAGGAGGCAGGGTCTGTGTGACTCATGAAGAGCAGCTGCTTTTTGTGGGCTAATCTTTTCAGTGCAATTCTACAAAGTCCTTCCCCCAGGAAACCACACCTATTTTTTTTTCTTTTACTGAAGTCCCTTTAATAATAAAGCCATGCCCCAGTACATACTTGGAAAAAATGGAATTTCCCCCAACGGCTCAGCGATGACAGTTGAGATAAAGTTCATCCAACTTTTCTTGGTACTTGTTTACCCAAATAATCAGGGAATGAGTAAGTTGCAAAAGCATTTTAGGTATTTGATGAACCTTCCAATGATTTACAGGGTTAAATCACAGCGAAGTTTGCTATGCCACAGACTGTGTTATTGCATAAAGCTTTGATCTCTTTCTTACCATCAATACCCAGGGCTGACATTCATGCTGCCCAGATGCTTCTAACGTGCAGTCAAGGTTGAAGGCTACTGTTCCCCACCACGAGTGGCTCTCAAAGTGCCATTCCCCAACCAGCAGCATCAGCATCATTGGAGGATGAGTTTGAAATGCCCCACTCCGGTCCTGCTGACTCAGGTACTCTGGGGTTGGGGCCCAGCAATCCGTGTGTTAACAGGCCTTCCAGATAATTCTGATGCAGGCTACCATTTGAGAATTGTTGCACTGTGCCCCCAGTGGATCCCTGCCCCTTTGAAAACTTTGCCACTCTCCTCATTAAGAGGGGAGTGTATTCCCCCTTCTGAATCTAGGCGAGCCTGGTGAATTACTCTGACCAAGAGAAGGGAGCTGAAATGCTGCTGTGCCAGTTCCAGAGTTAGGTCTCAAGAAGGCGTGAAGCTTCCATTTTTGCCCTCCTGGAATGTTTCTTCCATGATGCAAGGCAGCTGGTCTGGCTGACTGGAGGACGACAGGCCACATGGAGGAGAACTAAAGTGCCCCAGCCAAGAGCGGCACCGACATCCCATACGCCTGCATGAGCCACCCTGGACCTTCTAGTGCAGCTGGGAGACCTTCTCCGGGAGAACGCCATCCTGGCCAAGGAACACCTGCTGAACGGGGTGCAGAGGAGGCTGGACGCAGAGCCCAGCATGGAGCCCGGCATGGACATCCCGCAGCTGAGGCTCCTGAATGCAGGGTTCACCATCAAACGTACCGACTGAACGCAGCCACATTAATGAGCTGAGGAGAAAGCAACAGGGGAACCAGCCGGTTGACCCACAGAATCGTGAAAGATAATCAACTGCTATGATTTTAAGTCATTAAGATTCAGCAGCAGAAGGGACTAAGTTGTGGCTGTGCAATTTGCCCCTAAACTTTGCCTTGAAGGGCAATCGGTCAGCCCTTTAAAGCAAAAGTCTAGGAAGGCTGGGAATGTGGCTGGTCCTAACTGCCAGGCAGGGTGCCTGGCTCCACGGGCACTGCCCTGTGCTGTTGTCACACAGGCCCCGTGCTTCAAAGGGCTTCACGCTTGTTCTAAGGCTCTGCTGTCGCCATCTGGAAATTCGTAATAACTCTGAACAAAGGGCCCTGCAGATTATGTAGCCAATCCTGCTAAATGCAGCTTCTTCATTTATTCCTCACGACAATCTTAAGAATTGGGTTTATCAGCTCTCATCACATATTTGGGATACGTTGTGAGCAAATAAAAAGGGGGGCTTTGCAGACAGTCTGGCAAGTTGGCAAAGCATTTTGGGGGCCATATCAAGAAGAATCCCCTTGCTGACAAAACCCAGAGTATATTTAAACAACTACAGGACCAGGCAGCGGGAAGGAAAAGGGCCTGGCCTGGGAAGCTAAGCCCCGAGCAGTCCAAACTCACTATTTATAGTGCTGTGGCCTATTTTGGCCTGCTGGGAGGCCCTGAAAATTGCCTGAGATCTGGGCCTGGAACTGATGATGGAAACCAGGCACTTTCATTCTGGGATGTGGCTGGAATCATGCTGGGCACAGACAGAGGTCTTTCTGATGAGCTCAAGGACATTTTGAAAAACAGGATTTTCGTTGACAGAGAATTTTTTAAAAATTAAGGAAAACCATCAGGCCATGACCAGGAACATATTCTTAGGGAAGAAAATGCATGGATCACATCAAGTCAATAAAGAGCTAACAATTAGCCAGGCACTGTGCTAAGTGCTTGACATGTACCATCTCATTTATATCCTCACATACAACCCTGAGAGGGTAGCACTATTATTATCCCCATTTTACAGGAAAGGAAACTGAGGCTTGGGAAAACTAAGTAATGTAAGGAAGGTCACAGGGTTGGTAAGCCAGGACTCAAACCCACATCACAGCGCTCCATCTGCCCAGGCTGTCACCTACAGCACTGCTTCTCCGACTCTGGCAAGACTCACCTGGGAGTCTTGTGAAGATGCAGATTCTGATTCAGGAGGTCTGCGGTGGGGCCTAAATTCTGCATATCCAACATGCTGCCACGTGAAAATAATACCACTGGTCCACAGATCACAATTTGAGGAACAAGGATGAGTCTTCCTTCTTCTATTTTCAACCTCCTGCAATCTGCTCCCTCAACAGCAGCCTGAGTTATTAGGGAAGTTTCCAATGCTGCATAATAAGTGAACCCCGAAATTGGGTGGTTTAAAACAACAACAAGCTCTTATTCCCTCACACAGTTCCTGAGGGTCAGGAAGCCGGGTGTAGCCGAGCTGGGAGGTTGTGGCTCAGGTTCTCTCATGGCGTTACAATCAGCATGGCAGCTTGGGCCTGTATTCCCCTGAAGGCTGGACTGGGCTGGAAGAGCTACAGCTAAGATGGCTCACTCATGTGGCTGTTGGCTGGAGGCCTCAGGTTCTTGTCATGTAGGCATCTCTGTAGGGCAGCTTGTGACATGGCAGCAGGCTTCTCCCAGAGTGAATGATCCAAGAGAGAGATACTCAGACTGCAGTGTCTTTTATAACCTAATCTTGGAAGTGACAAACCTTTATACTGTCATATTCTATTGGTCACACATAGCTACTCTGGTACAGTTGTGGGAAGGGACCCCCAGGAAAGTGAGTACCAGGAGATGGGGGTCACTACTACCACAGTTTCCTGATGAAAAGTGAGTCAGATCATGTCACTCCTCTTCAAACCCCATCATCACTTCTCATCAGAGTCAGCATGAAAATCCAAAGTTCCATCAAACTGACGAGAGCTCACACTTGACTGCATGGGATCTGGTCCCTGACTACTTTCTCACCTCCCTTCCCTCATCCCCAGCTCACTTTAATCAACCGCACTGACCCTCTTGTTGGTCCTCAAATACCTCCAGCATCCTCTTGCTCCTGCAGGCCTCTGCATGTGCTTTTCCTTCTGCCTAGAATGAACTTCATTCACATCTCTTCTCAAATAACACCTTTTCAGAGAGGCCTTTCTCGACCAGACCCACCATCTGAAATGGTAGCCTCTGTTATTCTCTAGTCCTTTGGTTTGCTTTATTTTGCTTCACGGTACTTACTTGTAGTAGATAATGTTCACCCCGGAGTATACTTCTCAGCTCCATTGACGCTGGGCTTGGCCATGTGACCTGTTTTGGCCGACAGAATGTGTGAGGAAGTGGCGTGTGCCGGTTACCAGCCTCCGCCTTAAGACTCATTGTGTGTGTGCTTTGTTCACCCCTTTGAGAGCTTTTGACCTCTGTTGTAAAAAGAACAAGCCCCTCAGCCTGCTGATCTCAGAAGAATGACAGACCCTAGAGCAAAACTAACTAGAATCCAAATGCCTGGAGCCAAGCGTAGCCAAACCCAGCCTAGAGCAGCCCTGGCTGATCTGCAGACATGGGAGTAAGATGTAAATGTATGTGGTAAGCCACTGGGTTTGGGGGCAGTTTGTTAAACAGCATTATTGTGACAATAGCTAAGTGATACACTTCTTGACATTATATTACAGACTGATGTATATCTGTTTATAGTCGATGGCAAGAATGCAACCTCCAGGAGGGCAGGGACTTGGTCTTATTCCCTGCAGTATTTCCAGCATCTAGACCAATGCCCACCTTCTGCATAGTAGCTACTCAATAAATACTAGTAAATGAATATCAGTGAGTGAATTGATTCTGACTGTAGATCCTGCTTAGCAGCTTAACTTTTATGCCTGACTGTTTTCAAAGTAGTCCAAGAATTTGCAAAGTATTTTTAAAAATTGTCTTGAAAAGGAGTTCTAGGCAGCATGCCCTCCATGAGGAGAATGTGACGCACACAGAGGTGTCTGCATTGTCTCTGTGCCAGATGCCATCCCTCTTCACCTGGGCCACATCTGAAGCCATCCAGAAACGACAGCCAGCCCCTGCCTGAGAACGGAAGTGCTGCTTTAAATGACGCTGGTTCACCTGGTCAGGCGGCTGTCCCCAGAGGAAGGCCAGGGAGATGGCTAACGACACACACAAAGGGAGGAAATGCCCCCCACCACCACGTGGAACAGCTGCACCAGGAGACACCCCTCTCTGGAGAGGAGGAAGAGGAAGTCAGCAAAGCTGACCAGCAATCTGGGGAAGCCGACACTCACGAGAAAGCAGAAGGAAAAAAGAAGCTGGTCCTTAGAACACTCATTGTCCGGACTTGCTGAGGAAATAAAAACTGACACTAATTCTAAAGGTTTTTTTCAGTCCTGCCATCTCGGCGCACTTTGGATTGGGAGTATTTTGAATGAGAAAATATTTGGCCAAATTCCTACCTGCCAACTACATTAGAAGGGTGTTTCCCTTAAAACACAAATGCTCAGCATAGATCTATGCGTGCTGATGTGGAAAGCTGTCCTGAAGGCTAAATGAAAGGTCAAGATGCAGGCTGTGGAGTGTGAGCCCATATTTATAAAAATATCCCGTATTCATAAAAAGTGCAATACATATATAAATAAACGTTCGTATATACAATGGAAAAACACTGAAAGACACACACCAAACCGTCAACAGTGGTTGCATCTGGGAAACAGGTTTAGAGTAGGACAGGACTGGAGATTTCACATTTTACTTTAAACTATTTTAACAATACTTGTTATGTTCTGAATGTTCGTGTCCCTCCAAAATTCGTATATTGAAGTCCTAACCCCCAATGTGATGGTATTAGGGGGTGGAGCCTTTGGGAGGTGACTAGGATTAGATGAGGTCACAAAGGTAGGGTCCTCATGGTAGGATTAGTGCCCTTATAAGAAAAGATCACAGTGCTTGTTTTTCTCTCTGCCACGGGTGGACATAGCGAGAAGGCAGCCAACTGCAAGCCTAGAAGAGGGCTCTCACCAGACTCCACATCTGCCAGCACCTTGAGCTTGGATCTCTCAGCCTCCAGAACTGTGAGAAATAAATGTTTGCTGTTTAAGCCACCCAGTCTGTGATATTCTGTTAGAGCAGCCCGAACTAAGACATTATTTCTATATGGTTTCATTTTTGCTTACAATGAATATTGGTATTTTTACAATAAAAATATCAATAAAAGACTTTTTCATACAAAGATGGCCAATTTTTTTCTGTACCGGAGCTGACATGCTGCTCCTTGCAATATTTTCAGAGGTGGTCAGACGTGGTTGTAAAAGGACATCTTGTTTCACACGATGATTGCCAGTGACAAGGGGCCCTTCTCTGAGAAGCAGACCTCCTCTCACTGGCTCTGAGGTAAGGGCTGGATCATGAGATATTCTGTACTTCTAACCTTGGCACTACGCCTCTGCTTGCCTGTCCTTCTAGTTACATCAGTGTTTGCTTTCTGCAAACATGCTGACATGACCCATCCTGGAAGGATCCGAGGTCTACAGTGTTACCCAGTTCTGCCAATATCACCACAGTCTTGAGGAGTGTATTTATACCACTTCTTGTCTCCGTCTGTGTGTTGGCGTTACAGTTACTCTCATACACCAAGCAATCTTTTAAGACACACACAAAATTGACAGAGAAACATTGATCTTTCCAGTTGGTCTTTAAAACCTCTCATTTGTTTAGGAACTTTTCCAAGAGGAAAAGACACTGATATGTCTTTCAATTACATCCACATTAATACCATCCATTTCTGCATCTACAGTTCACAGGACACTTTCTCATGCGTTGCCACTGAAAATCATTTTGATCCTTCTGATAACCTAGTGAGATAGACTGGGCAGCTATTACTATGCTCAACTTAAAGAGAAATAATTTGAGATTCTGAGTTTAGTGATTTGTCCTGGACCATTCAACTAGTAGGTAGCAAAATGATTCCAGTTCATCAGTGGGCCTAAACCCTGGTGCATGTTAGAGTCACCTGGGTGCTTTAAACAAATGCCCATCTCCTGTTCTCACCATAGTCAGTTGAACAAGAATCTCAGAGAATGAGGCCCTGGGTATTAGAATTTTAAAATAAAATCTTCCCACAGATGACTTTGATACATGGCGAGCTTGAGACCATTGCAATCTGTAGGTATAAATAAGCCATCCTTACGTTACTCTCATGTGCTTATTCATCACCAGGTGAAGGCCTCCCTTGTGCTGGAGTTCTATAGTAGAATACTGCACAACAATAAAAAGGAAGGGGCTGCTGATACACGCAGCCACGTGGAAGACGTTCATATGTATCAGGCCAAGTGAGAGAAGTCAGACTCAAAGGCTACACACTTTATGATTCCATTTGTATGCCATTCTGGAAAGGCAGAACCATAGTGGCAGAAAACAGATCATGGGTGCCAGGCCCTGGTGATGGGAGCAGGGGTTAACTACAAAGGGGCAGCGTGAGGGAATTTGGGGAGATGATAAACGTTCTATATCTTGATTAGGGGAGTGGTTAGACTATATGGATTTGTCAAAATTGAGAGACTGTACCCTAAAAGGGTAAATTTTACTGTATGTAACATGCATCTTAGTAAGCCTGATTAAAACACACATACACACACACAATGCTATACTACTACACACCTAAAATGGCTAAAATTAAAAAGACTGACCATACCAAGATCAACAGATCAGGACTTGGAACAACGGGAACTCTCATAGGTTGCTGGTAGGAATGGCTTTTTCAAAAAAAGGGGAGAGATGGGGTTCTGAGGACAGTCAGACCTGGGCTTGAATTCTGGCTCTACCACTTATCATTGTGTGATGTTGGCCAAGTCACTATGGGTTTTTAGGCCTTGGTTGGTTCATCTACACATGGGATAATAGAAGTATATACCTGCCTACTTTATAGCATCAGCATAAGGCACAAAGGAGATGTTGCTTGTGAAATGCTTGATGCAGTGCCTGACACATAGCAATGACCAATAATATTAGATTTGGCTGTTCTTAATATTATTATCATTCTTCTTGGTACAGCTGTCTCTGGGCTCCTCCAGGAATGGGTGAGCTCTGTGTCTACAGTTCTTGGCAAGTAGAAGGCCCTCAACGCATGTTTATCAAATGAAAGAATGAACAAATGAAGTCGCATGCAATGGAAGGCGTAAGGCCTCTATTTGAGTGTAATGACAGAAGGGTTGGCACTGGTCATTCTTGGGAGCATTCCACTTCAAGCATTACAGGTCTAATTTCTGAATTCCCAGCCAAAACCAGGACCTCTACATCATTGAGAAGTTTAGGAGTTTTATTCTACTTGTTCAGTGGGACTTGTATAGGTGGCCTTCGCCTCCCTAATGGCTTATAAATATTTCCCACATGTTAGAAAATGCTCAAAATCAATTTCAAATACGTGGGTTTCACAGATACCTCTGGAATGGCCTAACAAAGAGATCTCTTTAGATTGAATCTTCTGCTTGGGAAGGTAATGTGGTAGTGGAAATGGACTGAAACTGGATTCATGAGCCAACAAACAAGAAGAAGATCCCATAGAGAACACAAATCTTTCCACACGGAGTTCCTGGTAGGGGAGCCCTAGGCCGAGACTGCTCATCAAATCACAAAGGGCATGGCCAGCCTCTCTGAGGCTTGCGAGAAATGGCTGTGCACCATCAAGAGGGGAACTGGTGGTAATTTGATGCAATGCCCCATTTCTAGCATTCCTTTTGCACAATACAGTGTCTGACTTGTCCTGGCAAAGTCTGCTCACCTGCCAGCAGATATCAGCAATTGGAAGAGAAATTCCAAATGAAGAAAATCTTTTCTGTCCAGTTCTCAGATGAACTAAACGTGCCCAGTATGCCTTCAGCTGATGCTCTTCTTTAAAAACCCTTCTTGGGGGACTTCCCTGCTGGTCCAGTGGTTAAGAATCCATCTGCCAATGCAGGGGACACGGGTTCGATCCCTGGTCTGGGAAGATCCCACATGTCGTGGGGCAACTAAGCCTGGGCACCGCAACTACTGAGCCTGAGGTCTAGAGTCTGCATGCCACAACTACTGAGCCCATGCGCTGCAACTACTGAAGCCCATGCACCTAGAGCCCATGCTCCGCAACAAGAGACGCCACCGCAATGAGGAGCCCACATACGGCAACGAAGAGTAGCCCCACTCGCCACAACTATAGAAAGCCCGCATGCAGCAACAAAGACCCAGTGCAGCCAAAAAACATATACATATATACAAAATAAAATATAAAAAATAAAAAAATTAAAAATAATTTTAAAAATTAAAAAAATTAAAAAGCCTGCTTGGGGATCATAATTTTTCATAGCAAACTTCATTTCCTCACATTACAAGGCTTGGTGAAGAGGTGGTTCATGAAGGCCAATGATAAAATGAATACACTTTTCTCAAGTGTAACCTCTGGGAAATTAATAAGCACAACTGTTGAGTTCAAGGATCTTGGTGCATAAGCAACTCCCTAAAAGGAGCCGGGCTTAACTACAAACGGGCAGCATGAGGGAATTAAAAAAATTTTTTAAAAGTCCATGTTTAAGTGCCTGCTTAAACCCCTGAGAAGAGCTTATAAAATAGAACAATACAGTTTGCTCTTCTTTGTTTTCAAATGCCCTCATTAGAGAGATCATTTAAGGGATTTGATTATTCACTAAAATATTTATGAAGTGCCTAATATGTACCAGACAGTGTTCTAGGGGCTGGGGATACAGGATGAACAAGTCAAGCAACTTCTACCCTCCTGGAGCTCACATTCTAGTCAGGGTGACAGGCAGTAGACAAATGAATATCCAACACAATTACAGGTAGTTGGTAAGTGATAAACAGGGCATAAAGCATAGTAAGAGGCTGTGGAGTGATGGGGTGGTGCTGTTTTGGAAATGGTGACCAGGAGAGACATCCAAGAAGAACCCTGAATGAGGCAGGGAGGGTACCATGATTGACAGCTGCCAGCACAAAGAACAAACAGCAAGTGCAAAGGTCCTGAGCCAGGAGCATGCCTGATGTGCCTGAGGAACTACAAGGAGGCCACTAGCTGGCTTTTCTCAAAGATTCCCTATTAAGGAAAACAGAAGCACCACTACCATCACCCCCACCAACAGCTAATATTTATTTTGGATTTATCATGCACCTGGCACTGTGCTAAGCCCCCTCATGTGGACGAACCATCTGATTCGATCTTTATAAGTAGGAACTATTATTATTGACTCAGCCCCCTTCCTTGGTCTCTCAGCTCCGCTAGCGTCTGCAGTCACTTCTCCCGCAGGCTCTTCACACAATGGCAAGGTGGTTGTTGATAGTCTAGCCTCTCAGCAGGCTATCAAGCTGCTCCGTCCCAGCAACTCTTAGGAGAATCCCAGAATGGAGTTTCACTAGGTGTGACTGGCCTTCCCCTGCCCATCATGAACTAACCCCTGTAGCCAGAAGAATGTGATATTTGAGTGTCCATGTTACCAAATGAATCACATCCAAACTGTCTCAGGCCGGAGGGAAGTGGGACACTGCACAACTCTAAACCTTGTATGCTTTGTTTATACCAAGCTATTTCTCCTTGAGGGTGCCTCATTTACCCCAGGTCAGTTCACTATTGACAAAGGGATAACTGCACAGATTCTCATCGCTCTCTGCAGGATCTCCACTTTTTATTTTTTTTTAAACTTTGCAAAGCCACAAAGGGGGCTGCTGGAGCAACCTTGCACTGTATTGTTCATCAAAGAACATTAATGATTGATGGCCATTGTGATTCTCAGTTGTCACAATGCCTGGAGGGGGAGTTGATGTCGGGAGGTGGGGAAAATTGCATGCCACACTGGTGTCTAGGCTGAGTTAGACAGAATAAAATAAAACAAATGGGCAGAAGGCTTAAAACACCAGGAGCCTATTTAGGCAGAATAAATATTCAGTGGATTTATCTGGTCTCTGCCTCCTAAATCATTAAAGAAATTTCAATCATTACGGCCCATGAGAACCTCTTATGAACATCATGAAAGAACAGTCTTCTCCATCAGTTGATACCTACTACATCATAAGCAGAAGAGCACCACTAATGTGGTAGTCTGGCTTATCACCAAACACACTTCAGAAAGGAGACTGTGAGAGGACCAGATTTCATTCACAATATCCAAATGGATTTTTAAATACCCCACTCAGTTTTGCATGTTGAAACAATCTGGCTTTCTAACCGTTAACGTAGTATTTTGAAAGAAGAAAGAAGAACACGTCTACTTCTACAGAAGTGCTTAATGTCGAGAAATAACTAACTCTCAGGAACCTATTTACAATGCTAATTATAACATCACAACTCTCAAGAATGGTTCACTACAAATAGTTTTTCATACCAGGTGATATTTCTGTTCATGTGGTCAGTTTAAAAATATTTTATGAAATGTCTGGATGGTTTTATGACATCTGAGGTTGTCAGATTTCTGGATTTTAAAACTTCCTGGCAAGAATATTATTCAGACTTAAAAAAGGAAGAAAGTTCTGACACATGCTACAATATAGGTGAAACTTGAGGATATTTTGCTAAGTGAAATAAGCCAAAAGGTTAAATTCTGCATGATGCCATTTACATGAGGTACTTAGAAGTAGTCAAATTCATAGAGACAGAAAGTAGGAGGGTGATTGCCAGAGGCTGGGATGGGGCGGCGGGGGGGGGGGGGGGGGGGCGGGGGGGGGAGGAGTAGGAAGTTAATGGATACAGAGTTTCAGTTTAGAAAGATGGATGGGAGTCATGGTTGCAAAACAATGCAAATATACTTAATGTCACTGAACTGTGCACTAAAAATTAGTTAAAATAGTAAATTTTATGTTATATATATTTTACTACACACACAAATTTTTATGGGAGACTGTATTTTTCCTTCATAGTGTTTAAGAAAGTACAAGTAAAGGTTTTTGTTAACTTCAAAAAACATGTTAAGTGTAGTAAAAACTAGACCCCTAGCAGGTAGAAACTGCTGGCCCTACACCCATAGACCCTAGACTGGTTGGAGCTGGAAAACTGATGATCGAACTGAACACCACCCTATCACCTCACCATCTACCAATCAAAAATCGCCCATGAGCTGATTAGGCACCCTGCAACTCTCACCCCTAACACTGTCTTTAAAAACCTTTCCCTGGGGCTTCCCTGGTGGTGCAGTGGTTGAGAATCTGCCTGCTACTGCAGGGGACACGGGTTCGAGCCCTGGTCTGGGAGGATCCCACATGTCGCGGAGCAACTGGGCCCGTGAGCCACAACTACTGAGCCTGCGTGTCTGGAGCCTGTGCTCCGCAACAAGAGAGGCCGCAATAGTGAGAGGCCCGCGTACCGCGATGAAGAGTGGCCCCCACTTGTCACAACTAGAGAAAGCCCTCACACAGAAATGAAGACCCAACACAGCAAAAATAAATTAATTAATTAATAAACTCCTACCCCCAACATCTTCTAAAAAATAAATAAATAAATAAAAAATTAAAACACCTGGGTTCCAGTCCTAGCTCTGCCACTTATCTCAACTTTAAAAAAAAAAAAAAAAAAAGGCTTTCCCTGAAAGCCATCAGAGAGTTTGGGTCTTTTGAGGATTAGCTGCCCATTCCCCTTGCTGGCACCCTGCAATAAACACTGTACTTTCCTTCACTACAACCCAGTGCCAGTAGATTAGCTCTGCTGTGCATCTGGTGAGCAGACCTGAGTTCAGTTCAGTAACACTGTCCCTCTAAAATCAGGAACAAGACAAAGATGCCCACTCTCACCACTTTTATTCAACTTAGTATTAGTCCTAGCCTGAGCAACTAGGCAAGAAAAAGAAATAAAAGACATCCAAATTGGAAAGGAAGAAGTAAAACTGTCACTATATGTGGATGACATAATTTTAAATATAGAAAACCCTAAAGACTCCACCAAAAAACTATTAAAAATAATAAATGAATACAGTAAAGTTACAGGGTACAAAATCAAAATACAAAAATCTACTTCATTTCTGTATGCTAAAAATGAACAAGCAGGAGGAGAAATTAAGAAAGCAATCCCATTTACAATTGCTACAAAAAGAATAAAATACCTAGGAATAAATTTAACCAAGGGGTAAAAAACCTGTACAATAGGGCTTCCCTGGTGGCACAGTGATTGAGAGTCTGCCTGCTGATGCAGGGGACACGGGTTCGTGCCCCAGTCTGGGAGGATCCCACGTGCCGTGGAGCGGCTGGGCCTGTGAGCCATGGCCACTGGGCCTGTGCGTCTGGAGCCTGTGCTCCGCAACGGGAGAGGCCACAACAGTGAGAGGCCCGCGTACTGCAAAAAAAAAAACAAAAAAACAAAAAAACCTGTACAATAAAAACTCTAAGATATTGTTGAAAGAAACTGAAGAATACACAAATAAATTGACAGATATTTCATGCTCATGGATTGGAAGGATTAACACTGTTAAAATGTCCATATTACCTAACGCAATCTACAGATTCAGTGCGATCCCTATCAAAATCCCAAGGACATTTTTCACAGAAATAGAATTAAAAGTTCTAAAATTTATATGGAACCACAAAATACCCCAAATAGCCAAAGCAATTCTGAGAAAAAAAAGAACAAAGCTGGAAGTATCACCCTTCCTGATTTCAAGCTATTATATATTACAAAGCTAGAGTAATCAAAACAGCATGGTGTTGGCACAAAAACAGATACACAGATCAATGGAACATAACTGAGAGCCCAGAAATAAAGCCACACATATATGAACAATTAATTTATGACAAAGGAGCAAAGAACATACAATGGAGAAAGGATAGTCTCTTCAATAAATGTTGTTGGGAAAACTGAACAGCCACATGCAAAAAAATGAAAGTAGTTCAGTATCCACCACATACAAAAATCAATTCAAAATGGACTAAAGACTTCAATGAATCTAAGACCTGAAACCATAAAACTCCTAGGAAAAAACATAGGAAGTATGCCCTTTGACATTGGTTTTAGTAATATATTTCTGGATATGTCTCCTCAGGCAAGGGAGACAAAGAAAAAATAAACAAATGAGATTACATCAAACTAAAAAGGTTTTGCACAGCAAAGGAAACCATCAACAAAACAAAAAGACAACCTACTGAATGAGAGATGGTATTTGCAAATCATATATCTGATAAGGGATTAATATGGAAAATATATAAAGAACTTATACAACTCAACAACAACAACAACAAAAACCCTATCAAAAATGGACAGAGGAGCTGAATAGACATTTTTCCAAAGAAGACATATATATGGCCAACAGGCACATGAAAAGATGTTCAACATCCTCATTATAATAGCTATTATCAAAAAGTCAAGAAATAATGAGTGTTGGTGAGGGTGTGGAGAAAAGGGAACCCTCATGTACTGTTGGTGGGAATGTAAACTGGTGCAGCCACTATGGAAAATATCGTGGAGATCCCTCAAAAAAATAAGAATAGAACTATCATATGATCCAGCTATTCCACTTCTGGGTATTTATCCAAAGAATATGAAAACACTAATTTGAAAAGATATATACACCCCTGTGTTCACCACAGCATTATTCACAATAGCCAAGATAGTGAAACAACATAAGTGCCCATCAACGGATGAATGGATAAAGAAGATGTAACACACACACACACACACACACACACACACACACACACACACACAATGGAATATTACTCAGGCACACAAAAATAGAAATCTTGCCATTTGCAACAGCATGGTTGGACCTTTAGGGTATTATGCTAAGTAAAATAAGTCAGATGGAGAAAGACAAATACTGTATGATTTCACTCGTATGTGGAATATAAAAAACAAACAAACCAAAAGACAAAATAAATGAACAAACCAAACCAAACAGAAACAAACATGTAGATACAGAGAACTGAAAAGTGGTTACCAGAGGGGAAGGGGCTGGAACGAGGGTAAAATGGGTAAAGGGGATTGACTGTAGGGTGATGGGTGGAAACTAAATTTCTATTGGTGAGCATGCTGTAGTGTATACAGAGACTGAAATATAATGAAACCCATAAAATGGTATAAACAAAATTTATCTCAATAAAAAGTAAACTTTAAAAAAGGTTGGAGGGTACTTTTAATAATAACTGCATAAGTTTTGGTGGAAATTCTAAATCATTCTTTAAGACCTGTTTTACAGAGAATCTTATTTCTGAGGTCTGGATGTTAGCTATACTATCCTATGTTCCAAATTCATCTAAAGGTTGTCCCCTGGGTCTTCCACAGCACAAAAATTCCCCATCAGACCAAATGCCGTAATTGCACATGACTCTTACCAGATAGGCTCTCCAGAAGGACTGAATGCAGAGCGCTGCTGCCGATTCTGTCAGCAGGAGGGAGAGTGGGATCGCCGGCCGTGGGCTGAAAAGCAATAAAATGGTCATAAGCCCATAAGAATCCATCCTTCAGCAACAGCAGAGCCTTTGACAACATAATGGCCTCTCTGATTAAGTGCCTCATCTATTCCCATTCTTAGAAAGCAACAATGTCATTTTTTATAGAAAAGTTTAGGCTTGAGTTAGCATTTCTTTGTTTTAAAATCTGGGATGGATTTTTTGTTTTTAACCAGCATAATCTTAAATCACTGTTAGCCTGCCCTGCTTTGAAGGGCTCAGGTTAGAAAGCTGCGTGTTAGTTCTGAAGGTGCAACACACATGTTATTGATATAAGCCTATGTGGACATAAAGCAAGAGACAAAGCAGAAGTCACATTTATATACTGCATTATGACTGAGATATAATAAAGGACTCTTTTTCCAACTTTCTATTGAAGGGGAATTAAGTAGTCCATTTCTTTCCTGAAATACTATAATTTATCTCTAATCAGCGTACACTCCAGTTTAATGTGGTTTAAATTCAAGAACATTTTAAAGTTAAGTTCTTCTACTACATCTTACTAAGCAATAAAATATCTCAAGAGCAGTGTCTGCTCTTGAGGGATTCTTAGATTATGGTGGGATGTCTGATCATCGATACCACATTAAAAAATCATGGCTAAATGCTCTTTTTTTGTTGTTTATTTCCTAAAAGCTGTTTAGAGATACTAACTGCTGACCAGATTTTACAAGTCTGACTTAATTCTGGTTCCTTATGTTTCCCCAAAGCACAGCTACCTCTGAAAAACCAAAAGTCAAGACTTTTCAGATATAGTGCAAAGAAATAAACCTCTGAACGAATGTGGATCACATGGAGACTGCTCTCAGGGCAGGATCCCCAGAAACGACTTTGCAAGTGAGGGATCCCCAAGAGTCTTGGCCTCCAGACTCTCCCTAATGACAGCCATCATTTGAGTTTACAGTAACTCTTATTTTACAGAGAGAGGTTGACTAACCTGTCCAGGGTCACACAGCTTATAAATGGCCTAGTCAGGATCTGAGCCCAGATCCACCCAATCCCCAAGCGCAGGCTTCCCTCACATTGCCATGCTGACACCAGACCTCGGCTGGGCCACCACTTGCAGATGCCCAGCCTGACAGACTCCGGAGCTAACTGGCAACAATGCACAATTCTCCAGCATCTGGGGTTTTATTTCCTTCTAAACTCAGACTTAAAAACAACAACAAGAACAACAAAAAACCCCACCCTTGATACAGTATATTTGTGTGAATGAATGAATGCTCTTTTGGATTATTCCAAAATCAAAGAAATCAAAGCCGGGAAGAACCTAAGGGGTTATCAAGACAATTTCTAGCGAGTGCAGTGTTGCCGGGTTCTGGGTCTCCAGCTGGGCGGGTCCTTTCTAAGAGAACAAGAAATGGAGATTCTACTTCTTTGGAGAGATAATTACAACCTCCAAATGATAGCATTGTTAGAAACCTTTCCCTAATGTTCTGCTTGTATTTTTATTTGTTTTTGTTTGTTCTGCTTTTGTTTTCACTTCTTTTTGCCTAACATCTAGTTTTCTGGGCTGTAATAGAGCATTTGTATTTTTCTAGAGGTACACTGCCTCCCTGCTTTCCACATTAAATGTCTCTCCTCATACACTGTCCTTATTCTGTAAATCTTGGTTGCGTCACACCAACAAATCACATCCCTGAAGTAATTCTCCTTCACTAGTTAAAAAGCAACGGCTTCTAGAGAGACCTCGGTGTTTCTAAGGAGACCTTAGTGTGCTGGCAGTGAATTCATGAGAATAATGCTATCGTGCAACAATACCAGCTGATATGTACTAAGAGCTTCCCCGGCTCCCCTCCCACCAGCCTTGCTCCTTGTGCTGTAGCCAGAGGCGCCCTTTTCATCTCCACCAATGTGGCCTCCCACCTCAGGGCCTTTGCAGAGGGGCTTTCCTCCACCTCCAGTATCCTCTTACTCCCGGCCAGGTCACTGCATACAGTGTGCAAAGCTGTTCTCTGCTCAAGGGCTCCCAGCAGATGGGCTAGAGGGCACTGAAACCCCAGCACATGCTCTGCCACCTCTGCCCTAGGGCAGGGGCACCTTTTACTAATTTGCCCAAGGGCACCTTGGGGCTGAGACCTCCTTCTCCCAGTTCACTATTTTTTTTTTTAATTTTAGAATTTTATTTATTTTTTTTATACAGCTGGTTCTTATTAGTTATCCATTTTATACATACTAGTGTATACATGTCAATCCCAATCTCCCAATTCATCCCACCCCCCCCACCCCCCATCACTTTCCCCCCTTGGTGTCCATACGTTTGTTCTCTGCATCTGTGTCTCTATTTCTGCCCTGCAAATCAGTTCATCTGTACCATTTTTCTAGGTTCCACATACATGTGTTAATATACGATATTTGTTTTTCTCTTTCTGACTTACTTCACTCTGTATGACAGTCTCTACGTCCATCCACGTCTCTACAAATGACCCAATTTCGTTCCTTTTTATGGTAATATTCCATTGTATATATGTACCACATCTTCTTTATCCATTCGTCTGTCGATGGGCATTTAGGTTGCTTCCATGACCTGGCTATTGTAAATAGCGTTGCAATGAACATTGGGGTGCATGTATCTTTTTGAATTATGGTTTTCTCTGGGTATATGCCCAGGAGTGGGATTGCTGGGTCATATGGTAATTCTATTTTTAGTTTTTTAAGGAACCTCCATACTGTTCGCCATAGTAGCTGTATCAATTTACATTCCCACCAACAGTTCACTCTTATTATTTCTTCTGATCTCCACTCAAATGTTATGGAATGATGTCCTTTGATTAGATCAGGGCCATTGGCGCTCTGTGAAATTTTCCTTCCTAGTCCTTGGCCCAATTTGGAGATATAAATCTGTGTGATTATCTAAAGGACACCCAAATCCTCAACTAGACTGAAAGCTCCATGAGGGCAGAGACTGGGCCTGTGTTTGCTCCTCTTGGCATTTCCAGCACTTGGGACAACGTCTGGCACATAGCAGACACTCAGTAAATCTTTGTGGGATGAGCCTCTGCCCAGCTCAGTATGCTAAGCTCTTCCCACACAGTGTTTCATTAAATCCTCATGACATTAATAATGAGCTGTTGTTGTCCTTCTTTTAGAGTGAAGAAACTGAGGCATAGAGGGGTGAAGCGGGTCGTTCAAGGTCACTGACTATTTCCTGCTAAGAATGCAAACTGCCCAGGAAACACAGGGAGTGGACCACGGAGAAGAGGAGGGCAACTCACAAGGTCACTCATATGGAATTCAGGGTCTAGCAGCTGCAAGTGTTCAATAGAGGAAAACACAGCCATTTGCCTAGAAGATAAAAATGAGGGGGAAAAAGCCGTAGTCATAGAAAACGCCATCTTGATTAATCCTTACAGTAATAACTTGGCAGGTATTCATTTGCCTGAAGTTCCACAGGGAAATCCGATGTCAGGACAGCAGAACGAAGTGGAGTTTGTCACTTGTATCTGAGGGGAGATTTGATGGCGCCTTTCTGTTCAGCTACAATTTTCCTGTTTTAAGTATGTTTTTCTGTACCGATGTCATGAAATCCTCAAAGTATCAGTACTCCCATTTTGGAATAGCAGTAGGAAAGGAGAATGGCAAATCTGGGGACACAACAGGCTAGGCGAGCCCAACAAAGGGCTTCCAGCAGTAATGAAACCCTGAACCGCTTTGCATCACAATGACATCTCCAAAAAGCGAAATGAGATTTCTAATAGGCCTTTAAGCAGTAATATGAGGCCACCTTTAGTGACATCCTTGCTTTCATGGCTAAATAATGGGGCGCTGTCTAGTTCCCAAAGCAAGAATGAGTATGAGAAAGCCAGTGTAAATCAGGCCAAATGAAAAGGACTTGATCTTCGGAGAGCAGTTCCTAGGAATTATCAATCATTTCAGCAGGTCAACTTGAAAGGATAGAAGCTATGCCAGGCCCTTTTTTTTTTTTTTTTTTTTGCGGTACGCGGGCCTCTCACTGTTGCAGCCTCTCCCATTGCAGAGCACAGGCTCCGGACGTGCAGGCCCAGCGGCCATGGGTCACAGGCCCAGCCGCTCCGCGGCACGTGGGATCCTCCCGGACCGGGGCACAAACCCGTGTACCCTGCATCGGCAGGCGGACTCTCAACCACTGCACCACCAGGGAAGCCCTAGGCCCTTTTCTCTCTTTTGGAATCCGTGCAACTGGCTTCAGGTCAAATAAAAATTGAGATTGAGTAGAGGTGACTGCTCATCATGGGGGAACTGGGGAGGGGAGGGGAAACAAAAGCACCAATCACAGGAGAAGGCAGCTGAGGCTCCCTGGGGCTTAAACAGGAGGTCCCCAGAGCAAATAGGTTTGAGCATTCCAACGGACAAAACAGTACTGCTGAGTGTTTCCAAGAATTGTCCTGTTGGTAGTGCTCGTTTGTCATGTCCCCCTTCTTTTTCTCAAACATGAATTAAATCTATTTGAATCACAACAGTTGCTGCCATAATTCTGAGAAGGAACATTTATTCTTCTGACTGTATACACGTGTATGTACAAATGTGCACACACACACAGGCAACTCTTCCCCCATTTTTGGATGCTCAGTAAAAGATTTCAAGACCTAAAGAAGCTACAGCATACTTGCAAAATACATAGGAGAAGCTGAGAAGTTAGTCTTTATTAACTTCTCCATCCAGTTCTAAGACAAAAGTTACCATCTGAAATGACATTTACCAAGAATAAAGCAGAAAAGGGAAAGGCTTGCTTAATATTGAAAACGGAATCTTGAAATCCAATTGTTTTCCAATTTTCATTAGGTAAAAGATTACGTTGTTTTCTTGTACCATGAAAGCACAACCCAGATGCAAAGCCATTTACAAAATGACAAAGGCCCTCAATCAACCATCATTCATAAAGCCTTTCACCAATTCATGAGGCCAGTACTTGATAACCTCTACTCAGCGTATTCAGCAAAAGAGATTACGCAGTCCCTGCCCTCAGCCTTAACTGGTTTCCCAAGCATTCTGTGTTGGAGGCATCAGTCTTGAGTAATGAACTTCAAATATTTGGAAGCAGTACAACAGAGGTTATCTGGAATGGGACTTCCAGACTAGCCATTAGGACGGAATCTCCTAGGATTCTTTCAATTCCAGCCTTCCATTACGCAAGGAATAGCTCCGAAAACCAGTAAGGAAGAGACAGCTGCATTAATCTCTAACAGCCTGAAGCACATTTTAAAAAATCATAGTTACCAGAATGTGATCTCACTTCACCCCCTCAGCAACTCCACTCTGGGAGACCAACAAGCAGTTAGTTATTACCCCGACATCAGGCTGAATCACTCTCTATATAAACAGAGTCAAGTCCTGTTTTATCAGCCCCATCACTGGAAGCCGCATATGTGTCCAGTTAACAGTGTTCCCTAAACAACAAGCTGCAAGACCTCGTGCTCACCCTTGGACTGCTGGTATAACCACCTTAAAAACCAGGGCTGTGCTACTTGCTGCTGTTTGCTAAATATGCCCAGATTGCTCTGTTATTTAGTCTCTTTGTGACTGAGTACATGTTTTCTCTAATGTGGCTTAAGGAGACCTGCCTCCTCCCCACTGTCCTTCTTCCCTCTCCAGGGGTGTATGGGAAGAGCATGCCACCTTCCTAACCCCTTCCAAACCTCTCACAGGGGATCTTAACTTCTTTTGTGCCATAATCCCTTTTCACTTTGGCAATTTGGATTCCTTCTCTGAATAATATTTTTTTTAATATAAAAGTAAGTACATAGGGACTTCCCTGGTGGTGCAGTGGTTAAGAATCCGCCTGCCAATGCAGGGGACACGGGTTCGAGCCCTGGTCCGGGAAGATCCCACATGCCGCGGAGCAACTAAGCCCATGCGCCACAACTACTGTGACTGTGCTCTAGAGCCCACGAGCCACAACTACTGAGCTTGTGCACCACAACTACGGAGCCCGTGCACTGGAGCCCGAAGCCATGGCAATGAGAAGCCCACGCACCGCAACGAAGAGTAGCCCCCTCTCGCCCCAACCAGAGAAAGCCCACGCACAGCAACGAAGACCCAACGCAGCCATAAATAAATAAATAAATTTATTAAAAAAAAAAAAGTAAGTACATAAGATTTCAAAGTAAACCAATTATACTGAAATACAGTTATCAAAATATTTTTTAAAACTGTTGGTGATAAAGTAATATACGTGCTTCTAAATCATACAGTAAATAAGAAGAGCTAATGGCAGTTCAATTAACTACTATAATTTGAAAGAAGAGACAAGTGTAAATGATATTTCAAGATCACTGCAACAACTATAACGGGATGTAAAAACATCTGATGGTAGCTATCAGTAACAAAGGTACAGTTACTGTGGATACTACTGAGGTTTGTTTCCCACATTCATAATTAAAAGAGAGGCCAAATTTCAGTTAGAGACTAGTGAAAATAAAGAAGTAATTTCCCTGCCTTCCAAGGTCAGGGACCCCTGAATCATAGACAGTTGTGGCTAGAGCTGGGGAACGGGGGAAGATGAGTTTTGCACCCAGGATGAGACTGAAGACTAAGGATTTAAAATAAACAAGATGAATCCAAACAGTGAAATCAGACTATCTAAAAACAGTGAGCAGGAAGTTATGGAATTTGGTCAAAAGTTATTAAAGGGCTACTTCTCAGATGGAAGAGAGACTCAGTGTAATATAGTGATGCAGTTACTGGAGAAGAAAAAGGAAAAAGGTTTTCATATGTTTATTTCCAGTAAGTTGTGATTCTTCAGTATACCCATTAAATTTTAAAATCTAATTCTAATTTTCCCCAATCCCATTCAGCCACTTGCTCGGGCCTGAAATCTCCAAGTCAGCCTTGCTTTAGCTCTCTGTCACCCCACATCCAGCATCAAGGCAGATCCCAAATCCAACCTCTTCTCACCTTCTCCACTGCAAGCCCCCATCATCTCCTGCCTGCAGTCGCCTGCTCACTGGCCTCTCTGCTTGCACTATTAGCGCTGACTTCAGCCAACTCCCCTCCAGCTGCCAGAGTGATCTTTTTAAAAGATAAAGCTCTTCTGCTCAAAACCCTCCGATAGTTTCCTATCACGCTCAAAAGGAAAAAGAAAAATCCAAACTCTTTATCATGGCATCCAAGGCCCCACCCAAGGTGGGAGCAGCCTCACCAGCCTCTCTGGCTTCCTTTCCTGCCACCCTCTCACCCTCCCTCATCTCTTCTTGCCTCACTGGCCAAGTTTGTTCCTGTCTCAGGGCCTTCGGAGTAGCTGTTCCCTCTGCCTGGAACACTCTTGTTTCCGATCTTCATAGGGTTGGCTCCCTCTGCGTGTCATTCAACCCTCTGTGCAAATGTGAGCCTTCCCCGGCTTCTCTGTCTATAATGCTAGCACCTCTCACCCTAGGCCTGGGACTCTCAATCCACTTTACTCTGCTTTATTTTTCTTCAGAGCACTTGAGTCTTCTTTACATCACACAATATGTTTCTTTGTTAATTTGGTTATTGTCTGTCTTTACAATGTAAATTCCACAGGGGCCAAGACTTTCTCTCTTTTGTTCTCTACTATATGGTACCTAGAAACGTGCCTGGAAAAAAGTAGGCACTCAATAAATATTTTTGAATGAATAAATATTATTATAGATAAGGAACAGAGGACTTTCCTTAATGTCAGAATTTATCAGTGGCAGAGCTGAGGTTAAATGAAGATATTCTGTCTTTCTCTTGCTTGGTCATTCTGCTACCCACGTTTCATCTTGCCAAAGCAGTGGTTACTATTCTCTTAAGATTAAGGATCAAATAATAGCCATCATTCTTTGAATACCTACCTTGAGCCCTCTGCAGTGAATATCTTTCATTTTTATCTGCCTATCATACCTTCCCCCTTTTTGTGGTATCAGCCCTCAGATTTTGCTTTGACAGCTCCCCCTCCCTGTATCAGGGGGAATGTGGGTCACAATGCCTTGCCCTCTCCTGGCCAAGGTGTGCCTCAGAAACCCAAGCTTAGCCAAGCAGATGCCCTTTCCCTGGAAGAGGAATCTTGAGTGGACTTGCAAAGACTAGAGGGGGTCTGTGCTCCCTGGGTCCCTATACCTGCTTCTAAGACCAGATCCTTACCTTTTCCTTTATGTCTGTGAGTTATCTTTTTACTTCCAATATATACCATTTTTCTTAAGCAGCCTTTAAATTTCTGTTGCTTGCAACAAAAAACTCTGATACCATCTTTAACTGTCACAGCAAGCCTACGCTGTAGGTTTTATCACCATCCCCATGGTACAGAAGAGAGGAGCAAGGTTCAGGGATGTGAAGGGATTAGTTCCAGGTTACCCAATGTTATACATTATGTTGGCTGCATAATGGACCAATCCCCAGACTCTGTGAATGTATATATATATATTCCCTTATATGGCAAAAGAGGCTTTGTAGATGTGATTAAATGAATGGTCTTGAGATTATCCTGGATTATCACAGGTGGGCCCAGTGATATAATCACAAGGGTCCTTATGAGAGGGAGGCAGAGGGTCACGAGCCCTCCAGGATGGAGGTAGTCTCCAGATACCAGAAAAGGCAAGAAACAAATATTCCCCTAAAGTCTCCAAAAGGAACCAGCCTTGTCAACACTCAGACTTGAGCCTTGTGAAACTGATTTTGGACTTCTAGCCTCCAGAACTATAAGAGAATAGATCTGTGTTGTTTTAAGCCACCATGGTTGTGGTAATTTGTTAAACGGCACAGGAAACTAGTATTCCAACTAATAAATGGCAGAGCTAAGACTGGAGCCCAGATGTGTCTGCCATGCTGCCTGACACAGGCTCCCCGAGCTCGTTCCCAAAGAGCCACCTAAAAACAACAGGAAGAAGGGGAGGAAGCAGTACAGTGTGCCCCAGAGAAAGGGCCACCCACACAAAAACCTCCAGCAGAAGGAGGCACTCAGAGGATTTATGCACCCCAGCGTGTCCTGAATTCAGGAAACAGGTCTCTTTCCTTCCTGTCTACAGACGAAAGTTAACATAAAGAGCAAAGACGATTTATTATCCTCACGAGACTCCGGCCTTTCGAATTACTGAGACAGAAATCTTCTATAAGACAAAATGGATTTAAAGGATATTTCTCCTTGCAACAGGGCATGACAGCAAATTTTCTGCCAGGCTACCATCCAACTCTGATCTTTAGTGCAGGACGCATGCCATTTCCTGTGCCGTTTTGAAGGCACAAGCGTTTTGGGTCCCACTGTCAAGCTCAGTGCAGAAAATCTGACTGCTGGCACTTGTCCTCAAACGGCACAGTGACACTTCTATTCTCACCTCAGGTTTTGGTCATAAGATACCTTTCACTGACCTGAAAGTATCGTGGATTTTTCTTTTCTCTTCTTTTATCTAATGGTAGAACTTAGCTGAAAAGACATTTTGCCCAAAACAACCTTTTCTTTTCTCTTCTAAAACACAATCTTTGTTTCATTGAAGGTCTCAGTTTTAATGATGTCTTTCATGAGCCTTCTCCCCTGGGACACGGGACCAGATAGGCAGCAGTGCACTTTTGTTTCTTGTGTTTATTCAGTGATTTATTTTTGCAAACAAATTGGATGAATACTTTTTGGTCAAAATAAAAAACTAAATGTTTCCTGTCCTGAATATGATAGCAAATAATTTCACTGTTTCTGATTGGCTGGTTAAGTCAGGACTATACACAACAAAAGAGGACAGTGCTGGATTCATAAACAGGAGTAAGGCCAACAGGAGATATGAGTAATCCACTGCTGCGGAAAGGTGGGGAAGAAGAACCCCTCTTTAAGCTCTGATTAGAACATGTGCAGATTATATTATTGCTCTAAACTATCACTCCTTTACCTATAAGAGAATCATGCGTCCCTGCTCTTTGTCATTTGCATGTGGTTTCTGCCTGCGGGTGGTGTCAACTTCCCCCCTAGTACCGATATTGAGCTTGGCCATGGGCCTTGTATTGAGCAATGAAGTGTGAGCAGAAGTACTGTTTGCATGGGTTGGCTATTGCTCGTCCCTCTCTGCTGTGAGACTGAGGAATGGTGATGCTCCTCCCTCCTGGGTCCCAGAATGAGAAGAGACATGGAGCAGAGCCAGAGGTGACACACAGCCAACATTAAACAGGGTGAAGTATAAATCTTTGTTGTTATAAGGCATTGAGATTTAAGAGTTGTTTGTTACTGCAGCAAAACCTAGGGAAAGCTGACTAACACAGTATACTGGAGGGCAGTGGGTAAGTATCATGTAGGAAAACATCAGGGCTCTTTCATTGGCAAGTATCATCCACCCAACTCAAACTGGTGTAAGCAAAAAAAGAAAAAATGTATTTATTGAAAAAGAAAAAAAGGTATTTATTGGTTCACTTAACTAATAGGGGTAGAACTGGCTAACATGCCTAACATGGTGAGATAGAGAGATTCAAAACAATGCCATAGGGACTCAGGCTCTGGCCACCTCTCAGTTCTGCTTTTATCCCAGGCACAATCTCTTTAGAGGATTGCCCTCAGCAGCTCAAGGCTTATAACCTCAAAATTCTAGAGGAAAAGACAGAAAAGTTTTCCTGGTTACTTCTTGAAAAATCTTGGGGTTATCTTGGATTTAACCAATTTGGAAGCAAGCACGGTGGTAGGGGGATTCACTGCTCTGATTGGCCAGGCCTGGGTCACATACTCAGCCCAGAGCCAGAGGTGGAATCAGCTCACTTTCTGCTTGAACAGGAAATGGGAGAGGGGTGATCCTTCCAAAAACATAGGGTGTACTGTAACCAGAAGAAGGGGGAAATCAGTGCAGGGCTGGAAAAAACATAAATGTCTAATACAGAAAGCAAGAAAATGGAATAAAAGGAAATAGAATAAATACCTTTCATTTTGCAATTGTTTTTAAAGTAACTCTATAGACAATATGAAAGCTACAAAATAATATAGAGGAGAAAATAAAAGCCATGTTCCTGCCATTTGGAGTGAAACATCCTTTTGAAAGACCTTAGAGCTAGAGTTATTTAATTCTATGATGATCCTTGATTTAAAACCTTTCCTTTTCACTGTGTAGTTTATTTAACAAATATGTATATTTTATATATGATAAATCTTAATTATTTTTATAAACCTAACGGAATTTTTTAAGGGTTATCCATGTTTATATAAAATAGCTACATAAAAATGCATTTCTTAAAAAAAGAGTCATGGAAAAGAAATGGGTAGCTGAGAAGGGATGGGCAGAGTGAAGAGTATGTGAAATTATGGGGACCTGTGGGAGAAGGACCCATCATTTATGTGATAAGCAATCGGCAGCTGCCCACGGCAAATGATCGCAACCTACCAGCTGTGATCTGATAATATGATGACATCGAGCATCAAAGACAGCTGGACCTGGTAGAACTTGTTTTACTAAGAACATTAAAATAAACCTAAACTCTTATTTTGGATGACTCCCCAGGCTGGTAGATAAGATTATTTGAGGCAATAAATGCTAGTACGCATAATATACAAAGGAGTGGCATCTGACACAGGAGCTGACTCTAAAATGAGCACATAAGATGAAACTCACATTTAGCCAAAATTTCCCCTTGACACACCTTAAATTACCCATATAAAGACACAGCATCTTTCAACGGTCTCAGGTAGCCAGTTTTTCTCCCAGTCTTAGTACAGATCACTCTAAGTACCCGGTGATAGGCGAGGCAGAAGAGTGAAGTAATTCATTATGCTCTTACCAGCTCGGACCCTGGAGCCAGACTGCCTGGTTCAAATCCTGAGCTTGCTGTTTACTAGCTTGTGACCTTGGGCAAAAAACTTACACCTCTGTGCCTCAGCTCTTTCTCTGAGATACGGCTATGGCCAGCACAGCTATAACCCACAGACTATCCAGTGTTCCCTCACATATCTCAGCCTCCCTTGCAGTTGTTTTGGGGCCAGGCTCTGTGAGAAGAGGTGAGAAGGTTAAGAACTAGGGTGCCGGGCTTCCCTGGTGGCGCAGTGGTTGAGAGTCTGCCTGCCGATGCAGGAGACGCGGGCTCGTGCCCCGGTCCGGGAAGATCCCACATGCCGCGGAGCGTCTGTGCCTGTGGGCCATGGCTGCTAAGCCTGCGCGTCCAGAGCCTGTGCTCCGCAACAGGAGAGGCCACAGCAGTTGAGAGGCCCACGTACCGCAAAAAAAAAAAAAAAAAAAAAAATGACATGTTCCAAATAGCTATAATTTATAAGAAGGCTGTCCAACCTGTATCAGTCTTTGTATAAGAAATCAGCTGTTATTGAGTATTTTGCTATTGCTTGTAACTGCAGCCTAGTCTAGGCTAGCTTAACACAATGGGGAAATAATAGTTCCTACTTTGTAGGGTTATTATGGGAGTTAAATTAGGTAATATTTATAAATTGTTCAGAACACTACCTGAGTAAACACTATATAAATGCTTGGTTGGTAGGTAGGTAGGTAGGTAGGTCATGCAGGTAGACAGAGACAGACAGACGGAAACAGTTCCCTTATGGGCCGCTCATGTTGTGACTGTCACATAAAACTGAAGACAATTAAGGAAAGAGCTGAGTCATGTGACCCATTTTATGCTTCACCTCCAGTGTACAATTCAGGGGGAATTGCCTGCATTTAAAAAAATTTTATTTCTCTCTCTCTCTTTCTCTTTCTTCTTTCCCCCAAGAGCACAACATTGAACTAGCATAAATAAGTCCATATACACAGCAATCCAACTATATACAAAATCTGTCTGTTGGGCTTCCCTGGTGGTGCAGTGGTTAAGAATCCGCCTGCCAATGAAGGGGATATGGCTTCAAGCCCTGGTCCAGGAAGATCACACGTGCCGCGGAGCAACGAAGCCCGTGCGCCACAACTACTGAGCCTGCGCTCTAGAGCCATGAGCCACAACTACTGAGCCCATGTGCTACAACTACTGAAGACCGTGCCCCTAGAGCCTGTGCTCCGCAACGAGAAGCCACCGCAATGAGAAGCCCACGCACCGCAACGAAGAGCAGCCCCCGCTCGCCGCAACTAGAGAAAGCCCGCGTGCAGCAATGAAGACCCAACGCAGCCAAAAATAAATAAATAAAATAAATTTTAAAAAAAACAAAACTTTCTGTTCGTGAAGACAAGGACCATGTTTGTGTCATGGTTCCACGGCACGTAGTAGGCATCCAGTAAATGGCAGCCAGCCAGTTTATGATTATGTCTGCTCCATGATTTTAGAGCACATTTAAGCAAGTAATAAATATTAGCTGAATAGATGAACAAATAAATTAAAAATAACTCCCTTTAATAGCTGAAACACACCCATCTGTATATGTATCAGTAGTGGGAAAAAAATGTATTCCCTTAAAACTGGCACCATAATTCCTCTTAGGTAAAGAACTAGCTTTGTTTAGATGAAAGACCATTTCACAGATGGAAAAACTGAGGCTCTGAGAGCTTGAGTCATCTGTGCTGAGCCACACAGCTGGAAGGAGTAGAGCGTGGTTTAGCATGCAGAGCTGTGATTCCAGAGCCCAGGTTCCTAACCCCTACACTGCACTACCTTCACTTTGACGTCCAGGGCATTCTTACACCTCCCTTGACAGCTCCGGGATTTGACTTGTGTCATCTTCTTCAACCCACCCCCACAAGCCTCTCAGATACTTCATTATTCATACTGATGACACCTCCAACACCATGGCCTCGAGTCCATGTGATTCCATGACCCCCTTCTTCCTTCGTGACAGTCACATCTTAGAACGGGTTGTCCCTGAAAGACTGTCACATCTCATCTTCCCAAAGTCCTGATCTCATCATAGCCTTCTCTGTCCTTTCATCTTTCCCACCCACTCACTTCTACTTATATTGTATTTTGCCCTTATGTGAGACTATGACTTGGGTTATTGGTGTCCATCTAGAACAGGGCTCAGCAAACTAGAGCCCATGGGTCAAATCCGGCCCATCACCTACCGCTGCAAGTAGAGCGGTACTGGAACACAGCCACGGCCCTTTGTCACGTGTTGTCTATGGACAACTATGGAGTTGAGTAGTTGCAACAGAGACCGCACGTGTCCTGCCAAGCCTAAAAGATTTACTGCGCTGACCCGACCTAGAAAGCCATTTCCTTGTTCCCCAGGAGCTCTGAGGTTACTGGAGCCGTGTCCTTAGGGCAAGCCCACGGCTCTGGTCATATTAATCCTCCTCATTGCCACTGGGGAGAATTGGGTTTGGCACTGGAGTGGGGCGGGGAGGGAGAATGAGGCTGATGTGAGGGCACTGGCTGGTGAGCTGTGCCGGTTCAGAGCCGGGTCTCAACCAGGGTAACACAGACGTCCCCAGCACCGTGAGGCTTCTCACTTGGGCCCACACCTGTCACTCTCCCCGCCACACCCCAGGGCCCTTTTCCTTCCATGTCATTTGAGCCTCTCAGCATCATGTGAAAACTCAGTCTCCTCCACTGCCTGTCACTCCAGCCATCACCCACGGAGAACAGCCCACAGCCCCCCCAGTTCACCTCCAGTCAACAGATTCCTCCTTGCTCACAGCCTATCCGCTATTCAATCAGCTGGTCATGAGGAGCTTTGAAACATCTTACTGTTTCTCTTCCTTTTAATGTTTTATTATGGAAAATTTCAAAGATATAAAAAAGTAGGCAGAAAAAAAATGAACCCAGTTCACCATCCAGCTTCATTTATACTGTTCTCCATGTCAGTCACTCAATGTAACTTCCCCCAACCTTATCCACTGACATTATATGATTTCATATTTCATTCATAAATATTTCAGCATGTTTCTCTAAAAAGCAGTAACTTTTTATTGTGAATATGAAATCATTATCAAACCTTAAATAAAATAACAATAATGCTTTCTATCATCAATTATTTACTAGGTGTTCAAATTTCCAGTTGCCTCCTAATTTTTCTTTTTAGTCTGTTTCTTTGAATCAGGATCCAGATAAGATCCATTGAAATTTCAGAAACTGTATGGACCTACCATCCCCATTTTAGTGCTTCCGAGTTTGGTTCTGTTTCTTACTTCCAGTGTGAACACGTAATGTAGTGTTTCTGTCTCTTTCTGAAAATTGGTTGTTAAATCATTAACACAATTCAGAAAATATAGTAATTTATGAGAAAAATGTAAGACATCATTCTTAGAAAAGTTAACAATGCTTTTCCATGTACTTAAGATCCTGTAGGGGAACAAAATTTGCCGCCCAAAATGTCTCTTTGCCATGTGGATTATCTCAAACTGAAAACGATCAAGGCCCAAAAGACTCAGGAAGAAACTTTGACCTTCCTCCTAACTGCCTAAAAAGAATTTAGATGGAAGGCCTGTGCCTGGAATAGAGTTATCACTAGAGATATCGGCAAAGAATGTGGGTTGGGTGTGGTGGGGAAACTTAGACATCAGAGTCCACTCTCTGTCCCACTGTCTCCACAGGGCCCCTCCAATATTTATTTACCAAACATTTGCTTTTCCATCTTCATGGCAATTGCCTTCCTCCCCTTTGAAGTCTCAGGTCCCTACCCCTAACATCCTCTGTTGTCTTTAACTGCTGATGGTATTTAAGGTGAGGGTTTCAGACATTTTGGTGAGTTACTCAGTTCTTCTGGGCCTCTCCCATGTATACAGGTTATTAAACTTTTGTTTGATTTTCTCCTGTTAATCTGTCTCAGGTCAATTTGATCGTTATACCGTCCAGAAGAACCTAGAAGGGTAGAGGGAAATTTCTCGCTCTCAGACAATCCTCTGGGCCTAGTCTAGACCTTTTACTATATTAGCTTTGCCAGTTTTCAACACTGATTTTACCCAACCACCTGTTTCCTCCACCTCTTTTCCAGGGTTGCTGGAAATAATCTCATAAGCAGGCTGTTTATATGCATCACAAATTCAGGCCATCAGCTGGGCCATCCCTACTCATCCCTAGTTGATTCCCTATCGGTTTCACCACAGCAGCTGTTGCAGCCTCCTCCCCTCCCCCACAAGTCTCCAGAACCTGGGCCTCCTTCTCGGCAGATACCTTCACATCCACACGAACGACCAGAATGTCAGTGCCCACCGTGAACTTTCTCAGCTCTTCTCCCTTCCCCCTCAGATTTCCTCTCACTTTTCCTTCTGGATTCAATCAGAAGTTCTCAACCAGGGGAAATTTTTCTGTCTCCCCACATTTGCCAGTATCTGGAGACATTCTTGATGGTGAGGACCACAGGGGGTGCTACTAGCATGTGGAGTGGGGGAAGGCTGGAGATGCTGTGAAACATCCTACAGGCCAGCCCCTCACAACAAAGAATTACCGGGTGATAGCTGTCAGTAGGCTTGGGGAAACGTGGGTTAGAGATGGTCTCTTGGCTCCTGCCCTACCTGCCTCTCTGCCCTCCCTGTTCAAGAGCATTCTCGAGAAGGATATGGCACCTGAGTTCTTGCCTCTTCAAGACCAAATCTGGGCACCAACCAGCTTGGCCACTGGCCCAACCTGACTGGCTCCACAGGCCAGCGGTGGAGTGGGGCATAGATGGTCTTGTGCATCCCCATTTCCCTTTAATGCTTTATTAACATCTGTTTTACAACACTCACTAGAGAAACTACAGCTACTTGTGAACACATCTCTCTCATTCCAAGGCTCAGAGCCATATTTTACTCATCTCTGTTTTCTCCACAGCACCAAGCTCTTTGCATTGCATTTGGCAGATGTGCAATAAATATTTATTGCATCAAATTAGATTGGTATCATTTACATTTTTATCATGCTCGGGGCATCTCTTTGAAAGGTAATGGAAGCACAGAACACAAATGCCAGTTAAAGCAAGAGCTTTTGTGTTTTTGTTCTTGTGGAGTCCAACGGAAATGCCTGCTATTGCTACTTTGCAGTATACTTACATGAGCTGCCAGCGGAAGTTAGCAACTATTTTAAATTAAGGTATTTTTACGATAAATGACTAGAGATTTGAGAGAACTCTTACTTAGAGAAACTCTCTTATTTTTAAGACTCTTCTTCATTGTTTTTTTTAAAAATATTTATTTATTTACTTACTTGTTTGGTTGCATCAGGTCTTAGTTGCGGCAGGTGGGCTCCTTAGTTGTGGTTCCAGAGCTCCTTTATTGTGGCTTGTGAACTCTTAGTTGCAGCATGCATGTGGGATCTAGTTCGCAGAACAGGGATCGAACCCAGGCCCCCTGCATTGGGAGTGCAGAGTCTTAACCACTGCACCACCAGGGAAGTCCCTTCATTGGTTATTGTAAGTGGGAAAATGTTTCATTTTCAACCTGGAGAAATATGCTAATCTTTCACTTATTAATCATTTATAATCTATAAATTATAGGCTTTCCATGTTCTTTTCTTTTTCTTTTTTTTTTTTTTGCGATACACGGGCATCTCACTGCTGTGGTCTCTCCCGTTGCGGAGCACAGGCTCCGGACGCGCAGGCTCAGCGGCCATGGCTCACGGGCCCACCTGCTCCGCGGCACGTGGGATCCTCCCGGACCGGGGCACGAACCGGCGTCCCCTGCATCAGCAGGCGGACTCCCAACCACTGCGCCACCAGGGAAGCCCGGCTTTCCATTTTCACAGTGGACAAAATTAGGCAGAGTCTTAGAAGCTTAATAAGAAGCAAAATTTTCTAATATCGTTCTCTTTCCAATGTATAGGTAGTCTCAGACTTTTAAAAACTGGTTAATACCTGAATTCTTTTAAACTCTCAAAATTGAGAAAGTAAGCCAAGGGTCTATTCAACTTGGCATTCCCCAGAAGGGCAGATTTAAGCAAAAGATGTAACATTTGAGGGCTAAGGGTCTAATTTCATTTTTTTCTACTCTGTTTAATATGGGATTTTATAAAACTTACTTAATTTCCTAGTGTCTCAGTTTCCTGACACTGTTCTTGCAAAGGGCTGGTGTGAAAATATTTTCAAAGAAATAAGTTAAATATTATTTTCTCTAAATTGAGTTGTCTTTCTTCCACTTATGGCTTAAAATTGTGGATCACTGCTTAAACGTCATCCTCCAGGGACTTCCCTGGTGGTCCAGTGGCTAAGACTCCACGCTCCCAATGCAAGGGGCCTTGGTTCGATCCCTGGTCAGGGAACTCAATCCCGTATGCCATAACTAAAGATCCTACACATGGCAACAAAAATCCTGCATGCTGCAACTAAAGATCCCAAACATGGCAACAAAGGTCCTGCAAGCCACAACTAAAGATCCGGCACACAGCAACAAAGATCCTACGTGCCACAACTAAGAACCGGCACAGCCAAATAAATAAATACTAAAAAAAAAAGTCATCCTCCAAGTGAGGTCTTTCCTGACCACCCTGTATAAAATTAAGGCCCGTCAATACTCTATATTCTCCCCTCTCTGCTTTATTTTTCTCTATAGCACTTACTGGCTTATTGTCTGCCATCCCCCACCAGAATATAAGCTCCATTAAGTCAGGAGTTTTGGCTACTTTGTTCACTGTTTTATCTCCAGCACCTAGAATGATGTTTGGCACACAGTAGTTCTCAATAAACATTTACCGTACGAATGAACAAATTATGCAAATCTAGAAATGTCATATGCTATAAAGCTATCAAAGGCATGAATTAGATGTAATTGAATCAACATGGCTAGATCTCAAAAGCATGTATTTCAGTCAAATAAAAGCAAGTTGCAGGATAATGCATAAATTTCCTCATCTCCAAAATAGGGCTGGTAATAGCATTGTTATGAGGATCAAGGTAGTTCATTAGCGTTAAATGCTGAGACCCGTGATACAAGCACTCAATAAATGTTAGTGGTCATCATTATTATTGCTGTATCACTGATGATGAACAGTTCACATAAAGTAATATTACTAATTTTGTATGATATAATCTAATTTTATATAATTAAGTAATTTTAAGACTACGGAAGGATGCAGTATAGACCAAGCTGATTAATTCTGTGAGGAGAGAAAACTCAGATTAGAATGACGGTCAAAGAGAGTATTAACCTCATCTGTCATGTTCTAATATTTTAAATGTAAATGATGCATATAACTACAAAGTAATATTTAGAAAAGTTTAGTCGTATTTCCTGAGACATAAGGACCTTTAGGGCTAGGAGGAGAGGAAGAGAGAATGGAGAGATGAATTACTTAGGGTAAGAAAATTTTTTAAGTTTTCTATTTTATTTCTGAAGTGCTTCTTGAATAATCACGGCATGGATAGGATGCCCTTAGCCTAGAATAAAAATAACCAGAGAAAAGAGCCACATACACAACTGATCCAGGGTCCTGGATGGATTACATGAGTTAGTTCTCATAGATTGGAGGAAACTATCATTAACACAATCTTCAAGTTAGGAATAAATTATTCAAAGCCTTGTGTCATTACTTACTGCAGTTTCAGCCACTCTTCCACAAATGGAATGGAGAAGAATTCTGTGAATGTCTCCCCTATCCTCTTTGGATTTTGACTGGTCACGATGCCATATGTTTTGATTAACAAGAAAACAATAAGCAAGAATTCAAGTCAATTGTTGCTATTCTGCTGGCAAATTAACACTATTGAACCCTTAGGGTCATGGAATATTCAAAGATGTGAAAAACTTACTTGTATAACCATTCGGTCAGAAAATCACAGGCAATGAATTTGGTTCTTTTCCTCTAAAGAGAGAAGAGAGAATTAAATTATATTCTTTGCCCCCATGTTTAAGTTGGACAAAGGAGGAGGGGTTAATTGATTGCTTGTGTTAGATGAAATATGCATAAGTCCTTGGTGAGGTTTATAAGCACACCAACAAACAATAACTCAGGCAATGTAAAGAATTTTGACAACATTTCGCTAGTCATCTTGGGTAAGCATATATTCTGACAATATTAGCAGGGACTAATAAAAGACAATGCACATAGTAGGAGGCTTATTACATGCATTTTGGATTTATCTCAGAAGGATTTCTTTAAATCTAGACCTTGATTCAGAGTAAGTATATTTATTCCTTTCCCCCAGTCCACTCAGATCCTCAGAATAGCAGTACTTCGGGTCTGGGTGCCATTGGCCAGTGCATTGACTCTGCCAGCTGCCCACCCATCAGCCCCTCTCCACTTCATCCTTATTACCAGAAACCTGATGACAATCAGTCCAGGGGAAAAACATTTCCCAGCCTCCCATGTAGCAAGGGACAACCATATGACATAGTTCTGCTGTTTGAGATAGAAATGGACATGTCCCATGGATTTCTGAGAAAGTGCTACTTTCTTGATTTCTGCTGCCCTTTTCTTTGAAGTTTCCTTCTACTTCTTTCAGTCTGGAACACAGATGTGGGGCTGGAAGTGGAGCAGCACCTACCAGCCAAGAGGCCAAAAGCAGGGGGTTAGAAGGAACCTGGGCCTTTAATGACTTCTTTAAGCCACTGTACCAGTTTGTGGCTGACCTACTCTGGATATCCTGATACGTAAGGAAAGATAAACTCCATCTGGATTATTGGCACTGTTCTTGAGTTTTCACAACATGAAGCTGAATGCAGTTCCTAGGTGATAGATAGCTAGTAAGCCACAGGGAGAGAACGTCCTAGAGTAATGGGGGATGAGGCTTGCAGAACAGCAATGGAGAGGAGCACTGGGTATCCTGCCTCCTAGTCCCATTTAAAGTGTCTTGTAACCCAAACAGAACCAGTTAACTCCTTTTAGAAGATTGTTATGGGACTTCCCTGGTGATGCAGTGGTTAAGAATCACCTGCCAATGCAGGGGACACGGGTTCGAGCCCTGGTCCGGGAAGATCCCACATGCCGTGGAGCAACTAAGCCCATGTGCCACGACTACTGAGCCTGCGCTCTAGAGCCGGCAAGCCACAACTACTGAGTCTGTGTGCCATAACTACTGAAGCCCACACGCCTAGAGCCCGTGCTCCACAACAAGAGAAGCCACCGCGATGAGAAGCCCGTGCACGGCAGCGAAGAGCAGCCCCTGCCTTCCGCAACTAGAGAAAGCCCGTGCGCAGCAACGAAGACCCAAGGCAGCTAAATAAATAAATAAATATTGTTAAAATAGCAGGGGCTAAGAACCAGTCGTTGGTTAGTTACCATGTGAAGAGATCCTTCCCAGGAATGAAGGCAAGACAGACTGCTGGAAGTTCTCCTTGCCCCCCAGGTGCACCCTTTTCCACCACACTCTGCGCCTTAGGAGGCTGATCTTATGGTTCGTATCAACCGGGCTCGTTTACTCTGTTGTTGGGTCCAGCCACTGGGAGGTACCAGCAGGAGATCCGAGAGAGGGAAGAGAGAAAGGCAGGGTATAATGGGTTGAGCTGTGTCTCCTCCCGGCCCCTTTGCCCCAAATTCATATTCTCCCACACTTCAGAAAGTGACCTTATTTGGAAATTGGATCATAATTAGTTAAGCCCAGCCACTCCTGAAGTACACAACAACTCCAGCGAGAGTGAACAAATTTAGGGTTCTATTAGTAAGGAAGAAGAGTAGACCACCAATGGCAGATTCCTAACGACATTGTGCTAGACCCTGGATCCAGCTATGCCTAAAGCCAAAATCCCCTGAACCTTTCATGAGCCAATATATTTCCTTTTTTTACTCAGCCAGTTTGTGTTGTTTATTGCTTGCAACAGTAAGAGTTTTAGTTACTATTCCTTTCTTCTCCCATTGGCTAACTCCATTTGCCTTTCAAGATGCCTCTTGGGGGCTTCCCTGGTGGCCCAGTGGTTAAGAATCTGCCTGCCAATGCAGGGTACACAGGTTGGAGCCCTGGCCCAGGAAGATCCCACATGCCACGGAGCAACTAAGCCCGTGCACTACAACTACTGAGCCTGCGCTCCAGAGACTGTGCACCACAACTACTGAAGCCCGCACGCCTAGGACCTGTGCTCTGCAACAAGAGAAGCCACCGCAGTGAGAAGCCCGCCCTCTGCAACTAGAGAAAGCCCACTCGCAGCAACCAAGATACAACACAGCCAAAAATAAAATAATTAAAAAAAAAAAAAAGATGCCTCTTGGAAGCCTTTCTGAGCATTCTTACCCTCTTCAGTTTAGAGTAAGCGCCTCCCACCACCGCCAGTTCTGTGTGTCCCTCTGTCATAGCACCTCAGGTGTAACTGTAACCTAACTGCCAGCCCACATGCCCATTTCCTCTATCAAACTATAAATTCTCTGAGGACAGGGGGTGTGTCTTCTTTTTCTTTATGTTCCCAGTGCTTGAGTGCCTGGCAAAGAGTAGGTGATCAATGAGTGGTGAGTAAGTGAATGAATGACCTCACCGTTCAACTCTCAAGCAAAAAAGCAAGAAGGAACTCATGCACAAGAATTCTGACATTTATAAGTAGGCATTGCTAATAAATTCTGGACAATTTCTCTTCACTTTCTTCCCCTAATGTTTTATTTATTAGGGGAAATATTTTCTTCTTCTTTTTTTCTTTTTCCCCCTTTACTTTGAAATAGCCAAATTAGCTTTATAAGCTTAAATAAGGTTAAAAAGATGGTTGTAAAATTGATTCTCACCAAAAAGGAAAGTGCCACTTAAGATTTTTCACTGAAAGCTTTATTATAGCTGTTAGTAAATAAAATACTGGTGCCTGATTTGCTGGAGATGCAGTCTTTTACCTCACTGCTGATAGCCTTTTATTAAAAAATTGAAATACTGCTGGCCATGGTAATAAAATTAAATGTACTAGACCATGTAATGGGGTCTTCTAAGTCTGCATTGCAAGAGTAAGATTCCCCTTGAAAAGCTATCTTTAACCAAAATAAGAAAATACTTGTACAACAATGCAAATATGTATCTAGCATGAATCGCCATCTAATAATTTAAACAATCCTGCAGCTGTAGGAGAGCAGTGTCTCTCTCTCTCTCCTTACAAAAGATGCATTGTTCCCTTAGCATTCATTGCACCGTTTGGTGGTAAAGATTCCTTCTATGAAGGGAATGCAGCTTGACTTACTCTATTAAATAGACTTTTAAAATAGCCAAATGGTCTGATGTATGAAGGTCATGTAGACAGATTTAATCATTTTGATGCAAAGAAATAAAATTGAAGAAATTGTGTTTTCCTTCTGTCCTGGGCAAGTGTGGACGTGCTGTGCATACTCAGACACACAGAACAGTGGCGATATTGTTCAGCTGTTGTTTAGTTTAAAAATTATCTGCTGGGAGCTGAAAGAGAGAAGGGAAAGCAAATGAAAAGTTGTGGTGAGTGAGGAGATAAGAGAGGAAGTAATAGAGAGAAAATTAAAGAGTGAGATTAAGAAAGTGTGGGCACTGGGGTTTATGTAATGTGGCCAAATACACAGAGTTCATGATTGTTAACGGGTAAAAATGCCCAAGTTTGGGTAAGCAGGGTGATCAGTTAAGGCAACCTTATACGAGGTTAAAAAACAATTTTTAAAAAATCCAGAATTAAAAGGAAAAAGACTAAGCGTCAAGGGATAAGGCATCATCATGAATCTGCACCTCTGTTGTGCATCCAAGAAAACAAGCTGGGTGCACAGCAGGATGAGTTGATAGACTGGTGGACAGATAATGACGAAGCAAATAAAGCGAAACAGTAACCATGAAACCTAGGTGGTAAACATGTGGGTGTTTACTCTGAAATTCTTCCAGCTCTTCTACATGTTGGAAAAAAGTTTATAATAAAACTGAGGGCAGGAGAACAAATCATAAAAGACTCAAACCCCAAAGAGAGAAAGGGCAGAAATCAGACAGTATTTTGTACCAATTTTTATGTTGAATACACGTATAGGAGGCAGACTGGAGGACTGAAGATGGGAAAGAGGAACAACCCACATTAAAAAGCCACTGATGCTCTTCCAGTAACTAATGTAATTTCACCCCACCAAGGTCAAAAGCACAGGCTGTGAGCTTAGTGAAGCATGGCTGGCTATAGCACGGTGTTGGTTGAGGCTCTTTGGGTCTGCAAGGGAGAGAAAGCTGCTCGGGTTACCTTGGTTACTGGGCTTTTTTCAAAAGTGCGTTTAGGCTAGACTTTGCTGTAACAAACACCCCCCAAATCTGAGAAGCTTATGTCATCGATGGTTTCTCCCTCGTGTTACACGAACATTTCCACCAGCGTGGCTCTCCGCTCCATGCGATCTTTGCTCTGGGCCTCAGGCTGACAGGGCAGCCTCTCTCTGAAATGTTGCTGGTTGTCATGGCAAATGACACGGATATGGCGAAGTATTCTTTGACTCTTAAAGTACATTTTAAATGACACGTCCATTCATTCCACTGACCAAAGCAGTGACGTGGTCAAGCTTCCCTTAGGGAGAGGCCACAAATATTTTTGAACAATAATATAACCTAGCACAGGGGTTACTGTAAAGGTAGAAGGAATGTGAGAATTCCTCTTACCAGGGGCAGAGCCAGGTCTCGGGAAGAAGCGGACCAGTGTCCACAGCTGTCCAGGCATGGGACAGGTTAGCCAGAGTCGTCCACCAGTAGCTTGGTGACCCAGCAACAGCTCTGCTCCTAGCTGTACACGGAACTCAGCTTTTTGGCCGTGGCTTCTTTCTCAACTTGCTGCTGCTTTCTCTGCTGCTCTCTCCTAACTGGTTCTTTCTCCTGCTGTCTCTGCTTTGAGGTCTGCTGACTCATGGTTTTTCAAGCTTTCTCCTGTCTCTGGTGTTTCTCCCCTTCTACCCACACTATGATCTGCCCTTTCTCTCTGTTGTCTGACATCCTCACGCCCCAGACAGGAGAATCTGATTGGGCTGGTTAGACACTACCCAGGATGGACCATCCCTGTTGGGCAGAGCAATGCCGGACCATTTCCCAGCCACTTGCCATCCCTGAGAGGCTGCCCATAGGGCCTGAGACTTATTCCTGGCTCAGTCACTTGTGGCCAGAGTGATGGGGACATGGACAAAGCAGGGACAAGGGCCTGCAGTTATGGCTGTGGGCATGGCACCCACTTAGAATGTCATGGCCTCCTTTCCCACATAGATATTCCCCATAAGAAACTTCCAGATACCCGAGACCACGCACCTCCCACCCAAATATGACAAAAGTGAACAGTAACTATAATCCTAGGAACGAGCACACACATGGACGATAACCAGATGCCAAAATGCTTATCACAGAAAACTTCAAACGGGTTCATTTTTTTCACCACTGCATTAGAATTTCATTAGTGAAAAATAATACTTCTCAAAAGAAGTCAAAAATATGGACTTGTAACACAAAATGTTGACCAAGACTTCCAGCATGAGCCACGTGGCCATTTCTAAAAGTGTTTTTGGTTTAAAAAAGTAACATTAAAGTAATTCTACCACACCTTTCCTGCAAGAATCTATTTTTTCCACTCCTTAGAAATTTGTTTCAAACAAAAGCTGATGGTACTTCTCATTTCCCTTATTAGTCAAGGACAGGAAATGGAGTTTCTTCCCTCACTGACCAGAGCCCTTGCACTTTTAAAAAGATATTCAGGTATTTTATTTTTTTAAAATACTAGAATAAATGACTATTACATGGGCAAGGAATATAAAAAGAAAAAAAAGGTTTTGTTTTACTGAATTATTCATAGTAGAAAATTTTAATGCCATGAGATCATCAAAGGACTTATCAGGAGTTAGAAATAGTTTCCTGATACCAACTGTTGTTTACAAAACTCTTCACTGTAATGGAATTTGATGAGCAACCAAAGGCGAAAGGGAAAATTTTACATTGCATGGGATAGGATGGGGAAAGAGGTGGAAAGTCTTATCACCCCTATCCAGACTCTGCATTTAATCTGTATGTAAAGCTGAGATAAGGTTTATTTTCAGCCATCATTTTATTCATGTATAAAACTCTTGATTTCTTTCCAAATTAAGCAAGGTACACTGTTCCGGTTTGGCCTTGTTCAGTAAACATTTACTGAGGACCTGCTATGTGCCAGGCCCCATGCTAAATGCTAGAGATGACGAAATGAGTAGGGCATGGCCCACTGTGGTTATTAGTTCAATGCCCAGCAACCACCCCCAAGCTGGGTAGTAGCTGTGATGAGTATAGTGGATAAACCCCATCTCTAGCTCCAGGTGTGAACCCTGATAAGGCAGTCAAGATGATCCCACCTCACCTGCCACCTACACGGAAACCAATCTGGTCCACATTCATCCTGACCAAAGGGATTCACTGACTCAGGATGGACACGTAATTAATTTCAGAGTGATAAGATGTGGGAGGAGATGTGCTGGGGCTTCTGGGAAACCATTTCATTTGCTTTTCTGAAAGAGCTTGAGCATTCTCTCCTTCTGGCTGAGGCAAAACCTAGGACAGTGGCCATTGCTGTGTTACTGTTTTGAGGGAAGCCAGCTTAAGGATAAAGCTGACTCTATAAGAGGCCAAGCAGAGAGACAGAAGAAAACCAGGTTTTCTATTATATCACTGAGCACCTGAATCAAACCAATCCCGAAGCCTTCCTTCTTTATCTCAGAAACTTCTAGTTTCTAGCTCCCTGAGCCAGTAAATCCCCTTTATTATTTAAGCCACTTTCCTGCTAGTTGAAACATAATGAACTGTAGCCAAGATAGCTGCCCAGTATCCCTTCTGCCTTCTTCTGGTAACAGTGCCCTGAGTTCCTACTGGGGTCCACCCTTCCCAACTCTAAAGCTGTGTGCCTTGGGTAAGACTCCTTCCATTTGCCTAACAGCCCACTAAATGCCCCTAGTTCCAAGGATTGATTCCAAAGTAGGTCATTGACCTGAGCCAGTTGGATTAGAGAGGAACTCTGGGAGAGACTTTCTCTTCCTCTGCTATCCTTGAGCCTTACGAAATGGGGGATGGTGCCACAGGGGAGGGACCATTTGAGGGTGGAGCCAAGCCAGAGCAAACAGAATCGAGAGACAGAGGGGAAACGAAGTCCTGAAGACATCACTGGGCCCCCAGATCAAGCTGTAAAGGAAGATCTCCCCATGGGCCTCTTGTCTTCATAAATAAACAAACAAAAAATCCTTTTCTACTTAAGTCAGTTAGAATGGGGCTTTCTGTCACTTGCAGGACCTGCCTCAAGGAGTTAACACCAGCAAATATGGGAATGTTAGCTCTGCATACTTAACACATCCAGCTGAAACAAACTCTTGAGTTCATACTACTTTTTACTGCTAACAATAAACCTCACATCAAAAACCGCTTACAGTAAAAATCATTAACTTTATACTCTGAGTGCCCAAAATATATTCAGAGATGCATTGGAAAGAATTTCCAAGTGAAGTTTATCACAGCCACTAAGCCAGCTATGCTTAATATAGCAGTCCAATTAAGTTCTAATTAAGTTCTGATCTCTTGTGTTTCAATTAAGCTAATCTAAAGGCATGGCTGAATGTCAGGGGATCGGTTAAGAACATCAAGCCAACTGTAATGTCTAGTCTTTATAATGATATTTATGTGTCTCAAACTTAATTTACTCCAGTGGAATACAACCCAGTACATGAGAGAACAGGAATGGTATTATAACCTTTAATCAACCATCTAAAGAGACTGCTGTATGTCTATCTTAACAATTGCACAGTTGATTTCCTGCCTTAAAACCTTTTCCCCCTTCCAACTCACATAGACTCTGGCAGCCCAGGGGCACCAGGGAAGGCAGCTATCACTATAAATGGAAGATCAGGAAGGTCAAGGTCAACAGAGACTCTGTAAGTCTGCAAGTCTGTAAGTCTGTAACTCTGCAAGTCTTCGTGAAAATTCAGCTCCCACGAAAACTCCTATGTCAGTATTGAAATTACTTGCAAAACTAGCTTCACAGTCATGTCTCCAAGAGACCAAAGGGTCTGGAACATTCCCTTCAAGGTATGCCCTCTGCTTAGAGAAGATGGAGAAGACGTGTCAGGGCCTGTGTAAAAGGAAGCTTCTGGCAGAGGCTCTGATGGTATGTCTGTCCTGATCCATCTCACGATTCCTGCCTGAAACTGGATTTATTCTTTCTTTCACTGTCAACCTGGACCCACCTCTCCTCTCTCTGGTTTTTCACTTGCTGACATTTGCCTCTCTGAGTCCCTTCTTCAAACACAATTCTTAATAACAAGAGCTACCCCTTACTGAGCTAAATGCTGTACTCACATCATCTCATTCAATCCTCCAACAGCTGTGGGGAGGTGGATACTATGATTATCACCCTCCCATTTAACAGATAAGAAAACTGAGGCTCACAGAGTTTAAGGAATCTCCCCAGGGGCCCAGAGGGGGATTCAGGGCCCCTGTCCTGCCAGAGCGCCCACCTTTCTCAGCCTAATCTTCACCACCCAAACCCCATGTGGCCAGATTCAGCCCACATCTTCCTTACACACTGCCCTTATTTCCAGTCTTCTGTTCCAGGTCTAAGGAACTTTTTTCCAATTTAATTTTGTTCTTATTTTATTGCTACTTTTCACCATAGCTGTGCCAGTCCCTGAGCTAAATGGTTTAAATACATTATCTTATTTAATTCTCATAAATTCCCTATGTGAAGCAATTATTGTTATCATTATTTCCATTTTACAGGGGAGGAAACTGAGGCTTAGGAAGGTTAAGGCTACAAGGTCACAATGCTAGCAAGGTCCAAGGCCACATATCTAGGAGGAGGTAGAGCTGGGCCTTAAATTCAGGTGAGCATGGCCCAAAACTCCATGCTGAGCTTCCCTTAGACAGCCTCCCAGTAGCTGACAACAGCAGCTACTACTGTAAAAATCTGGATAGTTCCAGGACTTCAGAACCAGGGTCAGCAAACATTTTCTGAAAGGGTCAGATAGTAAATATTTTAGGCTTGTGTCCCAGCTCTTCAGCTTTGCCACTATAGTACGAAAGTGGCCACAGACAATATGGAAAGCAATGGGTGTGACTGTGTTCCAGTAAAACTTCACTTACAAAAACAGATGGCGGACCCCAAGGGCCAGAGTTTGCAGCCCTGTGCTTCAAAACATTATCAGTAACAGATAGATACTCTTTCAAGTGGAAGCATGGAAAAATCCATAGTTCTTGGTTTCTGACACAGAGGTCTGACTTCAAGAAAGCTGTTTCACCTCTTCTTTCTATTTTCTGGATAACCCTTTATTCTAAGGGATTAACAGTTTAAACATCCTTTAGGTCTAAGACTAGTTTATGACTTGGGTTTTCTCTTCCTAAAAAGTAGCAGGAGAAATGCAGCTCTCTATACAACCAAGAAGTTCAATGACTTATTTTAAGATATGTTCTTGTAAAAAACCAATCAATTGAATCTTATTTTCCTTCGTTTTAAAAAATGGCTTCTATCCGTTAGACATAAATTCTCAAGAGAAATCTGGGATACTTGCTGACTGTCTTCCTTCCTTCCTTCCTTTCTACTTTCTTTCCTTCCATCCTTCCTTCTGACTAACTGTGATTCTAGCATCTCTTTAACACTTGGCGGTCTCTTCATATTGCATTGTCAGGCTCTGAGCTCACCATAATTTCTGAAGTTATGTTTAGATTTTTACAAATAAATATCATTTCTTTAAGGCACTAGTATTTTAAGGATGAGGTAAGTCCATCCTTGGCCATGTGTAATATCCAGAAAGTAGTAACAAGGATACCACCTTCCATTCATTCAAGCAACAGTTGGTCACCCAGAAGGGGCCATGGGGGAATGACATTCCTTTCACAGACTGGCTATTTTCCAAGATAATGTTAATAGTGTCAACAACAGTTACATGTAATGAATGCCTTACAAGTGTCAGGCACTCTTTTAAATTTTACTTAACTCATTTATCCTCACAACAACTACATATTATTAGGTTCTTATGATTATTCCCACTTTACAGATTAGGAAATAGGGGCACAGAAAGGCTAAATACCTTCCCCCAAAGTCATTTAAGAGTAAATGGAGGGCTTCCCTGGTGGCGCAGTGGTTAAGAATCCGTCTGCCAATGCAGGGGACACGGGTTTGAGCCCTGGTCCGGGAAGATCCCACATGCCGCGTGGCAGCTAAGCCCGTGCGCCACTGCTACTGAGACTGCATGCCTAGAGCCCATGCTCCGCAACGAGAAGCCACCACAATGAGAAGCCCGTGCACCGCAACGAAGAGTAGCTCCCGCTTGCCGCAACTAGAGAAAGCCCGCGTGCAACAAAGAAGACCCAACACAGCCAAAAATTAAAAAATAAAATAAAATTAAAAAAAAGAGTAAATGAAAAAGAATTTGAACCTGGTTGGACTCCAGAGCTGGCTCCTTCACACATTACCTAATGTAATCCTCAGTCATCCTGTCTGTGGTTTACAAATGAGGAGAGGAGGAAGTTGTAGGCAAGTAACTTCCCTGAAGATACTAGGCTAGAGACAGAAGTCAAACCTGCCACCTGCTGCCAAATCCATTTTATTTCTAATGCAGTGTAAGAGGTAAAGTGCAAAAAAGGGCCATTCTCCACCCCTCCCTGTATACATGTCTTCCCACCAAGAGATGGACTCTATTTCTCACTCCTTGAATCTGGGCTGGCCTCATGCCTTGCTTTAGCCAATGTGACACAGCAAAAGTGACACTGTACCAGTTCCAAGCCTCAGGTTCAAGAGCCTTGAGGACTTCTACTTAAATTCTTGCAACGCTGTCCATCTGTCATGTGAGCAATCCAGGGTTAAACTGATGGAGGATGAGAGACCAAGTGGAACAGAGATGATCCATCCCAACTGACGCCATCTTAGACCAGCCAGCACCCAGCCTACCTGGTAGCTGACCACAAACACACAAACAAACCCAGCCAAGGCCAGAAGAACCTCCCAGCTGAGCCCAGTCCAAATTGCTGACTTGCAGAACAGTGAGCTAAATAAATTGTTGTTTTAAGACACTAGCTTTTGAGGTAGTTTGTTATGTAGCAAAAAGTTAACTGATGCCAGAGTATAAAAAATGAAATGCAATTTATGGCCAAATGGTAACATCCTCCCTATCAAGTGGCCAGTCAAGACTGCTACCATAGCCACCCGGCACAGAACCATACCCCTGAAGGCAAGAGAACAAAGCTTTAGAGTAGAGCAGGAAAATCCTATCACAGAGCCACTGCCTTTATTTTGTAGGACAACCATGGGGTTATCCTCAAGTCAGAGCCTGTTGGCTTTCTTTTTAAAGCCTTGTCTCTTGAGGATGACTTTGATTTTTAGAAAAAAAGCAACTCCCAGCCAAGTTTGGAGAATGAAGTGATCAATGTTGCTTTTGTTAAAAAGAAGAAAGAAAAGAAGCATGACTATACAGCTATAATAAGACTTTCTTGCACGGTTTACAAACTGGATCTGACAGCAATTCCAAGAGTTGCAAAGGGAAGGCTTTTCAGCACTAGCAGCTTTATTGACATAGTAGAACTGGGTGCCAGGCTCCAAAGCCTGACTCCTGCTTCAAACCCAGGCTCTTCCTCTTAGGAGCCATGTGAACTTCTCAGTCTCAGGTTTCCTCAGCAACAAAATGAGACAGTAAAATCACCCATTCAAAGTGTTACTGTGATGATTAAATGAGACCACAATGTGAAATAATGCCTGGCATTTAGGAAGTACTCTTGATTGCCATTAATCACCATTGATTAATCACACAGATGGTAACTGTTTGGTATCAATAGGTCATTATGAAACAGCCCTTAACTTTGAGCCATATTTCCTATTTAGGTGCTAGATTCCAAAATGAAAAATTGAGATCTGCTGTCTGAACCCATTTAAATGTCATGACATTCAATCAAATGTAATAAGGTCAGGTTAAAAACTCGGTTTCCTCCACTCTTAGGTATCTACCCAAGAGAAATGAAAACATATGCTCACAAAGACTTGTAATCAAATGTTCACAGCAGCTTTATTCATAATAGCCAAAAACTGGAAGCAACCCCAAAACAAAGTCCATGCAATGAAAACATTATTCAGCAATAAAAATGAATTAAGTACTGCTACCTGCTACAACATAAACGAACGTCAAAAACACTGTACTAAGTGAAATAAACCAGATGCAAAAGACTATATTGTGTGTGATTCTATTCCCATGAAATGTCCAGAAAAGGTAAATCTATAGAGATAAAAAAATAGATCAGTGGTTGCCTGGGGGCAGGAGTAGGAATGAGAAGTAACAGCAAACGATCACTAGAGATATTTTGTGATGATGGGAATGTTCTAAAATTAGGTTGCGGTGCACAACTCTAAATTTGCTCCACTTAAAAAGAGTGGATTTTTAAAAATCATTTTTTAAAAGTGTGGCAAAATATACACAACATAAAATTTACCGTCCTAACCATTTTTTAGTGTGCAATTCAGTAGTGTTAAGTACCTTCACATTGTTGTGTAACCAATCTCCAGAATTCTTTTCATCTTGCAAAACAAATTCCACACCCATTAAACAACAACTTCCCATGCCCCCCTCCCCCAGGCCCTGGAAACCAGCATTCCACTTTCTGTCCCTATGAATTTGACTACTCCAGGTGTCTCATATAAGCAGAATCATACAATATTTGTCTTTTTTGGCGACTGGCTTATTTCACTCAGCATAATGTCCTCAAGTTTCATCCATGTGGTAACATATGACAGAATTTCCTTCCCATTTAAGGCTGAATAATATTACATTGTATGGATATACCATATTTTGTTTATCTATTCATCTATGATGGACACTTTTGTAAATAGTGGATTTTATGGTATGTAAATTGTACTTCAATAAAGCTGTTCAAAAAAAAGTTTTATTTATACATCCTCCTGTCAAAGGACCTTATGGTCATTTCCATTTCAAACAATACTGCATTTAATGTCCTTCTTCAGAGATCTTTGTGTACAACTATTGAGAGTTTTTGCAGCAGTGTACAACCTTAGAAGAGACATGTCTAGTCAAATAGTATGTATATTTTCTATTTTACTAGAAAGTTCTGCCAACTTTTTCTCCAGAAGGGTGGTACCAATTATGTACTGGTACATGAAAGTTCTCTTTTCCACAGCTTCATCCATTTCTTATATTGTGAAACATTTATATTTTTGCTAATCTGTGAGACATGATACCACTGTGGTTTTATTTTTATTTCCTTCAACATTAGCGAGACTGAGCATCTTTTGATTTGCTCTTGGCTCTCTGGGTCTACCCTTTTGTGAACTTCCTGATCCTATCCTTTGTTTATTTTTCTATTTCATAGTTCTATTGTGTTGTTCTCTTTTTTCTTATTGATTTATAGGAATTCCTTACAGGCTGGATACTAACCTGTTGTCTATGTTGCAAGTAAGCAGAACAGATTAATAGATAAGAGTCAAGTCAATAAAAGGCAGAGATCAATAGGAGATAGAAAATGGAGAGCCTGAGATCAGGACCACTGCGATATTCATTGTTGTTATTCTCCGTGTGCTTCCCACAGGGCCTAAGAAAAATCATAACAGTATCAAGTTATTTATTGAGCACTTGCTATGTGCCAGGTATTACCCCCATGATCTAGCTTGATGCTCAGAACAAGCTGGTGAAGTAGACATTATGGTCCCTCTTTCACACATGAAAAACTGAGACTCGGTGATAGGAGGTTATTCAAGTAAGTAGCCCAACTGAGATTCCAACCCAGCTTTATCGATTCTAATACCTTCTCTTAAAATTTTTAAAAAATTTTATCAAATAATACCTATGCATAAAGGATCAAATAATATTAAAATAGCCCTTGCTCTTTTTTTTTGGCTGCGTTGGGTCTTCGTTGCGGTATGCGGGCTTCTCATTGCAGTGGCTTCTCTTGTTGCAGAGCATGGGCTCTAGGTACACGGGCTTCAGTAGTTGTGGCACGCAGGCTCACTAGGCTTAGTTGCTCCACGGCACGTGGGATCTTCCCAGACCAGGGCTCGAACCTGTGTCCCCTGCATTGGCAGGTGGATTCTTAACCACTGCACCACCAGGGAAGCCCAACCCTTGCTCTTAACTACCACATTATACTTCCTTACATAATCAGAGTCCAAAAATATTTGCTGAATGGATGAATCAAAAATCATTACCAAAGACACATATCAACAAGATTTAGCAGCTGAATCCAGGAAGTATGGTGGGGAAAGGTTTCTTATCTGAGGCAGACCGAAGACAGAGGAAGATACTCACAACTAGAGTCCCCAAGTGCATAAAGAAATATAAGCAATAATTTTCAATGAAGTATCATTTAGAATACCAAGAAATCAGAAAATTATGTGCCCAACAACAGGCAATAGGTTCAATGCATCAAGGTGCAGCCCCACTATGAAAGTCCACAAAGTTGTTATATGTGGCATTAAGGAAAGATGTTCCTGATATATTGCTAAGTAGAAAGTGCAAGTTACAAACAGTGAGTATAATGTTAAAAAAAAATACATTAGTATGTACTAAATATAAAAGTATGAGTATATGTGAATTTTATAAAGCCTACCAAGATATTTAACATTAACAGGGCTAGAATTATGACGGATGTGGGGTTTTTGGTTGTTTGACTTTGTTTTTCTTATTGGTAGTTTCTAATTTTTCTATACAAAGCAAGTATTACTTGTATAATAATCATTCCATTCTTACCTCTTTTTTAAAATGGGCAAAGGTCAAGAGTCCTTTAAAGGAGTGGGGTTTAAAAGCAAGAGATCTCAAGAACAGATTCCAGATCCAAAGGGCAGGTGAGGCAGGCTCAGGGTCTGGATCCAGACTGAGCTAACGCAGTTCAGTCTGGGTGGGAGGGCAGGAGCCAGCAGGGACCAGCAAGGCACTGCAAACAGCCTGCAGGGGCAGGGGTGGGCTGCAGCCTCCATCATTTGGGTCAAGAGTTGATTTCCTGGAGTGGTTAAGGGCTGAGTCTTAGAGTCAGAAGGACAGGTTGGCATCCTGGCTCTGCCTCTAACTAGCTCAGCAACCTGTGTGTGCAAGTAAAGTTGTTCATTCTTTCTAGTCTGCAGTTTCCACATTTAAAGAATGATAAGAACACCACCTATAGCACAAGGCTGATCTTGAAAATCAGTGAGACCTTGTAAACAAATGTTGAGCATCACAGAACCTGGCATAAAGGAGACACCTCATAAATGGTAGTAGTTATGTTCCTAAGGATGTGGTCTGGTGGCAGGGGGGATCAGTATGTCCTGATGGGCAGGGTGGACAGTCAGCAAATAGTGAAGAAATGCAGACCAGGAACTCATAGAAGAGCTTATGAGTACAAACCAGAGATCACCAGTTGGTGAGATCTAGCTTACAAATGTGCTCTGTTTGGCACGCTGTGTTTAATCTTTTTTGAAAATTAACTGTTGGTCTTCCCTGGTGGCACAGTGGTTAAGAATCTGCCTGCCAGTGCAGGGGACACGGATTCGAGCCCTGGTCCGGGAAGATCCCACATGCTGTAGAGCAACTAAGCCCATGCGCCACAACTACTGAGCCTGCGTGCCAAGCATGGGTTCTAGGCACACGGGCTTCAGTAGTTGTGGCACATGGGCTCAGTAGTTGTGGCTCGCGGGCTCTAGAGCGCAGGCTCAGTAGTTGTGGCACGTGGGCTTAGTTGCTCTGCAGCATGTGGGATCTTCCCAGATCAGGGCTCGAACGCGTGTCCCCTGCATTGGCAGGCGGATTCTTAACCACTGCGCCATCAGGGAAGCCCAGAATAAATAAATTTTAAAGAAAAGAAAGAAAATTAACTGTCAAAAGTATTTTAAAAATTAATCAGGACAGTTCATGGTAAAATATGAATTGGGGGCTTCTATTGAAAACTCAGGAGATATGGCCACACTGAGCCCATGTTCTGCATGGTGATGATCAGTAGGAAATGAGAAACGTAGCAGCTGCCCCTGTAGTGCGTGAGCTTCTGTGGTGGCCACAAGGCCCAACCACTCCCTGGTGTCTCTTTATTGTTATTCCATGCCTGTTTCATTATCTACTTGGCCCTGCAGCCCTTTGAATGTTTTTCCCTTAAAATAAACAGTGCTGATGTCCTGGGTGCAGTAGGTTGAATAATTACCCCACAAAGATGTCCAGGTCCTAATCCCCAAAAGCTGTGAATGTTACCTTACACAGCAAAAGAACTTTGCAGATGTGATTAAATTAAGGATCATGAGATGGGAAGCTTATCCAGGTGGGACCAATGTAATCACAACAGTTCTTACAAGGGAGGAAGAAGGGTAAGAGTCAGACAAGATGTGATGATGGGAGCAGAGGTCAGAGTGATACTATCGCTGGCTTTGAAGATAGACGAGGGCTATGAGCCTAGGAATGTGCAGCCTCTAGAAATGGAAAAAGGCAAATAGATAGATCCTCCCCTAGGTCCTCCAGAAGGAACACAGTCCCGCAGACCCAATTTAGACTTCTGAACCAGAGATATTCTATGCCCTGCGATTATGAGTCCTGTGTAAAACAAAACAAAGCAAAACAAAACAAAACAAAAACCTGCCTGAAGCCTAAATATTTTCAAATATCTCACTGGATGTTTATTAGGTAAAAAACTGTTTACAATGATCTGAATCTAAAACTTAGCTCCATTTAATATATAAACACAAAGTCTTTCTGCATGGTTTTAATATACATTGATTTTTCCAGAAGAGCGACTATCATGTATATTAAGAGAAAATTGTACCGTGTTTTATTCAGAACCTCAGTTTCTCGCCATTTCAGAAAATCATATCACCAAGGACAATATCACTTACATGATTTGAGTGACTGATATAACACATGTGACTCTGCCTTTTGTAGCTGTTGTGTTCATTGTGAGTCTATGCATAGGTGCAAGCAAGTGACTACCTCATAATATCTTCTAGTGTAGTTTTATTTGAGGTTTGAAAAAGGAAATACATGTCCTATATTACAAATGATTTTTATTTTCTTTCTCATTTATATTATAGTCCACTATAATATAAATGGCCACTATATACATATATTTGAAATTATTGTATGGATAGATTACGATGATAGTGGCCCCTAATTGATCATGCCTCCTGGGTCCATGCCCCTTAGCAATGTGACTCTGCTACTTCTACATGGAGTCCATTTCTTGCTCACTGTTGAGTTGCTTTGTTGAGTTGCTGGCCTTGTGAGCTGTTTTGAGCAATGCAATGCAACGGAAGTGATGCTGGAGTTCCAGAGCTCTGGCCCTACACTTCTGCCTTCGGCCTTTTGGAAAGCTGCCCTGAAAACAGCAGGCTGTGAAGGAGCTGGTCTGGTCAGCTGGAGGACGAGAGCCAGGCAGAGAGGAGCTGAAGAGCCAAGAGCCAGCACTGAGGCCCCAGACAGGTGAGTGAGGGCAGCCTGGACCTCCCGATGCAGCCTCGACACCAGCTGAAAGCAGCCACATGGGTGAGTCGAGGTGAGACTGACAGAAGAACCGCCAAGTCTCACTGGCAAAAAGAAATAATAAATCATTGTTTCTTTCAGCCATGAAGTTTTCAGGTAGTTTACTGTCAACAATACATCAATCAGGTAACTGATAAATAGGTAGTAGGACTAAGCCTTTCATTTCAGGATAGTTAAGAAGGGCACTATAATATATGATGGTAAGGGGAGGAGGGTGGGCCCACCAGGGTTGAGAGCCATCGGTCTGATGAATTCCCATTGCTCTCAAAATAAACCCCACACTCCTCACTGGCCTACACGATACGGCTGCGCAGAGCGACCTTGCTGGCCTCACCTCCCGTCTCGTTCGCTCACTCCGCTCCTGCTCTGTTGGCCACCTTTCTGCTTTGTCCCTGGAAGAGGCCACTGAATTTGGCGGTACTGGGTCATGAAGGAAACTTGAAAAGAGTTGAACCAGAGCATTGTTGGTGCCAGAGGGTCACACATTAAAGAGAATGAATGGTGAAAAGTTGGAGATGAGGTGGTTTACACAGTGTGCCAGTGACCATGAAGGAGACAAAGAAAATCACCTAGACAGGGCAGCAAGGTCAAATAGATGAGTTGGAAATTGTTATTTATTTATAACTTCTATTTTTTCTGATTACAAAAATAAGTCATTATTATTTTAAAATTTTCAAATACTACTGAAATACTGAAATATAATATAGGAGAGCAAAGGCTCCAAAAGTGTCATCTCTCCCCCAACTTACATGTGATTTTTCATTTATTGGCTAACAATTTGGATACTATTATCTATATTCAGGAAATGCCTGTACAATATCTATTATCGGCCCACAGATATGCTTCTACCAGCTATTTGTACAAACTAACCATTTCCAGTCATTACCTTTCACACAGTATAGCTGTTTAACAACATATAAACCACTGCTAGCACCCAGCTAATTTCACAGCAAAACTAAGAGGCTCATCGACTTTATTTATAGGTGGTCAGTGTAATGCCCTACAGATGCCACTTAAATTTTCTCTATGACCTTTTTACACATAGTTGAAAACAACCTTCTGGGAAAGGATTAAAGAAATCTATTTCACTTGCTGAATTCATATCATGAAATGAGCAGGGTCTTCATTTACTTCTAAGGCTGACATAACTCATGGAAATTATACATTTATGGTTTAGTCCTCTAATTGTATTCTCTAAAAATTAAGGAATAGAGAAATATCTGGTTATTAAATAATCTGAATTTTATTCTGAGCACTTGAAAGATTTAAATATCTAATGACAAGCAAACTATTTGGTTATGAAATTCATCAGTCTAATTCATAATATCTAAAATGGCATATATACAAAATTGGGTTATTATGAATTGAAATCAAAATCATCGAGCTTGCACACTCTGCCCCAGGCAGAGTCTGTCTGATTTCATAGGCCAGATTCTGAACCACTGGACCATGTGCCATAGACCTCCTCATTCACGTAGACACACACACACACACACACACACACACACACACACACACACACACACACACACACACACACACACACACCCCAGGTGTATGAGTAATTGACCAAATGCTTTATGGCCTAGTCATTAGGCGTCGCCTCTCTCTCTCTGGTTTTCCTTGAGGTGTCCTGGTGCTCACAGGACAATCTAATGAAAGGCTCTGCCCCACGAGGTGTCTGCCCCAGGCCTGCCTAGCATCTTAGTCCTCTTCTCTAGTGCCTCCAGATCATTTCTTTTTTTTCTTTTTTAATATTTATTTATTCATTTGGCTGCGCCAGGTCTTAGTTGTGGCATGTGGGATCTTAAGTTGCATCATGCAGGATCTTGTTCCCTGACCAGGGATCAAACCTGGGTCCCCTGCATTGGGAGTACAGAGTTTTTTCCACTGGACCACCAGGGAAGTCCCCAGATCATCTTTCCTATCCAAATCTAGCCTCTGCTTTTGAAAGCCATTAGACCTGCCGTCAGCATGGTCCAGTGGTTAAATTCCTAAACTCAGGAAACAGGCTGCTCGTTTGACTCTTGGCTCTGCCACTCACTAGTTATGTACTTGGCTTGTTGATTAACCCTGGTGCCGCACGGCCCTCATCTGTAAGACGGCAAGAATAGCACCCACGTCAGAGGACTGCTGGGAGCGTTAAATGAGTTTCCGCAGCTAAAGTGCTTAGAACAGTGTCTGGCACAAAGTACGGGCTCTAAATGTGCTAGAAACTCCTATTCTTGAATTCCAGCCTCTTTTTCAACTCTTTGGCTCTCCACTGGCTGTGAGGCTCCTTCAATTTTAGACGATTTGTTCCTTCCTCAGCTCTAGCTCCAGGGGACCCGACAGATCTGGACAGCCTCCCCATGGTCTACCTACCTCCGGAAGTAATAAATCCAGACAGTGCAGGTACAGTTAGTAAATGACCTCTTGCATGTAACAGCTATGTGCTCCTGTAACTTAATTATGATCTTAAAAGTAGGCTCTGACTTTTGCAGAATCATATTCATTTATTCATCCCACAACTATTAGTGGGTCCCTACTATGTTCCAGGTATTGCTGGAACAATATCACAGGACAAAACAGAAAATGAGGAAAGCACGAAAAAATAACTAGAAGTCAGCATTTTAAGGGCAAAATACAAATCAGCAATTATTCTTAAGTGACCTAATACAAATGCCGTTTCAAGATATAATTTGAACGGCCCTAATTAACAATGAATTATGCTGCTGTTCAAGAGCCATTTGGATGCACATTCAATTGTGGGTGACAGATAAGAATGCTCCCGTTATGTAATTTCGGCTGGAGGCTGGTTATCATTCAGTTTAAGCATCTATTCTCAATGACAGGATGTGAGGAAGAGCTGAATCAAGAAAATGCAAATCTGTTGTGCAGATCTGGATAAGAGGAGCTCCACTTGGGTCTGACAAATGTTGAGATGGCAATAATGTAATTTTTAAGCCAGCAAAAATAACCCACAAAAGACTACGTGATGTCGGGGGCGGGGGGGGAGGTGGGGAGGGAATCAAATTTAATTAAGAAATCCTAAAATCCTGAATCAGGATTGGCATGGAAAGAAGTAATGATAATTCAACCATCTTGCCTATTTGAAGCATTCAAATACTGAACTTCCAGGTAAAGACTGAAGAGAAGGCGGGGCAGGAAGGTAACATTCAACAGTGCTTGTGAGCACCCTTCGGTGAGTCATCCTCCTGGTAACGAGAGCACCTCTGTCATCCCTTTAGTAGTTGAGGATTACTCACAGATTACATAGGGTCACACTGCAAGGAAGTGGTCACACTAGGTGTCTAGCTGCCTGTAAAGTTTATCAATTCTTGCAAGTTATCAGTTTTAGGAACCCACTTTTTTTACATCCTTTGATCATTCATTATAGCATTGAAAGTCTAATGCTCCATTCAAGCACCTGCAGCATTTGAGGTTTCATCTGTTTTCATTTAGTCCCAGTGGCAGCTCATCCATGGGATGTCAAAGATGAAGTATGAGTTGGCACAAGGATGCCTCATTACTCTCTAATACAAATAGAAATTTCTCTGATTCTTTAAAAGCATTTTATCATTGCCTGGAGGCTGGAAACTGTTTCTAGCCCCCTCATTACAAAATTATTTATGGGCAAAAATTAGACATGCAACCCTCGATGTAAAATCTTAATTACTGTCCTTTTAGCTGATTTTTGTATAAATTAGAAGAATAACAGTTGAATAAATTAGAATAAAGGCTGCACAAGTGAATATAACTGCCTTAAGGTCTAGAAGTGAATGTCTAGCACCAGATCCACACTCGCTGTTTCTCCATGTTCATTCTTCTTTTGGAGGAGCAAAAGAGAACAAAGGGGAAGAAAATAAAAGCTACCTTTATCCTTCAGCTACCGAGGGCTTTGCTACTCATCTGTGGTTTCCTTGAGGACAGGGCCAGACTTGTCCTCTCTGGGTGTCCAGGGCCTGGCCCCATGATCAGCACATAGTAGGGCTTAATAAATGTTTGTTGAAAGGAACTGAACTTGGGTGGCTTAATATGTTTGCAGATATTCTCACACATATCCAAACAAAGGTTATTCCATTGTGCTCATTTCATTGTTTAATCACTGCGTTCCATCCTTTGATCAAGCTAATAAAAGGCAGGGTACGCTGAATATACTTTGGCCAACAGCAGGATTAAAAACAAAGATCCTTGAAATATGACTTGCAGGATTGTCTGGTCTCTCTCATTTAGCAGCAGGACCTGAAGCCAGAGGGGCAAGGCCATCTGACACATACAGGGTCAGGCCAAGGGCTCTGCTCTCTGGTCCCCAGCCTCACTACCATTCCATATGGCCACGCCTTGCCCTGTTTAACACCACACAGAGGAGGGGAAGCTCAGTTACAAATGGGGGACAAGAATTACGTCGTCAGGGGAAGCCAAACAAGCAAATGAAAAATACACAAGAATAGAAGCAGTTTAGATTTTATAACTTAAGGCAAGTAGCAATCTGTTCTCCAGAAAAGAACCACAAATTAAAAAAATTTGTATTTCCTGGAGCTATTTAGAGGACAGCCTCCAAGCCCCATTTTTTGAGAGGGATGAAAGCACAGGCTCTCGGAGCATCTGGACCTTGGCTGAAGACCTGCTCCATTGCTCACTAGCTGGGTGATCTTAGGTAATGCTCGACTTCTCTGAGTTCCAGGGACCTCCTCTGTAAAAAGCAGTTGATGGAAAAGGGGATCTGGCTTAGAGGTTGATTGTAAGGGTAAAATGTGATGATGTGTATAAAGCAATTTGACCAGTGATGACACACAGTAGACAACTAACCAGTGAGATAGCTTCTCTGACCATTAATACGATCACTATTATGATAGCAGCAGTCAAACCACAAGTGAGGGGACCACCATGACCTGGATGGACAGTCAGTACCTGAATTGCTGGCATTCATTTTACCAGCTTTTTCTATTTATAGTCCCCTTCAGCAGAGCAGCTTCTCATGTTAATGAAAATGGGGATCTGATCATTGTGTTTTTTTCTGGTTCAATCTGGACAACTGGTCTGTACCAGAATGTCAGGAGAATATAGCAGGATTAAGGTTTCCCAGATTTGAATTCACCAGGCCTGTGTCTCAAAACTAAGAATTTCTGCCAGAGAAATATGAAGAAAACCTTGCAATTCTGTCTCTGTTGGGGTGAGAGGTGTGAAGCCCCCTACCACCACTCCCACCCACCAAAAGCTATGAATAGCGGTTGAATTGCATTTTGAGGAAGGAAGGGTAAGCTGAATGCTGCACTTTTCTTTGCTGAGTGGGCTATGCAGGCTGAGAGCCAGAGCTGAATTGTTCAGGACCCAAAAGGGGTCTGGAGAGGCTGTGTGGGAGGAGGCGCCTGGAGAGGACAGATGTGGTTCTAGACAGGATTAATGAAGTATTGCTTGATAGATGCCAACAAACCCCTCTTCCCACCTCCCTATAAAAGTATCAGCAAAATAAACCTTCTTCATGAAGTCCTTGTGTAATCAGGTGCTTGGGGGGGAGCTGGGACCAAGTGCTGAATAAGGCCTCTGGGTAGCCAAGGAACAAGAGCAAGCCCACTCAGGTAATGGGTGTAACCCACCCTACCTGGGGAGAACCTGCAGCCCAGTAATACTAATGATCAATAATAAGTTAACAACAACAACAAAAAATAATAAGTTAACATTTACTGAGTTCTTCCTACATTCCAGGGACTGCCCTAAGTACTTTGTATGGGCCACCTCATTTCATCAGCATGATAATCCCATTCAAACTGTGCCCCATAGGGTTAACCGAAACTGGTGGCTAACAGAAATTCTTGAGCTTGTCTTGAGCAGATAAGGGAACTGCTTGTTAAAAGCCCCTGTGCTTATAACCTGCTTTCACTGATCAAGGATGCCTTAATTATTTTTGCAAATTGCATACCCTCCAAGCTTCATGTAGCCTAGATAATACATCACAAGACTCCGTAACCGCCTCCTATAGATAACACCTCTGACGTATGGGTTGCTATAGTAACGGTGGCTTAAGCTGTTTTTCAGAAACTTGGAGTCAGCTCTTGTCCAGTTCAAGCAGGCTAAAACTGGTTGGGACCACCGACCCTAAAACTGGGCCTACACAGTTGTCCCATGAATGACCTTGTGACGTCAGAGAGCCAAAAACTCCACCCTCAGATCATGCTAGCACCTCTATTTTCTGAACATGTATCCCATGAAGAAAGAAGCATGTAATTCAGATATACTTGTGCAGAGCAGTGATTACCTCACCCTTTTCCTGCCTCCAATCACCTTCCCCTGGACCTCTGACGGTATACTCTTCACCCATAAATATCCCAAGCCCCTTGCCTTCGGGAATGTGGACCTGAGACTTGTTATCCCATCTCCTCACTTGGCTGCCTGGTGAATAAACCCCTTCTCTGCTGCAAACCTCAGTGTCTTAGTATTTGGCTTGCTGTGCATCAGGCAAATGACCCTGGTTCAGTCCCTGGTTCAGTCACACCATGAGCAGGTGCTATGATCATCTTCATTTTACACATAAGGAACAGATGGTGGCTCAGAAAGATGAGATAACTTGCCCAAGGCTGTACAGCCAGCTGGGGTGGAGGGAGATGTCAAAACCAGGTAACCCTGAGAACACATCCAGAGATGTGTTCTTAATCAATATGCCATAAACCAAGCCAATTTACTAGTTAATTGCATAATTAATATATAAGGAGGGTTAGGCAGTGGAATTTGCCACCCACTGCTCTCTTACATTGACTAACTCACGAAATATATGGATGTCTTCTCTCACCCCCCTTCATGGCGTCCCTCCAGGGATGAGCCCAAGAGAACAGCCTTCCCAGATAGAAGAAAGCTGGGTTTTGGTCAAGGACATAGTAGTAGAGGTGCTCCCCTGACGTCCAACTGTGCACTCATTTATTGAGGGCCAACTATGTATTCACCAGGGGCTAGGTACTGGGTAGGATATACTAGGCACTGAATAGAGATACAAAAATAAATCAGAGAATCTGTCCTCAAGGAACTGAAAATACTGGGGGAGACAGACATGTATAAAATGAAGTGTATTTGTGGGTCAAGGATGTCTTAATTTTCCACTAGAAGAGGAATAGATGAAATACTCTGAAATCTGAGGGCTGGGTTCAATTGCTTCCAGTTTGGGAACAGTAGGCCTGAAAGAGAAGCCACAGAGCTGAGTTTGAAAAAACAAATAGAACTTAAATATGCAGAGAAGAAGAACTCAAGGATTTTTTTCTCAAAAAAAAAAAAAAAAATGAAGGAACATATGCACAGAAGCCGTGAAGTGTGGGGCAGGTACAGGGACCTCCAAGTGGTTCTATCTGCTGGAGGGTATCACCCAGGAAGGAGAACAGAGAGAGATGTCCTTCTAAGGAAGGAGGGAAAAGACTGCAGAGGGCCGTGAAAGCCAGGCTGAGGGGTCTTGGACTCCTTATGTGGATCCACGGTTCTCAAACAGTGTACCGTGGCCCAGCAGCGTACCCTAAACACCTCCTTCACAAGCGTGCTGCCTGGTTTCAGATCAACGTCTCATAATTCGTTTCTGCTTCTACTAAAGACACAACTGTCACGGTGAGGCCTGTCAGAAGGAATGTTATGCTGAATGGACCAGTGGCAGTGAATTAGGGGGAGGTATAAAGTGGGGTGACTAAGAGACAGGAGGGTCAGTATAACGTCAAGGCAGCGCGAAAGGAAAGTTGAGTGTTTGCTAGAGCAGGTGAAAACGTTGTCTCTTCGGTATATAAAAGCATCAGGACAGTATCCTATTCTCACAGAGAGATCCTGTGCTGAAGGGCAACCAAGCAGGTGACACCATTATCTGTGAATGCTTTAAAGACGTGGGTCAAACAAATTGGGGTTTGCACTGTAGTTACAGCCAACTTTTAAAAATATCATTTTGAATCATTTAATTTGGATTTGAATCCTAGCTCTGCCATTCACCCTTGATCACCTTTCTGAATCTATCCCTTCGTCCGTTTTCTCATCTGCAAAATGCAGACAATATGAATCAAGAGGAACCTCACAGAACTGTTGGGAGTGATGATAAAGCCCTAAGCAAAGCACCCAGCAGAGCAAGCACTTGGTCAACGTGAAATGCTGTTGCTATTTTACTCTCTGCGTATAGGTCATCCAAAATTCTAGTACTGTGCAGGGAAGACACACACCCGATGTATACTGCCAACTGCAGAAAAGAGGGAGCCTCTGGGGTATTTACATGGCGGTGTGCCAGGACTGGAACTCGATTCATACAGATAACTAGCTGCAGTATGATAATGACCAGTCACCGAGCACTCACCATGGGCCAGGCCTCTCCTAAAGCAAGTACATTCGTGGCATTTGGCATGAAGTGGAGTAGGGGGAGCCCCGAGGTGGGATGGTCAATCCGGAGCTGGATAAGAGGGCAGGAGAGCTATAATCTGCGCATGTCATAACGGGAGCAGGAAGACCCAAGAAACCTGGCAGATGCCAATTGCCCAGGAGAAGGGCAGGCAGGGAGGCCAAGCGAGGCAGAAAACCTCCCCAGAGCCAGGCGGACAGACAGATGGCAGTGCGTGTGTGTGCACAACTAGATGTCCCAGCCGGAGTTGGATAAGTGACTGAAACAAGGCTTTCCCTCCCAAAGGGATCATTTTGAAAACAGCCACTTGACGGTACTAAGATAATGAGCTACCACCTGATAAAAATGCATTATCGAGCATTTAGAAATAAAGAAACAAAACAACTGACCTCAAAACATTTTTCTTTCTTTGCTTGGTGAAGCAGGCTAGCCATTCCGGGAAGCAGAACTGGAAAGATGAATGTTTCCAAATATTCTTTGGGGGAACCTAAAACAAACAAAAAATTCCCACCAAAAATCCAAAATGGCTCAAGTTAATTTGGGAGAAACATTTGCTTCTGAACAAAAAAAGGTATTCTCCATTAATCAACATGACCATAAATGTTATATTTTACTCTAGACTGCTGAGTTGGGCTGATTACCGACGAAACTTAAAATATCCCTCTGAGCTTCTGTACTCTGGTGGGGCTGTAGACCGGGGTCCATGGGGCCAGGGCCACAGGCACAGCCAGGAGGCTGGTGTAGCTGGAGGGAAATACGCAAAGGGAGTGTTGGTAGGAACTGAGGTCAGAGGGGAACCGGGCGGGGGTACAAGGACCTAAGGGCACAGTAATAGTGGTTACCAAAGCCCAAAGCCCAAAGCCCACTAGCGGAGGGAGCAGAACAAACCAGCGGGGGAGAGGGCCTGGCACCAGGGAGGGCGAGGAACAGGGACTCGGGGAGGAAGATGAGGACGCCTGCATCTCTGGCTTCCACACACAAAGCAAGACAGCATGATACTTTCTTTTACTCTTTACATTTTCCCCCTTTGTATGTAATGTAGAACTTAAGTACTTAAGAACTTAAGTGTCTTTCTTCCTTTTCAACCTTAAAGATACATCAGTGGACCCCGAGGGGGGAAAGCAGGAGGGCGGGTGGGATGAAGTGGGAGACTGGGATTGACATATATACACTAGTATGTATAAAGTAGATAACTAATAGGAACCTGCTGTATAAAAAAATAAATAAAATAAAATTAAAAAAAAAAAGATACATCAGTGGAATAAAGGCTATCTCTTAAAAATAAAAATTAGGGCTTCCCTGGTGGCGCAGTGGTTGGGAGTCCGCCTGCCGATGCAGGGGACGCGGGTTCGTGCTCCGGTCCGGGAATATCCCACATGCCGCGGAGTGGCTGGGCCCGTGAGCCATGGCCGCTGAGCCTGCGCGTCCGGAGCCTGTGCTCCGCAATGGGAGAGGCCACAACAGTGAGAGGCCCACGTACCACAAAAATAAAAAAATAAAAAAATAAAAAAATAAAAATTAAACAAGAACACATTCTTATTATGTGGTCTCCCTGAGGTCTATCTGTCCACCCTGTCCCCACCCCATGGTTTTGCAATGTCACAACTCCTGAACTATAGAGCTGAGATCGCACTTCCTTACGTACATGTTTCTGGGTCGATTGTTTCCCGTTTAGCTTGAGGACAGGACACTTGTGGGACCACGGCTAAAGGAGCAGCTGGGTAAAGGTGTTCCGTGTTGAAGCCGCAGAAAACCCTTTCCTCTGATGGTGATGCCTGGGGTGGCGGTGGGGAGGGAAATCAATTCATGTAGTTTAAATCATTGTATTTTCTTTTATAATATAACAAAAATAAAAGTCTGTGTCAGAATTTAGGTTCAAGGGGGCATACTGAGCACAAATCTTTCTCTTCTCTCCCAAGACACCTATAAAGGACAACCAAGAAATAAACCCGTAACAAAGACTGGGAGGGCTGTCAATGGATGAGAGATCTCCAGACATTTCCAAAAGAAACAGAATAGGGCTTCCCTGGTGGCGCAGTGGTTAAGAATCTGCCTGCCAATGCAGGGGACATGGGTTCGAGCCCTGGTCCAGGAAGATCCCACATGCCACGGATCAACTAAGTCCGTGCGCCACAACTACTGAGCCTGTGCTCTAGAGCCCGCCAGCCACAACTACTGAGCCCACGTGCCACAACTACTGAGCCCGTGTGCCACAACTACTGAAGCCCGCATGCCTAGAGCCCGTCCTCCGCAACAAGAGAAGCCACCGCAATGAGAAGCCCGCGCACCACAGCAAAGAGTAGACACCGCTCGCCACAACTAGAGAAAGCCTGGGCACAGCAATGAAGACCCAATGCAGCCAAAAATAAATAAATGAATAAATTTACAAAAGAAACAGAATAAAGCCTGTGGTCAGATGAGAGGAGGAGTGGCAGGTCAGAATCCACAGGAGGAAACTGCCCCCAGAAGACGAGAGTCCACGTTCCCACCAGAATTCCAAAGGGCTTCAGAGGTTCAGTTCCTCACAGTGTGGGAATGAGAAAGGAAACAATACACAGGAGAGGTTAAGTGAAAATCTGGCTGGAGACCCCGTGGCCTGCTGCCCCATCCTCCCTCCTCCTGCTTCTGCCCCCTTTGGCATTCACAGCAGCCTTTTATATCCTGCTCTCCCTCCTTTCCAATGAATCTTCTGTAAACAAATTAAACAAACAGCCTGGGAAGGAGTAGAACTACTCAGGGTGCCATTTTGGCAGTCAAGAGAAAAAAAAAACCTCAACATTGATGTGGAGGCTTCCAGCCCAGTGCCAAAATAGGGAGTCCCTGTCTGCTGACCCTGAAGAAAAGTCCTCCAGTGGACAATCACTCCCCATGAGCTCCCAGTCAGTGTTTCTATTCATGGAAGAGACCCATCCAGAAAACAAACCAACGTGTATGACAGTAGAAGAAAACTATACCAACTATGTAGAAATATCCACTCACGCTTGCATTTTAAATTTTGAATAAATAATCAAAACTTTCTACATAGATGAAGAACATCAACAGCATAAAAGACAAAGATCAAGATCTATAAAGAACAACTGACCCTGAAGAAGCAAAAATAATTCAGGGGAGAGAACTGTAATTAGTATCTGCAGAGAAATTTGAGAAAGCATTGCATTCATAAAGCAAGAACAGGATGCTATGAAAAAGGAACAATCACAAGCCAAGGAAGATCTTAGACACAGAATCTCTAATGGAGGCAGCTGCAGTGACATATTGAAGTCTAGTGACTTAGGTTTTTGTCTCATCCCTGTGACCCTGCTCAAGTCCCTTCATTTCTCAAAGCCTTACCTTTTTATTTTAAACTCCGTTAAGTCCCTATTTTACTCCAAGCATACTGCCTTAGGGCCTCCCTTCCTGGCTGCCTTGTCCTTGGCCCTCTCTCCTTCCTTAGTACAGTCTTAGCCCACCCAGCTATGCAAAAAGAAATCTGCTCCATCTGCAAAACTGTCAACAGTGATGTTGAATCCACTGCAAAGGCCTTCCTCATCTAGGATCTCATTTGAGCCCTACAAAGGCCCTGTGAGTTAGTCAAGGATTATCTGCTCCATTTAACAGATGCAGAAACTGAGGCTCAAAGTGGTTGTGTGATGCCCTTTAAGTCACATCATTAGCAGCAGAGGTATGACTGGCCCCGGTTCTGGTTCTGGTTCTGGTTCCAGTGCCTTTCCTTTCCCCCTCCCTGATTCATGACAGTGTCTGATGCTCACCAGCCATCAGTGCTGTTTTCGTGTAAGAACCTTTCAGTTAGGTTGGGGCCCGGGTGATACTCACAGTAACCACAGCTTCTTGTTTGACTTTATATCCTTCTGGAAAGGGAGGCAGCTCAGCTTCATACTCTGAAGGGAGTGGGGGGGAAAAAAACCCCTCAATTCCATACTTCATTACAGCTTGTGGATAATTCCCTTTCCTCTGAATAAATTTTATTTTGGTTGGTGGTTTTCAAAAATGAAAAAACAATTGGCCATTACAGGGTGTTTATTTAAAATGGGTAAGAGATGATTCTTCTCTTGCATGAAAGACTTCAGGCTTTATGTAAGAGTTTGAGACTCTTCCCAAGAAGGTAGATTTAGATCTTGCCCACCGAATTACAACTACAAGGGATAAAAAGAGGAAGAAAATGAGGAGGGTGGCTAAGGGAAGACACCAATAGCATACAGGAAGGAGAGGGGAGAAAAAGAAGAGGAGAATGTTACGTATAGGGGGGCAGAATAAAAGAGACAGAGGCAAGATGAGCCATCTCAGGCAGACGTGGGGATGGGCGTGAAGTTAAGGCTGCCAGATTGGGGTATACGGCTGGAAAAGCAATCCCGTAAACCCTTGCTAGTCAAAGCATTGCCCAGGGACCAGCAGCATCGGCATCCCTGGGGAGTTAGAAATGCAACATCTCAAGCCCCACCCCAGATCTGCTGAATCTGAATCTGCATTTTAACGAGACCCCCAGGTAACCTGCATGCAGTTAAAATTGGAGAGGTTCTACTGTAAGCTCCAGTAAGTTTCCATCTTGGCTGTACATTACAATTACCCGGGAGATTTTTGAAAATGCTAATATCTTGGCCCGACCCCAGAAATTTTGATTCAGTAGGTTTGGGGCAAGAGGCTGGGAATCAATATTTTAAGTCCTCCAGCTGATTCTAACATGCAGTGAGTTGGAGAACAATTGCCAGGTTTCAAGACTGATCACTGTCAACCTGCTGGGGAGCTTAATGCAAAGAATATTCCACGTAAGTTCTACAGCGTAACAACAACTATTGCTGAGAGACAGCAAGAAAATGCCCATGACTATATTGGTTACACCCCTAAGGGAAAGACTGGTAAAAATATTTCTGGAAAGGTCAATGTTTCAAAGGCAATTGCATAGTTGCTTTGCAGTGATGAGGGAAAACAAAGTTTCTGGGTGAGATGGGGTTGATGCATTTGTACTGGAGGCAAGTTTTATTCCATTACCTCGTTCCTTATCAGGTGGTAGAGCAATTCTCAACTTTTTTTTCAATTCCTAGGTATCAGGTTGGGGACTAGTATGTCAGGATGCAGGTTTTAAGCAATTTTGATTCCCAATACTAGCTAGAATAGGTTTCTAGTGCTATGTAACAAGTTATCACAAACTTAGCAACTTAACACAAATTTATTATCTCACAGTTCCCAAGGGTCAGGAGCCTGGGTATGGGTCAGGGTCTCATCAGGCTGAAATCGTGTTGGCCATGGCTGTGATCTCATCTGACGGCTGGGGTCCTCTTCCAAGTTCACTGATTGTTGGTGGGATTCAGTTTCTTGTGGATGTAGCTCTGAAGTCCACATTTTCTTTTGGGTTGTTATGGGGACTGCTCTCAGCACCAAGAGGCTGGCCACCCTCAGGTCCAGGCAGCTCACTCTTGGATATTTGCTACTTCAAAGCAACAGTAGTCTCTTCTGCTTGAACCTCTCTGACTTCATTTAAGGGCTCACCTGATTAGGTCAGGCCCACCTACAATAATCTTCTTAATTTAAAGTCAATTGAGGGAATTCCCTGGTAGTCCAGTGGTTAGGACTGTGAGCTTCCAATGCTGGGGTCCTGAGTTTGATCCCTGGTCGGGGAATTAAGATCCCACAAGCTGTGCAGTGTGGCCAAAAAACAAAACAAATAAACAAAAAAACCTACAGATTCAATTAGAAAAAAAAAATAAAGTTATCTGATTACACACTTTAATTACATCTGAAAAATCCTTTGACAGCAGTGCCTAAATTAGTTTCTGATTGGATAACTGGGAGCTATGTGCACTAGAGGCAGGAATCTTGGGGGCCATCTGAGAATTCTGCCCACCACAGCAACTCTAGCTCTACCACTTTATTCTTTCCTCTCAAGCAAAAATGTAAATTCACCTTCTTCCCCCAACACACTGAGAATCACCAACACGGTGTGAAAACTATTCGTTTGGATTTAAGATACATATACATTTATAGCTTTGATTACAAAAGCAATACATGCTTATTATGAGAAAAATTCCAAATAATACGGAGATGGCTTATGTAGACTCTAAGTCATATCTAATCCCATTACAACCCATAACCATTGCTGGAATTGGCATAGATTCAACCAAAACTTTTTCAATGCATTTACTAACATTTGTATATAATTCACAAATACATTCATTCACTTTAGATCTCCAAGACTAGCTCAAATCACCCAAGCATAGAACTTGATAACACTGTGTCCTTATTCTGCATAACTCATATTAAGTCTTACCCTTATTTGAAATTTGTAAAAAGTAATGAGTATCTCTTCTAAAAGACTGTGTTTTTTGGGAGGGGGTGGGATGTGGATGTACCTGGGTCTGTTTGTGCTCACCATCACATTCCCAAAGAATATGAAGCTGAATGAATGTACTTTTTTTTTTTTAATTTAAATTTTTTGGCTGCACAGCATGTGGGATCTTAGTTGCCCGACCAGGGATCAAACCCACGTCCCCTGCATTGGAAGTGTGGAGTCTTAATCACGCTTGGACCGCTAGGGAAGTCAGAAGCTGAATGAATGAAGTAATGAATGAATGAACAAAACAAACACTACAGCAAGTTACTTTTGACTCTTTATCAATTAATTCATCCATATTTATTGAGAGTCCACTATGTGCCAGAATCCATTCTAGGTGCTGAATCATGGAGCTCGTTCAATGCTGCTACTATATGATGTGCTTCATTTATTTAACCAGTGTACTCTTAGTGGGCTTTTAGGTTGCTTCCAATTTTTCACTATTACAAACAATGCTGTTGTAAGCATATTTATACACACATCATTGATCAGAAAGGAGGTACTTTTGTAGGATTAACTCTTAGATGTGGAATTGTTCTTTCAAAGAAAAAAATAATTTAAAATTTGGGCCAAATTGCCAAATTTTCCTCCAAAAGATTTATAATAATTCACACTCCTAATAGTAAGTCTGCCTGTTTCTCTAGGGTATAACTGATCTCATACATATTTAAAATGATACTTTACTTTTATTTATATTTCTTTAATTATGATTTATTTGCCATTTATATTTTTCCCAATGAGAAATTTGATGGAAAATATACAAACTTTTTCATCCTACAACCACAAAAGATATACAGTTATATGATTATGTAGAAGTATGGGAAAATACATTTGCCTCAGGACAATCTGATGTGTTTTTTATTTCAAGCCTCTGTAAGATTTAAGAGAATCTGGCATATTTGAGAATTTGTCACTGTCACCTTGCGATTTCAATTTAAAACATATAATTGATTACAGACTGATGCTTTTTACATTGAAAGCCATATAATTTTGCATGAATTTAATAAAGTTTGTAAAGAGTACTGAAGAAAAATTTGCTGGTTTGGCACTAGAAATTCTTAAGAAAATCAGGTATATTAAATTTCCAAATGTTTACAATCTTTTCGTTACCTAAGCTTGTAAACTGGATTCCAGGTGTCCCCCACTTTTTGAAAGTTTGCTTTACGCACTTCACTTTTACAAAAGACCTACAATAGTACCTGTTTTCGCTAACCAAGAGAAATCCAAAGGGCATTTTTGCTTTAACAGAAAAGGTGAACAGTGAAAAGAGCGATCAGCGGTTTTTTTGCAGCGAACTGTTACGGAGGAAGTGTGTATTCCGAGCAGTGGAGTGGCACTGCCAAGCTCCTTCCCCTGGAACTACACTCAGCATCTCAGCATCACGCCACCACAGTTTTGAACTGTCTGTGAACATCTGTACTTTTTCTCGATTTATTCTGTGCATCCTTTAGCAAGATGTGTCCTAAGGTAATCACTTCTTTGCTTTATGCCATTTTGGCTTACGAAAGTTTTCACAGGAACTCTCTACTTTTGGGTAGCAGGGAGAACCTGTAATTGGTTAGGGGAATTTAATGTTATATGCATTTTAAACGAACATTAATCTAAGAACAAGTAAACGTAGTTGTTCATTTTATACAACAAAGGCAACATTATGTAAGAGGCAGAGCAGAAAGAACCTATAACCCTGTTGGGGGAACAGAGCCCTTGTGCTCAAATTGGAACCTCCCCGCCGCCATGCTCCAGGCACGTGAGGTGATGAAATGTCTTTATTGCTCAGGCCACTATTAGTTGGGTTTTCTGTGATTTGCAGCTGAACATGTTCCTAAATGAAACAGCAATTAAAATGCAGTGTTCACCAACAGTGGCCTATTGGAAAGGGATGAACCAGGAAGATGGAGGCTGGAAGTGAATCTAACGAACACTTAGCCAGCATATACTACGGCAAGGGGATGTACAAGGTGCTGGGGGGACAGATGAAGAAGGCAGAAGAGCTTGTGTCCTGGTGAGGGGATGGACAGTAAGAGCCAGTGGTTATAAGATGTGAAGTGATGCCGTAGAGGGCTGCACTCAGGAAGCACCAAGGAGGGGCTTCAAAATCAGCGTGAAGAATAACAGAAGGCCTTCCAGAAGAGGGGCCACTTCTGAGAAGAGGGGCCACTTCTGAGAAGGCAGAGATGTTCCAGTAAGAGGCAAAGCTTGTGCAAAGGTGCGGAGGAATGGAACAGTGTGGTGTGCTGGAGGAATAGTTTCTTATGGTTAAAGGTACACAGCACAGGACAGTGATACTATGCCTTGTCCCTTGCCTAGAGAGTGTATTTAAACTGCAGAGCTTAGGGACTCACCCCCAAGGAGTGGGGTGAATCATCACACCACAGGAATCTGCGCTTCAGCAAGTATCTGGGATGTCGTGATGAGGGAGCTCCAGGTCTACACTTTAGGCACACTGCTATGTCGCTTAAGGGCTTGAACTTGAGTGCCACACACGAGTTGCAGTCCGGTTCTACCACTTACTTTGGACAAGTTTCCGAAGCTCTCTATGCCTCAATTTCCTTATCTGTTTAAACCACCAAGTTACTGAGAGGTTTAAACAAGGGGAAAAGCAAGCACCTAGCACAGTGCCTGGCACATAAAGGGCAGCTCAATAAATGTTAGCCATTAGGATGATTTGGACAAATGGTAGGCGATGAATCTAAAAAAAAGAGACAGAGACCAAATCATTAAAGGGCTTAGGTGTTAAGCTAAGAAGTTTATGTTTACCATGAAAGCTGTAAAAATCATTGTAGGTCATGGCATGATGTGATCAGATTTGAATTTGAGAGAGGTTCCTGTAGAAGACAGTCTGGAAGGAAGCCTTCCCCAACTAAAAAGCTACAGCAGCAATCCAAACAGGGAGTGGTAAGGGCCATGAGAACTAGGGGCTGAGGAGTTGGGGGTTACAGGAGATGTTGAGCCGGTAGGATCTACAGGGATTGGAGAATGAATGTAGGAATCATGGAAAGTGAAAGGGAAGCATGCAAGACGAATTTGATTTCTGGACTGGGCAGTGGAGTTTATGATGGAGAGTAATTGTTGGTGTTTAGAACAGTGCCTGGGGTCATGCCTGGTCTAGCAGTTAAAATAACTCGCCGCGCTGGTAGATATGATGATTCATGCATGAGAATGATTTCACTGAAGCCATGAAGTAGGAGCTCATGGGTTAATAAGGGAATGGGAATGACAGTGGTGCGAACACGAATTCTTTCCAGAAGCTTGGCTAGAGAGGGTACGAGGGATAGACAAGAGCTAGATGACAGGGGTCAAGGGAGAGGTTTTCACCAAGATGACTGACTAGAGGATGCTTAGACGGAAAAGCCTGTAGAGAAGTTAAAGATGTTGGAGAGGTGAGTGATAGAGCAGGATCCTGGTATAGCGAGAGGACGGCACCAAAGCACAGATGCAGGGCTGAGCTGTGCGGGTAGTGGGATAAATACTTCTTCCATATGAGCAGATGCAAATATGTTTGTTGGTATCAGGAAGCTGGAGGATTCCCTCCCCACTCTTGATCGCCTGACTATTCTCAGTGAATGCCTCCTCCTCCTCCATCTGCCAAGTGGTATCACGCCAAGTCAGAGGAGTGGAGTAAAAACTAGGGACTAGGGAGAAGGCACTTATGGATGTTGACCAATAAGCACTGCTGAGAGCCACCTGGTGTCACTTTTCTCCAGCTGTGCTCAGCTGCTGTGCTGGGGGAACAAGCATTGATTCAGAACTGGACCATGTTGTTATCTGGCAGGTGGGAAGAAGGGACCTGATTTCACAACAGCACTGAGCGCTGAGGCCAGAGACTAGTGTTTGGAGTGATGAACCAACGGCAATAATAAGGATGCCGATGGCAGTAACAGCAGCAATATCAGAATAAAAGACTGTAAGCTCCAAATACTTTGAATCAGTCCTGGTTAAAACCATAGTTAAAAGTCATTGTCATAAGCAACTACAAGACTTGATTAGAAGCCTTGGCAGGAAAGACGTTTATTGATACTAATACAGGTGCTTTTGAGAATAAAAAGCCCTAGGTTAGTTATCACTGGAAAGATGAGAAAACTGAAGAACATTCACAAGTAAGTTACCATATGCATGCGCGCGCGCGCGCGCACACACACACACACACACACACACATAGAGCACTAGCCAGGCAGAATAAAGGTCTTAATAATATCTATTCTGTATCTCATTTTCCTGAAATTGAGTTTCTGATAGGTCTGTTTGCTGTGATAATTTGCTTTTTAAATGGAAATATCCTAAAAGAATATAATACTTAACCTCAAACACAGGATTATTACAAAGCCTGTTTTTCATGTTTCTGTGAGAAACTGAACTTACTACATTTGTTATAGAAAACTGCATTTGTTAGAATGTTTGTTTTAAGAAACTGGGTCTATCATCCAGGTTATAATAATCATTACAGTGCCTGTGTGTATAAATTCACCATCTCTGACCTCATAAACTTCATTTTGTAACTCTATCACTTTGTAAGTGGCATCAATTCACTTGCTTTTCAGAGCAACAAAACCCTTTGTCTTTGCTTTCTCCCTACAGGCCTGTTTGAGAAAAATAAACTCCATGATTCTAAAACAAATGCAAAGCATGTTTCTTTGTCAACAATAACGAACATTTATTGAGCACTTTCTAAATGCCAGGCTCTGTGCAAGCACCTTTGCATACATTATCTTATTCCAGCCTCACAACAGCCCTGTGAGGTAGGTACAAGGATTATCCCCTCTTAGAGATGAGGTTGAACAGCTTCCTCGACAAAACACTACTAGTCAATTGTATTATGAAGAGCTGTTTGGCCTGGAGAAGTGAAAGCTCTGGGGAAAATACAGCCACAATAACAACCTTCTATTTGGGTGTTTTCATAATGGTAGAGTGACTAGCAACTTGGATCATAGCACCAGGAGGGTAAGGAGCAAAGGGTAGAAGTTACAAGGAGAACATTCAAGATGAAAAAGGTTTTTCTAGGTATAATGCAATACAGGAGAAGGAATTCAAGCACTGGGTAGGAGTTGAAATAGATGGCCTTCCAGAGCATCTATCAACTCTGAGTCCATTATTCTCTTCTTCCTTTGTATTTTCCACTTCTCTCAACTCATGGCTCTCTCTCACTCTACCTAGTCCCATATACTGGTACATTCAGTCTCTCCTCCATTCAACAAACATTTACTGACCTGCACTGTCCAATACAGTGGTCACTAGCCACATGTAGCTGTGTAAGTTTATTAGAACTTATTAGAAGTAAAACAAAAAATTCAGTTATAAAATTGCATTAATCACATTTCAAGTGCTCAATACCCATGTGTGGCTATTGGCTACCATATTTGAAAGTTCTATTGGACAGCGCTGTTTCAGACAGTTGAAGTAATGATGGTAGCCACAAGAATGAAAAATCTGAGTTCCTGACCTCAAGGAGTTTACAATCTTAGCGAGGAAAAAAACCACCCAGCATTATTAAGAGCAATATACACTGAGCTCTTGGTGTAAATCGGGCACTTTGCTAAGCCCTTTCTGAAGTGCCCCTTTAGCTGCATCCTCCTAACACCTTAAAATAGGTGCCATTATTATGCTCACTTTACCGAGGATAAGTAAAATACAGGTATACCTTGTTTTATTGTGCGTCACTGTATTGCACTTAGAACGTACTGAGTTTTTTACAGATTGAAGGGTTTGTGGCAACCCCGCATCAAGCAAGTCTATTAGTGCCATTTTCCCAACAGCATTTGCTCATTTTGTGTCTGTGTCACATTTTGGACATTCTCAAAATATTTCAAACTTTTCCATTATTATTACATTTGTCATGGTGAACTGTGCTGTTTGACATTAGTATTGCAAAAAGACTACAACCCACTGAATGCTCAGATGATGGTTAGCATTTTTTAGCAATAAAGTATTCTTATTTATTTATTTATTTATTTATTTTTGACCACACTGCAGGCCTTGTGGGATCTTAGTTTCACGACTAGGGATTAAATCCAGGCCCTCAGGGCCCTGGGCAGTGAAAGCACGGAGTCCTAACCATTGGACAGCCAAGGAATTCCCCAACAATAGAGTATTTTTAAGCTAAGGCATATACAGTGTTTTTTAGACATAATGCTATTGTGCACTTAATAGACTGCAGTATTGTGTAAACATAACTTTTATATGCACTAGGAAACCAAAAAATTCCTGTGAGTCGCTTTATTGCTGTGGTCTGAAACACAACCTGCAACATCTCGGAGGTATGCCTAACCTGTCCAACGTATGTGAAGAGTACTGCGGGACCTCATGATCAAGGGTACATGTAGGCCCACAAAAGAAGGTGAACTAAACAAACTCCACTTACGAATTTTAAGGAAGGCTAAGAAGAAGAGGATTAAAGCCAAATCTGTCTAGACCAGGCTTGCTCAACGCGTGGGCCACAGATTATCTACATCAAAATTACCTGGGGTGCTCCTTCAAAGTGCAGATGCCCTACACCCCATTAGGAGCCCTGTGGGCGGGGCCTGAAACCTATGTTTTAAACAAGCTCCCCATCTCCGTCCCAGCGATTCTTTCCTGTTCACTAAATGAGATTTGGGCACCACTGGCCCACACCAGCTGGTCCCCTTTATTCCGCCTTCCCCTGCCTTCGACCTGACTATGGATGCAGGCTGGAGGCTGCGCTGCCTAACCTCAGGCAAGCCTCTCAGAGCCTCTGTTTCCCCTACGTAACATGGGGAGCCCTGCGGGCCGCGGCGAGTATGCCAGGAGGCCTCGCGCGTCAGCCGCCCGACGCACCTTAGGCGCCCAGGAAGCGCCGGTCCCACCTGGCCGCCCGAGACCCGCCCCTCTCGGCCGGCCCGGGCTGCCTACCTTCGCAGATCTGCTCCCACAGGTTCTTGCCGGGCAGCTCCGCAACCTGTCCCGGCGAGACGCGCAGATCCAGGGACACGGGAGACACGACGGGCCCTGGCGTCCTGGCGGTGATGAACGACTCAGTTGAAAGCGCCCGTTCCAAGCGCTGAGAGACGCTGCACACCCGCCCCGGGGCCGCCATGGCTGCGGTTTCCACGGCAACCGCGCTCCCCGCTAGGCCTCGACCCGGAAGTAAACGCATCTTGCGAGGGCGGGCCAGCGAGTCGAGATTGACTTCCGGGTCACGGCGGAGTCGACTCTCACGTGGAGGCGGGGAAGTTTGGCCTTCGGGTGAGTGAGGAGGGCGCCTACCAGGCAGGACGGAGTTGGGGCTGGAGACTGGGCCTGGGGACTTGCGCGGAGAACCGAGGGACTGGAGGGCGACCCGCACCCTCAGATTCAAGTCCCCCCCGGTCGCTGGTGTGCGCTCGCCCCGGCCTGAGGCCGCAGTCTCCAGCAAGTTCTACCGCCTTGGAGCTGGGCCCGGGACCCGGCGTAATCCCTCCTTCTGTGTTGGTGCGGAAGCTTTGGCGTGGTAGAGCCTTTGAGGAGGCAGTTTCGCCTCCCGGCTCTCTTGCTTCCTGCTAGTGAGCCTGCGGTGGGAGTGGGGTGTTGGTGCCATTATGCGGAGAGCACAGGCTCTGAAGTTATGCGGGCTGGTTTCGAATCCCTGTTTTACCCCTTGCTGGCTTTGGGACACAGGGCAAGTAAATTAAAAGCCTCCAAGTCTCAGTTTTCACGTCTCTGAGATGGGTTACTCACACCGAGCCTCACGAGGCTACCGCGAGACTTTAAAAAGCGCTTTTGGAGAAAGCATTTGCGTTCGCAGGAGAAGCTGTAAGGTTCATTTCCTCTTCCCTTTTCCTTGAAGGAATGAATACATTTAGGGTCTCAGGTTTGAAGAGAAGAATCTTCAGTGCTAAAGAGGAGGATGCTACAGTGATTTGAACGGCGGAGATGGGGAGAGAAGGGGATTAAGTTGGGGATAGCCTCCCCTTGGCTTCTTTGTTCTTATTCGATCTCTAGACCACTCCTCCATTTGAGGCACCCTTGGCGCCCTTGACTCCACCCTCTCCACGTCTGTACCTTCTCCCTCTCCTTTGCAGGCCCCTCTTCCTCAGCCCACCCATTTAAACGTTAGTATTCCTTAAGGTTCTGTCTCAGGCTCGTTCTGTTCAAGGCTTACTTACCATCCATATATTCCTAAATTTACGTCACCTATGTCAGCCCAGTCACCTCTGAGCCTCATCCACCTGTCCACCAACATCTCCACATGGCTATCTCAAGGCATCTGTTCCAACCAGCCTGTCTCCTTCAGCCCTCGCCTCCCCCGCTACCACCCCACCTCAGTTTCTTTGTCTTAGGGACTAGCACCGGCATCCTGCACTTGCCAAGCTGGAAACCTCTGTCCTTCAGAAACTTTCCTGACAACTGGTAGGCCAGATTAGACGACCTCTTACCCTGACCTTACCACTGTGCTTGCTTTTATCACCTGTATCATTGTTAACACACGTCTTTCCCACCCACACCTACCTGCTTCTCGATGGCAGAGTCATCTCTTTTTCACCTCTGTGTCTCTAGCATTCCTTCCTTCGTTCGGTGAGTATTTATTAAACACCCGCTCTGTGCCAGGTATAGAGCTGGGCCCTGGGAATACAGCAGAAAACCAGACAGACAGGAGTGAGCAAGAGAGTGTTCCTTTCAATTATGAGTGAACTTGAGCTACAGCTCTGGCCTAGCCTGGCATTTTGAAGCAGCTAAGAGGCAGGTCCAGTATGGACCCTCTGGGCTCTGAAGAAAGCTGCAGGATGGAGAAGCTCCCTGGCCTTTCCTGCCCACTGTCCAAAGCTCTTGTGAGAGGCCGTTTGTTTCTGGATTCCTTGAGTGGCACCATGTCATCTAGTCCAGGGAGCAGGAACTGGGCTGGTGACTGGTGTGAGAGACGTAGTACAACTGGAAGCTGAAATGTACTTGAGGACCCAACCCCTTCTCATAGGCGCCTCCTTGACCCCCACCTAGCCCTGCCAAAGGAAAAAAAAAAAAAAAAAAAGCTGAGTGTTCAAGGTTGCTCTGTGTTTTCTCCAATCATTAAATGTTGGCAGTTTATTTGAAAAATTAAAAACAGTGAAACAGGCTTGTATGCTGGATGTGGCCCCACTCCCACTCCCCTCCCCCCTCCCTCCTCCCCCCTCCTCCCTCCCCCTCCTCCCTCCCCCTCCTCCCCCTCCTCCCTCCTCCCTCCTCCTCTCCTTCCTCCTCCTCTCCTTCCTCCTCCTCTCCTTCCTCCTCCTCTCCTCCCTCCTCCTCTCCTCCCTCCTCCCCTCCTCCCCCTCCCTCCCCTCCTCCCTTCCCTCCCCCTCCTCCTCCCCTCCTCCCTCCTCCCCTCCCCCTCCTCCCTCCCCCTCCCCCCTCCCCCACTAGCCTCTGATCTGATCTGGTTCAGTGCCTCTTTTATGGATAGGAAAACTCAGGCCCGGAGAAGCCAGTGCTGTGTGGCAAGAGTATGTGAGTCACCATTTGAATGCAGGCATCCTCAGCCCCAGCTGGGGCTCCTCACCATACCTTGCTGCTGCTCTCATTACTAGCCACGTGGGAAGGTAATTAGAAGAGTAAGTCACCCTCAGTGCAGGCGGGGGCAGTTAATTTCCAGACGCAAAGCTGAAGCGCTCTTTAGATGAAGCAAGGGAATGGATTAATTGTGTCACAGTTACTGCCTCTGGTGACAGTCAGCAAGAGGAGCTGACCTCAGGATTTCTGTCCCCTTCATCCAGTAAAAGGTAAGCCCTGGGGGCCGTGCCTGGCCTGTGGCTTGAGTGCAGTTGTGCCCTCAGTGGCTGGCACAGGGTACGTTTCTGGAGAGAGGACTAGGCTTAAGAGGTTTGAGGAAGGGGGTTAGGAAAGGGAATCAATGATGTACCAAGCACTTTCCATGGATTATCGTTTATTCTTTCCAACAGCTCTTTGAGGAAGGAAGTGTTATCTCCCCCCATTTTCAGCTGGGGAAGTTAAGGCCCAGCGAGGATAGGTGATTGACTTAAGGTGAGGGAGCAGCTTGGATTTCAACCCGGGGCTGTCAGGATTTAAACTCCATTCTGTTTCTTCGATCATATTTCCCTTTGCTCCACAGGAATCATGCCCATTTTCCTAGCCCCTAATCTTTCAGACCATCCACTCCAGGAAACGTGACTTTTGGTAATACCTAGTGGAATTGTACTCAGGGTGGCTTGGTATGGGGATAACTTGTACCATTTCTTTTTTCAGGAATGATCACTAAGACTCACAAAGGAGACCTGGGCCTTGGGCTCCCAGAGAAGAAGAAGAAGAAGAAGAAGGTAGTTAAAGAACCAGAGACTCAATACTCGGTTTTAAACAGTGACAGTTATTTTGCGGAGGTTTGTCCCACAAGAACCACATCACCCTTGAAGAATATGGTCCAAGAGCAGGCAACCGAAATGCCTCTAATGAAGAAAAAGAAGAAAAAGAAGGGTCACAGCACCGTCTGCGAGGAGCCCCTAGAACCTGAGACCATGTTACGTGCCAGACGGATTGAGCCATCTCCCAGCCCCAGGAAGCAGGCACTTGGTCCATCTGAGTCCCTTGGTAGGGAAAAGAAGAAGAAGAGAAAGTCCGTGTCCCCTGGCTCAAGGGTGAAGACCTCCCCAGACCCCGGGCAGGGCGAGGAGGTGACCAGAGTTGGCAAGAAGCTCAGAAAACACAAGAAGGAGAAGAAGGTGCAGGGAGCTACAGCCTTCTCAGCCAGGGACCCTTGGTTCTGTGAGGCCAGGGACGCTTTGTACACTTGCTCAGCTGGGAAAGATGGCGTCCCTGAGCAGGCAGCCTCGGGACAGAAACGGAAGCAGGGGAGCCCCAGGGAGCACAACGTGAAGATGAAGAAGAAAAAGAAAACCCACCAGGAGGGAGATACCCCCCTGGGGCACCCTGAGCTCTCCAGGTCTGTGGAGAGCAGCCGTAGGAAAGGAAGTAAAAAGAAGTCAGTCAAAGTTGAAGCTCCAGATTACATCCCAATAGGAGATGGCCCCAAGGCCCCTGTGAAGAAGAAAATGAAGTCCAAGAAAAAGGCAGAGCAAGCAGACACTGAGGAGCCAGCTCTGAAGAGGAAGAGGAAGAGGCAGGAGAGCACAGTAGCAGGAGAACCTTGGGAGGAGGTAGGCTTCCTTCAGAAGCACACTGTTTTGGGAGAATAGGGGTGGAAGTTGGGAGTGTGTGTGTGTGTGTGTGCGTGCACACACACAGGCACTCAGCGTTTTAGCTGCCAGAGCCCTGATTAAACTGCCTTTAGTCAGAAAAGGGGATTTATCAACACATGTAACTAGAAGGTTTGAGAGCTACTACCTTCAGGTATAGCTGGATCCAGGTGCTAGTGTAATAGTCTCAATAATACAGGTATCCCTTGCTATTGAAACTTTACCCAAGTTCTCTCTGCACTCAGGATCTGGATTGATTAGAATAAGCTTTTCAGATAAATCCCTCTCTTTCTGAACTCTTGCCACTTGCTATCTAAAGCTCAGGAACCAAATAGTTTGAGATAATATGATGTCCATAGCTATCTGCACTCAGGTTACACAATTTAGGGATCAAATGGATTTAGATTGCAGGCGATGCCTGTGTGGCTTTCCCTAGCTCTGGACTTTGTATTTTTCCATGCTGGTTTTAATATCAGGTTCCTTCCCACCCCAACCCCGTGGTGAGATGGTCCCAGCAACTCCAGGCTTTCTTCATAGTAGTTAAGCCACCCCCAAAAGGAGAGGGGTGGCCCCTCCAAAACGATTACAGGGAAAGTCCCAGCACTGCTCTCCCAGATCTCAGTTGGGTCACAAACCAGAAGCCCAGATCTGAAGCCAGTGGGCAGGGGCTGAGGGTGTCAGTCCTGCTGTAACTCCACTGTCTGAAACTGGGGGAACTGGTTTCTGAGAGGAATACCGGGGCCCTGTTACCAGGAGGAAGGGAGGGGATGGCAGCCTGGTGAAGACGGCAGAGATGTGCTCTCCACCCTGACGGGCTTCCTTGCCTGGGGAGGGGAGGGAGGAGGCGGGCTGAGCACTGGGACCTGGCAGGCGATGTGAGCGAACAGAGCCACCCAGGGCTCATCACAGGTGACGCGGGGTACCAGGCAGAGCACACCCGAAGCAAGGACGTGGCAGTTGTCACTGCTGAGGGACTAGGGGAAAGTGGCCAACCTGAATCTTACTGTCAGATGGTCCCGCAGGGGCTGAGGCCACTGAGAGAGGGTGGCCCGGGAGAGCATGGCCCATGCAGGCCCAGCAAGGCGTCTGTGTGGGAGCTGAGATGTGTGAGGGGCTGGGGCCGCCTGTGCCGAGGGAGCGGCAGGTGCAGAGGCCCTGGGAGGAGCAAAGAGGCTGGCGTGGCAGGCGCTCGGCCAGCTGGGGTCCCGGCAGCCTGTGGACGCCACAGGGGTCTGGATTTCCATGTAAATGAGATGGGGCCCCTGGAGGGTTCTGGGGAACGGGTGGTGTGGCCCAGTTGAGGTGGTTTTATTATTTTTTAATTGAGACGGCGTTGACATATAACATGATGTAAATTGAGGGTGTACCCGAGCTGCTGTGTGGAATGCACCAGTGCTGGGGGCGGGGAAGCTGAGTTAGAGCCTGTCCTGGTTGTCCAGGCAGGAGAGAAGGTACCGACCAGAACTCCGGAGCTGGGGGGCTGGGGCGGGGTATGGGGGAGAGAACCGGGGGGATTCGGGTTTGCTGCAGGCCTTCAGCCCCACCTCTGCATTCCTTGGCCCTCGCCAGCCCCTCCTCCCCCACTGTCAATGGGAGCCTTGGCCTTTCTCCTCTTGCTGGTTTGGTGTCACCCTCGGAAGTGAGGTGATGCCTGGCGGGAAAGGTTGTGCTCTAGGCCTGAGTCGGGAGACCTGGGTTAGTGTCAGCCCTGTCCCTGAGCTGTGGGGTAACCTCACGATAGTCACTTCATCTCTCTGAGCCTTAGTGCGTCCATCTGTCAGATAGGTCAGGGCCACAGTCTTCAGGACAGAATTGGGGAGGATCGTGGAAGAGAAAGGATGGCAGGTGTTCTATGGGCGATAGGGGTGGGCGTAGCGCTCCAGTCTTGAGTCTGTTCTGGACTCTGTTGTGATCTCATCCGGCTGGGCTGCCAGGGCAGAGGCCATCGTCCGCTTGAGCCTTACTCCTTCTGCCCTCTTTGCAGGAGCCAGACACGGACTTGGAGGTGGTGTTGGAAAAGAAGGGCAACATGGACGAGGCGCACATAGACCAGGTACGACTGGTCCTCGTCCTCCCAGGCGTCTTCCCTTCCCCAGACGCACACTCGCCTCCCGGCAGGCCATGAGATCCTGGTCCCAGAGGCATCAGGGACTCCAAAGGCAACGAGGCCAGCCTCTGCCGCCCCTCCAGTGGCGGGGAGCCTGTGGCCTCCCCTCCTCATAACCACTGCAGGGGGAAAAGGGGACATGTCCCTGTGACCTGCAGCCAGGCAGTGGGCACGTGCTCTGCCCAGCCCACGCATCACCACCTCCTGGCCTCCATTCAGGAGCATTTTTTTTTTTTGTCTTTTGCAACTTTATTTAAATATAATTGACATACAAGAATCTGCACATGTTTAAGGTGTACAATTCGATGAGTTTTGACATGTATGCATCCAGGAAACAAGCTAAACAATTAAGATGATGAACGTACCCATCATTTCCAAAAGTTTCCTTGTGCCCCTTTGTATTCCATCCCTTCCTTTCCCATCCCCAGGTAGCCACCACTACTCTGTCGTAGCTTACGTTTTCTAGAATTTGTATATAATTGGGATTATACAGTATGTGCTCTTTTTTAAACTGGCTTCTTTCTCCTAGCATAATCATTCTGAGATTTATCTGTATTGTTGCATGTATCAATAATTTGTTCCTTGTTATTGGCTGTCCAATGTTTCTAGCATTATTTTGATGTTAAAAACGTTTTAGGGGCTTCCCTGGTGGCGCAGTGGTTGAGAGTCCGCCTGCCGATGCAGGGAACACAGGTTCGTGCCCCGGTCCAGGAAGATCCCACATGCCGCGGAGCGACTGGGCCCGTGAGCCATGGCCGCTGAGCCTGTGCGTCCAGAGCCTGTGCTCCGCAGTGGGAGAGGCCACAGCAGTGAGAGGCCTGCGTACCGCAAAAACAACAACAACAACAACAAAAAAGTTGTAAATTCTCAATTGAATTGCCTAGGCACCTTTGTAAAAAATCAGTTGACCGTGTGTGTGTGTGTGTGTGTGTGTGTGTGTGTGTGTGTGTGTGTGTGTGTGTATGTGGTGTGGGTCTATTTTTAGACTCTTGTTGAGTTTCATTGATCTGTATGTCTGTCTTTACCCTAATACTTCATTGTCTAGATTATTGTAACTATATAATGTCTTAAATTAGGTAGTATAAGTCTCTAGCATTTGTTCTTTTTTAAGTTGCTTTGGCTAGTTCAGGTCCTTTGCACTTCTGTATAAATTTTAAAATTACCTTGTTGGTTGCTACCAAAAAATGCTCCTGGGATTTTGATTAGGATTGCCTTGAATCTACAGACAAATTTGGGGAGGATTGACAACAGTATGAAGGCTTCTGATCCATAAACATGGCATCTCTGTCTATTTATTTAGGTCTTTAGTTTCTCTCAGTATTGTTTTATAGTTTTCAGTGTACAGGTCATGCACGTCTTTTGTCAAATTTTCCTTAAGTATTTTATATTTTTGATGCTATTGTAAATAGTATTTCAGTTCAGTTTTTATTGTTGTATATATTGCTAGTATATAGAAATGCAGTTGTTGTACAGGAGCATTAGGAGAAGTTGTTCTCTTGTGGACCAGCTTCTGCTTCTGTCGTGCCCAGATCCTGTGTGGGAGCTGGACATTCTAGAATTGGGATATTTTTATGATCCTGGACCCCAAGGCCTATCAGGACAGCATAGTAACCGCATAGGTACAGCCTTGGGCCATTACTAATGAGGTTACTTTGGCAGTCACTGACCCCGGGACCCCCATGTAGGTGGCCGTGAAGACCAAACGAGGCCATTTGGGAGGCGCTCAGCAGGGGCCTGCCCGAGACCTGTGCTTTGTAAGTGGCAGCCGTTCACCTGCCTGCATCCTCACGCTGTGTCAGCCAGTAATTGCTGGACAGAAGCAACAGGGTGTGATGTGGGGACGGCCCGTGTCGTGGCCCTGCCGCCTGCCGCTCCAGGAGAGAAACGGAGGAGTGCTTGCAAGGCAGCCGACTACAAGGAGGGGGGCCTACAAGATGCTGCGAGGAAGTTCCTAATGCCTTTGGGGCGTTGGGGGCCTCTCTCCCTGGAGGGGAGGGGCTCAGTAGGATGATGCTGACAGGGCCCAGTCCAGGGCCTGGCACACAGCGCAGGCCCCCCAGAACCAGGGGCTCCCCAGCCTCCTGCAGGTCATCGTCGTTTGGGGATGGGGGCCCGGGCTGCAGTGGCTGGTGGGGAGGATGGAGGTGGGGCCCTGACCCGTCCAGGCCCAGCCCCTGCCCTGGGCGCCTCTCCCAGGTGTCCCACCGCTCTCGGGGGCAAGGCCCACCAGCCACCTCTTTGCTTCTTATGAATTCGTGCCTATTAAATACCTCACGGTTTTAAAGAAAACTTCTGTTTTGGGTGACAGATGATCTCAATGTAAGTGAAGCTTTCTGCCCCAACTCTCCCTTTCTTTTTCTGGTAAAAAGTTCATTGTGTTAAAAAAAAAAAAAAAAAGTTGGGGGAAAGCAACCTGAAATCCTGCCACCCAGCGGTCTCCCACTTGTTTGGCGCCAGGGACCAGTTTCGCGACGGGGAGCAGCAGGTGAAGCTTCACTGGCGGCCGCTCACCTCCCGCGGACCGGGTGTTGGGGACCCCTGCTACCACCTAATAATAATCACTGTTAACCCTTGGTTGTTATATCCTTCTAGATCTTTCCTCTGTAACTGTGTATGTGTGATTTTAAAGCAGCGTACAGTCATGCTCTGTACACTGTTCTTTTCACTTTTTTCATTCAGCTGGTGAGCTGCTTTCCGCTTCAGTGAGTGCACATCCACATTGTTCCCCGTCAGCAGCATGACTCTGACATAGGAATATACCATCATTTTCTCTCATCCCTACAGCTGCCCTTTGGATTTGTTTTATGCAGTTTCTTTTTTTTTTTTAATGGCTGCGTTGGGTCTTTGTTGCTATGCGCAGACTTTCTCCAGTTGCGGCGTTGCGGTGCACGGGCTTCTCATTGCAGTGGCTTCTCTTGTTGCGGAGCATGGGCTCTAGGCACGCGGGCTTCAGTAGTTGTGGCATGTGGGCTTCAATAGCTGTGGCTTGCAGGCTGTAGAGCACAGGCTCAGTAGTTATGGCTCGCAGGCTCTAGAGCGCAGGCTCAGTAGTTGTGGCACACGGGCTTAGTTGCTCCGCAGCATGTGGGATCTTCCCAGACCAGGGCTCGAACCCATGTCCCCTGCATTGGCAGGCAGATTCTTAACCACTGCACCACCAGGGAAGTCCTGTTTTATGTAGTTTTGAACTATATGAATGGTCACCTCATTTCAGCCTGTGGTAGATTAGAAGAGAAGAGGAGGGGCCACAAACTGGGAGCAGCTAAAGTCACACCTGAACCCTTGGGCCCTAGAAGCTTCTGTATCAAACCACAGGGTCATTGGTGCGCTGACTGTGGCCTTGAGCCTCTCTGGTAACAGTGTGTGAGGTGTCCCTGCTGTGTGCCGGGGACTCTTTGTCTTACGTTCTGCACCGCAATTCATCGTGGGGCTGGGGGCTTTCTTACACCAACCAGCAATTCCCTGACACCACGCGGTGTCCTGCAGTTCAACTCAGTCTGACGCTGTCTATCTGGAGATACCGTCAGACCGCTCAGGTGAAGGACTCAGTCCCGCCAGACTGCTCCCCACCCCTGTCCCCCGTTCAGACGCCAGTCTTAAGCCAGGTTGTCACCTGTGCTTCTGACCAACCAGCTACAGATCAGAGGTTCCAAAGACCTCCTCCTCAGCTTCAATTAGTTTGCTAGAGTGGCTCACAGAACTCAGAGAAACATTTTACTCGCCAGATTACTGGTTTATTATGAAAGGATATAACTCAGGGACAGCCAGGTGGAAGAGACGCACAGGGCAGGGTGTGTGGGATGGAGCATGGAGCTTCCATGTCCTCTCCGAGAGCTCCACTCCCCAAATCTCCAGTGTTCACCAACCCAGAAGCTCTCCGAACCCTGACCTTTTGGGTTTTTGTGGAGACCTCATTACAGAGGCACAGTTGATTAAATCATTGGCCATTTGGTGGCTGAGCTCAATCTCCTCCTCCACTCCCCTCCCCAGAGGTCAGGACTGAAAGTTCCAGCCCTCTCATCGGTGGTTGGTTCTCTTGGCAACCAGCCCCCATCTTCAGGTGCTTACAAAAGTCGCCCAATTAACATAACAAAGGACACTTTGATTGTTCCCATCACTTAGGAAATTCCTAGGGATTTTGGAACTCTGTGCCAGGAATGGGGATGAGTTTATATATATATATTTCTTGTCATATATTTCTTACTATAAACCACAGTATCGCAGTTCTCTGTCTCCCATTTATCCTCCAAGGTAGCTGATATTTCCATCTCTTTGCAGATAAATAGACCACGGTACAGAAAGATTAACTGACTTCCACACAACTAGTTAATGGCAGTGGTAGGATTCAAACTAGCCTGTGCCTGACTCCAGAGCCTGTGTTCTTTCTAGAAGACGATGCTGTCAGCAAGAAAGTTAACTACAATATCTTCTGTACAGGCAGGGCTTTGGGCATGTGTTTTGAGAAAATTTCCACCCCAGGTGGCTCTTACAAACAGAAGAGGTTCTAATGCTAAAGGTGGAAAAGCCTCAGTGTCTAGGAAGAGTCATTCATTTATTTATTTGGCCGCACCACTCAGTGCACGGGGTTCCCTGACCAGGGATTGAACCACTCGGGCCCTGGCAGTGAGAGTGCCGAGTCCTAACCACTGGACCGCCAGGGCAGTCCGCTGGAAGATTCATTCTTAAGGAATGGAAAAGAAGGGTGAATGAGGCCTGTATGTTTTAGGCCAAGGGATTGCCCCTTACATGATTAGAGGGTATTTTTGACAGATGCCTCCCCCGGCCTGCAGCAGAACAAAGCTGCCCATCCCCCTCCAGTCCCCCCACCCCACCTCCTCTCTGTCCTGGGTTTGAAGCTCAAAACCGGCTGTCTAATTGCCCTCTTTCCTTTCCTTTCCCTCCTTGCTCAGGTGAGGCGAAAGGCCTTGCAAGAAGAGATCGATCGTGAGTCGGGCAGGACAGAAGCTTCTGACACCAGGAAGCAGACGGTAAGTTTCACGCTGGGCTCCGCGAGGGGTCTCCTCCTCACCTTGCAGGGGCGGGAGACCAAGTCCATCTGGCCCCAAAGCAGCTCCCCCCTGCCAGCCGGCTCCCTGCTCGACAGAGCTCGTCCTGAGCTACTCTCCTTTCTTGGGAAGTGGGTGCTTGCCTCCCTCCTGGAGAGCTGGCCGCTTGAGCTAAGCAGCCTGGACCTTGTCTCTGGCTCTGGACGGGCAGGGTGTCCCCGTCATCAGTCGCTGGGGACACGTGATGGCGAGCTCTTTCCAGCAGTGGGTGGTACCCTGAGAAAGCTGCTGGGACAGGGGCGGGGGCAGAGGTGGCAGGCCTCTGGTCCAGTTGGAATGGGAAATTTCCAAACCAGGCCCCAGGAGGTGGCACGGGAGAGTGTATGGCATGGGGACCGCTAGGTCAGGCTGGAGAGGGACGGGAGGGTGCGGTGGGCAGGGCGGTGGGAACTGCTGGAGCGCATTTATGTGGGGCAGCGGGAACTGGGGTAGAGGAGAGGGCAGAGGGGAGAGAAGAGAACTTGTTAATAGACGTGGATTTGGGAGAGGGGGACAGAGGATCCAGATGATGGAAGGACTTGCTTCCTTGTAACACTGTCTTAAGCTTTCCTAGTGTAGCACAGAAAAGAACAGTTGCTTTGGATCAAAAGACCTGAGATCAGTTCCTGGCTCTGCCACCTTCTATAGTTATGAGACTTTAGCAAGTAACTTCCCTTCTTTGAGCTTCAGTTTCCACACCTGTAAAATGGGACTCATGCTCTGCCCCAGAGGGGTATGGAATGGGACTTTGTTATGTCATTCCTCTAGTGTCTCCTTTCTCTCCATCCTCTTGAACTGGGCAGAGCTGATAAGATTCCATGATTGAGTGAGGAAGGCCAGAAACAAGGCAGCGTCATCCAGAGCAGTGGCCCAGAGGCTATACCTGGAGGGACCTGACAGCAGGAGGGTGGTCCGGGGGCATAGGGGCTGGGATCTTCTGGGGATGCCTTAGGTGGCCCTGCCTTCGGGGACCTGGGGCCACTTGACTGCTCAGGCACATGGTGGGGATTTGAGACCGGGTCCCCTCTCAGTGGGTTGGTAGCCCAGTGAGAGCAGGCTCACAGGACTGGTCAGCCTCTGGCAGCTCTCTCCTCAGACCCAGTGTGGGGCTGTCAGAGGTGGCCTCTCCTTCTAGAAAGTGAAGGCTTGGGAAGCAGTTGTTAATGCCTGTATTGGGGGCACTGTGAAGCTCGGAGAGCTTGTCACCAGTTCTCTCAGGCCAGCTAGCTGTAGCAATGACTGGTTCTTACTGTTCTCCCAAAGCCAACCTAGAAATAAGTGCTAGGCTGGCATTTGGCTCACAGGCGGAGAGTTCCCAGGCGGCACAGAGGTCAGCAATCCTGGTGGGGTGGGGTGGGTAGATGAGCGGTTTTCGAGGACTTAAAGCGAACCAGGCGTCGGGCTCTGAGTTGTTGGTGTAAAACCTAATTTGAGCCTCAGTGAAGCCCCGTCGGGGGCTGTTATGCCCCCGTTTTATAGATGAGGACATTGAGGCTCAGGGGTTAAGGTACTTTACCCGGGTGACACAGGCGGGACTCAATCCTGAGTCTTTGAAGTCACAGTCTTCATGGGGAGCTGGGTTTCTGGCCTCGGCCACAGACACGGGAGGGAAGGGAGTCTTCTCTTGGGCCACTGCTCTGAGGGGCTCTCTTGTATTTTCTCAAACATGGCCGACTCGTGCGTGGGTTGTAGAGTGCTCTGGGCAGGAATCGGGGCCCCTGAGTTCCTGGGCTAGCTCAGCCTCCGACTCATGTGACCCTTCACCTCCCGGGGCCTCCACTCCTTTCCTGCTATGAAGTGCAGCGCTTCTGCGAAGAGAAATGCATTTCAGACTCCCGCTTGCCCTCTCCACCCTCCAAAGGACAGAAACCTTAGGCTGATGGATGAGTAGCCAGCTGGTGAGATGTGTCGTACTGTCTGCCGTGAATTGGGGGAGAAGGAGTGAGGCAGACGGGCAACTCAGTGTGAAGGGTGGGCTCTGATGTGGGCCAGACCCGAGATGGAGTTCCAGCAGGGTTACCAAGTAGGCTTGTGCCCCCGGTCCAGCTGCAAACCTCCATTTCTTCATCAGGAGAGTGGGAACCAACAGTATTCCTCACAGGGCTCTGGTTGGAGTTAAGATAATCCACCACTGTGCCTGCGAGCACTGTGCCTGGTGCGCAGTAAGCCTTTGATCATCTGGATCCTCCCCGGCAAGGCTGGGGGCTGGGCAAAGGAAGATGCTTTGGAAGCCAGGAAAGTAACCACCTGTTTTCTCTTACCACAGGGAACTCAATTTGGCCAATGGGATACTGCTGGCTTTGAAAATGAGGAACAGAAACTGAAATTTCTCAAACTCATGGGTGGCTTTAAAAATCTGTCCCCGTCATTCAGTCGCCCCGCTAACATGGTCGGCAGGCCCAGCATGGCCCTCAGCAAGAAGGTGGCCGACACTCTGCAGCGGAATCTACAGCAGGACTACGACCGGGCCATGAGCTGGAAGCACAGCCGGAGGGCCGGCCTCGGCTTCTCCACGGCTCCGGACAGAATCTTTTATATTGACAGGAATGCATCCAAGTCAGTCAAGTTTGAAGATTAAGCTCTCCTGTCTTGTCCCCCAAAACGGTTCTGTTACGCAGATGAAAGCCATAGGACAGTTGTCTCCAATCGAACTCCTGCAGAGAGAACGGACAACTATGTTGATATGCTTGGACAGACTGGGGTGAGGGCAGCTCGTTTCAGGAACCAGGAGAACATGGGAGTGGCTGAAACCTGTTTTCTGTGTGAAGCTTCCGTCCCTGTTGAAGACAGTATCAACAGCAGTAGCTCACACTTGTCTAGTGCTTACTGTGTGCCAGGCACATACGTGTCTCCCTTGCATTAATGTATTTAATCTTCACGATTCTGAAACAGGTGCTATTGTTATCCCCATCTTATAGATGAGGAAACTGAAGTTCAGGAATGAAGTAATAACATTGCCTGGGGTCACCCAACCAGTAAGTGCCAAGTGCACTTTTGTGCCCCAAGACCGATGTCACTGTTCACTACACTGAATGTCCCCTCTAGGGAATTTCACCCAGAATACTCATTGAGGATTAAAATGTCTCCATTGAGGAAACAGAAGCTTTTTACATGCCTAAAACTCAAACAGGAAGCAGGATTAATGTAAACAGGGAGAAGCAAGCTCATTTTCCCTCCCCCTTCTTGGAGTAGCCACAGGCAAAGAGGCGTCTGGATTGCCACCAGGCAGATGCGGCTGAGCTTCCTCTGCTGCTGGGAAGTGTGCTTCTGAACCCATCTTGCCTTTTGCGTCTGCCATCCTTCCATCCCCAGTGGCAAGCTTGCATTTCATCCTTCTGCTTTAACTGCATTCTGAACAGACGTTTTAGAGAGCAGGTGGTTAGTCCTCCACGTGAGCCGAAGGCACATTAATTCCCAGGGACGTGTTTATTGGATTCTTTTCAATCACGAGGAGGAGAATCCCAGGCGACTTCCCTGGAGGAGGTCGAATGCCTGCCGGGAGGCGCAGACGTGGGGATGACAGGGCGTTGCCTCGTCAGCCTGGGATCAGCGTTTCCAAGCCTTAACTCTACGGCCAGCCTCCCAAAGCTCCAGGTATAGCCACCCGAGTGACGTGACCACCTTCTCCGCATTCACCTAGCATTTTGCTTCCTAAAATATCAGTTCTCATTGGGCCTTTTTCACACCACTTGGCTTGAACTCCTGCTACAGACATCCTGTCTCAGGCAGGCCTGGACAGCCAGGAAATTCAGTCTCTCACGTGGCAGGGAGTCCTGTCCTGTCGTAGGGGGTTGATTCAGCTTCCCATGAAGGAAACGAATGTTTCCTCTCTGCTCCGTCATCCTCGGTGTTGGCTTCATCAGGCTGGTGGAAAGATGGCTGTAGCAGTTCCAGGCAGCGTATCAAGACACTAGACTATTACAGAGGAAGAAGAAAAACCTTGTGGTTCAAGGAAACTTCCAGAAGCCCTTTTGTCATAACTCACTGCCCAGCAGTGGGTCACATACCCATTCTTGAGCCAGCCCCTGGCATGTGGAGGGAGACTCTCAGGCCAGTCAGGAAGGAAGACTGAGGTTCGGGTGCTGGTGAGATGAACATGGGTCCACTACTGCCCCATGGGGCAGAGGTGAGGCAGGCCTGCCTGGGCCCTGACCAGCAAGCATCGGCCAGGTCTAGAGTCCTACAAAGTCTGTGTTAGCAGTGATTCAGGTGGGCCACGTCACTCAGAAGGTGAACTTGGCCTTTCATGGATTCCACCTTGAGATGCATAACGGAAGAGGCCTACACGGTAAGATTCTGCATTTGAGTTAGCTCTTCAGGGCACATCCCATTCCGACGGGGGAATAAATCTTTCCCAGTCTTGATCCACACTACAGGAACTTGCCCAGTGTAAAAGGAACCAACCACTGCGTCTCTAATCGTTTTTATTTTGCTGAGAGATCACACTACGGTTTGGGCCTGCTCGGCTGTCAGGAAGGACTGTGCTCAGCCATCTACCGGGTGCTTCCGGAGAGTGGCTGAGCGATTGTCCCTGACCTATCCCCACAGTGGTAGCTCTCATTAGGGTGTGGTGGTCAGGCCTTTCCCCTCTTGCTGTTCAGTATCTTCAGTCTGTGTGTGATAGGATTTGACTTTCTAGCCCAGTGTGGCTGAATGAGTTCCACTTGGCTTGGGAAGGTTTATTAAAGTCTGTTCCTGAAGCAGGGTCTAAGCAGAGAAGGCTGGGCAGCCAAGACGGCAAGATGCCAAGTGTCCTCAGATTGAACTTAGCCTTGTCTCGGCTGCTCTCATAGGTGCAGACCACTGTTGCTCTAGTGACAGCTCCTGCCCTGCAGTTAGCTGGGCCTCCGTCCTTTTGTAAATTAAACAACATTGTCTTGAGTCACCTATCCCCCTTTTTCCCCATGTTCTGGGCCCTCCTCAAGCTGTCTGCAAGTTTCTGTGGTGTGATTTCCCATGTTGTTCCTCATTTGTTGACTCCATGTAGCACACAGCCTGTCTCCACTGGAACAAGGCGGTTTTTGGATTTTTACTCAGAATCTGGGAGAAGATGGGTGGGAGGTCTGGTATTTAAGCACAGCCATGGTCTTAGCTGAATATGTAACAACCCTGTTCTTGAACTTGTCGGCTGTTTCTCCCTTGGGGGTTGCTCACTGACTGACCCTCCTCCTATGGCAAGGTCCTTCCCTCCTTATAACTGCCTTTATCCAGCCGTTCCCCAGACCTCGTGATTCTTAACCACTTTTTTATTCCTTGGGGTGATTCCTGCTGTTTTGCCTTAGCCCACTAGGCCCCTCCCTGAGGCCACCTTTCCGTAACTAGACTGGCCCATCAAAAGTATTTGCCAGATAGACACAGTTCTCCCCTTAAAAACTGTGTGTTCAGCTCTGCAAACTTAGAACTGTTCAGGTTTGTGGTTGGAATAATGCCCCCATGCCCCCCGCCTCCCGTCCAAGTCCTAATCACTGGAACCTGTTAATATGTTGTGATACAAAACAAAAGGGAGCTTAAGGTAGCAGATGGAATTAAGTCTGCTAATCGGCTGACCTTAATATGATTAGACTGGGCCTACCCAGATAATCCAGGATTAGAAGAGGGGACAGAAGAGTCAAGAGACTTGCAAGAAACACTCAACAAGCTGTCACTAGTTTGAAGATGAAGGGACCACCAGCCAAGGAATGCACGTGGCCTCTAGAAGCTGGAAAAGGCAAGAAAACTGATTCTCCCCTAGAGCCTCCAGAAGGAATACAGCCCAGCTGACACCTTCACTTTGAAGGTAAGCCCACTGGACTTCAGACCAGTAGAGCTGTAAGGCAGTAAAATTGTGACGTTTTAAGCCACTAAGTTTGTAGTAATTTAAAGCAGCAATAGAAAATTAATACAGGCCTTATGCAGAAGTTTTTCTTACTTTCACCTTATTTCCTAAAATTTTTTGGTTTTTTGTGTGTTGTTGTTCCATCATCCTTCATGTAGTAGTAGTAGACTTCACCTCATGTAGGCCATGGTCTTCAGAGACTGGCTAACTGATTCAGTAACAGGCTGAGGAAACCACACAAGAACACAGAAAAGCTAAGCTTCCACCTGGGCCAGGTAACATGGTTCAGAGGCTGCTTTGGTGTAACGGATACCCGACCGAACGTGAAAGTCCAAGTCCAGGTTCATGGAAGAGCATTAGGAATTCATGGCTCAGGCTTGGGCGCTGATGCTGTCTGATGTGTACAGCCTCAAAGTAGCTGACTTAAAAGTGCATAATTTGTAAATTTGCCAATTGATTTTCATTTGAATAGTATCATATAGTAAAAGTGGTATAGGAAGTAATTTTAATGAAAATAATTTTGTGAAATAAAGGCCACTTGGGAACATTTGAGCAATACCACTGTGCTTTCTGAATGTCTGTTATGTTCAGCTGAGGTGCATTCTTCAGTACACGCTGTTCCTTAACGGAGGCCGTTTTCTCGTGGGGTTCACTATTAAGCCATCCGGAAAATCCATAGCATATTCTTGGTCCCAAGCTATTCAATTAAAACATGAGTTTATGTAAATTAAAAAAAATTATTTTAGCTACTTTTACTGTGTGAACTGTAATCAGGCTTTTCACGAGTAGAGGTAAAATGTCGTCTATCTACATTCAGTGTGTACCTTCCAAACGTACAGTAGTTTGGGGGCACTTTTATTTTATTTTTTTTGCGGTACGTGGGCCTCTCACTGTTGCGGCCTCTCCCGTCGCGGAGCTCAGGCTCCAGACGCGCAGGCTCAGGGGCCATGGCTCACGGGCCCAGCCGCTCCGCGGCACGTGGGATCTTCCCGGACCGGGGCACGAACCCGTGTCCCCTGCATCGGCAGGCGGACTCTCAACCACTGCGCCACCAGGGAAGCCCCTGGGGGCACTTTTAATCCACAGCTTGGATGCATTTTCCTGCACAAGGGGTTCTAGGCTGTGAGTCACCACCACCACCAATATTAATGCTCTTACTGATTCAGAATGTCAGTGGAAGCTCATTAGTGGTAATACAAGAATGAGATTCCGCCAAACTGATAAAAAAGTAGACAGTATCATATGCTGTTTAGGGTTATGGCTGCAAGAAAACCAGGCGGTATGTTTAGACACGTTCTCTTCCGGATGAGAGTCAACTGTAATTAAATGAACAGTCATGAACATAAGTGTTCCTTCAGGAGGTTTATTCAGTTACAGTATATTTTCCATCGAAGCCACAGGGAATCTCAGATTTGACTTCACTTTCTCCTTTAATCCACCAGCATATTCTAAATCCAATCAAGAGCTGATTTTGATATAAAGCAAATTAGGGATAGGGCACAGTGGGTCTGTCAAAGTGGACTGCTTTTCAAGGTTCTTTTTCCAATTAAAAAACACCTTCCAGAAAGGGAAGATGTTACTTGCATTCTTCAGTTTTTCCCTAAAGGCCCACCTGAAGGCCACCTGTGCAAAGAAACACTAAGATGCTGTGCTCAGTGAGCAGGAGTGGATTCGAATGCTCTGACAGCTCCCGCTTGTTCACTTCACTGGCAGAATAATCTAGTAGAGAAGCCAATCTGTACGTGTGTAAAAATAAAAACAAAAACACAAAACAGGTCTTTCTGGACTTGGCACCAGAGCCCCTAGGGTCAGGTCCTCGTCTGCAGAGGGAGCCTGAGGGCCAGCTCGGTCAGATGCCCCATGTCTGGGTGTTTGCTTCGCTTCTTGATGTATTCCAGAGTTTTCACCTAGGAGGAAAGAGAAAGACTCATCTCCTTTCTGGTTCATAACTCTCAAGGCTCCAACAAATCAGCCATATCGGGAGCTCTGGCTTTTTTCTTAGCAGAGAAGGGAGGGGAAGAAACCAGCAGTTTTCAAATAAGACTTCTTAGATTATAGCTTGCTCTTAAAATCACCAGGAATGACTGGTGTTTTCATACATGTGGTTTTTATTCAGAGGGAGTTAATTCTTAATACTACTCAGTGGTCCCTTGGTTCCAGGACCAAACTGAGGATACTGAATCCCTTATAGAAAATGGTGTAGTATTTGCATATCACCTACATACCTCCCCCTGTATATTTAAATCATCTCTAGATGACTTTTAACACCTAATACAATGTAAATGCTATGTAAGTAGTTGCTGATAGGTGGCAAATTCAGGTTTTGCTTCTTGGAAGTTTCTGGAATTTTTTTTCCCCCCTGAATATTTTTGATCTGTGGTTGGTTGAATCTGAGGATGCCAAACTTGCAGATACGGAGAGCCATCTGTACTTTGTAGGGCCTGGCACCTTTCTGGAAGGGGAGACTGGGGCTGTTTGATGTCCAGGCCCTGATGTTGTGTTGAGGCCACTTGTGCCTGGCCAGTGGGCTTGCATTACTCGCCAGGACAGCCGTGCCTGGTGGGCGTTGTGAGGGCCCCCCACTCCCCCCACCCCTCCCCTCGCCTTACCATGGTCCTGGTGTCCGCACAGCCGTGCCTCTGTGCCAGGTGCCACAGGTTGACGGACAGCTGGTTGAGCCTGTTACTGCGCAGGTCCCCATGGGCCAAGATGCTGTTAAAGAAGGAAAGGCCCAACGAGCTCTGGCGCTTTAGGGCCTGATACAGAAAAAAGAGGTTACTATCTGGCACTGGGGCTCAGGCCCAGCCCAGTGTTGACGCTGCCAGGGGTTCCAAGGCCAGCTCTACCACGGATCTTCTGGAGGGCGAGCTGCTTAACCTCCCCGGGTTACCCCAGCACTGAGGCCGTCTTGCATTAATGCAAGTACAGGAGTAAGCTGAACGGTAAGATACGTCTCTTACAGACGTGTCCTCAAGCCACCCAAAGTTTCAGTCACTATTCCCACCCTCTGGGTGCTGGTAATAAAGACCAAAGACAGCTCCCCGTTAATAATGCTCCCCAGTGCCTGGTGCCCATGCCCAGCTTTTATAGGAACCATTAGGTATTCTTCACACCAGATCATTCCTCTTTTGCTCAGTGATCTGATGTGAAAGGTACTCTCAAACAAGTAAAGTCTAACCAAAATGTCAGAGTAGACCAAACCTGAACCCCAGCTTTGAATGGTAAAGACAGAAGGGAAACTAAATCTCCAAAATGCAACAGGCCCAGGAGAAAAGATACCAGCTCCCCAAGGTAAACAAAGGCACCTGGGAAGGCCCAAGTCAGCAGGCGGGCCTGAGCAGGGGACCAGGTCAGATCACACATCTGTGTGGGTCCTGGAGAGCTGACGCCCGGACCCTTGCTGGGTGCTCTTGGCTGGCGCTGCAGACATCAGTGCTGCCAGGAGCCTTGAGTGTCTGCTTTGCTCCTTGGCAGCTAGTGGGCATGGGGTCCTTACACTGTGACAGGTATGAGCTCTGTGCTTTACCCAGCTCACCTTGTTTAATCTTCACAACTCTCTGTGGGTAGGCAGGATTTTAGAGCTGGATCCCAGCTCCTGGTTATCCAAACACTAATCTAGGTGCTACTGTGAAGGGACTTCCGCAGGTGTGATTAAGGTTATGGACCTTAGGGAGATAATCCTGGATTATCTGGGTGGGCCCAATCTAATCACTTGAGCCCTAGAAAGCAGAGAAATTTTTCAGGCTAGAGTCAGAGACAAGTAGCAGAAGAGGAAAGCAAAGGAAAGATGACGCAGAAGGGGAGACCAGAAAGATTTGAAGCATGAGAAGGACACAACCCACCACTGCTGGCTTTCAAGATGGTAGAAGGGGGCCAAGAGCTAAGAAATGCAGGCGGCTTCTAGAAGCTGAGAACAACCCTCAGCCAACAGGCAGCAAGGAAACAGGACCTCAGTCCTACACCGTATGGAACTGAAGTGGCCAACTCAAGTAAGCTGGCAGGTGGATTTTTCCCAGTGCCTCCTGGTAAGAGCCCAGCCACTCAACACCTTGACTTTGGCTTTGTGAAACCAGGAGCAGAGAAACGGGCCCAGCCAGCACCAACTTCTGACTTACCAAACTGGTGAGATAACAAATGGGGGTTGTTTTAAGTCTGTGGTGACTTAAAGCTGTAACAGGAAACCAGTACGCTCCCATTTTGCTGATGAGGTCAGGAACTTGCTCAAGGACCACAGCCAGCACGTGCAGAGTGAGGATTTGAGCTCCAGTCGTTCAGTTCTGGAGCCTGTGCTGGTACCCACACCCTCCCACGTCCGCCCCAGTTTATAAGATGTTCCCATAGACCCATGGTTAACATCACATTAGGCATCCAAATTCTGAAGAAGCTAACAGATTTGCCCAGTGCAGCTACACAGTTTTATCCAGGGAAATAGGAACGATTTGATGTGGTTTAGACCAATACATACTTTTTTCCTGCTTTTTTCAAACAACCTACTAACTGTCCATCTGTCCATGCATCCTTCCATGTGTGGAGCCCATAGAGCAGCAGACTACGCTAACTGCGGAGCCAACTTTGTTACCCCCTCCTGCTGCCCTCTCCCAAGTGAGGATTTAAAGTCTTCTAGTGGAGAAAAAAACAATGCAATAAAACTGCCAAGGAGCAGCTAAGAATGCAGTTGGGTGACAGTGGCTGAGTGACGACAGTGAAGAGACTCAAGCCCCCTAAATCGAGCCTGCCTGGACAACAGTCTGGACCAGGTGACCGTCACAGAAGCAGCTGAGCCGACTGAACAGCACTGCTGTCAAGGAGCGGGGTCACGCTGTCGGGTCCCAAGCCTGCAGGCACAAGGAAGGAAGGCTGGTAGACTCTAACTGGCTGGCAGCTTCCTGCTTTGGGTTCCTTGGTTTAATCAGACAGTGAGCTCTGCCCCAGTCGGGAACACGGCAGAGACCATCCAGTGGGTTCCAGCCCATCCTGCTCACCTTTTCAGCTGGCTCTCATCTGAGGCCTGGGCCCTGGTTTCTGCTCAGACCTCGAGGACCAAGCTAACAGAAAACTCTCAAACCCAACTATAAGAGTCTCCCAAGAGAGGCCCTTTAACTACATTTCTTTGAAGCAAGGGAGAGTTTTTAAAAGTCAAACAAGTAAGAGTATCTTACTGGTTACTTCTCTATTCTGTATCTTCTCAAGCATTTTACAATAAAAGCCCAGTTCGCATGTGTTTTAAATGCACAGCCGATTAAAAATGAGATCATTAGAGACGGGTCTGGGGATAAGCACGCCGGAGCAGGCAGGCGGCCGACGTGCAGAGACCCAGGAAACCGTGAACACATTATGAGAGACCAAACCAGGGCCTCCAGCCCCTCCTCTCCTTACAGAGGTTTTAAATAGAAGAGCTTCTTTTGTTTCTTTTCCTAGGGGAATTGTCATTTGCAGGAAGTTGTAACCGTCTGGCATGGTTCCCAGCCTCACCACACCCAAACAAACAGCTTCATAAAGCTCCTGACTAGGGCAGGGCTGGCTCCTTCACGTGCATGTAGAGGACAATTTTGGAAGCAGGGCTGATACCAGCGCTGAGAGATGAGACACTCAGCTCCGGCACCAGCGTTGGGCTTTCACAGCGCCCAGCTTGGCTCCACAGCAGGTGGAGAGAGGTCTGAGTGCTCCGGGCTCTAGAGGCCTCCCCTCCCACTGCCGCCTGTGCCGAATCTCACAGCATGCTGTTAAAGTGAAGGATGACATGTTCCATCTTAGCTCAGTCCACCCATATTTTTTTCTAATAAATGTGCATATATGGGCAGACATTTTCAGTGAGAGTCCCTGGTATTTATGTGAGTTGAAATGTACTTCAGAAACTTTCCAGCCCTGCTATTTCAGAATTATTTCAGAGTCCTTATCACAGTCAACGCCTCCTCCCCCAAGAGAAAGAGACAAATGTTAAAACAGTTCCAAATTATATGGTTCTGGGCTCTATTTTTGTTGTGAGCCTGGAGGTCCCAGACTGTGGTAGTTTATGCTGTCACAGCCACCTCTGATTAGACCCAGCCTGTCGTCAGAGTGAAGAAATGCATTTTCAAGCCCCGGGGCACATGTTTCTTGGGCACCACGTGTCAAACACACAGCCCTGCTCTGGCAAGAAGCGAGAGCCAGAGCCCTTGGCTGTAGGGATCAGGGAAGGTGCTAAGAATCCTTCACAGCAGGGGAGTGACCAGTGCAAGCTGAAGGTGAAGGACTCCATTTCTCCTGCAGCGTAATGAGGGCTCTCTCCTGAAAGCTGCCTACCGCAGAGACGAAGTTTACAGGCTTTCAAAAAAGGCCTTTCAGTTGGAGGAGGGGTTATCTCTTCTAGCACTAACTGGTTTGATAAACCAGTTCCTGAAGAAATTGGGGTTCTGATGCTGCCCCCTCCACTGACAGCCAGTGCCCTCCAAGCATTAACTCCCCAGCATTCTACAGCCCTGCACCCAGGGGCCCCCAGGGTCAGTGGGACCCACCCACAATCCTCCCTCCCTAGAGAGGGCGCTGGGAGGCACTTGGGGCCCCCAGGGCAGCAGTGGTTCCGTGTTTTCCATCTGCCTTTTGGCCTACTAACCTTAAGGCTGGCCCTGTGTGCAGTGCCCCTGACCTCAGCAGTGGCCACTGGGGAATGGAGTCTGGAAAAAATCCCACTCTCTCCAGGACCTGCTTGAATACCCTGGGGAGAATGGGAACGCGGGACATACATGTATGTTGCGTGTGTGTGTGTGTGCGTGCGCGTGTGCATGCGGACCCACAGCTATAGAATGTTCTCATGGTTTCTGTGGTGGGGTGGGGAAGGGGTGAAGGGCAATGGTGGCATTCTGTACAGTCCTGGAAGTGAGTAAGAATTAAAAGTCCAGTTCGATCTTATTTTGTCTTCAAAGGACTTAGTGGGGTGGGGAGTAGAGAAGCAAATCCTAAAAACGTGAGACCTGAGGTTTGGGAAGGAGGAGCTGGGGAAGTGTGTGGGCAGGAAGGGCAGGGCTGGAAAGCCACTGGGAAGCCTGCAGTCTGAAATCTGTCCTGGGTTTGGGGAGGGAATTGGAGAGGGTGGGGGTGAGTGGCAGTGAGAGAAGACAGAAATCTGCCAACACGAGATCAGGAATGAGCTGTCAGCATGTGCAGTAGCGAAGAGCAAGACTGGGGGTGCGGGGCAGACACGGAGGCAGAAGCCTGACAGGAGCTGCCCCAGGGGAAGGACGCAGAGAAAGGTCAGGCACTGGCTTTGACTCCAGAGTCACTGCCAACCTCCCCACCCTGATTACACAGCAGGAATCAGCCTTAACGCAATGTCCACCAAGCCTGAGACAGAGCTTCTGGGATCCAACTGTCACCCACATGTTTGAGCTGACGCTGCAAAAATGGAGTAACTGGGGAAGGGTACCAGGTAGCTATTTAGATCGTACTATAATTTGGAAATTATTTTGAAATCAGTCAACCATCTATCTATAATATGGAGAATATGGGAAAAACTGCTCTGAAAAGGCAACGACGCAACATCTGATAAAGGAATATATTCTGTGGATCAGAGCATGGGTTCTAGAAGATTGCCTTGACCACATTCCATAGCTACCACTCTAGGATTCAGTTTCCTCATCTGGCAAGTGTAAAGGGATAACAGCTGTTCCCACTCATGGGACTGTTGTGAGATGAAACCACACATGCAAAGTTCTCCACACTACACTTAGCATGAGAAAGGCTGGGATGGGAATTTCCTGGCTGTCCAATGGTTAGGACTCCGAGCTTTCACTGCCAAAGGCCCGGGTTCAATCCCTGGTCAGGGAACTAAGATCCCGCAAGCTGTGGGGTGTGGCAAAAAAAAAAGAAAAAGGCTGGGCAGGCATAGCCTACTATCATGGTTGGACAACAACCGTATGCCACTTCTGAGGAGCTGAGTGGTAAGGCCTTGACCGAGGAGGGTGATGCAGTGGCTACAGATTCACGCTTGAGGATCTGGGTGGGAACCCTGTTCTGTCACAACCAGAGGAAACCAGGAGCTCTGGAAACCTCTCTGAGCCTCGGTTTTCTTTTCTGTCCAAGGAGAATGAACACAGCACCTACATCACAGGGCTGTTGTGGGCCTCAAAGAGCTAAGGTGTGGAAAGTGCAGGCTGTTACTCACTCAACATGCACTGATTGAGCGCCCGCTGTATGACAGGTTCGAGGTGAGGATGCCGGGGTGAGTGACAGATGGATCCCAGAGAGCCCGTCTCAGGCACAGGCAGGTCTCCGAGACCCACATCTCGAGGTCCCGGCCACATGAAGCTTACATTCTGGTGGGGAGGCAGGCGACTGAGAAGTGAACACACAGAGCATTTCAGAGAATGCCCGAGCGTCACAGGGACAGTTCAGAGGGACGCAGGAGTGTAGTGGCTACTTGACACAGGGTTCAGGGAAGGCCACTCTGAGGAGGTACTTGAGCTGAGACCCGAATGATGAGAGGGGTGGCCAGGGGAACCCTGGGGAGGCACAGTGCAGGCAGAGAAAATGGTAGGAGCAAAGGCCCCGGGGCCCTCGACGAACAGTCTTCACACAGGCGCGTTACTCTCTGGACGAACCAATGTCCAAGCACCCTGGGAACGCGTGCTTTCAGGGCAAGCGGCGGGGATGGGGGCGGCAGGGGCACCTACCTCGTCCTTGGCCAGGGTTTTCAGATGCTCCAGGATCTGAGCCATCACCGTCTCGCACAGCTTGTTGTTCTCAGCCAGAAACTTGGAGTCTCCCCCGTAGAGGCTGTCATTGGAGTCAACTGATGGAAGAAACCAGAGCAGTGAGACATTCCCAAGCCCAAGGCCAGGGAGAGGCAGCCGTGGTGTCAGCGGGTGGCAGGAAATCACGGCAGGGCAAATGGAAACGGCCAGAGTTTCCCACGGGCTTGGGCCTTGGGAATCATGGAGAAAACACCTGGCCTTCCAGACAGTCTAAGCCAGAGAGCTCAGACTCTGAAGTCTGTCCCCTCTGGCCCAGGCATGGAGGGGGACGGCAAGCATCACAGTGGCCATCAGAATAGCTGTCAATACTGAGCACTGGGGTGCCAGGCGCTGGGCTCAGCGCTTCACAGGTGTTACTGTGGAGTCCTCAAAACCGCATGTGCAAGAGATGACAGATGGGGACACGGAGGCTCCGAGCCTGTCCCAGCCAGGATCCCAAACTGGGAGGCTCCCGTCAAAGCCTACACAGTTAAGCACCGCCCCCAGCCCCCTGCCCTGTCACTCCGCCGCAAAACTTCTGCAGATGGAACAGAAGGTTCTCTATGTCTTCTCGCAAACCTGAATCCTTTCACTAAAGTCCCCTCTCTCCTTGGGCATCTCCTGTGACAGCCGCTGTCTAGAGAAAGAGCAGCTGCAAGAACAGCCTGGGTTTGACCTCCCCCCTCCCTCCTTCCTATCGACCTTCGCACAAAGCATGACCTCTGGGTAAGGAAGGAGAGGGACTCTACAGGGTGCGGTTTTGCGCTTGGTTTTTTTTCACTTAATGATTCCTGGAGCTATTTCCATATCAGCATATATGGATGTGCTGCTTTGCTTGTACTAGCTGAGCAGTAGTCCATTGTGTGATGGGCCAGAATGCTTTTGGTTGGTCCCTCCTGCGGACACTTCAGCGGTTCTCTTTCTTTTCTCTTTTTTTTGGTGGGGGGCGGTGAGGGGTCAGGGCCAGGCTGCTGCGAAGTCTGTAAGGGAACCACAACCTCTGCCTTGCAGAGTCGATTCTTTCCCCCCATGCCTTTTCTCACCAGACCCTTTTTTAACTGCTTTCACCCCAACTCCCAAATGCCGACTTGTACGTGGCTGAGCATAGTTATTTCCAGTGTGAATGAGCAGTGCTCAGTTCAGTGCAAAACCATCGGAGCACCCTCAGCGCTAAGTGGTCAAGGAGAGGAAAAGTGCAGTGGCAGCTCTTAGATGTTTCTGATCTGGTGGAGGCTTAAAATTTGGGCCACTGTCCCAGGTGCAGTGACATCTGATAAAGCAGAGGCCGTGCAGGTGCCTTGGGGGGCGCGCGGCTGGGCTTATACAGCCATGTACACACAGTGCTAATCCAGTTCATGGTTTAGAGACGTCAATAAACCGGTTCAGCTTAGCTCATCTGGGGGGATGTGGTTTGCTGTGCTCTTCTCGGCCCAGCTCTTCACCATCCCTAGGATTCTGTCTCCTAGGCATATACAATCAAAAGGGATGATACATATGGGATCACAGTAAAGCCCATGAAGTTGTGTGATGCAAACAAGAGGTGACACCACAAGCGAGGGACACGGGGCACCCGTTTAGCTTGCAGATGGGTGAGGCTGAGAGTCAGAGCCACAATGGATAGCCCCATTATGGTCAAAGTCACCAGCCGTCTGTCAGGGCCTGCATAGAACTATTCCCTGGACTGCTGGCAACGAGCTACAGAACCAGGGGATCATGTTAAACAGGCATTGGCCAGAAGACAAGAAAAGCCAAAGTACAATGTGCAGGGATGGCTTCTGAGCTTTTAAGAAAGAGACCCCTCTTAGGGTCACTTATAGGAAAATTGGCAAATACATCAATGTATCAGAAATACATCTAAATGGCCTATAATTTTAGGGGGGAAAAAAGTTCAACTTCACTCGTGATCAAAGAACAGAAAACCAAAACCACAGAAGAACTTTTAGTAAAACATCACCTATCAGATTAACAAAGGTGAGAAAGAATACCAGGTTTTGATGTAGGCCTGGGCAAACTGTTGGTGGGAGTACCATAGTTTGGAAATCAGTAAGAAAAGCCTTAAGAAATGTCCAGTACCACTTCACACCCATTAGGATGGCTGTTATTTAAAAACAACAACAAAGAGGAAAATAAGAAGTATTGATGAAGATGTGGAGAAACTGGAAGCCTCGTGCATCGCTGGTGGGGATATAAAATGGTAAAGCTGCTGTGGGAAAGCAACTCCAGGATCTAGCAACTCCAATGCTCAAAGGACTTGAAAGCAGAGGCTCAAACAGATACACGTACATGAATGTTCATAGCAGCATTATTCACAAGAGCCGAAAGGTGGAAACAACCCAAGTATCCACTGACAGATCAATAGATAAGCAAAATGTGGTTTAGTGGTTTATCTAAACAGTGGCATATTATTCAATCACAAAAATGAATGAAATTCTACTACATGTTACAACATAGATGAACCCTGAAAGCATTATGATAAGAGAAATGTGCCAGACACAAAAGGACAACCAGGGCTTCCCTTGTGGCACAGTGGTTAAGAATCCGCCTGCCAATGCAGGGGACACGGGTTCGATCTCTGGTCCGGGAAGATCCCACATGCCGTGGAGCAACTAAGCCCGTGAGCCACAAATACTGAGCCTGTGCTCTAGAGCCCGCGAGCCACAACTACTGAGCCCACGCGCCTAGAGCCCGTGCTCCACAACAAGAGAAGCCACCGCAATGAGAAGCCCGAGCACCGCAACGAAGAGTAGCCCCCGCTCGCTGCAACTAGAGAAAGCCCGCGTGCAGCAATGAAGACCCAACGCAGCCAAAAATTAATTAATAAAAAAAAAAGGACAACTATTGTATGACTCCACTTATATGAGGTACCTAGAAGACGCAAATTCATAAAGACAGAAAGTAAAATAGAGTTCACCAGAGGCTGGGGGGAGGGGGGAAGGGGGAAGTTATTGTTCATTGGGTACAGAGTTTGTTGGGGAGGATGAAAAAATTTTGGAAATGGATAATGGTGATGGTTGCACAACACTGCAACTATACTTGATAAAACTGAATTAAAAATAGTTAAAATGGTAAACTTTATATGTATTTTATCACTTTGTATATTTTACTCCCCAAAAAAAAGTCTTAGTACAGAAAAAGGTCAGATCTTTGACTTGGGAAAACCCACTCCAAGGGATTTATCCTAAGAAAATCATCCCCCCAGTTGCACAAAGATGCATATATGTGATATTGTTTCATCATAGAGGACAATGTTCATTGTATGTTCAATGTATGTTCATTATAAATGTTGTGTATAATGGTGAGAGGAGAAGCAATGGAAATATCTACCAAGAGTTTTGATTAAATGCTCTGTGGCATTAGCATTAAATGCAATACTATGAAGACAATGAAAGTATATGATCTATAGTCGTTAACTACCATGTACTACACTATACTATACTATTGCTACAGTATACTAGTACTGAAAGATGTTTATATATACTGTTAGTAAAGTGACAGCCAGTATACCTATATACCACACACAGACATATATAGCCATATATTTCCTAATTTATAACTTCCTAAGAACCAATTTTTTCAATTAAAAAATTATATTTTATTACTTTATATATTTCCTGTAATCTGTCTTGAATCTTTTGGGGAATGGTACAGGTATAAGCATATAGTAATTAACTGACTGACAAAATAATTTCAGGGATGCTTCATGTACATTTCTAGCTGCTATTTCAAGAATAACTCCTGGGCTTCCCTGGTGGCGCAGTGGTTGAGAGTCTGCCTGCCGATGCAGGGGACACGGGTTCGTGCCCTGGTCCGGGAGGATCCCACATGCCGCGGAGCAGCTGGGCCCGTGAGCCATGGCCGCTGAGCCTGCGCGTCCGGAGCCTGTGCTCCACAACGGGAGAGGCCGCAACAGTGAGAGGGACCACGTACCGAAAAAAAAAAAATAGAATAATAACTCCTTCTTCTACTTCAATAAAATTGTACGTAATATTCTTTTAAAATTCTTACATTTATATTTAACTCCCAATTAGGCATTTGGGAAAAGTATGAACGAGGAAGAATGACACTATGAAATGTATTTTTTAATGAGCCATTCTTTGCTTATTTTTTTCCAAATAAATTACTACTGAGTTTCTAAGTGGGGAAAAAAAAAAGAATAACTCCTTCTTTTATCGCCAGCTTTTTACTTAAACAAATGTCAAGGCTGTAGACAGTGAAGCGCTGCCTCTCTCTCACCCGGCATCACCAGCTGATGCTGTTTTGGCACTTCTGTGAAGCTCTCTCACTTGCTCTCTCCACACACTGACGGACACACGTCATTTTTTGGCTGAACCATTTGTAGGCAGGTTGCAGACACACTGCCTGAGAATGAGGAGAGCAGCTGGTCTCCTTGCTCCCCAGCTTCTCTGTCCCCATGCAACCTCTACTCCGGTTCTGAACTGCCCCTTGGTGGGGAATATTCTGGGAGTGCTCTCCTGGGTCGGCTGCTGGCTTCGTAGTTGTTCCTATGACACAGGTTGGTGGTGAATTGCCCTGGGCTGCAGGCATCTGTCCCAGGATTTCTGAGACAGCTCTGGCTCTGGCTGCTGTGTTTCAACTGCCGTCCATGACGTGGAAGACAGCAGTTATTCTTGTAAGAAGAGAAAGAATTTGATTCAGCCATTCACCACCATCTGATTTTGAAGGGTGGCAAAATGCAGCTGGTAAAGGAATTTCTCGCACCTGCTGCTGAGGACTCGGCTAGTTCCTGGCATAAATTCCCAGTCTTACTCTGAGATGGAGTAACCTGCTCTCCTTTGGATTAGCCGAGCAGCAGGGGAGAAGTGAGAAGGTCTAGGACCACCTGTGGTCAACCACCCAAGCTGCAGGCATCCTGCCCAGAGGGGTCAGAGGCGTGTTCAGAGCAGCCCGCTCACACACGCAGAGCACGGACTAGGTGAGGGCCTGCTCTGCGCCAGGTTCCAGGACCCGGAGACCTGGTGGGTGGGGAACGGGCTGACCTGGTCCTGCCCTCACAGAGCACACAGTCCACAGGAGGTGCAGACGAGCAAACGGGCAATCACAACCGCATGGGCTGCATGGCAGGAGAGGGCGGCCTGGGGGTCCCAGGATCCTAAAATCTAGGCTTGGGATGGAATTATAGAATCAGTGAGATCCAGGCTGAACCCTGAAGGTGGAAAATTCACAGAGAAAGTGAAAAACGGGGTCAGAAGTGGGGAAAAGTGTTTCCATGCTAACACTTGGTGGTGACAGAGGCGGGGAGAGAAGCGCGAAGTTGACAATCAGAAGTAATTTGGCCTGGCCAGAGTGTAAGGCAGGCCTGAGAATCCAGACTGGCGCTCACAACCGGGAGAAATGAGATCCCTGGCAAATGGCTACTAAAAATAGCCCAGGATCTCTGCATCTGTCTGGCCCTGGGGTCACAACCCCAAATGCTTCAAGGGCCTGGCAGGTGACATGGAGGAGTGAAGGGGCTGTGCCGACTTCCCACGGGCCCCTGAGCTGTACTCTTCCAACTAGACATCTGCGTGTTAAATAAATAGACATTCAGTGTCAGAAGTGTCCTGCCCTTCCACAGCAAGCACACTCGCTCGCACACTCGCATGACAGCACTGGAGTTATGGCTCCAGGTCATTTCAGAACATTGTCTTCTTATTCATCTGGAAAGAAAACAGCCAAGGCATCCTTCGTAAATGCAAAGAAAAAAGCTGACCCCAGTTTTTCAAAAGTTCGAACCTTTGTCAGCGCTGTCTAAAGAGCTGCCTCGACTAAGAAAGAGATGGGAAAATGGAGCCTCCACCCCTGCAAAGCCTCCCGGGGCCCCAGGACTCTCTGCTACGAAGACAACTGTCAGGTCACAATTGTGCATCCAGAGTAAACAGCTGGGCCGAGAAGGCAGCAAAGAAAACCCGCCGTTCTGTTTTCATCTCTAAAAGCTAGAGAACTAGACTCCACCTGTCAAACACAGCCACGCTCCCTGTGCTGGCGCTCTGGCTCCTACAGTCCGCCCTGCTGTGCTGTGCAGACAGGGGATTCAGTGAATCTGTTTAAGGAAGGGAAGAGCGAGGAGAGGGCTTGCCCCTCTCATAGGGCCCAGGTTTACAGACCCACTTCCGCGGCAGCATCTGGTCCTCAAAAGTTTCTCTGTTGTTCTGAGCCCTCTGCGTGCCCTTCACAAGAGAGGAAATAAAAATGCCAACGAATACAGGAAAAGCTCACCCTCATTAGCCATCAGAGAAATGCAAATTACACCCATCAGAAGAGGCAAAATGAACAAGACTGACCATATCAAGGGAACAAATGGAAATCTCATTCATGCCTGGTGGGAGTGTAAACTGGTATAACTATTTTGGAAAACTGTGAGACAGTACCTACCAGAGCTGAACATAAGCAAATCCCACCAGCCAGCATTTCCACCCTGGGCATATACCCGACAGACATGAACACCAAGAGTTATATATTCAGGAATGTTCACAGCAGCACTCCTCACAGCAGCTCAGAACGGCATCCACAGGGGAATGAAGAAATTCTGGTATATTCATATGATGGAATACTATGCAGCAATGCAAAAGGATGCACAACAGCTACACACAACACAGAAGAATCTCACAGACGTAACACTGAGTGAAAGAAGCCAGACGCCAAAGAACGCTTGCTAAATGAGTCCATTTACGGAAAAGTCAAAAATCGGCAAACTAATCTGTAACGTTAGAAGTCAGGAGAGCAGTGTACCTTTAGAGAGGAAAGTGGTGGTGCTGAGTGGACGGGGGCATACAGGGGACTTCTGGGGAGCTGGTAATGTTTGATTCCTCTGTCTCGGTGGTGGTTACTGGGTGTGTTCACCTTGTGATAATTTGCTGAGCTTTATGATTTATTGTATGTGTGTACTATGATATACTTTAATCAAAATACTGTTACTTTGTAATCAAGGAGGCAGCATAACGCATGTACCACAGTGAATTCCACTCCGAGCACTAACTGGCCTTGAGCTTGGTAAAACCATGTTGTCTTTCGGTGTCTCCCCTTGCTTGTGTGTAAAATGGGGACACAAATGCCCGCCCTCCTCATAATGCCGTCAGGATTAAAGGAGAAAGAGGCCCACGGAGTCTGGGGTGCCGTACCTGGCACACAGTAGGAGCTCAGATAGTGGGAGTTATCGTCATTGACATTAACCAACCTCCCCAAGTTACATCTTTACGTAACCTCAGCCCCCAAATCCCAGCCAGAGGAAGCCTCTGAGGGTTATAACAGGAGGCCATCCTTAGCACTGCAAATTTGTTCCCTAAAATATCCAAGTGTAGAGACAGTTGCTTAAACCCTGAAGTACTCATTTATTGGCCAAACTGCTTTTAACAATAGGGCCATTTTTTTGGAAACCAAAAATCGGAACTGAGGCTCTGACCAGCAGGAAGATGCTTAGGCTCACTGGGCAGAGGTCTGGAATTGGGACTGTCCCATGTTGCGTCAAGGACATGAGGAGGCTGCTCCCAAACCTGTAGGAGCAAGTTCAAGACGGCTGGTTGCATGTTGGGGAGCAAGGCCATCTCCTTCTTCCAAGCACCCGCTCTAAGGGTCCAGGTCAGGACCCACATGAAACCGGTAAGGAACAGGCCTGGGATGAAGGTCATGCATGTGCATATGTAATCACCGTTCTAGGTTATTCTGTGCCACACCCAAGACATCACTGACCCAACAGAGTGCTTCTCTGAACTCGTCTGTTTGCCAAAATGATCTTGGATGCTTGTTAAAGATACAAATTCTCAGGCCTCTTCCTGGGGATTCTAATTTAGAAGAGACAGATGGGGCCCAGGAACCTGTATTCTAAAGAGCTCCCCAGGTAATTCTTATACTGGGCAAATTTATCAAGACCCTGGACTAGAAGTTCATGGTAGGTAAAACACAAAGGGATTAAATAAAAGAGAAAATGAAAACCCTGCACTTGCTGTTCAGAAGTTCAAACACAGTGCAGTCTGGTGGAGGGACCCAGCTACCTTTGTCTACGTGGTAGAGATAGGTCTCCTGGCTCATGGCGGACAGCAGGTGCAGGACACAGGTGTAGATGCGGATTTTCTCATCACTGCTGTCCTCCCAGGTGTAGTCCTGGATCACGTTGAGCAGCTCTCGAACAAGAAACAGAACCCCGTGTTCTGGATGATCCTAGTGGAGGACCAAAAAAAGGAAAAATAAACCTAGATGTGAAGCAGGAGGGAAAAAAAAAATCAAGACAGAAACCCAGGTCCCTCCCTTTAGCAGCTGTAGATAAATTAAAGTGCCAACTATGGTTAAACAATAGAGAGAAAAGTGACACAACGTCGTTAACTCCACCAAACAACACACTCCAGTCTGGGAAGACAAGCTTTGAGAGCTCTGGGTCTGAGGAAAGAAAGCAAAATTACCTGTCAGTTTAATGGGCTGTTTCCAAAATTACAGCCTTGCTCTTATGTCCATAACAGTAAAAAGCCCTGTTCTTCCAACTACAAAAGCTAGATTGCAGGTCTCGTTGCAGACAGCACAGCAGAAGCTACCTACCTCGGGTAAACCCCCAAATGATCACTGTCACCACCAAAGGCACCGACTTTAAACACAGCCTCACTCTTTAGGGCGTTCAGCAACATTAACAGCTAAATTGAGGATCCTCTCTTGGGAGAGGAAAAACCCAACAGTCAGTCACAGAGCTTATAACGGTGTTTCTCAGATGCTAAACTGAACCAGTGCTGGGATGCAAAAAAGTCAGCAGCTTCAATTCAGTTCCAAAAAGGATATGCAGGGCTTCCCTGGTGGCGCAGTGTTTGAGAGTCCGCCTGCCGATGCAGGGGACAGGGGTTCGTGCCCCGGTCCAGGAAGATCCCACATGCCGCGGAGCGGCTGGGCCCGTGAGCCATGGCCGCTGAGCCTGCGCGTCCGAAGCCTGTGCTCCGCGACGGGAGAGGCCATAACAGTGAGAGGCCCACGTACCGCAAAAAAAAAAAAAAAGGAGTATGCAATGCAGTGGCTCCCCTGCTGAATGCTCTCCAAAGACCCCTCCCCCCCCAGCTCCTGCTGCCATCGCCCTGCTGACCCGGCTGGTCCATCTTGCCCCTCACTCAGTCCAGTGCCACCTTTATGGCTCCTGGGACCAGCTGGACCGCTCAGGGTCCTGGCAGGACACAGAGGACACGCTCACAATGGTTAAACGAGGATGGGTTAATGAAAGATTATCAGAATGAAGAGAAGTAGCGAGAAGGCACCCAGGGCCTGGCAACAGAGGGAAACTGTTACCATCCTCGGGCTGGAAGCACGCGGTGGGGAGCGAGTTTTTGCAGTTGGAGGAGGCCACCCAGCAGCAGCTGCAGCCCTGGATGGAAGAACAAAGCCATCGCCAAACACGGCCCAGTGAGAGTTGGGGGATAAATACCCCAGCCTCGCCCTCCTCCTGCCCTGCAGTCCACGTCACTACTCGCGCTGGCTGAACCAGCTGGAAGCCAGAAGGAAGGAAGCCCCGGTGACGCGATCCCCAGACGCCCGTCTCCCACACAGACCAGACTGAAGGGCACAGGATGCTCTGGAGGGCAGCTCATATGCCAAGGGGGTCTGGCCTCCCAGCCCTGCTGTTCCCCTGACTGGAATATTCACCTGCGAGACTTGGCTGCAGTGGCTCCTTGACAGCCTCCAGATCTCATCTTACACGTTAGCTCCTGCCCTGATCGGCAATCCAGAGCCCCTACCCGTCTCTCTTCATCTCTCTTCACGTCAAGTCATCCATCTCATTTTTTCAGAGCAGTGCTCAGCATCTGAAGTGATCTTATTTATTCCTAACTACCCAAACATACCTCTTGGTTCATCTTTTTTTTCATCCTAGCCTAAAACCTCCAGGACGGCAGGTACTTTATCTGCTGTGTTTGCCAGTAATACACTGCCCAGGATTGCAAATGGTGCCCCATCCCTGTCTCTGCTTCCTGGGACAGTGCTGGGCACAGAGCAGGAACTTGGTAGGTCAATAATGTTGAATGGATAACATTTTTCGAGCACCTTCTATGTGCCAGGCACTGAGGTGGCTACAAAAACAACAGCTAACTTTTATGGTAGCTATTGTAGCTACCATAGCTTTTCTACGTTCCGGGAAGATACTTTTATGACCTCCTCTCCCCACCATTTCACAGATGGGAAATGAGCTACACTGCTGGTGCATGGGGGAAGCAGGATTTGAGCCCCGGGAGTCTGGCTCCAGAGTGGACATTCCTAACTGCTAATACTCTATTTATACTGTCTCTCTACAGATGAATTAGGGACGAACTAGACTTTATGGAGCTGGCTAGCTGGGGGAAGGCATACACGTAGTCGGCTATCTTGAATTCAGGCATGGAGTAGAAGTGTGATAACTGAGGTGGGCGGGAGTTAGCAGCTACGTAATCCAATGTGTGGATACACAGCAGTAATACTTCCAATGGGCAAGAATGAGGGCGGAGGAGAGAGAGATGATTTGTACAGCTGCTAACATCTACAGGAATTGCTGTTACGGTATCGGCACAAAAGAAGACACATGATACTCCAAAATCTGAGTACCTCAAACTATATGCAGCAAAATTGCCCGTGCCACGGTCCGCCTCCCATTGCCAGAGTCAGTCTCAGATGGCAGCTCACTACTGCCTTGCTTTGCTAACAGCTGTTTCTAACTAGGCTATTTCGTTCTGCTATGTGGATGTTCAAAATATATTCTATTTCAGGATCTGCCCTGGAAAGAGACGACACTCTGAAAGTTCCAGTAACTTAATTTCAATACAAATTGCCGTAACTATTGTGAGAGAGCATTCAACACACCTGCAAAAAGGTGGAAGAAGGGGTCACGGAGACGTGAAGGTTTGTAGCCAGCCGTTTCTGCTAGCTTTAAACCGAGGAGACGAAGAGATTATTTCCAACCTTCTCTACAAGGAAAACATTTTCCACACGATAGCCACGCTTCAGTGGTTGTAACATTTTCAGAAGAAATTGTACCAGTGCCAGCAACTAAAGAAATGCAAACACAGATTTCTTTTTTAAAGAAGAAAAAGAGATCCCGATTCAGTTGGCAATCCGAGGGGGAAAAGGTTTCCCCTGGGGTCTCTGCCAAGGCTGCCCGGCAGCAAACAAATGCTCAGGAGGTGGCTCCCAAGGGGCGCCTGGGAGGGACTCAAACCTCTCTCTCTCTCTCTGCTGCACGGAAAGGGGGCCTGCCTTCAACCACTCAGAATATCCCTCTGGCTCCTTGGTCTGTGGGAATCCTTCTATTAAATGTCACTGCTTGAGGGAAGGAATACCCTGAAAATGACGAACTTCCCAGGAGACCTGAGAGGCAGCAAAGACAGCGCGGAGTACACACATCCTGGCTTTGAATTCTGTCTTGGCCACTTACTAGCTGGTGACCCTGGGTGAGTCACTTCACCTCTCTGTGCCAGGGTCTGCTTCTGTGAGATGAGGATAATAACAGGTTTGTTTGCAGTGAGTACTTGTGAACTGCTGGCTGGCTCACTGTAAAAGGTATGTAAGTGTGTTAAATAAATATTCAAGTCCTTTAGAAAAGGAGCCAGAGCACAAGGGGACTGGGAGGAAGGGCAAGAAAGGAAAGAGGGGCACTGGGAGGGCGTGGCGGGGGTGGAGGGCAGGAGACAGATCACCATGGAGATGCGAGGCCCTTGGTGAGTCTGCAGAGCTCCCTGGCCTTGCTGCAGCCAGCCCCTGCCCATCTTGCCAGCTCGAGACCCTGGTGTCCCTCTAGTCTCTCACCACCTCGCTCGTCACTGTGGCTCTCTTCCAGTCCCTCCAGTGCTGCTGGGTGACCCTTCCCACCTCAAGGCCTTACCCACACTGCTCCCTCTGGCCAGAACACCCTCCCCTCCCCGCCCCCCACACTTAGGGACCTACTAGTCTTCCTCTGGATCTCGGCTCAGGTAACACATTCTCAGGGAACTTCCCTGACCCACTTCCCTTCAAATCTGAGGCTCTCAGAGGTCCCTGTAGTTCTTTATGACACTTTATACAACTGTAGTTAAGTATTTATTTGCTTATTAGCATCTGTCTCCTTGAGTGGGAGCACACATTTCTCATGTTCACTCTTCCATTCCCAGATCAACAAATATTTGCGGGGTGGACGGAATGAATGAATCTTAGCATCTGGATACCATGTTATGCTGATGGCTGGACATTTTCTCAAAGATAAGATGGAGAAAAGACATTTCCCTGCTGTGTCCTGGTGATTAGTGCCAGAAAACTGATGGGAAACATTTCCATTGCCTACAAATTTCAACTGAATCAAAATTAGGCGTCTGAAGTGGTAACAATGAACTTGTTCAATTAATTCTACTTTGCTTATCCTACCGAATGTTGTCAAAAGAAATGCATTAGTTCAATAACATGGAGAAGACTGTTCTGCAGTCTACCAAGAGGCTGACTGCTACTAATGCCAAAGAAGAATGCTTCAAAATGCTCGAAAGGTGGTGCTGCTTGCTGAGGAGAGAGGGCTGTCCTGGGGGAATGTTTACTTCTGCATTTATAAGTATGAACAGAGTGGGCCACGTATTTTATTTGGTCTAAAATGGCTTCAATTTTTTTCTAAACAAATAAAATGAATCAAAGCTTTCCAAACCCATTCTTTAAAAGTCTTGTGCTCTGGGGGTGGGAATGCAAAATGGTGCAGCCACTATAGAAAACTGTATGCAGGTACCTCAAAGAATTAAAAATGGAACTACTATATGATCCAGCCATCCCTCCTCTGGGTATTTATCCAAAATAATTGAAATCAGGATCTCAAAGAGATACTAGTGCTCTCACGTTCACTGTAGCACTATCACAACGGCCAAGATATGGAAACAACCTAAATGTTCATTGACAGATAAATGGATAAATAAAATGTGGTATACACACATAATGGAATACTATTCAGCCTTAAAAAAAAAAGAAAGGAAATGCTATCATAACCTTGGATGAACATTGAGGATATTATGCTGAGTGAAATATGGCAGTCACAAAAAGACAAATACTGTATGATTCCACTTATGTAGGGCATCTAGAATAGTCATGTTCACAGAATCAAAGCGTGGAATTCAAGGGCTGGGAGGAGGAGGAAATGGGGAGTCACTAATCAGTGAGCTTAAAGTTTCAATTAAGCAAGGTGAATAAGCTGTAGGGGTCTGCTGTACAATACTGCCTTGAGTCAACAAAGCTGTACTGTCCACTTAAAAATGTGTTAAGAGGATAGATATGTTAAATGTCCTTACAACAATAAAATTAAATTTAAAAAATAGAATTAAAAAAAAAAGCTGTGACATGAAAGGTAAAAATGCGAACCAGGTAGGGCTTCCCTGGTGGCGCAGTGGTTGAGAGTCCGCCTGCCGATGCAGGGGACATGGGTTCGTGCCCCGGTCCGGGAGGATCCCACATGCCGTGGAGCGGCTGGGCCCGTAAGCCATGGCTGCTGGGCCTGCACGTCCGAAGCCTGTGCTCCGCAACGGGAGAGGCCACAGCAGTGAGAGGCCCGCGTACCGCAAAAAAAAAAGAAAAAAAAAAAAATGCGAACCAGGTAAAGGTGGGATATGGGAGTCATCTCCTGCTAAACCTACTCACAGCGGGCGGAGCTCGTGTGTGGCCCATCCTCTGGCTTCTGAGCTCGGTTAGCGCCCGGCCTTGGCCCTTCAGGCTCAACACCTCACTGCGCCCCGGAAAGCCGACCAGTAGTTACTATGCTGCATCCCACAGGAGGGATATAGGGTTGTTAAGTCTCAACAACCTTGAGCAAATAAAGCCCCCTGCAAACGTTTCAGGCAGACCATGCAGGACAGGCTCTGGGGCAGCACAGACCTCCCAGCTCTGCTGCTCAACAGCCACGCGACCCCAGGCAAGCCTCTTGGGCTCCAGGTCTCCTTAAGTGGGAAAGGTACAATGACGCCTACCTTGCAAGACTTGGGGGCATTTTCCTAGAGACTGAATGTTGACGAAGGGAGTTAGCACTGCACAGGGCACCTAGTAAGAAGTCACGGACTGTGGCTATTCTTCATCTCATGAGCTTTAGTAAATCCTGGCAAAAGCCTGAGCACTGATACCAGGAACCAATGAAGTCTGGCAGGGGGGTTCCCCTGAATGCCTAGGGGAACGGTAGGCAACAGAAAAGGATTTAATGGACCCAGAGGCACCCGGGGACCTGGAGAGAGTGCACGTGCCCCCCAGGAAGAGCAGCTGCTCTCCAGCTGAGGTCAACTGGCCAGGCGGGGAATGCGGGCCTCACATGGCTGGACCTGATTTTTCACAAGGAACTAAATTTCTGGGGTTTCCTGTGATCTACCAATTTTTATTTTTATTTATTTATTTATTTATTTAAATTTATTTATTTTATTTATTTTCCGATCTTCCCGGACCGGGGCACGAACCCGTGTCCCCTGCATTGGCAGGCGGACTCTCAACCACTGCGCCACCAGGGAAGCCCCTACCAATTTTTAAATGTGGGTAATTAGTTCCAAACGTTTTCCATCATGATGTGGCCAACAAGTATGTCTCTGGGCTGGATTCCACCCACTGGTCATCAGTTTGTGACCCCAGGGACCAAGCTTCTGGTTCACAAAGCACTTTCATAGCTATCATTTCAGTCAATCCTCACAGCAGCCCTGCTAGGTGTGCATTTGGATGACATTTTAGAAAGGTGACAACTGAGGCTCTGAAAGTTACAAAACTTTCCCAGGGCCACAAGGCTATTGAGTCATTGGGTCAGGACCGAACACAAGCTTTTCTTCAAGGCTCCAGTGATTTTTAACAGAGAAAACCCCACATGCAGAAGGAAAACGCATCCCAGTTAATCAATGAACAATGACACTGATCAACTTCCTCATTAGAAACCCTGATTTTGTCACCTGACAAATAACTAGAATATCCAAAAAAGAGAGAAATTGATTATAAAGTACTAAGAAGGAGATCTGAAAACACTGAAATCAAGCATCAAGCCCGCCTCCTGAATATCCCAGCCCCTCTTCAAAGAACTTGGGATCTGAACTTGGAAACTTCGGAGCAACTCACTTTTTGTTCTCTCAGCTTCACTAAGATATGATTCACACACCCAACAATTCACCCACTTAAAACGCACAGTTCATAGGTTGGTTGTATATTCAGAGTTGTGCAGTCATCACCACCGTCAATTTTAGAACGCTTTCATCACCCCAAAAGGGAACCCCGTACCCACGGGAGCTGGGCTGCTTTCATGGCCTGAGTCCAGAGGGACATTTCTTCTTTTTTTTTTTTTTTTTTTTTTTTTTTGCGGTATGTGGGCCTCTCACTATTGTGGCCTCTCCCATTGCAGAGCACAGGCTCCGGACGCACAGGCTCAGCGGCCATGGCTCACGGGCCCAGCCACTCCGTGGCATGTGGGATCTTCCCAGACCGGGGCATGAACCCATGTCCCCTGCATCGGCAGGCGGACTCTCAACCACTGCACCACCAGGGAAGCCCAGAGGGACATTTCTTAAAGTGTGGTCCTAGGACCACCTACACCTGACTTGATGAGGGAGCTTTCAAAAATGCTGGTTCAGAGGCCAATCCCACCTACTGAGTGAGACTCTCAGTGGGGAGGCGGGGATGGGACAAAGCAAGACTCTATTTTAAAACGCATCCCCGATTCCTATGTACATCTGGCTTCATCAGGAGCCGACCCGTTTTGTGCCTGGACCTTGTTACAACCTGGTGACGCCTATGCACAACTCAGAGTACTATTTTTAATGCAGAAAATAACATATGTAAGACTACAAAGGCAATCAATTATGCTAAAATACAGTTGTCAAAATATTTTTCCAATGTATTTGTTATACTGTAATCTATTACTTCTTGGTGAAGTAATGATGGGCCTAATAACTACTGCATTTTTAAAGGAAGGAAACACGTAGACGATCTTCTGAAATAACTTTCACACCTGAAACGTGATATAAACATAGCGTTGATTATTTTCCTGACAAAGTCCCAGCTACCGCAACTGGTACTGTGGCTCTTTGCCTGTGATTCACAATGAAGCAAAAGGCTAAACTTCACTGAGGTTTGTGAAAAACAACAACAACAAAACAAAACAAAACACAAAAACCTTTTTTTTTCTCATCTAAATTCGTGGTTGCCCTGCCAGAAACCCTGGGGTAGGTGGACCCCAGGTTAAGAACCCCAACTAGGGTGAAGGTCCTAATGCTGGATCCTGGGAGTGGCCTTGATTCCTTCCAGCCCAAGCCTGACTTCTCATCTCCTATATTCCACGAGAAACCCCAGCATCTTCCAACAATATCCCCTTCGACTTTTACTATCTTGTTGCGGTTTCTGGTACTTGCCATCAAAATAACACCACCATTACCTTTTTAAGTGTTTACTATGCGCTAAGGCACTGCTCTAACCATATACGTACATTTGCTCACCTAATCATCACAGCAACCTAGAGATGTAGATACTCTTACTATTTCCATTTTGTAAATGAGTAAACTGCATCCTGGTAATGTTACATAATCACCTGAAACTCAGAGCTGGAAGGAAGGGGAGCTGGGTTTCTACCTTAGGTGTCTTGGTCCGGAGGCCTGAGCCCTCACCACTAAGTGATACCCCCTCGACCATATAGAGAGCCTAGACTACATACCCTGGACACAGAATGAACAGAAAACACATTGAAAAATTCAAACATCTGACTAGAAAACCAATACAGGTATAGACAGAACATCCCTGCACTTTTAGGACTAAGAATGTATGTAAAACAGGTCAAAGAAAGACATCACCTACAGGTCTTCTGGGGAAACATACCGGAACTATTAACAAAGTAGAAAAGAAATTGCAGAGGAATTCCAGAAGGAATGATTCTGAGGGCCGCATCTTTCCGTCAATATTAATCATCTTTGGAACTTCTGGAACGAGGCTTATAGCGGCTTTGAAAAAGGCATCAGCTGCAAGACAGAAGAAAAGTCCGTGTATGAGAACGTTGAAAACTTCAGGGTCTGCTTCTTCTTCACACGGCCTGGAAGTCCGGCCACACCGAGGGCTCAAGACAGCTGGCGAGTCCTGGAAGAGGGTTTCTGCACCGTGATCGACTCGTTGGAACGTTCGCTTGAGAGGGTGCTGCCGCCTCCCAGCTCTCCTCTTCCCCCCTTTCCTCCTTTGAGCGATTTGGCTCAGAGAACCTCAAACTGACTTCAGATAATACGTGAAAAAAGCACGTGGCAAATTGTTACAGAGGGCATAGAAGTCACAGTTGCCTGTACTGAAGGCTTCACCTGAACTGGTTCAGTGAACCATCTGGTTCACCACAGGAGGAAAGTGCTGTCCGCAGCCCACTTCACAGGTAGGAAATGAGGTGTGGAACGAGAAGTGCCCGGTCCTACCACAGGGCCTGTGTATGCGGGAGGGTCCAGCCGTGGTGGTGGAGCCCAGGTTCAAGCTCTGGTTTGTCTGAATATGCTCTAACGCACACTGTATTTGTTAAAGAAATAACAATGGAAATGCCTGAAGGAATGTGTACGCGCGCACACGCGCACGCACGCACACACACACACACACACACACACACACACACACACACACACGGCTTTAAAGACTTCTGATTAGGTGACAGTTCCGGAGAATCATTTGGAAAGTGAAGACACTTTACGAACTATGAAACAGACTATAAAACAAGAAGACCTCCAAGGGTGAGAGGGAGGAAAGAAGGGGAAGAGGGAGAGAGGAGGGATGGAGAGGAAGGGGGAGGTGAGAGAGAGGGAGTAACAGGAGGACACAGCCGGTGGCGGGAGGAACTAGTGTGTTGGTGGGAGCGTAGATGGAGAGGGAGAAGGAGAGGTCTTTCTAGAACTGCCTAAGTACTAACCATGAGAAAGAGCCTCAGGGTCAGAACAGACAGAACACTGACCTGACAAACGAAATTTTAAACTACCCGACAAGATCAAACATTTACATGGTTCAAATACACTTCCACTCCGCAACGGCTTGCAGTGATGCACACAGAACAGTGCTCTGGTCTGCAGCACCCCGAGTTAAAACCAGAAGCCCCTCCAGCACAGCAGAGGAGCAGATGCAACAACAAATGCCCACAGCCGGAAACAGAGGCTGGCCCTTAACGAGAAGAGTCTGCGACTGAAACTGGAGAGTGGGGTAGTGACTTCTCTGCCTTCTTCAAAAGAAAAAACCACAGTATGGAAAGACACTGATATCAGGGTTTACTACATAAAGTTACCTCTGCTCCAGGAGCTTCCCTCCCAGGACCCCGAACTCACACCCGTACCGCATTCACCTAAGCACAGTTATTAAGCTCCAGCTGTGAACTGGCACTCTCCCGGGCATCGTGGGCACGCATGGGAAAACAGGGGGCAAGAGTTGACAACACAAGTGTGGTGATGAGCCCAACGTGATCACACTAATTAATACCTATCTGCTGGGAGCCTGTCGTATGCTCTGCTCTAAGGGGGACACAAAGCAGCTGATCCTGTCTTGATATAGGGGCTCTGGTAGATAAACCTCCCAGAAAGATGCAGGGTCTTCCATCTTGGCCTACAGACAGTAGTAAATGGCACTATTCATGGAAACCAGAGGAACTCCTAGGCCCTATCTTAAGATAATTAACATTCTCAGTCCTCAAGCAGTCCTATGGGGAAGGTACAATTATTTCCACGCCCAGATGATGAACAAAGCTCAAAAGTTGAGTGGCCAGGTGAGAGTAGCCCAGGGATGTTAAAAGACTGAGCTGAGCAGAGTTTAAAGGCCATCACCAGCACTGAGCAACACAGTCAGATGTGTGTTTTTTAAAAGAAACACAAGTCTACAAATAACAGATATGATAAGGGGTTTATAACCAGAATACACAAAGACATTCTACAACAATGGAAAAAAACAAGTAACCTGACTAAAGGTTACCCTGAATAGACATTTGTCCACAGAAAATACACAAATGGACATTAAGCACATGGAAGATGCTCAACATCATTCATCATGAGAGAAATGCAAATCAAAACCACCAGGAGAGGGACTTCCCTGGTGGCGCAGTGGTTAAGAATCCGCCAGCCAATGCAGGGGTCACGGGTTCCAGCCCTGGTCTGGGAAGATCCCACAGGCCGCGGAGCAACTAAACCCATGCACCACAACTACTGAGCTCTCATGCCACAAGTACTGAAGCCCACACACCTAGAGCCTGTGCTCTGCAACAAGAGAAGCCACCGCAATGAGAAGCCCACGCACCACAACAAAGAGTAGCCCCCGCTCGCCACAACTAGAGAAAGCCCGCACGCAGCAATGAAGACCCAACGCAGCCAAAAATAAATAAAATAAATTTATTAAAAAAGAAAAACCACCATGAGATATCATCTCACACCCATGAGAATGGCCACTATGAAAAAAAAGAGTAAATAACAAGTATTGGCAAAGATGTAAAGAAACTGGAATCTCTGTGTACTGCTGGTGGGAATCCAAACTGGTGCAGTTGCTGTGGAAAATAGCTTGGTGGTTCCTCAAGTTAAACACAGAATTACCATCTGCCAGCGATTCCACTTCTAGGTGTATACCGCAAAGAAATGAAAGCAGGGACTCAAACAGGTGCTTGTACACGAATGCTCACAGCAGCATTATTCACAAGAGCCAAAAGATGAAAACAACCCAAGTGTCTGTCCATCAAAGAACAGATAAGCAAAACATGGTACATACATACAAAGGAGTATTACTCAGCCTTAAAAAGGAAGGAAATGCTGACATGTGCTATAAATATGAACAAACCTTGAAAACGTTATGCTAAATGAAATAGGTCAGGCAAAAGGACAAACACTGTCTAACTCCACTGGTATGAGGTAGTCAGAGTGGTCAAATTCAGAGAGATAAAGTAGAATGGGAAGGCGGGAACAGAGGTATTATTTAATGGGTACAGAGTTTCATTCTCTTTGGGATGATGAAAAAGTTCTGGAAATGGATGGTGCTGACGGTTGCACAGCACTGTGAATGTACTTAAAGCCACTGAAGTGTACACTCAAAAATGGTTACAATGGTAAATTTTATGTTGTGTGAACTTAACCACAATACGAAAATAAGAAACTGAGCTGAGCCTACCCTTGACCTCACCCCCTAGAGCACAGGCAGGCCTGGACTCCACCAGGTCTGGTGTCTTTCTCCTGGCTCTATAGGCACTGCTTTCCGGTGAAGACATTAAGTCCATTATCAAACAAAGTGAAGAAAGAGCCTTTCTCGGCGGAAATTAAAATTCTGCTCAGAACAACCTGAAAGACCATTTATGTATTCTATTTATGTGTTTGTTACCAAGTGGCCCTGAGAAAGGTGCCTATTATTATGGCTCATTAAAGAGGGACCCACTTTGTGCCGGGTGCCCTACTCCTCCCAGCCACCCTGCTCAGTTCCCATTCCAAAGGAGGGAGTGAAAAGAAACAGTTATTTAAGCATTGAGGCAGGAAATGTTTCAAAGCAGATTTTTATTTCTATCCTCGGAAGACTTGCCCCATATATAAAATCTTGTCTGGGAGACCTTTCAATTTTGTCTTAGTAATTAGAACTCAAATCCTACTGTGTATGAAAACAGTTTTTCCTCATAGAGTTCAGAATAATCATGCCAATATCATATAACATTTTTTAAAAATTGAAGTTGGTTTATAACACTGTATGTTTCACATGTACGACATTATATTTCTATTTCTATATACCCTACAGCACATAACACTTTATTTGTGGCTATTAAAAGCCACAGAAGACAATTACAGATAAAATGGGTTACATTGTTTTTTCTAAAAAAGACTTCTAGAAAAAGGAGAAATCAGATTCCAATTCATAAAGACTATTATCCTTTTTCCACTGGGGGAAGGAAAAAGCATGTATCAATCTATGCACTGGCTTCCCCATGCTATGCATTCCTCCATCTGAATCTTCTGAGGTTTCAAGGAACGGCTAGATTTATTTTCCATATTCCATCTTAAAAAAAAAATAAAACAAACAAAAAACCCCACTCAAGCCTGGCTGACCTCAGCCCAGAGTTCGTCCTGTTTAAGATCCTTTTTCTTGGGGTGCTGACTGCTCTGCAGAGAGGCATTCTGCCGCTGTTCCCTGCACAGTGGTCAACACGTCCTTCAGTGCTTCTGGGCGCTGGGTGGAAGACAAACAGCCACAGTAAGAGGGACTGGGCTACTACTGGAGACGGTGTTTTCCAAAATAGCTTGAGCATAACAATCATAGAGATCCTGTGAAAACACAGACCCCCAGGCCCCCAAACATTGCTGATGGGAATGGAACATGGTAAAGCCACTTCGCAAACTAATTTGGCAGTTCCTCCAACTCTACATGCATGCGGCGTATATGCGTACATACACGCGACAATATGGATGAGCCTTGAAATCATTATGCTAAATGAGTGGAGCCAGTCATAAAAGATCTGCATTGTAAGATTCCATTTATATGAAATGACTGGAATGGGCAAATCCATCAAAACAAAACGGAGATTGGTGGCTGGGGGAAGCTTGTGGGAGGGGGAACGGGGTGTGACTGCCTAATGGATTCGGGGTTTTCTTTTGGGGAGGTGGAAATATTCTGTAATTACTGACGATGATCACACAACTCTGAATATACTAAAAACCACTGAACTGTACTCTTTAAAAGGAGGGATTTTATGATACATGAATCATGTCTCAATAAAGCTGTTATTTAAAAAATATATATGGGTTCCCAGGCCCCACCTTAAATGTATTAAACCAGACTATCCATGACAGAGACTCGGAAATCTAACTTTAAAAAAATATTTACCTTTGAATAGGCAACAGAGTCACATGATTTTAAATTCCAAAGGCAACACTCCTTCTCACTCCGGTCCCTGGCCATCCAGTTTCCCTTCCCAGAGGCAAAGAGGATTACCTGCTGCTTGGGTATGCTTCTAAGCGTACAGAAACAAATACATTTTCCCTTTCTTTGCTTCTCTTTCTGCAGAGTTAATATATGGTAGACACCATTTTGCAACTCCTCCCCAACCACTCAACAACATGTCTTGGAGATTAATCTATCATGCATATAAAGTACAACTTCATTCTCTTTTATAGCTACAAAGTGGAATCTGGCCCATTTCCTTTTTTCTTCCAATTTTTTTTAAGAGGTAAAAGGCATATAACATAAAATTTACCATCTTAATCAACTGATCCTTTTTTTTTTAAACAAGCTTCTCCGGTGAATTTTATGATTCAACAGGTTTGAGAAAAATTGTTCTAAATCCTTCAGCTAAATGCAGAATATGACTTTCCAACAGCAAATGGCACATTCTGAAAGGTTTAATCTGGAGACATTCAGCAAGAAGCAAACAGAGGTAGTCAGTAATAATGAAATTCAGCCAGGGCAGGCTACCATCATTTCACATATGAGTAAGGGCCAGGGAGGCTTGTTAGACAATTATCACAGAACTTCAGATAATTTTCTGTCAGAGATTTCAGGTTTTCCTGTTTCCCAATCTGGGCAGTTTCAAAGGGTCTGCAGAACATGAAAGGAGGATGATATTCTAGAAACCTCAGGACATGAAGAAATCAAACACACCCAAAACACAAAGCCACTAAAACTACAGAATGGTCACCAAGATATATGTCACTAGCAAACCCTGGGAGAGAATGAAAATCAGGGATCAGTTGAAGGTACTAAGTAAACTAGGTATGTTGGGATTATCTGGATTACCCATGCTGCCTAGCTACTGTAAACAACTGGGCCAATGGTTCTCCTTAGATGAAGGTATTTTGTATCAACTCAGCTCGATTGGAGAAAAACTGCAAACAACCTGACCATAAGAGACCAGTTAAAGAAATTATTGTACTGCCACACCATAGAAATGATATAGCTAATAAAGAAAATAAGGTACGTTGATATGTTTTGATGTATAATACAGATTATCTATGATATATTAAGTACAAAATGTTATACAACTGCATACAGTATGATCCTATTTTTACAAGAAAAAAATATATATATATTTAGGTAGATGCATAAAGAAAGGGAGGCAGTATAACGCCAAGCTATTAAGTGTGTTATAGAGTGGCAGCTGAGAGCGAAGGAAACCGGGTTCTTTCATGTACTGCTAGGTTACTATTTTGGAATTTTTATTTATAAATTTCCCCAAATAATTTTTCTTTAGCAAAGTCAATACAAGTTTATTATAAAATTTTCAATCACAGAAATGTACAAAACAGAAAGGGTAGTGGGATACATAGGCAGGATGGTCAAAGGGGGTTTCTGAGGAGTAGCCCCTTCCTTCTTTACCAGAGCAGGGAAGGCGGGAATGAGACTGGGGAAGGGCTACTGTGGACTGTGGCACTCCTGCTGCCCTCAGGGATGCCCACCCTCCTCATGTACATAAAGCAAGGCACTAAGTTGAGGGGGGCACACATCTTCCAGGGCCCCAGGGACTGCACTGCAACCCACAGCCTATGTGCCAGGAAGGTTCCTCTCTGATTATCTGCTCTACAAATGGAGTCACACATAGCTCTCTAGACAGCTTCACTTGCATGGAACCTTCTTCTCAAGGCTTTAAAAGGTTTTGTTCACCCTGTGCTCTGAGGTCTCTTCCAGCTCCCGTAGAAAACTTGAGGGGCCAGCGGCCTCCCACACATATGCCCACCTGAGGAGCCCCACTGCTGTCTGTTGTGCGCTGAAGCTCTGCATATGTCTCTGAACAACAGGGTTCCATGTTCTAAGAGACAAAAATATCAGTCAATTGGACAACTGTCAGTTTCAAAATGCTCAGAATTAAGATGCCGGTTGCTCACTGTCTGTAGGAGCAAAAAACTAGAAAAAGTCCAAATATTTTTCAATAAGAGTTAGGGGAAAAAATCGGGGGGGGGGATGGTTGGGGAAATACTTTATAGCCCATCCCCTCGCCAAAAAAAAGAAATAGGGTACTGAATAGTCATTACAAAGAATAGAGTGGTGGATCTATTAATACATGTATTAACATGGTGGGCAGGAAGGGGGTAGGAGGAGAGAGGCCAAGATAAGCAAAAAAAGCAAGTTGAAAAACACTAGGGAAGACACATTCCCATTTCTGAGATGGGGGGCAGTGTGTATTTATATAAGAATATAGACAGATGGGTAGGACAGAAGAGCAGAGGAAAGAGGCAGACAGCATATGAGAATGGAAGCGTATTTTTTAATGTATACATAGAAGAAAAAAATCAAGAGAAATATACTAACTGAACAGTGGATACTTTTTAGAGGTGAGCAGACAGAGTGGATTACTGGTGACTTTACTTGGAGGCTTTTTATTTAAGATCTACATTTCTGTATTGTTAGAATTTTTTTCAAATGAGCATGAAATATTAAAATAAAAATCATTAAGATTTAAATGCGCTCCATACATGATAAAACTCAGATTTAACTGTGATCTCTGAGAGTAAGTTCATCCTTCTGTGTCCTTGGCATTTGTTGATATAGAAGATGATTCAGTACATGAATCATAAGAGACGGTCAAGAAGTGATAACCCAGACCACCTTCAGAGGTAGCGTTTTATTTTTTAAATAACGCATTAGGTCAGTGCTAATGGAAACCTTTACTACTTGTCAGTCATAAACTCCCAGGCTAAACAAGACCTCACAGTAATCCACTCCACCCCATTCCCAGAACTTCAGTCATCGTATGTCCTCCTGGACAACTCAGAAGGACAACTGTCCTAATCCAGGGAACTCCAGGAAAGGAAACATCACATTTCTTAAAACAAAATGTCATGAGTGGTTGAAAGACTCCCGTCCCTTGAATATACCTTATTAAAGCAGGGCTCAGGCTACAAGTACTATTCACTCTCTCAAGTTCTATCAACCCCATTGCTAAACATCTTCACCAGTTTTCAACATTTTCCATTAGGTTTGGATTCTATATCTATATAGCGGAAACTACTGTATAAAATGCAACATCAGGGCATAGCCTACTCTCTCAACCTTTGTGTTGTGGATTAAATGTTTACCCCCCACCAATTCATAGGTTAAAATCCTAAACCCCAATGTGATGGTATTAGGAGGTGGGGCCTTTGGGAGGTGATTAGGTCATGAGGGTATAGCCCTCTTGAATAGATTAGTGCCCTTATAAAAGGGACCCCAGAGAGCTCCTTATCCCTTCTGCCATGTAAGGACATAGCAAGAAGACAGTCTGTGAACTAGAAGTCCTCACCAGACACTGAATACGCCAGTAGCTTGATCTTGGACTTCCAGCCTTTAGAACTGTGAGCAACAAATGTCTGTTGATTAAGCCACCCAGTCTATGGTATTTTTGTTATAGCAGCCCAAAGAGACTAAGGCAGTCTGCCATGAAGATGTGCTGTCACCAAGTGATAGAGGTGTCTTTGGGTAAAGCCTCATAGTCTAAATGGCCAAGTTATTATCCATAAGCAAGTTATCATAGAGACTCAATACTCTTTACTACTAAAACTGTGTTTTTATAACAGAGCCTGTTATTATAGGAATTAAGTTTGAGGATTTAAGGACCACTATTTTGGTGATTTGTGTATAGAGCAAGATTTAAAGAAATATGAATGCCTAGGGACAATTAAATACCTCATTCATTAAGCTGTCATCGATAACAATTAAGCATTAATCTAACCTTGATTCTGCCACCTGACTTATGCAGAATGTTGACAGTTAATGTGGAAAGTCCACTCAGACATACAGACGACTTCTCAGTTTCAGCAGCACCATAAGAGGTGCCTGTACGCTCTCCCTCTTTTATCTCTGATCAGCAAGGCCTCTCTCTGAGCCAAGCATGCTCAGCCCACGTGTCACCTGACTCAAATCTCTGGGATATTGCAGGGATGACACACCTTCCTGCCATCCCTGCAGTAGCTCACAGGAGGTTGTGAAGTTCTTCTGTGGATGTTAAGCTTAGATTTCCCTAAGCAGAAAGGATTAGGCATTCCTTATCTTAATTCTGATTGCCTCCTAAATAAGTTTATCTAATGTTCAATCTATAATAACTGGTCTCTAGCAACCACACACACAGAGGGTTAGAAATAAAATACTGGATTATCGTTTAGAGGAACTAACCTAACTACAGAGAAGCACAGCGGTGGAGAGAGCACTTGAAGTCACTTATTAGCTAGATGCTCCTGGGCAAGTCATGTCACACCTCTGAGCTTCAGTTTCCTCCTCTGTAACAAGAAGATCAGCCACCCAGCAAATAATATGTACTGAATAAAACTAAACTCCTTTGCCAGGAATTCAGTTCTCTCAACAATTAGTCTCCAAACAACCTTCCTAACTTGATCTTCCACTCATTCCTTCCAGATGCACCATTTTTCCAGCCTCTAGGCCTTTGCTCTTGCCGTTGCTTAGGCTAGAATGCCCTCTGCCTCACTTCAGCATATATAGATCCCCTTTACCTTCCACACTTTTCAATTTTAAGAAGCTTTTTTTTCTTCCTCTTCCAAGCCAAGGGTCATTTCTCTTCTCTAAAATTCCCTGGTACGTTTTACGCACATCTTGCATGACATGTATCATGTGCTGCTCTGAGTCACTGTAAACAGATCCGCTCCCCCTTGCTAGCAGGAGGGCTCTGTAAGTGCATTCCTGTCTCGGCACAATGCTCGGCACAGTGGCTTGCACGTAAAAACTGGCCAAGAACTGCTGGCAGGAGGAAGCAAATCGTAGGCGTTTACAATCATAAGGAGTCGAGTAAACTTAAGGGGGAGACTCACCCCTGCTCCTTTTCTGTGGGTTCTCCATCCCTGCCCTTACCTCCCCTAAGGTGGATGGATCATGCGTGTTCAGACATGAACATGGGCAACAAGCTTCATGCCATCTGCCCACCTGTGAACTGTTACAGCAAAATTAACCTATTGGGTTGGCCAAAAGGTTCATTTGTTTTTTTCCATAAGATGGCTCTAGTAGCGCTTACTTGTCTTTAACTTCATTTGAAACAATTTTTTTAGATTGTATTGTGACAGCTGTCATATCAGCTTGCATTTTAAAAAAAACCTTATCAAAACTGGTAGATTTTTATGTAGCTATTTTAATATTGAAGACGGAAGAAAAAAAGCAATATTTTTGGCATATTATGCTTTATTATTTCAAGAAAGGTAAAAACGCAACTGCAACGCAAAAAAAGATTTGTGCAGTGTATGGAGAAGGTGCTGTGACTGATTGAACGTGTCAAAAGTGGTTTGCAAAGTTTCGTACTGGAGATTTCTCACTGGACGACGCTCCACAGTCAGGTAGACCAGTTGAAGTTGACAGCAATCAAATCGAGACATTAATTGAGAACAATCAACGTTATACTACGCGGGAGATAGCTGACATACTCAGAATATCCAAATCAAGCAATGAAAGTCATTTGCACCAGCTTGGTTACGTGAATCGCTTTGATATTTGGCTTCCACATAAGTTAAGCAAAGAAAACCTTCTTAACCATATTTCCACATGCGATTCTCTCCTTAAATGTTACAAAAACATTCCGTTTTTAAAACAAACTGCGATGGGCGATGAAAAGTGGATACTGTACAACAATGTGGAACGGAAGACATCGTGGGGCAAGTGAAATGAACCACCACCAAGCACACCAAAGGCCTGTCTTCGTCCAAAGAAGGTGATGTTGTTTATACAGTGGGATTAGACGGGAGTCCTCTATTATGAGGTCCTTCTGGAAAACCAAATGATTAATTAAAACAAGTACTGCTCCAAATTAGACCAACTGAAAGCAGCACACGACGAAAAGCATCCGGAATTAGTCAACAGAAAACGCATAATCTTCCATCAGGATAACGTAAGACCGCATGTTTCTTTGATGACCAGACAAAAACTGTTACAGCTTGGCTGGGGAGTTCTGATTCATCCGCCATATTCACCAGACACTGCACCTTTGGATTTCCATTTATTTCAGTCTTTACAAAATTCTCTTAATGGAAAAAATTTCAATTCCCTGGAAGAATGTAAAAGGCACCTGGAAGAGTTCTTTGCTCAAAAAGATAAAAAGTTTGGGGAAGATGGAATTACGAAGTTGCCTGAATGATGGCAGAAGGTAGTGAAACAAAACGGTGAATACATTGTTCAATAAAGTTCTTGGTAAAAATGAAAAATGTGTCTTTTATTTTTACTTTAAAAACCGAAGGAACTTTTTGGCCAATCCAATACTTTGCCATAATCACCAGAGAGGCCTCACGGTTTGAGAAAACAGTCGCATCGATGACATTCTTCAGAAGATGCTTTGCCAACAGAACAAGTAAATATGACCTTAAGCATAAACCCCAAAGACTTGGGAAGTGGATAGAGACCATTTTTCTCCATCACAAGCTGCTCCTTACTCTCCAAAAGGAGGAAATACAAAATTATTTTTCTCCTCCATTCTACTGCCCTGGCCTCCTCCATCAGCAGTTACAGTTCACAGTAGCCAGTGGACTTCATAATCGCAGGCTTTAGCCTTTCTTCTGGGCGTCCCCGTGTTCCTCACAAATCAAACCAGCACTACAGCTCCAGTTAACGTGTCTATGAGCCTCGGCATATGTTTGAACCCACCTTGTTTCCTGTTTTCTATAAATAGGAAAATCAATTATTTAAAACCTACCAAGAGGACTTTGATGAGACTCTTCTGAACACTTAGGTTGCTTAGGAGTTAGGTCCCTCCCATGAAAGGTTTGGTACCATTTTACATTCATCAGTATCATGAAGAGTCATCAACCATTATTATCATGTGGTACCATTCATTCCTTAAACATTTACTGAGCACCCACGCGTCAGGCAATGTGCCAGGAGACAGGTACAGCACAGTGACTAAGACAGACGAGACCTCATGGAGCTGACACTCTTCAGGGGAGAGAAGCAGACAATTCTTTACACATTTACTTGTTAAACGACAATGGTGATGTGTACAATGAAGGAAAAGTGCACAGTGTGAGGATAAGATGTCTTACAGGAGAACCTGACTTAACTTTTGTTTGGGGCTTTTACTTAAGACATGGCTTGTGAGCACAGCTCTCCAAGATGAAGATGCAAAAAATAAGTAAAAGAAAGTACATTTTTAAAAGGGGGGAACCACGGGTGGAAAGTGGTGGGGGGGTGGGGGTGGGGTGAATTGGGAGACTGGGATTGACATGTATACACTGATGTGTGTAAAATGGATGACTAATAAGAACCTGCTGTATAAAAAAAATTAATTTAATTTAATTTTTAAAAGGGGGGGAAATAGGTAGAATCTAAAAAACAAAACAAATGAGCAAACGTAAAAGAGAAACAGTTCAAATCAAACATAAAAGAGAAACAGGTGGGCTCCCCTGGTGGCGCAGTGGTTGAGAGTACGCCTGCCGATGCAGGGGACACGGGTTCGTGCCCCGGTCCGGGAAGATCCCACGTGCCGCGGAGCAGCTGGGCCCGTGAGCCATGGCCGCTGAGCCTGCGCGTCCGGAGCCTGTGCTCCGCAACGGGAGAGGCCACAACAGTGAGAGGCCCGCGTACCGCAAAAAAAAAAGAGAGAAACAGGTGGTTGCCAGAGAGGAAGAGGGAGGGGGAAGGAGAGAAGTAGGTGAGGGAGATTAAGAGGTACAACCTCCCAGATGCAAAGTAAATGAGTCACGGGTATGAAATACACAGTGCAGGGAATACAGTCAATAACGATGTAATATCTTTATATGGTGCCATATCATAACTAGACTTATGATGGTGATCATTTTGAAATGTAGAGAAATGTCAAATCACTATATTGTGTTATAGGTCAATTATACTTCAAAAAAACCAAACAAACTCCTAGAAAAATAGGTCAGATTTGTGGTTACCAGAGGTGAGGGACAGGGGGAGGAGGAATTGGATGAAGGCAGTCAAAAGGAGTAAACTTCCACTTATAACTAAGTACCAGGGATGTAATGTACAACATGATAAATAAAATGAACACTGCTATATGTTATATATGAAAGTTGAGAGTAAATCGTAAGAGTTCTCATCACAAGGAAAAGGTACTTCTTAAAATTTCTTTAACTTTGTACCTATATGAGATGATGGACGTTCACTAAACTTATTGTGATAATCAGTTCATGCTGTATGTAAGTCAAATCATTATGCTGTACACCTTAAACTTATACAGCACTGTATGTCATATCTCAATAAAACTGGAAGAAGAAAAAATTTTCAAATAAAAGGAGGGGGAAAGAATTCTGTAGGAGGGAAAAGCACTATTATTAATGATAAGAACAAAAACCGTTCTTTTTACCACTATTTTGCTTTAATTGTTCTCGCTATTGTTTCATCTTCGGAGGAACTGCAGATCTGTTATTTTCAGGATAATTCAGCAGGTTTATCTTGAACTGAAGATCAGCTTTCCTGCAGATTTTCCAAGGTTCTGCATATGAGAATTGGCTTTCAGAACTCTGAGACTGCAGAGCTGCACTGTCTACAGTTAGCTCCTAAACTCCAAGGCATACTTTCACCTTTTGAGAGACGGTTATACTAAGTTAATATTTACTGAGTCGCTACTGTGCGCCAGTGGGCCGAGTGCTCCAAGTATGTTATCTCATTTAATCCACCACAGATATGAACCATTGCCATCATCTCCACTTTACAGATGGAAAAACTGAGGCACCATATGGCCAATTTGTCCAAGGGCAGCCAACTCACAAGTAGCAGAATCAGAATTGGGACCACTGCATTCAGAAGACTTGAAACTTACCATTCATTAGGGCCTTATCCCTAACACGTCATGTAATCTCACACGTCCATGCCTTTGCTCAGGCCATCTCCTCTACCTGGAAGGCCAACTATTCCTTCTCCCCTTCCCCATAGCCCTTTCCTGATAAACAAATGCTCTTCTTTCAAGACCCACCTTTAACATTACTTCCATTGTAAAACATCCTCCTTTCTGAGGTTAGAAACTGTAAAGATAAAGGAACCAAGATAAAAATAAAGGGGAAAGAATCTGCTCTTGCTGTGACCTGGTGGTAACCTTCCAGAAAGAATCACTGACAAACAAGGGCAAGGAGCTATCCAGTGACAGTGAACAGGCATCTCTGGGCCACATCTAGGTCAGAAGCACTTGATCAAACAACTGATTTGCAAGTCCTTCATTTCTCCTAAATATCTGGGGCAATGGGTGACCCTAGACCAAATCCCCACATGATCCAGTCTACACGCTGAACCAGTGTGTCCAAAGGACCAGAACTGGGCCTCCCCATAATAAGCCTTCGTCAGCATTCCACGGTGGCCTGGCTGAGAGTTCAATAGGAGTTTACTTGTTGGGCTGAGTCAGCCCTGGCAAAGCCACAGCCTGATAAAGAAGATACAGCCAAGGCTGGATCAAGGGAGGCTAGAAAATGAATAGCGGGAGGGCTTCCCTGGTGGCGCAGTGGTTGAGAATCTGCCTGCTAGTGCAGGGGACACGGGTTCGAGCCCTGGTCTGGGAAGATCCCATATGGCACGGAGCAACTGGGCCCGTGAGCCACAACTACTGAGCCTGCACGTCTGGAGCCTGTGCTCCGCAACAAGAGAGGCCGCGATAGTGAGAGGCCCGCACACCGCAATGAAGAGTGGCCCCCGCTTGCCACAACTAGAGAAAGCCCTCGCACAGAAACGAAGACCCAACACAGCAATAATTAATTAATTAATTAATAAACTCCTCCCCCAACATCTTCTAAAAAAAAAAAGATGAATAGCGGGGAGGGGATGTTTTATAACCAGCTGAGAGGGGGGGTGTTTAAGGAGGCAAACACACCAAAGTGGCCCACTTCCACAAGCTTCATTTAATTTATATTTAGCCTTCCCATTCTCAGTAATTGAATGTATGATTTATTTTGGCCAGCAATTGCTGCATGTGGCTTTCAGAAAAACAACAACAGCCTTTTACGGTTTAGCACCACAGCGCTTAGAGACTTGAGCAAAATCATCAGATAAATTATTAAGCATGAAAAACAAAAAAATTATTAAGCACGAAGTGGACTCCACACTCCTGCCCGCCCTGCTGCAGCCTGAAGTGCAGGGGAGGTAGAGGAGGAGTCCAGAGCTCTAACACAGGGGGCGCTGACTGCCCACACCCGGGTACCAGTCTGCTCTGATGCTACTTATCTCTGGGTGTGGACCGAGGGCATCCCAGCAGGGAAACTGTCATTCCCAGCTCTCCTCCAACAGTTCTTGGGAGCAGCAAATCTTTATTTAGCTTAAGAATTTGTTTTTCTTTTTTGAAAACAAAAAATAGCATGAAGCAAGTGGGGAGAAGAAAGATCTAGGCTTGCGGGGCCTCCACGTGCAGCTCACAGCTCTGGTATCTGCAGCTCACAACCCATTCCTAATGTTACAGGTGACACCAAACTCAGGGATCCCCACGTGGGTCTACTACTCCTGACCTTTTTAAGAGGGAACCGGTTTATAAGATTTAAAATTTCCTAACATTAATTTAATCTAATTAATTAAGCTAATCTAATCTTCATTTTGCACATCACTGGGGTTTTGGCAGTGGCTGTTAATTTTTGTTTTGTTTCCTGCAAACCCATCATCCTTACCAAAGCAGGCACTAGGAGAAAGTTCCATGTTTACTGACAAATAATGAGGACATATCTGCTCTTGTGGGACTTGCAGTCCTCGTGGGGAAAGAGGGTGTCCAGACAATAAGTAAACAAACACACACAGTAAGAAAGCATCAGAACAAGGTAAATGCAGTGAGGACAAGAGGAGGATGGCACAGAGCATGATTGGGGAGGTGCAGCTACTTTAGCTAGAGTGGACAGGAAAGGACCCTGCAAGAGGTGAGGCTTGATTCTCATCTCTGGCCTAGTAATTTAAAAAAATGCAAATATCTGGAGGTGAGATCATTCTAGAAGGAGGGAACAGCAAGTGCAAAGGCTCTGAACTGGAAGACAGCTTAGTATGTTCAAAGAACAGTAAAAAACCGGTGTGGCTAAAGCGTGGTGTAAGATGAGGACAGAAGGCCGGAAGGCACCAGACCACGTAGGGACTTCAGCCAAGGCGTCTGGTTTAATTCCAAATGCACTGGGAGGCTACTAGAGCACCCAGGAGTCTATAGCAAAACCAAGCAGAGTTTGAAAAGGTTCCTGGACAGCAATCATGTTTGAAGACTTTGGTGACGCCGAAGCCTCAGTGGGAAGGACCCCAGCTTCCCACAGCGCTAACCCACCCACCATTGCACCCTTTGCTGGCGTCCTTCCCTTCCCAGTCTCCCCTCCCCGTCACCCTACTGACACTCACTGGGATTGCCTCCTAAATAAACCACTCGCACAATCCTCGTTCCAGGAGAGCTCTGTACCTCGTACAGAAACGGATCTTGGGCAGAATTTTTATACCTAATAGCAAGCTGTAGAGAGTCTTCATTCTCTACTGATTAGACTCTACTCCTGTATCTCTGGGGTTTTAAACAAATGAACATTGAAAACAACAAATAAACTTGAATCTGCTGTGAATAAGCAGTCCTAACTTCTAAAACTCTCTACGGATGTCTGAGCCACCTGACCTGGCCTGCCTGATACAGATTTAGGAAGGTCCTTACAGGAAATTACCCATGCTCTGTAAACTGTCTGACTCTATAAATGTGTGTCCGAGGTGCTTCCTACTAAAGAAACAGATTTAAAACTCATCACTTGTTGATCACTTCCTTCTTTCTTTCCTCCTTAAAGGATTCTCTCTACACACTCACACACACATATCCACACACCGCTGAGTCCGCTTTCCTAAGGAGCCAGGAATTGTCTGAGAGCAGAGGAGAGGAGAGAGTGAGTGATGGGCTCACCTTGGGAGAGGCACTGGTTGGCCAAGGCCACCTGACCAGAATGCAGGTAGAGATTGAGGCGGGTGAAGATTCCCACCAGGGAGGGAATGGTAATGAAGCAGTAGGCAACGCAGGCCTAGAAGGAAGGGGAGAAACAGCAGGTTACATGGCAATGCCATCACAATGGGTTAATACTCTTGTTTTCAACCACCATATATTTTCAAGTAAAAACACTAAAATAATTAATCTCCCCATTAGGAACCCCAATTTCTCCCCCTTGCTTCTGCTGTATTTGCTTCTTTGGGAGGAGGGGGAGGGGCAACCAAGGAAAGTAATGGTGTATGAAAAATAAATCCTCATCCATCGTCGCAGGAAGTAAACAGATAACACCTAATATTGATAAGTTAAAGAAGCGGCTGTTAAAACCAATTAGTTAAAAAATACATAGGTAATTTGAAGAAGAAGTTGCTAAAAAGAGCTTGAGGTGGTTGATGCTGAGGAGAGAGGTATATGGTGAGCAAGGGCAGGGCCGGGGTGCTTATTTTTCACTGTAATCTTTTTAGTATGATTTTATTTTTAAAGCATGGATATGGATCGCTTTGATAATATTTTGAGCAGCATACTCAAGGAGCAAATTTCTTTCAAAGTTGGGAATTTATCAAGAGGGAAAAAAGGTACTAGGCCTTCCAGTTACAGGCACAAGCCAGAGATAGCTCAGCTGGCACACAAAATTGCAAATCCATTTCTCAACCCCCTCCCCGTAACATGTATCAAAATTCAGGCTCCTTTGATCATTACTTTTGAAAACATTAAGAAAAGTGGTCAGTCAGAGATATGCAAGGAAAAAATCCAGAAAATCAATACTAAACCAGCCTTAATCTTTTTCTGGGAACAGCAATTCAGAAACTTGCAAAAGAAACAGCCCACTGGAGTTCAAAGTCTGTGAGTCTTATCTTTAGAACATACCCGGACAAATGCAGCCGTCTTTCTGGAATGATTTCCTTTCATTACTTTTCTTGTTTCCATTGCCAACCGGTTCACACTCTAGATTAATCAGTAAAACAGAAATGGGAATGAAATGATGGCTGATTCAGATTAACATCTTCCAGAGAGATGTGGACATTAACTGCATACAAGTCAATGAGAGCAAGCTAACCAGAACCAAGACTAGTTAGCACCAAACCCCGAAATGGCCATCAGGCCAGATTCGATCTCGGCTTCAGCAAACATCTCCAAGGGACGCTCGCTGAGTTAAGTCATGCCTATCAACCGGCGTAATAAATGACCATTTTCTGGCTTAATGAATAGCTAGGGTTCGCTTACTCCGTTTCCAGAAATCCCCCACACTAAGCTTAAGATCTTAGAGATCTTAACAGAAACCTCCAAAACCGGACGCAGACCATACAAAGTAGCTCTGCAACACTAAGGATAACCGTAAGAACAGTATAACCGCAGCCACATCATCACTTGCAGAAGAGCAGGTGCTGTTCTAGGAGCTACACATTCCTAGCTCGTTTCATCCTCATAAGTCTTATATTTAATCCTTATATTTAATCCTTATAAATCCTCATATTTAGGTCTGAAGCTTAGTAATACTACAAAATCTGATAACCAGCAGACAAATACATAAAAAGGTTGTTTTCCTTGAATTTACACGAAGCAATTCAAGGACCTTAGGGAATCTTTACACAAATATAAAAAGTTTGGACCTATGGTTCCCAAACTGTGTACAATGACACCCCAGGGTGTTGCAGCAAAATCACAGGGGCACCACATTTTTCGGACAACCACAGCAAGGCTCAATGGTTGAACACTATGCAAAGCACTAGTGTGAGGGAGCTCATAGGCCATGGTACATTCATTGCAATCATTTCATATCTTTGCAAAATTGGGCTGTTAGCAGATGCTGTGATAAAAAGCACTGTGCAAAAATTAATGTGGGGAAAAAAAATCTATCTGGAATGGGAGCTAAAGTAGTGGTGTCCCATCTGATTCCAAGGTTTAAGAAGTTGTGCAGTGTTCAATAGATGCATATACTTTATTAGTAAGTAATTATGATGATTTAAGAATGGAATGAAAATACATTATTTTTCTTTCAATTTATGTATACTGTTGGTTCAGAGGGCTGTCAAGTTGTTAGGGCACAAATTCTTAAGTTGTTTGAACCTACTTTCTTAATAAACAGAACTGTTATTTCTTCCTTTTGGCCTAAGGGCACCATGAAAAGTTACTGAAAGGCACATGATCCAAGAAAGCTGGGACTCTGGCTAGGCAACAAGGAATTCTAATGAGGTTAGTATTTCTATAACTAAATAATCAATGCAACTCACTTAACTCTTTGCTGTTGGCACGCAGGAATGAGAATATGCAAGTTTCAGAGAAAAAGAGGCCAATAAAACCACTCAAAGGCTTAAGCAAAGTTGCAGATTTTATTAACCTTTGAGACAACACCTTTCATGCCTTGGGAACAGAAGCAATATGGGGCCAGAAGAATCCCAGATTAAAATTGGTGCATGGCTCAATGATCAACAAATATGTATTGAGAGAACACATGAATGAATGAAAATCCTTACATGAATCAACTGCACAAGAACAGGTTCCAGATTGCAAAACATCGACCTGGCCTCAACGTAAAAACTCAGCTGTTGTTCAAAATCACGGCCAAAGGACACCTAGAGTCAAGGAGAAAGACACCGACGATGTTATCTCCATTGTGAGCACACAACTGGAAAGCTTTTGCCTGAGCTTGTGGGGGCAGGGGAGGCGCTGTGATGACAAGTCACCAAAAATCCCACAGCTATAAATGGTGGCTATCTCAGTCGTATGTAAGCAAACACACACATCCGTGCACTGGAATATACTCTAACTAGACTTCACATTACTTCACCCAGCAGAGAGCGGAAACGTTACTATTACCACCTCATCTTCATGACATTGGCATTGTTGTAGAACATAAAAAGACCAAAGGGTATAAAACAGAATCTCAAAATGTAAAGAGGATTTCCCAGGCTAGAAGGAAACCACTGGAAAGGAAATGATGGAATTTTGTTTGTCAGCTGTGGCCTTTTCACAGAACACAGATTTGGTGATTGGGAGCCATTTGTCAGAGGGGTTCCCTCATAAGGGCCAAACCTTTCTGCTTCCTGAAGGGGATTCCAACCTCGGCAGCTCACTGGTGGCTGCTAGAGCCATAGATGGATGTTTTTCCACCATTAAAAATCCCCTCTACTCCTATTTCTTCAAATTTATGAACAGCTGGTTGGTAGGACAAACTTTACTGCTACTGCAATCATTTTTGTCTGGAGGAGGTTTAATGTCACAATTTCCATTATAGCTATCAGGTTTCACATCTTATTTCCTCATATTCTTTTCCACTATAACTTGGTGGCTTTCAGATAAACCCATAAAAGGATAAATACCACGTGATCAGCATATAACTCAAGGGAACAAGAGAGGCACCTGGTAACAGTCATAGGTATTCAATACATAAAAAGGCTAATCCTGAATTTTCATCAAAATCGGTATTTTACCCATAGTTAAATTGACCCCTGTTGTTGAATGAGTCACATTTTTCAAGGTGATTTTCAAAGTGATCTAGTTACTTTCATCTCAGTCAGCTTTTGTCTCGACTTTTCTATTCCAACAGCAGATACTGGCAGCAGTGGGTATTTTAGATTTGTGCCCTGAGAATTAAGGCAAAAGTTGTTCTGGCGGGGATGGACTGGTGGGTTATTCCCAAAGAAGCCTGCAAGGACGCCTCCTGCTCTGCTTGTCCCTTCGCAGTGTCCCTGTAGACTCTTCCCTTCCGAAGGTGGAGTCTGCTTTCCCCCGCTTGCAGAGGGCTGGCCCTGGGGCTTGCTTTGACCAACAGAATGAAGCAGGAAGCAGTACAGATCACTGTGTGATTTCTGAACCTCCAAAGGCCCTGCAGCTTCTGATTTCGCCCTCACCACACAAGAGCTCACTGAGATGAGTGAATGATGAGAGAATGATGGACAGAAAGAGGTCACATGGCCGAGAAATAAGCCACCACCAAGACCCCAGACACGTGCTCAAGGCTGTCCTGGATCGTCCAGCCCCAGTTCTGCCACACCTCTGACATCATACAGAGCGGCCTGGTTATCCAGCCAACCCACAGAATTGTAAGAATTAATAAAACACTGTTACTTTAAGCCACTGAGTTTGCGGTGAGTTCTTATACAGCACTGGCTAACTAGGACGAATGGGGAGTGAGCACTTGGCATTTCTCCCCCCGACCTGACCCCCAAATTGTTTTCACCAGCATCTGATGGGCGGCACAGCAGGTGCTTCAGGAAGCCCCTTCTCCAGGGAGTTCCCTGGCTGCCTGGGCCTTAGGATTCTGCGCTTTCACTGCCGTGGCCCAGGTTCCATCCCTGGTCAGGGAACTGAGATCCCACAAGCCGCACAGCACGGCCAAAAAAAATAATAAAAAAAAGAAAAGAAAAAATTTAAACTGGCTTTATTAAAAAGAAAAAAAAAAAGGCAGCCCCTTCTCCCACTCCTGGTCCACATGATTCGGGTGCCCAGGTATGCCTGTCTCCCTAGCCTGGCCGATCAGTGTGTTCATTCTTTCTCACAGCAGCAGTTTGCTCAGAGATGAGCTGGTGACCCAAATTAATCCAAGGAGACTCAGCCCCAGGACTTCTGCTGGAGCCCTTCCGGCTGGGCTGCAGAGCTGGAAGGAATGAAAACCCGGAGCTCTTACGGGGAGTGAGCCTGCCTGGGAAGGACGCCAAGAGAGAAGAGCCACGAGCCAAAGACACACACATGGCAGGTCCTAACAACACCACAGAGACCCCAGGTCCAGCTGCTCCTTCTGAGAGGTCTCTTCCTGGACTTTATGTCACATCAGCCAGCAAGTCCCCGCCCACCCTCCCCTTTTTATTTTTTTCCTTAAGCCAGTTTGTCTTGGCTCTCCTTGCCCCCAGGGGAGTGCTGGCTAATATAAGTTGTTTTCTAATTTCATCTTATCTCAATAAAAATGAAAAGCACCAGGGAACATAATGTTAACTGCTTTCACCAGAGGAAGGATAAACAATTACATCACATTTCCAAGTGCACTGAAACTTCTTCCCCAATACTTACCATTTTTATAAATCCATTAATCAAATATGCCAGCATTCTTTTCTCATCCTCAAGAGTGAGTGCACTAAAATCAATAATTGTACATAATTAACACTGAGGTGATAAATTAAAGTTTCCAAAGGAAAAAAAAGTATTAGAAGTAAGCAACTTAACAGGTAAGAACATTTTGCATTTTCTAGATTTAAAAAACTTCCATGTATGTGTTTCTTTTGATGAAAATATGTAATCTAAATTAACATAATTTAAATGTGTTTCTAATTTCTCTCAAAGATGCTGTTCTCAAGATATATTTATTAACAGCAAAAGAGAAGGTAACTCTCTTCTTTGGAATTTGGATAGCAAGGTCCAACTTCAAATTTTGTATTTCAGAGAAACTTCATTCAACGTTTTACTATAAAAAGTTTAAACATGTAGCAAAGTTGAAATTATACAGTGAACACCAATACACCCTACTACTATCATGTTACAATATCTGCTTTATCGTATAACTCTCCATTACTCTCTCCATCCATCAATCTACCTTATTTTGGAGATACAGCTTAAAGTAAATCACAGATCTCAGGTGCTTCTGTTTAATAGCAAATTTAGTATGAATATAAATGAAAAAATGTCAAGTCCTTATAGTTTTGATAATACATGTAAAGGTTTATAAATAGTTCTCCAAATTTATTTAAAAAAATTTTAAGAGCCAAAGACCAAGGCTCCTGTTTATTGGTTTGTTCTAAGGGAAAACAAGTCTGTATTGGCAAAGACTGCATACTGTCCTCCAATATGCAGTGTCCCCTTCATTATTTGAGACTACATTTCCCAAACTCCTTTGTAGCTAGGAGTAGTCACATGACAGTTCTGGCCAATGGGATGTGAATGCAAGTGATGTACGAGCCTCCCAAGTTGTGTCCCTAAAAGGAGGGTGCTGTCCTCCAATGCCTGCCAGCTGCAACATGGACACGGTTGAGGTAAGTCACCTCCACCAGGAAGCAAGGACAACACCCCGGAGGGATAGCAGAGCAGTAAGACAAGAAACCTGGGCTCCTAGATGATGTTCTAAAGCAGAGCTACCCCACCCCCACCTTTTGGCTTCACGCTTCTCATAAGAGAAATACATCTTCTATTTCGCTTAGGCCAAAAACCAATGGCCTACTAATACAAGTACCTTTCTAAATGTTTTTTGTGCCTTTATTTCTATTTTTGTGCAACTAAAGTCTATCAGTTCCATTTATTATAAAAAGTCTGGATATTTTGATTTTGAAAACTATTTGTGAAGTTGAAAGCACAAAGTCATGAAATAAAGATTCTAAAATTCAGGGGGAAAAAAAAAAAGAAATACAATTCATCTTTGTTGATGGTTAAGTTCCAAAACAATTTTCTCATTTCTTGTAACATTTTCCTGTGAATCAAGCTGCTATGTTTAAAAATTCTTTGGGGACCAAACTTTCTGCCACAAATAAGCAGGAACTGCCTCAAGCACAGTCGAATGGAAACATGTAATAAAAAAGAAAAAAAGATAAGACAAATAAAGCTAGAAAGCAAAGGAGATAATTTGGCTTTTGACCCAAAGGTAAGGCCCATGGGGAGGTCTGACCCTCAAGTATACTCAACAAACTGAAGTCCTTCATGTAAGGAATATACACAATTTTATTTGAATTTTAAATAATTGGCTAATGTTGAGAAAAAACTTAAAGGCTATGTTACTGGATGAGTGAACTCATTATTATACTATGTGCTGCTCTCAGAAATCTCCAGGAGACATGGAGTATGAGTTCACTTGGATGAAACCAGCCTTCTCCTCCCAATAGAAATCCCTTTGTAAAAACATCTGCCATCTCATTTTCTCAGGAAGGTTACCCTCAGCTCAGCCTCCCTTCTCCCCTGGACTGGAATGTCCTTGTTAACATGTATCTTAATAGGCTCCATAAAATAATATTATTCACAGTGGCAGCTTGAAGCAGTAATTCCCTAATGTACTATTATGTGGCATTAAGACCCAATCCAGGCTCGTTTCAGCCTTAAACATGGCTTACTTCACAGAGTCATGCATGGTCTTGCAAATGTGCAAAAGGGCGTTCAGAATGACGGGGTCCTTAGTGGGCTCTTGCTGATGCCTAGAAGACATTTAGAGATAACAGTAAAAGCCATGTCCACTGAGACCACAGAAAGCACAGATTTAGTTCTCATCTACGATACATATGTGAGAAGCAGTAAATTATCTGGTTGGCATTTAACATGGCCCAGATCACCAGCAATGGGCAATGATCTAGTTTTCTCTTAATTCTCCTTTAAATAACAAGTTTGCTCTTCTAACATATCATAACTTCTCCTAACTACAAAATCATGGTAAAACTGATACATTTCCTAAGCCAGACAAAGGGCAAATCTGTTTTCTTACCGTGTTTCTTGAACTTCTAAAGCTGTCCAAGAACCTGTCCATAACTGTGTTAAGTGCCAGGTAAAATTATTAATTTGGTTTCTCAAATAACATAAAAGGACACGCTCTTATAACAAATCTTTTTTTTTTCTGGCCACACCACGCGCCATATGGGATCTTAGTTGCCCAAGCAGGGATGGAAACTACACCCCCTACAGTGGAAGCATGGAGTCTCTCTCTCTCTTTTTTTAATATTTATTTATTTATCTATCTATCTATCTATCTATTAGGCTCCATCGGGCCTTAGTTGTGGCACGCAGGATCTTCACTGCGGCATTCGGGATCTTTAGTTGCAGCATGCAGGATCTAGTTCCCTGACCAGGTATTGAACCTGGGTCCCCTAAATTGGAAGTGCGGAATCTTACCCACTGGACCATCAGGGAAGTCTCAATAAATCTTTATGTAAGTAAAGTAGGTATACTTGTTTCAAGCATATGGAATTAACCTTCTGGAAAGGTAATACAAGGAAAGCTTAAAACATACATTCCAGCAACTTCTAACTCAATTTTCCAAACTCTGGTTACTTGAGTTCCATCTTGAGATATTTTTTTAATCACATCTACATACTTAATATTTAAAGGGACTTGAACTTTTAACTTAACCTTGTCCTAAAGAATAATACATTTGAAGTCACTGATTAAACTAGTTATATATTATCTAACATACTTTAAAATAAATACACGTTTTAAAATAAAAATAAAAATCTCTCTTCCATGTACCACCTGAAAGTATTTCATGTACCATCAGCAGTAGGCAGTTTTGGGAAAACAGACTTAATCAATAAAATGAAAGGAACTAAGTTGAAAACTGATCACAAGTCTACACATTAACGACAGAAACCTTTCTAGCTCTGGTATCTTGAGAAGAATGACTTTATCTTTTAAAATGACACTTCCTAAATAGTACATCAATAGATTGCTCCTTCCCAAATCACAGGAGTGAGATATGGGTGATGGTCAGGCTCTGTTAACATTTATTACTTTGTATTCTTAAGCTAATTATAAACTTTTATCATGACTTCTCCTTTTAATGTGGTTTCTCTCTCAATGTTATTTTAGGTATAAATATATCACTACAGCACAGGCCCTCAAAATGCATAAATGGATTTCTTAGCAACAGGCTTCACAAGGGCAGCTGGAATTGAAGTTTCTGATTACATCATGTTACACTTACTTGATAAAAACTTCCATGATGCATTTGCAAACCTCCACCCGCACACTCTCTTTTTGGAACATGTCCAGAAATGGCAGAAATTTTTCCTAAAAAAAAAATAATAAAAGCACTCTACCTGCAATTTACACAAGTTACTGGAAGGAATTTGTGGGTTACTTTTTCTTTGAAGGGCAAAACAGAGTAAGAGTTGTTCATCTTTCTGAGGCAGATCTGATCAGGACTCACATGAAAGTAAGTACAGAACTCTGAGGATTTTAAAACTATTACTATTAAAACAAATTGCACATGCCCAAGGACCAGGGCTGGGACCAGTTAACATTTTGGCAAATCATCTGGACAACCTTTAGATGAGAATAAGCTCTTCTTGGTAGCAGAAGGCAAAGGAGGCTCCAATCTTTTAATGAATGTATAGAGGAACAGAGAAAGAAGAGTCAGAGTTGTTCAGAGCAGTTTCTGCAACCTGACTCCTCATTCAGTGGCTGTGTGACCTTAAGCAAGTTACTCCACCTCTTCCAGCACCAGTTTCCTCATCTGTAAAGTGGGACTCATTACTACTCGTGCCTTCCCAGTGGTGTTCGGAAAATGATCTGAGGCAACCCATGTAAAGTCAGTAGAAAAGATCAACAAAACTAAAAGCTGGTTCTCTGAAAAGATAAACAAAATTGATAAACCTTTAGCCAGACTCATCAAGAAAAAATGGGAGAGGGCCCAAATCAGTAAAAGTAGACATGAAAAAGAAGTTACAACTGATACCACAGAAATACAAAGAACCGTAAGAGACTACTACAAGCAACTATATGCCAACAAAACAGACAATCTAGAAGAAATGGAAAAATTCTTAGAAAGGTACAATCTCCTAAGAGTGAACCAATAAGAAATAGAAAATATAAAACAGACCAATCACAAGTACTAAAACTGATCTGTGATTAAGAAACTCCCAACAAACAAAAGTCCAGGACCAGATGGCTTCACAGGCAAATTCTATCAAACGTTTAGAGAGGAGTTAATAAACTATTCCAAAAAATTAACTCATTCTCTGAGGCCACCATCACCCTGATACCAAAATCAGACAAAGATACCATCAAAAAGAAAATTACAGGCCAATATCACTGATGAACATAGATGCAAAAATCCAACAAAATACTGAATACTAGCAAACTGAATCCAACAATACATTAAAAAGATCATACACCATGAACAAATGGGGTCATTATCCCAAGGATGCAAGGATTTTTCAATATCCACAAGTCAATCAGTGTGATACACCACATTAATAAATTGAATAAAAACCACTATGATCATCTTGATAGATGCAGAAAAAGTTTTTGATAAAATTCAACATCCATTTATGATAAAAACTCTCCAGAAAGTGCGTATAGAGGGGATCTACCTCAACCTAATAAATGCCATATATGACAAACCCACAGCTCACATCATACTCAATGGCGAAAAGCTGAAAGCATTTCCTCTAAGGTCAGGAACAAGACAAGGATGTCCACTCTCACCACTTTTATTCAACATAGTTTTGGAAGTCCTAGCCACAGCAATCAGAGAAGGAAAAGAAACAAAAGGAACCCAAACTGGAAAAGAAGAAGTAGAACTGTCACTGTTTGCAGATGACATGATACCATACATAGAAAACCCCAAAGTCACTACTGGAAAACTACTAGAGATTGCTCATCAATGAATTTGGTAAAGTTGCAGGATACAAAATTAATACATAGGGATCTGTTGCATTTCTATACACTAACAATGAAAGGTCAGAAAGAGAAACTAAGGCAACAATCCCATTTACCATTGCATCGAAAAGAATAAAATGCCTAGGAATAAACTTACCTAAGCAGGCAAAAGACCTGTACTCCAAAAACTTTAAGATGCTGATGAAAGAAATAAAAAATGGCACAAACAAATGGAAAGATATATACCATGTTCTTGGATTGGAAGAATCAATGTTGTCAAAACAACTGTATAACCCAAGGAAACCTACAGATTCAATGCAATTCCTATGAAATTACCAACTGCATTTTTCACAGAACTAGAAAAAAAATTTTTAATTTGTATGGAAATACAAAAGACCCGAATATCCAAAGCAATCTTGAGAAAGAAAAACGGAGCTGGAGGAATCAGGCTCCCTGACTTCAGACTACACTACAAAGCTACAGTAGTCAAGTCAGTATGGTACTGGCACAAAAACCGAAATACAGATCAATGGAACAGGATAGAAATCCCAGAGATAAACCCACGCACATATGGTCAATTAATCTACAAAAAAGGAGGCAAGGATATACAATGGAAAAAAGACAGTCTCTTCAATAAGTGGTGCTGGGAAAACTGGACAGCTACATGCAAAAGAATGAAATTAGAACATTCTCTAACACCATACACAAAAATAAACTCAAAACAGATTAAAGACCTAAATGTAAGACCAGATACTATAACACTTCTAGAGGAAAACGTAGGTAAGACACTCTTTGACATAAATTGCAACAATATCTTTTTGGATCTGTCTCCTAGAGTAATGGAAATAAAAATAAACAAATGGAACCTAATTAAACTTAAAAAGCTTTTGCATAGCAAAGGAAACAATAAACAAAACAAAAAGACAACCTACAGAATGGGAGAAAATATTTGCAAATGATGTGACTAACAAGGAATTAATCTTCAAAATATACAAAACAGCTCATACAGCTCAGTATCAAAAAATCAACCCAATCAAAAAATAAGCAGAAGATCTAAAACGACATTTCTCCAAAGAACATGTACAGATGGCCAAAAGGCACATGAAAAGATGCTCAACATTGTTAATTATTAGAGAACTGCAAATCAAAACTACAATGATGTATCACCTCACACCCAAAAGAATGGCCATAATCAAAAAGTCTACAAATAATAAACGCTGAAGAGGGTGTGAAGAAAACGGAACCCTCCTACAGTGCTGGTGGGAATGTAAATTGGTACAGACACTATGGAGAAGAGTATGGGCATTCCTTAAAAAGCTAAAAACAAAGTACCATATGATCCATCAATTCCACTCCTGGGCATATACCCAGAGAAAAACATAATTCGAAAAGATACATGCACCCCAATAGCAGCACTATCTACAACAGCCAAGATGTGGAAGCAACCTAAGTGTCCACTGACAGATGAATGGATAAATAAGATACGGTGCGTATGTATATATGTACACACACACACACACACACACACACACACACACTGGAATATTACTCAGCCATAAAAAAGAATGAAATAATGCCATCTGCAACAACGTGGATGGACCTAGAGATTATCATACTAAGTGAAGTAAGCCAGACAAAGACAAATACCATATGATATTGCTTGTATGTAAAATCTAAAAAAAGGATACAAATGAACTTATTTACGAAACAGAAATAGACTCACAGACATAGAAACTTATGGTTACCAAAGAAGAGTAGGTGAGAGGGATAAATTAGGAGTTTGGGATTAAAATATACACACTACTATATATAAAATACATAACCAACAAGGACCTACTGTATAGCACAGGGAACTATACTCAGTATCTTGTAATAACCTATAATGGAAGAGAATGTAAAAAAAGGATATATATTTATATATACGTATAACTGAATCACCTTACTGTATACCTGAAACTAACACAACATTGTAAATCAACTATATTTCAATAAAAATTAAAGAAAAAAAAAAGTTCTAGCACAGTGCTTGGGGCGTGGCAAAAGTCCAATAAATAACAGCCTTTATTATTAAATAAACAAAAGCTTACAGTCTGTGAGAGTACTGGAAATGGAAGCAGGAAGAGGGAAAAGGAAAGTTGAGGGCAGGGCAGAGAGTGTTACTACACAGAGAGTCACCTAGATTGGTATGTGACCAGGGCACTGCAGCAAATGAGAAGGGTGTCACGGGCTATTTTAAATTTTTGAGGGAAATATAATAAATCTCAACTCTGTCAGACACTGAGACAACTATTAGCTTGATGTGTATCACAGTTTCAACATTAGATTATTGTGTGATAAAAAGCACGTACCATGCAAAAATCAATGAGGAAAAGGATGTCCAATTTGATTCCAAGGTTTGAGAAGTTGTGTGATACCCAGTAGGTGCACATACCCCATAGTAAGTAATGAATGAAATAAAGACAATATTTTTCTATCAGTTTATGTGTATTATTTTCTCAAGTGCTGCTTAAGTTGTCATGACATAAATATTTAAATTGTTTAAACCTTACTAGTGTTTTTTAATAAAAAACGGAACTGTTAAGTATTTCTCTTGGCCTAGGACACCATGAAAAAATTATTGAGACACTAAAGGAACCTCTGAGTCAGATACAAATTTCCAAAGATAGTTAAGGAAGGTTACTTACCACTGAAAAAAGAACTGAGAAATCATGGAAGTGTGCAATTACTTTCTTAATTATTGACTGAAGCTGTAAAGCAAAATGAAAAACACATCTTTAATAAAACTTCGATATTTTTAAAAAGGCAACCCTACCCATAGTTTGCAATCACAGTTACAATAAGGGAAACCTAGATTACACAAGGAACAGGGAATTACTGGGTTACGTTAAACCTAGTCTCAACCTGAGCTTGCCCATCTTACTCTAGTCTTGGAGAAACACCTTGGCCTCAGTCTTCTCTTCTGTAAAATTGGAGAGCAAAACAGTATCTCACTCACTGTGAGGACTAAATGGGATGGTTTGCTTACAGTGTTTAGAGTAATGCCTGCCCTTCAAAGCTCTCCATTCAAATCAGGTATGAATATTCAAGAGGTGGGCAAACGTTTTCCATACAGGGCCATACAGTCACCACAACTACTCAACTCTGCTGCTGTAGCTGGAAAGCAGTCATTGACAATGTGTAAACAGAGGGGTGTAGCTGGGTTCCGATAAAACTTTCTTCACAACAGGTTGTGGGCTACATGGGCCGTGGTTTACAGATCCCTATTCTACCCCATGGTGGTCCTGTGTTTTTTGACTACTTCAGTGGAGAGGCACTGTGGGGTCAAAGGCCATGGCATTACCCGAGGATGGTGGCACAGTCTGTGAGGTCGGTCCTAGATGGCCATGTACTGATGTCCACCACCCCTCACCCTGACATGCACAGAGTCCTGTTCACAGTGCCCTGGCACGGGAGAACCAAGGAGGCACTTTCTCTACATAAAATATAAACCGTGGCCAGGAGCGATGCCTACCCCCACGTCCTGCCTGCGACAGCCACACACAATGGGGTGTCACTCTAGGCCTTGCTTCAGACATTGCAAGAAAACCAGCCCTATTTGGATCACCAGCAAAACTACTGCCATTGAGAAGCTACCCAGGACTGAAGCCGTGTGTCTGACAGGGTCTTGGTGTTCTGGCTGGGTGTCCGGCCTGAGCCTCTGAGGTGGGAGAGCCGAGTTCGGGACATTAGACGACCAGAGACCTCCCGGCTCCACGTAATATCAAAAGGCGAAAGCTCTCCCAGAGATCTCCATCTCAACGCTAAGACCCAGCTCCACTCAACAACCAGCAAGCTACAGTGCTGGATACCCTGCGCCAAACAACTAGCAAGACAGGAACACACCCCACCATTAGCAGACAGGCTGCCTAAAATCACAGTAAGTTCACAGACACCCCAAAACACACCACCAAACGTGGTCCTGCCCACCAGAAAGACAAGATCCAGCCTCATCCACCAGAACACAGGCACCAGTCCCCTCCACAAGGAGGCCTACACAAGCCACTGAACCAACCTTATCCACTGAGGGCAGACACCAAAAACAACAGGAACTATGAACCTGCAGCCTGTGAAAAGGAGACCCCAAACACAGTAAGCTAAGCAAAATGAGAAGAGAGAGAAACACACAGCAGATGAAGGAGCGAAGTAAAAACCCACCAGACCAAACAAATGAAGAGGAAATAGGCAGTCTACCTGAAAAAGAATACAGAGTAATGATAGTAAAGGTGACCCAAAATCTTGGAAATAGAATGGACAAGTACAAGAAGGGTTTAACAAGGACCTAGAAGAACTAAAGAGCAAACAAACAATGATGAAAAACACAATAAATGAAATTTAAAATTCTCTAGAAGGGATCAATAGCAGAATAACTGAGGCAGAAGAACGGATAACTAACCTGGAAGACAAAATAGTGGAAATAACTACCACAGAGCAGAGTAAAGAGAAAAGAATTTAAAGAATTGAGGACAGTCTCAGAGACCTCTGGGACAATATTAAACGCACCAACATTCGAATTATAGGGGTCCCAGAAGAAGAAGAGAAAAAGAAAGGGATTGAGAAAATATTTGAAGAGATTATAGTTGAAAACTTCCCTAATATGGGAAAGGAAGTAGTCAATCAAGTCCAGGAAGCACAGAGAGTCCCATACAGGATAAATCCAAGGAGAAACATGCCAAAACGCATATAATCAAACTATCAAAAATTAAATACAAAGAAAACATATTAAAAGCAGCAAGGGAAAAGCAACAAATAACGTAAAAGGGAATCCCCATAAGGTTAACAGCTGATCTTTCAGCAGAAACTCTGCAAGCCAGAGGGAGTGGCAGGACATATTTAAAGTGATGAAAGGGAAAAACCTACAGCCAAGATTACTCTACCCAGCAAGGATCTCATTCAGATTCGACGCAGAAATTAAAACCTTTACAAACAAGCAAAAGCTAAGAGCATTCAGCACCACCAAACCAGCTTTACAACAAATGCTAAAGGAACTTCTCGAGGCAGGAAACACAAGAGAAGGAAAAGACCTACAATAACAAACCCAAAACAATTAAGAAAATGGTAATAGGAACATACACATTGATAATTACCTTAAATGTAAATAGATTAAATGCTCTGAGCAAAAGACATAGACTGGCTGAACGCATACAAAAACAAGACCTGTATATATGCTGTCTACAAGAGACCCACTTCAGACCTAGGGACACATACAGACTGAAAGTGAGGGGATGGCAAAAGATATTCCAAGCAAAGGGAAATCAAAAGAAAGCTGGAGTACCAATTCTCATATCAGACAAAATAGGCTTTAAAATAAAGATGATTACAAGAGAAAAAGAAGGACACTACATAATGATCAAGGGACCAATCCAAGAAGAAGATGTAACAATTGTAAATATTTATGCACCCAGCAAAGGAGCACTTCAATACATAAGGCAAATGCTAACAGCCATAAAAGGGGAAATCAACAGTAACACAATAATAGTAGGGGACTTTAACACCTCACTTTCACCAATGGACAGATCATCCAAAATGAAAATAAATAAGAAAACACAAGCTTTAAATGACACATTAAACAAGATGGACTTGGGCTTCCCTGGTGGCGCAGTGGTTGAGAGTCCACCTGCCGATGCAGGGGACACGAGTTCATGCCCTTGTCCGGGAAGATCCCACATGCCACGGAGCGGCTGGGCCCGTGAGCCATGGCCGCTGAGCCTGCGCGTCTGGAGCCTGTGCTCCGCAAGGGGAGAGGCCACAACAGTGAGAGGCCTGTGTACCGCAAAACAAACAAACAAACAAAAAAAAAGATGGACTTAATTGATATTTATAGGACATTCCATCCAAAAACAACAGAATACACTTTCTTCTCAAGTGCTCATGGAACATTCTCCAGGATAGATCATATCTTGGGTCACAAATCAAGCCTTGGTAAATTTAAGAAAATTTAAATTGTATCAAGTATCTTTTTCAACCACAATGCTATGAGCCTAGACATCAATTACAGGAAAAAAAAAAACGTAAAAAATACAAACACATGGAGGCTAAACAATACGCTACTAAATAACCAAGAGATCACTGAAGAAATCAAAGAGGAAATCAAAAAATATCTAGAAATAAATGAAAATGAAAACACGATGACCCAAAACCTATGGGATGCAGCAAAAGCAAGAGGGAAGCTTATGGCAATACAAACCTACCTCAAGAAGCAAGAAACATCTCAAGTAAACAACCTAACCTTACACCTAAAGCAATTAGAGAAAGAAGAACAAAAAAGCCCCAAAGTTAGCAGAAGGAAAGAAATCATAAAGATCAGATCAGAAATAAATGAAAAAGAAATGAAGGAAACAATAGTAAAGATCAATAAAACTAAAAGCTGGTTCTTTGAGAAGATAAACAAAATTGATAAACCATTAGCCAGACTCATCAAGAAAAAAGGGAGAAGGCTCAAATCAACAGAATTAGAAATGAAAAAGGAGAAGTAACAACTGACACTGCAGAAATACGAAGGATCATGAGAGATTACTACAAGCAACTCTATGCCAATAAAATGGACAATCTGGAAGAAATGGACAAATTCTTAGAAAAGCACAACCTTCCAGGACTGGACCACGAAGAAACAGAAAATACAAACAGACCAATCACAAGCACTGAAATTGAAACTGTGATTAAAAATCTCCCGACAAACAAAAGCCCAGGACCAGATGGATTCACAGGCAAATTCTATCAAAGATTTAGAGAAGAGCTAACAGCTATCCTTCTCAAACTCTTCCAAAATATAGCAGAGGAGGGACACTCCCAAACTCATTCTACGAGGCCACCATCACCCTGATACCAAAACCAGACAAAGATGTCACAAAGAAAGAAAACTACGGACCAATATCACTGTTGAACACAGACGCAAAAATCCTCAACAGAATACTAGCAAACAGAATCCAACAGCACAGTAAAAGGATCATACACCATGATCAAGTGGGGTTTATCCCAAGAATGCAAGGATTCTCCAATATATGCAAATTAATCAATGTGATACACCGTATTAACAAATTGAAGGATAAAAACCATATGATAATCTCAATAGATGCAGGAAAAGCTTTTGAGAAAACTCAACACCCATTTATGATAAAAACTCTCCAGAAAGTAGGCATAGAGGGAACTTACCTCAACATAATAAAGGCCACATATGACAAACCCACAGCCAACAACGTTCTCGATGGTGAAAAACTGAAACCATTTCCACTAAGATCAGGAACAAGACAAGGTTCCCCACTCTTACCACTATTATTCAACATAGTTTTGGAAGTTGTAGCGACAGCAATCAGAGAAGAAAAAGAAATAATAGGAATACAAATCGGAAAAGATAAGTAAAACTGTCACTGTTTACAGATGACATGATACTATACATAGAGAATCCTAAAGATGCCACCGGAATCTACTAGAGCTATTCAATGAATTTGGTAAAGTAGCAGGATACAAAATTAATGCAAAGAAATCTCTGGCATTCCTATACACTAATGATGAAAAATGTGAAAGAGAAATTAAGGAAACACTCCCATTTACCACTGCAACAAAAAGAATAAAATACCTAGGAATCGACCTAGCTAAGGAGGCTAAAGACCTGTATGCAGAAAACTATAAGACACTGATGAAAGAAATTAAAGATGATACAAACAGATGGAGAGATATACCATGTTCTTGGATTAGAAAAATCAACATTGTGAAAATGACTCCACTACCCAAAGCAATCTACAGATTCAATGCAATCCCTATCAAACGACAAATGGCATTTTTCACATAACTTGAACAAAAAAATTTCACAATTTGTATGGAAACACAAAAGACCCGAATAGCCAAAGCAATCTTGAGAAAGAAAAATGGAGCTGGAGGAATCAGGCTCCCTGACTTCAGACTATACTACAAAGCTACAGTAATCAAGACAGTATGGTACTGGCACAAGAACAGAAATATAGATCAATGGAACAGGATAGAAAGCCCAGAGATAAACCCACGCACATATGGTCACCTTACCTTTGATAAAGGAGGCAAGAATATACAAAGAAGAAAAGAGAGCCTCTTCAATAAGTGGTGCTGGGAAAACTGCACAGCTACATGTAAAAGAATGAAATTAGAACACTTCCTAACACCATACACAAAAATGAACTCAAAATGGATTAAAGACCTAAATGTAAGGCCAGACACTATAAAATCTTTAGCAGAAAACATAAGCAGAACACTCTATGACATAAATCACAGCAAGATCCTTTTTGACCCACTTCTTAGAGAAATGGAAATAAAACCAAAAATAAACAAATAGGACCTAATGAAACTTAAAAGATTTGCATAGCAAAAGAAGCCATAAACAAGTCGAAAAGACAACCCTCAGAATGGGAGGAAATATTTGCAAACAAAGCAACTGACAAAGGATTAATCTCCAAAATATGCAAGCAGCTCATGTAGCTCAGTATCAAAAAAAACAACCCAATCCAAAAATGGGCAGAAGACCTAAGCAGACATTTCTCCAAAGAAGATATACAAATTGCCAAGAAACACATGAAAGGATGGTTAACATCACTAATCACTGGAGAAATGCAAATCAAAACTACTATGAGGTATCACCTCACACCAGTCAGAATGGCCATCATCAAAAGATCTACAAACAATAAATGCTGAAGAGGGTGTGGAGAAAAGGGAACCCTCCTGCACTGCTGGTGGAAATGTAAATTGATACAGCCACTATGGAGAACAGTACGGAGGTTCCTTAAAAAACTAAAAATAGAACTACCATATCACCCAGCAATCCCACTACTGGGCATATACCAAGAAAACCGCAATTCGAAAAGAGTCATGTACCACAATGTTCACTGCATCACTATTTACAATAGCCAGGACATGGAAGCAACCTAAGTGTCCATCGACAGATGAATGGCTAAAGAAGATGTGGCACATATATACAATGGAATATTACTCAGCCATAAAAAGAAACGAAATTGAGTTATTTGTAGTGAGGTGGATGGACCCAGAGTCTGTCATACAGAGTGAAGTAAGTCAGAAAGAGAAAAACAAATACTGTATGCTAACACATAGATGGAATCTAAAAACACCAAAAAAAAAAAAAAGGTTCTGAAGAACATAGAGGCAGGACAGAAATAAAGATGCAGATGTAGAGAATGGACTTGAGGACACAGGGAGGGGGAAGGGTAAGCTGGGACGAAGTGAGAGAGTGGCACTGACATATATACACTACCAAATGTAAAGTAGATAGCTAGTGGGAAGCAGCCGCATAGCACAGGGAGATCAGCTCGGTGCTCTGTGACCACCTAGAGGGGTGGGATAGGGACGGTGGGAGGGAGACACAAGAGGGAGGGGATATGGGGATATATGTATATGTATAGCTGATTCAGTTTGTTATACAGCAGAAACTACCACAACATTGTAAAGCAATTATACTCCAATAAAGATGTTAAAAAAAAATAAACCCCTATCCCTGGTTGCTGTCAAGAAAGGAAAATTTACTGACAAGTGCTTTGTTTATACTAAAAACATCACTGTTTAAATCATCTGCAAAGGAAATGGCTCACGGTCCAACATACGGAATATTAAGAGGCACACACCCCATTTCATAATTATGCAGTTTACTAGGTCAGCAAGCAAAAAGGACTTCAAAACGTCATGACAAACAGTGCTCCAAGGCAGAGCATTCAAAGATACTGCAGTACTGTCTGGTTAAAATAGTTCCTGAAACCTTATCCACAGCAACTAATTCCTGTAGAACAGGAAATTTTTTTTTAATATTTAAAGTACACTTACAAATAATGCCTTTCCTGGTTTTAAAAGATGTATTTTTTCCCTTCAACGTTTCATTATGAAATGCTGAAATGTAAGAAGATTCAATGAATAATAACAAACACCCATTTACTCACCACTTAGATTCTACAAGGGCTAACATTTTGCTATATTTGCTTTACCTCCTCACCTATCCATTGATCCAATGGCAGAACTTTTAAAATTGTGTTGACTGTGTGTTGCCAACTTTTTTACTGTGAAATAATTTCAAACTTGCAGAAACATTGAAAAAACAGTACAGAAAACTCCCATATTCTCTTTACACAAAGTCATCAATTTTTAGTATTTTGCCAAATTTGTTTCATTGTCCTCTCTCTGTAAAAAGACATACTATATTTTTTCTGAACCATGTGAAAGTAGATTGAATGTATCATGTCCCTCACCCCTTACCACTTCATTTGTATTTCCTAAGAATAGTCATATTCTCTGACATTTCTACTCTGTTGTTTATCAAATTCAGGAAAGTTAACACTGGTATAATTTTAATACTTTAATCTATCATTTGTATTCCAATCTTGTCAACTGTCTCAGTACATTCTTTTTTTTTTTTTTTTTTTTGCGGTACGCAGGCCTCTCACTGTTGTGGCCTCTCCCGTTGCGGAGCACAGGCTCCGGATGCGCAGGCTCAGTGGCCATGGCTCACGGGCCCAGCTGCTCTGCGGCACGTGGGATCCTCCCGGACCGGGGCACGAACCCGTGTCCCCTGCATCGGCAGGCGGACTCTCAACCACTGCACCACCAGGGAAGCCCTCAGTACATTCTTTACAGCATTTTTTCCTCTCTTTAGTACAGGATTCAGTTCAGGATCATGCATTGCGTTTTGTTTTCACGTCTGTGTAGTCTGTGTTAATTTGGAACAGTTCCTTAACCTTCTTTGTCACTGATGGCAAAGATTTTTTTTACAAGCCAATTACTTTATAGAATGCTCCTCAATCTGGGCATGACTAATGTTACCTCATGATTAGATTCAGTCATGCATTCTCGACTGGAATGTTACATAGATGATGCTGTGTCTTTCCTGTTTTTCGGGGTTCCATATCTGCAGGTACAAGATAGCCACTTGCTCCTCAATGGTGATAAGGATTTTGATTAGCCTGTCAATGACTGTCCAAATTCTCCACTCCAGAGTCACTATTTTTCCCCTTGCGATTATACTCATTCTACGGGAGGAGATACGGAAACGTCCTGCTCCTCATCAGACATCCCCCAGATTTAGCATCCACTGATGATTCTTGCCTGAAGACCGATGATTCTTGTCTTCACTGTGATGGCTACAAATGGTGATTTTTCAACTCTACCATTTCTTCCACATTTCTCAAATGGCACCCCTGCCCACCTTTCCCCTCATCTATTTATTTATTTATCTATTCGTCATAAGGGCCGACTCCTGGATTCCTACTTTACTCAGTGGATTATAATCCATCACTGTGTTTATTTCATTTGATGCTCAAACTGGGGACCTGTGAGAGCCCCTTCCAAGCTGTTCCTGTGCCCATTTCATGTGCCCCCAGCAGTACTTCCTTACTTCCTGGCACAAGAAAATGTTCCAGGCTCACCTTATACCTTCCCTGTCCTAGAACTGGAGTAAGCTAATTCTTCACAGAGCCCCACAGTTTTATTTTCTTGATGTGGCCCTCACTTAAGACCAAGGGCTCACAACCGATATGGGTGGCTGTCTGGAATGCAGGCTGACCCCGGGGCGTCTTTTATAAGTTGCTCTCAGATATGACAGAATTACAGTATAGTATAGTTCCCTTGTCACTTAGGAATGGGCTGCATTAAAATTATTATGTTACTTAAAGTTTTCAATTAATTGGGTCACTAGCAGTCAAGGCCTCACTGAAAATTCCCCAACTAAAATTCTGCACATCAGTCTTCATATGAGGCCGAGACCTTGACCACCCACAAGGGTATGACCCATCTTCTCGACACATTTTATTTACCCTGCAATACTGACCAAGAGCCTGCTGTGCGTGACTGTATTCTTTTCATTCCATCTAGAAAAATGCCAGATAGTTAGTGGCTGCTCAATAAATTGTAATGATGAACCATTTTAATTAGCAAATGGTGAAAATTTCTTAAATGAGTAAAATGTAAGAATTCTAAAATTTATACAAGAATAAGTAACTAGGGCTTCCCAGGTGGTGCAGTGGTTGAGAATCCGCCTGCCAATGCAGAGGACGCGGGTTCGAGCCCTGGTCCGGGAAGATCACACATGCCGCAGAGCCCACGTGCCACAACTACTGAAACCCGCGCACCTAGAGCCCGTGTTCCACAATAAGAGAAGCCACCGCAATGAGAAGCCCACGCACTGCAACGAAGAGTAGCCCCCGCCCGCCTCAACTAGAGAAAGCCCACGCGCAGCAACGAAGACCCAACACAGCCAAAACTAACTAACTAAATTTATTTATTTAAAAAAAAAGAATATGTAACTAATTTTCTTATACTAAGTGAGCCCAGAAATCACTTGATCATAGGCAGTAAGTGCCAGAACATCATGTTATTAAATAAAAAATAAAATCTTAATTAGGTCTGAAGTTACTTTACAGTAAGTGATCCTGAGCTGGATTCTGTACTAGTGGGGAAAAAAATCTGCTACTGAGGACATTGAGTCCACTGACAAAACTGGAATATGGACTGTGGAGTAGGTAAAAGTAATATATTAACATTAAATTCCCTGATGTTGATAACTAAACTGTGGTTATAAAGGAGAATGTCCTTGTTCTTAGGAAATACTCACTGAACTCTTTAGAGGCAGAAGTGGCATGATGTATGCAATTTATCCTCAACTGTTTTTTAAAAAATTTACATACGTATGTATGAATATATATGTCTCTGTGTGTGTGTGTGTGTGTGTACACACAATGATAAAGTAAACATGGAATCTCTCAACAGCTGGTGAATCTGGGTAAAAAATAATGGAAGTTCTCTGAGCTATTCTTTTAACTTTCCAATAAAGTTTGAATTTATTTCCAAATAAAAAGTTAGCTTAACTGAAAAACATAGGCATCTCACTTACTGGTGCCAAGCAACTGTACAGGGCTTTCCACATCACACCTCACTGAATCCTCACAACCATTCTGAGGAGGACTATCATTATCCCCATTTTACAGTGAGAAAACTGAGGCACAACAAGACTAAGTAACTGATTAAAGGGCACATGGCTAAGACATGGCAAAGCCAGGATTCAAACCCAGGATTATCTGACTTTACAGCCTGACCCATGCAACATACCTATTTAATTCAACAGAATAAAATTCCTTACAGTGTGGAAATGAGAAATGAAAATCTGTCACCTGAGGGTAGGAGTCTTCAAATGCACGATCTGGAGTCATGTGCTTGATGATATCGGCCAAAACAGTATTCACCTCTCGTTTCTAAGTGGGGAAAAAAATCAAACCTGTATTTAGACACTGAATGGTAGTCATTGACCATTTTTCTGATAGAAAGAACTAACGTTTTCAGAATATAGCACACACTTTCCAGGAAGCAGTTTCAACTACTCTGCTGAAAATAATGTAAGGGGGGATATCCCACCCATACCACAGCCCTAAAGATGGCTATGTCTGCGCCAAGTCAGGACTAAAACACGGTTCTCAAAGGTTCCTGTCCCAGCTTTCTCTGAGTGCTGGTGAAATCCAACGTGCCACTTTCTGCCTGCCAGTCCCGGGCCCCTCCCCAGGTGCTGCAGAGAGCAGCGAAGCATTGTGGGAAGAGCACAGACTGAACCCTTACAAGCTGGGTGACTCAATGACCACTTCACTTTTGTCAGCTGTATCAGGCGTCAGCCAACCAGCCCAGCACCTATTTTCATACAGTCCAGGCGCCAAGAATGATTTTTACATTCAAACCCAAAGAATAATAATATTTGGTGACAACGAAAATTATATGAGATTCAAATTTCAGCATGCATAAATAAGGTTTACTATTTACACAGCCATGCTCACTCCTGTATGGTCTACGGCTGCTTTCATGATACAGTGGCAGAGTCGGGCACTTGTAACAGAGATCATATGGTCCACAAAGCCTCAAATACAGAAAAAAGAGGACTTCTACAGAAAAAGTGTGCTGACCCCTGGTCTATATAACTGGAACAGTGAAACTTCCTGGCAAGGTCACTATGAAGCTGTGCAGCTTACAGGTAAAGTGCCTGGCACATAGCACGCTATCTAACTAGTTGCCATTATGGACTCTCTCATTTAATGTTCATTAAACTCCACAGCATGCGGACTTCCCTGGTGGTCCAGTGGTTAAGACTCTGCGCTACCTATGCAGAGGGCCTGGGTTCAATCCCTGGTCAGGGAACTAGATCCCATATGCCACAACTAAGAGCCCGTGTGCCACAACAAAGATCCCACATGCCGCAACTAAGACTGGGCGCATCCAAATAAATAAATACATACAGAAATAAATAAATAAATATTTTTAAAAAAAACCTCCCCATGATAAATAAATAAATATTAAAAAAAAAAACACCTCCCCATCATGGACATCATTATCCCCATGAAAAGTTAAGTGGCTAAGCGGCTTAGCCAGGGTCACAGAGCTAAAAAAAATCTGACAATGGCAATAAAAGGAACGAAAGCTTCTTGGAGAAAGAGCTGATTCCAAATCTAAGATAAGAAAAATACAAGGGAGGCTGGAGCATCTTATAATAGAAAGCAAGGAAGGCATCAAAGACTACAAAGAATGTGTCAGGACTCAGAAGCCAACCTGAAAAAGCACCCACTGGACAAAAATGGGACAACTGAGCAACAGTAAGAATAATACAATTGCAATGACTGATACATATCAAATATGTCTCAGTTAGTGAGCTCCTACAGATACCCACAGCAACTACTATTCACTGGTGACCTTTGGGGATGCTGGGGAATTGACTCTTTACTCTAAAAACTAGTAAGTAACAGGGACAAAAATGAGCATCTTGCCTTTTCTGTACAAACTGTACCTCAGGGTAACCAAATACGTGGAGCGAAGAGGTTCTCTTCATTCAAGTATTCAAGTATTCTAGCTAACAAATAAAGGAGAAATGATAACTCCGAATATCACCACTTTGCAACCCGTGATAAACCATAAGATGAATGCGCTTCAGTGGTCACTCACATCACGGAGAGACAACCAGATACCGTGAGCCTCCCAGGAGAAGCACCATGCCAGCACCCAGGGTGCCAAAAAGTCAGATCTGAAGCTGATGAAGTCTCCTGTCTCCAGAACTAACTGTTGATTTATAGGAAATACTGGAGGCAGAAGAGCATGTTTAATCACCACCACAGGCATACATCTGGCCAATCGAGACTGGGAAACTCTACAGGACAAAGGACCCAATTTCTTCAACAAATAAATAATAGAAAAAAAAAAGGGAAGGGAACAGGGAGGGAGGGAGAGAAAGAGAGGGGAAGAGAGAGGGAACTTACAGATTAAAAGAACTCTAATTAAAGGTTTTACAACGTATAGACCCTATTTTAATCCTGATTGAACAAATAAACTGTAAAAAACTTATGAGACAATTGGGGGAATCTGAAAATTTATCGATTTTTAATGGTATTAAAACATTATTAATTTTATTAGTTACAATAATGTATTGAGATTTTGTTTCAGAAAAGTGAATTCTATTTTAGAGATATGTGCAGAGATACTGACAGGTGAAACACGGTGATTGAGCTGTGCTTCAAAATAATCCAAGGGCGGGGAGAAAAGGGAAGGACACGAAACAAGATCTGTCATAAGTTGATCATTTCTGGGTGATAAGTACAAGGGAGATCATATGTTTGAAGTTTCCATAATAAAACAAAAACTGGACAAAAGAAAGAAAATTAACAGACCAACATTTACATAATGCTCAAAACGAGGCAAAACCCATTTCTGGAGTTAGAGACCAGATGGTGCCTACCTTCAACTTCCAAGGCTGTGACTGGGAGGAGAGTATGGGGGGCTTCAGGGTGGGGTGGGGAGTTATTTCCTGTTTCTTGATCTGGACCATGATTACATGGGTGTATTTTGTGAAGATTCATTATACAGCAAACTTACGATATATATGCTTTTCTTCATGTAGGCTAAACTTCGGGGTTTTTTAAGTTGATTAAAATAAACACCTGGCAACAGGATTTGAAACCACTTCTACCTGCTTCTAAAGTCTCTGCTCAAAAAAAGTCTCTGCTCATTGACAAGACCAGTATTTCCCAAACTGGGGTTCTAGTTTGGGCCTAGGAAAAGAAGCATCTTTGTTTGCTTAGAAAAAAGTTAAATTACATGCAAATCAAATATGTTTGGAAAACGCTGCTGACTAGACTCCCATGGAAAGTTCCAATATATTTTAACAATAAGGATCTAAGGTGTATTATGGTGAAAAAACCTGCTTAACTTTGTACAATGCAGCATTTCCCAAGCTTACACGTGAGTGTGGAACACTTTTGTTATAGGTCACGTATTAATGCTCCATCACACTATACTATAAAGGATGCAATTTTCATAAATTAAGAATAATTACCATCATAAAATACCTAAATGTCTAAGCTAGACTTATTCACAATTACGAACATGAAAAAAATATACAATAATTCTTTCAAAAACGATACCACAGCACACATACCGTGAAATGTTTGCAGGTGTACTCTACCCACACTTCGGCACAATTAATGTAGTCCTATAAAGAAAAAGTAAAAATGTCTTTACAATAAGAATGCCACGATTGACCTTATGGCAAAAGCTCATCGTGTACAAATCCCTTCAAGGGCTTTGAAAACTAAGAGTTGGTAAGTGATGAGGATTTCAAGAGTGGTTCATGTACAGAAAACTCTGGCCCACTGATAGATTTTACCCTGAGAGGTGACGTGAGAAAACATAAGTTGCCTGAAACTAATTAGACTGTCATTCCAGAATTGCTACTTGGGCCAAGACAGAAATCTGGGAGGCTCTGCCATGTCTGGAGAATGGGAAGAACCAAAGGGCAGCGGAGATAACAGTGGGGAGACCTCATCACACCTCAGTGGACACAATGACCATAGATCTGGTTGAAAATTCAAGTAATGTTTACGATGTGACTTTTGAATGTTCTGAGAAAAAATAGGCCTCCTGCCTTTAAAAACAAACCGTTGGTCCTAGAGAGGGTGATGCATACAAGTTGTAAAAAGGTTAAGAAAGCACAAAGGTTTTAGGTAAGAAAAGATGTGTTAGATTCAAGTAGAAGAGACAATGAGATGGCTACGGAAATGGCAATGACCAACTTGGTAAGGTTGTCTGCCCCAGAAAATATGCACATGGGAAAAAACTGTCAAGGAAAAACAGAGTCTGCAAGTATACCTTTTCTGTTCTGACACTTCAAGGAAAAAAAAGAAGAAATGGGGAGGGAAGAAAACAGTTATCTCATTCACACAAGAAAAGCCAGGAACATTCTAAAGTCTAACAGGAATGCTAAGGTGGACTTAACGAGGAGAGTGTGAAGTTAAAGACTGGAGAAAACTGTTATTATGAGCTTTTGATGCAAGGTTGCTTTGAAGCACTGAAGTACAGACACCAGAGGCCCAGAGGTTTTTGACTTAAATATCCTAAATAAGCTGTTTTCATTAGCCAATCAGAGTTAAGTTAAATAGAGAATTTCAACGGCTAGAGTTTAGTGAGAATTTTGCTGAATTAAACTAGGTATACGATTTTGTAAAAAGTTTCTAATTTTTCTAAATTATATTGTTCTTAATACACTATCATAAATGTGGTGATTAGCAAAGGGTTTATAACTGGGCTCACTTCAATATTTCCTTCTCAATAAATGATCAAATCAAATGCCACATATTCACTTATTCTCTGTGTTATGGTCTGAATGTTTGTATCCCCCCCAAAATGCATATGTTGAAATCCTAGCCCTTGATGTGATGGTATTAGGAGGTGAGGCCTTTGGCAGTGATTAGGTCATGAGGGTGGAGCCCCCGATTGGAATTAGTGCCCTTATAAAAGGGACCCTAGAGAGGTCTCTTTCCCTCTTTCTGCGATGTGAGGAGGAGAAGCAGGCAGGCTGCAACCTAGAAGAGGGTCCTCACCAGAACCCAACCATGCTGGTCACCTGATCTTGCACTTCCAGCCTCCAGAAATGTGGGAAATAAATTTCTATTGTACATAAGCCACATGATCTATCATATTCTGTTACAACAAACTAAATGAACAAGGACATGCTGCTAGTAGGAGAGGAACAGTGCAGGGTGTGGTGAAGTTTGGCCACAAAGACAGCCAACAGCATTTCCCTAGTGGCAGCTACATAAATTGCTGGCACATTGCCTGAAAGGACAGTGAGGCATAAAACCCAAACCTACAACATGATAACCAGCACTACATGCATTACAGAAACTAACATCAGTTGGTCCATCTTCCCAAGACTTCCTGTGTCAGAAGTATGGGGAGAAAGAGCCTTCAGCTGTCCATTCAAGGGAAGGAAACTGGAATTCCCTTTTGCTAATCACTGGCTTGACTACTGATCTTCAATTTAGGAATATCTCAATAAATTGGTTTTTTCAAATCCAAATACAACTTGGCCCTTAAAAAACGCAGGGGTCAGGGGCACTGATCCTCCACGCAGTCAAAAATCCACATATAACTTATAGTCAGCCCTCTGTATCCACGATTCCTCCGTATTTGCGATTCCACTTCTGTGGATTCAACCAACCATAGGTTGTATAGTATTTACTATTGAAAAAAAATTCCATGTATAAGCGGATCTGCGCAGCTCAAACCCATGCTGTTCAAAGGTCAACCGTGCTACAGACTGCTGTACTTCGAATGCTCTTTGCAAAGCTACAGGTCTTTTAAAGTTTCAAGTATTTATAATTTTACACTTTTGGTGCATCTTAAGGTCTCAAGAATAAGACATGCTAGGGATACAAAAATCAAAGAAATACATCTTTAAAGCTATAAGTTCTCCATTACAGATTAACAAATAATGCAATTAAAAGTAGATTTCTTTAAAAAAAAATAAGGATGATTAGCTGAAAGAGAAATTTTTTAAAAGAAAGAGTATACTGCATAACCTGGACAAAAAGCAGTCAATACAAGGTCTAAATGGTCACCCACCTGTGGATTCTTCAATTTAGTGATAACTTTCCAAGCTTCATTGAGAATCTGAAGTCGATCACTCTCAGGAGGATTAGCCAAGGCCAAGTTTAAGCCCAGTGAGCGAAAGAGAAGATGCTAAGAAATACAGCAAACCATTACGATCCTGGAGATGTACAATCAGAGTAACTTGAGGCAATAAAGGAAAAGGCTGTAACAGTTGGCCTGTCTTGAGGTTAATCTTCCAACGACCGTTTTCTGAAGTTCTACCACAGACCTGTGCAAGTTAGACTGAGAAGCTCAAAACAGAGAGCTGGCTCTGTGTACTGGTCCAACCTGTGGGCCATAATATTCTCCTGGACAAAGCTTTTCATAAATAATAAGTGAAGATACAGTTTTAAGGATGTAAGACCAAAGTTCTTCCTAAATATTTCATAGTGAGCTAATTTGACAGATTTAGGACTCAAGGAGGCCTGACTCGCGGCAATTACACGTGTCTCACAACCCCAGTCGCTAACTCATTCTCCATCGTACTCTTCAGAAACAGAGCCCTCGCTTGTTTTCCTGTTGGCTGGAGCTTCCCCTGACTCCGAACTCTCTCTCCCTGGGGAGCTACTGGGCAAACACTGCCTATTTGTTCTCCGCTAAGCATTAAGTCAAGAGCCTACCTTGGGGAAACCAGACTCATCGCACTCTTTAATCATGCTGATGAAATCCATGGACCTTGTGGCGATGAACTCGGCCCGGAAAGCTGACATTACGGAATTCAACAGCAAGGCACTGAAAGACACACACACATGCCCCACGTCAGCAGAGCTTCCCCTTAATGACAGTCGCTTTCATTTTAGGATGTATGTTGTTGGGAAAGATGACTGACAGCCCTTTAATGGTAAGGGTGGAAAAATAAGAAGACTGGAGTAAAAAGGCCACCTCTAGAGACTAACTCAGTGTTTTATGCATATTCAGAACTTAATATTCAACTGACTGGAAGAATGGATGGATGGGTGGATGGATGAGTGAATGGGTAGATGGATCAATGGATGGACAGGTAAATAAGAAAGTAATCAAATCCATTTAAACAGAAGAAAACTGAGCCTTCAGTGCACAAATAAAACTAAGTATTAAGTAAGAATATTGATCCAAGCTGCAAATATATATCCGCATCTCTTATGAAAAGCACTGTTCTAGGACCTAGGGACACAGTGGTGAACAAAACACACTCCGGGCTGCTCACACATCTGCCACCAAAAGGAGAGCAGAGGAGAAACCTCTTATGCCTGGTAGACAGGAATTCGAGTTTATCCTGACCTTATCACTTATCACAGCCCCATAGGGAAAGAACTATCATTATACCCATTTTACAGAGGAGGAGACAGAAGCACAGAGGGCTCAAAGTAAGTGACCCAAGGTCAGAAAGCTAAGAAAGAGTGGAGCCAAGATCTGAAGCCAGGCACCTGGACTCCAGCATTCCTGACCTCCATGCTATCCTGCTTCTCTGTTGGCCCTCTTGCCCATGCAAGCATGCCAACCTCAAAAAAAAGCAACCAAGTCCATTTTCAAACACAGGCTTTATGAATTTCAAAATACTTACTTGTTTGCTAGTTTCTTACATCTCTCCATCATTTCGGTTAGCAGAGCCTAATCAAAAAAATGATAAAAACCATCAAGTTGGAGGATCTAAAGCAACACTTCTCATGAACAGATTTCCAAAGCAATACTCTAAAATAAATACAGCCACATGCCCATTTCTATCTCAGTGCCTGGCAGGGATGGGGAAGATGAAGGAGAAAACAAGCTCACTCTTGTGGCATTTAGTATAATGGATAAGAGCTGGGGCCCTGGCCTCAGGCACACTTGGGTTCAAATCCAGTCTCACCAACTACTTTTCCTCATCCTTAGGTAGATGATACCGACCTGTGGTACCATCCCACCTACAGATTACTGCAGGATGATGAAAGTGGTACCTCCTATGCTCCAGGGCACCAAGAATGAAATCTGCTTCACTACTCACCTCCTCTAGACCCCCCTTTTTCCTCCCCATTTCACAAGGTGTCTGTGAAATTCTCAGTGAAACAAATAACAAACACTGGGCCAGTACTTGGTGCTGGCCAGTCACGGTGAGAAGCACTTGGCACTCATGATGTCACTTCTCACAACCACCATGAGGCAGGCTCTCTATTCTCCCATTTCACAGATGAGAAACCAAGCCACTGAACAGTGATGTGCTTGGGCTAAGGTGACACGGCTAGTTACGGCGGGCTGGATGTGACCCGGGCAGTCAGGCATCAAGGGCCATGCTCTTCACTATACTTCCTCTCCATGCATTTTGAAGGACATTTTTTTCCCCAAAAGGAAGTAAATGTTTTACTCATTGGGATACTATTAATGGCTTTAGAGCTATCTTAAGACAATTACGTATCTTTAAAAGAGCTCCTATTTTTTTAAAAAAATCAATGGAAGAAGTCTCCAATCGGGCAGTGGTTTGGGGAAGGTTTTGAATGGCACAGGCAAGGTCAATCCCAAGACAAAAGAGCTGGTAACAGCAGCATCGACACTGAGAACTCACCAGGCGCACAGCACTAGGCATTGGGCTAAGCACTTTACGTACCTTTTCCCATTTACTCTTCACAATGGTCCTTGAGGCCCATGTCAATTATCAGCACTTTACACACGAGGAAGCCAAAACTCAGCTAGGTTAAGCCACTTCCTACTAAGTGGTAGAAATGAGATTTGTACCTAAGTCTGGCCCAGGAGGCAAAAGATAAAATCAGTCTTCTTTAGTGAAATTCTACCCTTTCCAGCTGTGGCCCTCTGTATCCTGGGTGCTGCCTGAATAATTAAGGTGGTAGTTGCTTGTGGAGATACTGTCAGTACCCCTTACTCCAGAACCCTGATTTTATTCAGATTTCTGTCTCTGCCAACAAAATACAGGTTGGGTCCTGTTATGGAGTGAATTATGTCCCGTCCAAATTCATATGCTGAAGCTCTAACCCGCAGTGTGACTCTGTTTGGAGATGGCGCTTTTAAGGAGTTAATTAATGTTAAGTGAGGTCATAAGAGTGCAGCCCTAATCCAACAGGACTGGTGTCCTTATAAGAAGAGGAAGAGAGACTAGGGACACACATGCACAGATGATAAGACCAGGAGAGGACACAGTGAGAAGACAGTGGACTGCAAGCCAAGGAGAAAGGCCTCACCAGAAACCAACCTTGCAGGCACCTTGATCTTGAACTTTCCAGCCTCCAAAACTTTGAGAAAATAAACTTCTGTTGTTTAAGCTACCCAGTCTATTATGGAAGCCTGCTAAGGTCTGAATAGCCACCTAATTCCCAAGTTGATGGTGTTAGAAGGTGGAGTCTTTTGGAGGTGATATGGTCTTAAGGGTGGAGCCCTTATGAATGGAATTAGTACTCTTATAAAAGTGGCCCAAGAAAGCTCCCTTGTCCCTTCTGCCATGTGAGGACACAGCATGAAGACAGCTGTCAGTGAACAAGGAAGTAGGCCCTCACCGGACACTGTATCTGCCAGCATCTTGATCCTGGACTTCCCAACCTCCAGAACCATTAGAAATAAATTTCTTTTGTTTATAAGCCACCCAGTTTGTGGTGTTTTCTTAGAGCAGCCCAAACGTACTAAGCAAAGTAATACAGGCCCAAGCCAATCACGGTGGTCCCATTCCCCTTGCCAGTGGTAAGTTTAGACAGGGCACATGACCCATTTCTTGCTACTTCGATGGGGGCTTAGAGGAAAAGTTTCCTTTTTTTTTTTTGGCCACGCTGCACGGCCCATGGGATCCTAGTTCCTTGACCAGGGATCGAACCCAGACCCTCAGCAGTGAAAGCACCGAGTCCCAACCACTGGACCACCAGGGAATTCCCAAAGTTGTCCTTAAAGAGGAACCGAAGACTCCTCATCTTTCTGCCTTCGGATGCTGCCATGTATGGACATTACGTGTGGAATGGCTACAGCCACTTTGCTGCTATCTGGGGATGGCAGAGCAGAGAAAAGAATGGAACCTGCCTGGCCCAGAGCCTTCACTGTTATTCAACAGAACACACTGAATTATTTTTGAAGGGCCAGTTAGGTGTTTGTTCCTTGCAGCCAGCATCCCGATTGATGATAAAATTGACAATGTCACAAATGGCTTCCCAAACCCATTCATGGGGATTTAATATTTGAAAAGTCATTCATGAAGACCAATATCAAAGTGGTTTCTGGGAAGACTGGGAAAGAGATATTCTTATAATGATCACATTGATACTCCTTAACATGCACAAATAATCACTCACTCAACGCCTGCCTGTGAAGCAACTTTAATGTACTAGCCACTATTTTAGGCACTGGGAATAGCAGTGAGGAAATCAGACAGAAATCCATGATCTTAGATGCTTATTCTCTCTTTCATACATACACATGCAAGTGCACATGTGCACACACATGCACAAATGAATGAGCTATCTTGGCCCACCACTTCTGAAAAGACGAAATAGGGCAAATGCTAACATATGGACAAAGTGTTCTGGCCATTAAGACAAGACAAATGCTTTAAAAGTTCTCTTTCCACAGGAGATGAATGCATTAAAAATGCATCCAAGAATATAACTTAAAAAAAAAAAAAAGGGCTCATTGTCATTACCCTTAAGTGTCCAGGAGCCAAATGCTATATAGATCCCAGGAAGGTCTGTTAGAGGTTATTAATTTTTTTTTCTGGGAAGTGACAGGATTGATTATCTTTGGCAAGAACAAGATGAACAACAGTTCAAAGCACTGAGATCAAAAAAAGCCTATTGGCTGAGATAAACCATTGAAAAACTTGCAGCTCTGAATATATGTTCACAGGCACATCAGAACTTGAAGATTCATTAGGCCCCTACATTTCGTTTGTTTATATATTTGTTTTTTATAAAAATTATAAAAATAAGAAATGCTTATGGACAGAAGTTCAAATAATATTGTCATGTATGAAGTAAATTATGAGTGCCCTCCCTCCCAACCCCCACTTCCTAGGGATCAACAGTGTCAACATTTGGTGTTTATCCTTCTAGGCCTTTGTCTATGCCCTACGAATACGTAGCTGTTGTTGTAGAAGACTTTTGTTCTGTTTTACAGAAATGGATAGTCTTATACACACTGAGCTACAATTTGCCTTTTTCACTCAAGAATCTAGCACGGGCCTCCCTCCTCCCGTGTTAGTACACACAAATCTACCTCATTCCTTTTAATGCCTGAGGAATCCACATCATGTACGTAACTATTTTTCAAACTGCTCCAAATTGATGACGTTTTTTAAATGTTTTATTTTTAACCAATTATAGCCTCATGAGAAATTGCAGAAATAGTATAGGTGCTGGGTACCATCACCCAGCTTCCCCCAGTGGTAACACCTTACATAACTATAGTGCATTGTCAAAATCAGGAAACTGACATTGGTATAATATAATTAACTAGACTATTTCACCAGGTTTTTCATGCACCTTTCTTTTTGTGGGGTAAAGGGTATATCTTTGTGACACTTCATTAACATATTTGGATTTGTATAGCCACCATCACATTTAACTACTGGATTTTTAAGGTTATCTCCAGATTAGGGTTATCTACCCACTTCAAAAGTATAGGAAAAGAAAAAAGAAGTTGGGTCAATAACACATTTCTGTTTTCTAAACTCAGATGAACTCATACGCAGCCCAGAGTGCTCAGAAGATATGTACTTATACTTTTACTAAATAGCCTTCCAATCAGCATTTACAATTATTGCTCCATAAAAAAATGAACTAAATGATACACATATCACATTTTCCTTATTTTTCTAGATGAAACAAACATGTAAAACAGTAGGCAAAATCATAAACTAATCTTAAAAGCTAGTATCTTTCCTCCAATCCAGAGTTAATATGGCTCAAGTCTCAAAGAAATAAAATATTTCAGTGTGAATAAAAAGAAATTTTATATCCCAGGTAATAAAATGAGAAATTAAAAATTTTTCCTTTATTTATCTTTCTCTGGGGATTTTTCCCTAATTCAAAAGAATGAAAATAACACACCTGTATGCTTGAGAGGGATTTATCATCGACCAAGACTAGTCTTAGGTTTGCATTACTAGCCTAATCATACATTAGAATGTTTAAAGGGCAATTTATAGTATGACCATTGGAGTAGCAGTCCCATGGGTCAATCTATTCAAGTCCCACCTTAAAATGTAGCAGTTAACAGGAGACACCTAGAAAGAAAGAGTCTAAAGCAGTCAAGGGAACAAATCTGTTGGTTTCAGTCACTGCCAAAATGGCTACATGACTTCTTTCTAACTGTGTGAATGTAAGAAGTTTGTAAGCCTCAGGTACCCCATCTGTAAAATGGGTATAACAGTAACACCTAGCTTGGGGAAGCTCTGAGAGTGAATTAAGATAGCCCAAGTAAAGTAACTAATACAGGCAGACCTCAGAGATATTGCAGGTTCTGCTCCAGACCACTGCAATAAAGTGAATATTGCAAAAAAGCAAGTCACACGAATTTTTTGCTTTCTCAGTGCAAATAAAAGTTATGTTTACACTATACTGTAGTCTATTATATGTGCGATGGCATTATGTCTAAAAAAATGTACGTACCTTAATTTAAAAATATTTTATTGCTAAAAAATGCTAACCATCATCTGAGCCTTCAGTGAGTCATACTTCTTTTGCAATAGTAACATCAAAGATCACTGATCACAGGTCACCATAACAAATAATCATGAAAAAGTTTGAAATATTGCAAGAATGACACAGAGACACAAAGTGAGCAAAATGCTGTTAGAAAAATGGCACCAATAGACTTGCTCGACGCAGGGTTGCCACAAACCTTCAATTTATGAAAATGCACTATTTGCGAAGTGCTCATAAAGCACAGCACAACAAAACGAGGGGTGCCTGTGGGGCGCATGGCAGAGGGAGCCTCAGAAAGAGGTGGTTAAGGGCTCAAAGCTTAGCAGCATCTCAGACCCATCTCCCCACTCCATTCTTCACAGCCAACCAACACTGCCTTCTAAACTCTTCCTGAAAGGTCACAAAATTTTCCTAATAGGTATTTGTTATAATGTTAAGCGAGGGAAAAGCATCATAAAATCATACAGGAAATATTTCTCATCTACAAAACCACAATTACAGAGCAAGAATGAAAGCGGAGAGAGAAATATTAAAAAGAAAATGCACCAAAACGTTAACAGTGACCAGTTATTCATGACAGAATTTTAGGTGGCTCCTTTCCTCCTTTTAACCTTTCTGTCTTTTCCAAATTCTTTCCAATGAATATGTACTCCCCCATCCATTCTGCCTCTTGGTTTTTCCATGGCTACCAAAGAGTTCTCCTCTAATCCATCTCAGATGCTTCTGCCAGTTTGATCTTCAAGCACCACTTTTTTCATATTATCCCCCTGGTCAAAAATCTTCAAGCGCTGCCTGGTCTCCACGACATGATGTTCAACAACCTCTGCTTGAGCCACTCCCAGCCAGCCTAGTCCCTCACTCTTCTCCAGTAATGCTTGTCTCCTTATCATGTCCGTCTATACAGGTCCCGTCCCTCAACCCCTCCTTACTGCCCCTATGCTCATCTCCTGGCCTTCAAGTCAGTCCAGGCTCCCATCTGCTGTTAAGGTCAAAGACAACAATGGTAACCACCCCCATCTGCCTGCTGCCTACCATGCACCAGCTCTTGGCCATGCGCTTGACATGCACTATCTGTCATCTCGTGAGAGCCCTTCGAGGAAGGTTCTATTATTAGCCCCATTTTACAGCTGGTAATACTGAAACACAAAGAGGTAAAGCAGCCCAAGGCAACACAGCCACAGTTTGAACCCAGGTCCGCCCGACTACCTGCCCCAGCCTCTACCACTTTCCTCTTCCCTCCTTCAACGGTGACAACCTGCATCACACAGCTTAGCAAGTGATCATGGGATTCCATACCAGACAAGATAAAAAGCTGCTGAAAATGATGAGAAGCTCATCAAGGGATTCGTTTTCATTGCCCAAAAGCAGGTTTTATGAAACGGTTGCTTTTTTCTCTGCAGAATGTGCCTAAAATTGGGGGCATAAATGTTTTTCACTTACTCTAATTTTAATTGTATAAGGGGAAAAAATCCTGTCTTTAAACAACAACAAAAAAGCCTTTTTGAATAATCACTCCTTGATTTTTTGGGGGGAAGGGATTTGATATTTCAATTTCGATCTGAAATTTCGTATGTCAGATATTTGCAGCTGAAGGCATTTCTCCCTTCTCTCATCTAGATAGTTCTCCCTTCCTCTCTCACATCTACCTGTCAGGTGTATTGCCAGCTGCTGCAGACAAACTCCTACATTCTGGAGGCATGGCCTCTTACAGACATACACAGCTCCAACTCCCCGGTGGACACATCCCAGCCACTGTCAAAGAGCTTTTAGGTATCATATTGCCACACACATCTTCAGCACCACACTGACATTAATTCTTCCACATTTTGAAAATGACTTTTTTTATGAGACACTGCAAGTTCCTTATTTAAATGCCCCAAGAATCAGAGTTTATTATTATTCAGGTGACCTAATTTTTTTAATCACTTCTTCTAGTGCAATAATGATTTCCTAGAGTTTTACTCCCCAGGAAAGCTCTACTCCCAGCTTCTGCCATCCTTTGAGATTACTGGCACTTAAAAGGAAGAATGCCTTATGACATGTACTTTTTGTTTTAAATCCAATTTTGCTTTTCATTAAAGTAAGGAGAAAAAAATAAGTGTTCTCATTTTCAAATGATTCCGTCTTGCTCATAGGTTTCAGTCATTCAGCTGAATTGGTCAAGTTCATGATACCTCTTCCCAGGAGCCTGGGCCAGCGTGTGGTGGCTGAGACTACACTGAAGATCACAGAGAATGGCCAGCAAGGTTTTCAAAGCATCTTCTGTTAAACTGGCTTGATTTAAAATCAATTTACTCAATGGTAAAAAATTCACCTGAAATATGAAATGTCCCTATTTTTCTCCTCATAGGATTTGGAAAATTTTAAATATATGCAAGACATTATACTTGCTGAAAAGTTAAAAAACAGGGCAAAAAAATAAGTTAAGACGATCCAAAATCTTGCCCTCCAGCGATATTCTGTCATATCTCTCTCCCAATTCTCCTGTGCAGATATGAAAATCACGTTTGCAATCCCGATGACACAGCATTCAAGCGCTGTGTGTGGGACTCTCCACTAAGCACTGTAAACGGACTGCCTTGTTTGATCCATGCAGTAGACTAGAAAACAGGAATTATTACTGCTCCCATTTCACAGATAAAGAAAAAAGCTGAGTGATTAGGCACAAGTGACTTGGCCTCTGCTTTAGTCTGACAGCTGTAAACAACAGAGCTGAGATTCAGATTTAGGCACCCCGACTCCAGGGCCCACACTTGAACACCAGGCCACACTACCACTTAGGACACACACAGTAACAGGTGTAACTTCTTTTTTTCACTTGAGCACATCAGTGTGTACTCCATCATGGGTCTCCATCATCTTAAATGGCCCCGCAACATTCCACTGAGTACACAGACCATAATTTAACCAATCCCCTTCTGATGGCTGTCTCCACTGTTTCACTAGCGTGAACACAGCTACACATGTGTATGTGTGTGTGTTTACGCACTCATCAAGTTATTTCTACTGGATATTTTAAAAAGTGGATTGCTTAGTCACAGTCGTATCTTTTTTTTCTTAACAGCTGTCAATATGTGTTTGCAGATACAGGGAAAAGACAGGTGGATTTGAATTTTGCTTTACTCCAAATATCCTTGTTTTGTAGCAAGGTCTCTTTTTCCCTCACAAAGAATAAATTCTCAACCATCAACGAGAAGACAACAGAAGCTTCGTCTATCACAGTTATTGCGACAATCTGAAACTGGTGTTCCACTGAAATTGCTTCTCAGTCTTAGGGAAGAAAAAGAGTATTTCTGCTATGATTCTGACTTCACTTTAATCCCTGACAATGCTTCAATTAGACAAAAAAGAAAAGAAAAAAAAATTTATAAGAGCAATTACGTATCTTGAGTTTCACTTTCCTTCCATAAAATGGAGAAAATATTATCTGCTTTACGACCTTATTAACTTATTATCAACACAAAAGGAGTGCACGAAGGTTAGTGAAGGGGCAATGAAGCCTGCTGGCCCTGGAGTCGGATTCAATGGGTTTGTGTCCAGTCACTGCCACTTTCTAGCTGTGTGACCTTGTGTAGTTATTTGGCCTCTCTGGGCCCCTACATCCCCCTCCCAGAGTTGGTAAACAAGGCAAGGCAGGAAAAGTGCTGAGCACAGAACCAGTCACAACAGTGAGCCGTTATGAAAGGGCCCTGATTATGTCCCTGGGCACACAGGTGTAGGGTTTGTTACGACACAGAAGAGAGGAGCCCTCCTTGGTGGTGAGCTTCACACTGACGCCACCTGGCAGTTACCTCGGGGGCATGGTAGGAAATGCACTGGAAGATCCAGTCCATGGCAGGCGAGTACAAGGGGAGGTAGGATGGAAGCTCCACTCCCTGGAGCACCAGCTGGTTCTGGACAGTATCGCCGTGAATCTACAGGAGACCAAATAAACACTCAAAAGAAGGGGAAGTCACATAATAAACGAATAGCATGTAACTCACAGACTGCGCATATCTGCAAGCATCTGGATGGCCCCGAGAGAAATAGCCTGGTTTCTCAGGGTTTTTTTAAACTAGAAAAAAGCACACAAAGTTTCCCATGTCACCAGGCTGAGCTGTTCTGGGAATGTGTGCTGTGCAGAGAAGTAACCTGATAAAATTGGAGCCAGCAGATGCTAAGAAGAAAGGCTGATCAACGGGAGATGTTTCCTGGTAACACATGCATATTAACCCTCTCTGCTTGTTCAGTACAATCAGCACGTTTTAATTGTGTGTAACAGACTCGAGTGTAATTTTATAGGGTTTACACATTCAAAGAACTTTAAGGCAATCTCGGCTTGGAAAACCAACTGGGTTTTATGAATTTGTGATCACGTAGCTCTTACATCAATTAGCTGCTCTGATTGATAGTGTACTCTTACCTGTTTGAATGTGAGGAGGAAGTCAAAGAAGTTCTTATTTAGGCTTTCTTTGAGATGTGGAGCCACTTCCATGCCCACCTGTAGCCAATCAAAATGAAATTACCTTGACCATGGAAAAACAGGTTGTAAATAACATATACAGTGTGATGTCATTTTTGTAAATTAAAAATATACATATAGATAGATATAAGCAGAGAGGTCCAGCAAGTTAACTTTTATTCTTTTTGCTTATCTGTTTTCTTATTCAATAAGCATATCTTGCTTTTATAAGAAAAACCACAGAAGCTATTTTTAATGAAAAAAGGGCAACATTTGCAGTAAACATCTTAGCAATTTCCCAAAGGTAATGAAAGTATGACTGAACAGATGACCAAGGGAACAAATCAATACAGCACTAAGGAGAAATGTACTCTCAAGATCATGTATACGATATTCTCTTCCTCTCTAAAAAATGATAAACACACATGTGGCTGTACTTATTAAATGAAGCAAAAAGATTCTGGTATGTAAGAGAGTCAGCTGGGACTTCACTGTTGCATTGTTAAAATACATGGATTCATTCTTTGCTGGGCAGTCATGGAAGCAGACATAAATTTTGATGTATTTTAAGCCGGTTTTTATTAGACAAGCATGAAGCCTAACAATGCTGTAATCCACTGGTTCCTTCGTTCATTGTTTTTAAAAGATGGTAACATTTTCAGCTGAAAAAATTTGCTAATCATAGAGAAGGTGGCCAGAGCCCTAGGGTTGGATGGAAAAGTGAAGGTCTCAGCTATGGCAGGGAGTGCAAGTATTTAAAACAAAACAAAGCATCATAATGTTCCTTAAACTGAGCTCCTCAGAATACACCTCAATTCCACACTGCTGCTTTAGCACGAAAACAACTTTGTAAGGGGAGTTGCTTTCTGGGACCTGGTTCCTTCCAAGGGGGACAGATTCCTGCCACTCACCTCCCCCGCTACCCAGAGGTCATGAAAATTCATGATAACAAGGTTTTTTAGATGTCTGTAAAGAATTCCTTTGAGAAGAATTATGCAAGATCCACTGGGGCGGTAAATTCCAAGGGCATCTCTATGGCTGTTGGGGATGCTTCCAAGGACAGGCACAGAGATTAAAAAAAAATACTAACAACAAATGTCAGATCCACTTCTACTGTGTTCTGATTCTATTGTCTTTCCTTCCACTAATCATTTTGTAGAAAAGGCAATAATTACCTGTTAGGCGACAGCAAAAAAAAGGCCCAGTGGACAAGCAGTGGAGAGGAACTGAAGGGGCCATGACTTGGGAGTTAATCATACTTTCCTTTAATAAGCAGCTTTGAGGTCCCCCCATGCCCTGCCTACTCAGTGCCTTTGTGGGGTTTTTTTGCGGTACGCGGGCCTCTCACTGTAGTGGCCTCTCCCGTTGCGGAGCACAGGCTCCGGACGCGCAGGCCCAGCGGCCATGGCTCACAGGCCCAGCCACTCCGCAGCATGTGGGATCTTCCCGGACTGGGGCACGAACCCGTGTCCCCTGCATCGGCAGGCGGACTCTCAACCACTGCGCCACCAGGGAAGCCCTGACTTTGTGTTTTGTTTATGTCTTCCCATAAAGCCAAATGAGCAGCTTGGAAATCTGCTTGGGTCTAAAAGATTTCTACCCAGAGTAGCAAGGGTAGTTACTCATGATTTCCATCTGCTGTTTCTGCCTGCCTGGCATTCATTCCCTTTGTTTCTGGAATCAGTAAAGTGGATTTGTCTTCGGGACATCAAACTTCCCTCTCAGACCAGGTCTGTGGCAGAGCTGGACCCGGCCGACCCTGAGCTGCAGGCGTGGGCACGTGACTCAGGCTCAGTCCGTAGGCATATCCCATCCCATGGCCACAGTGACTGGTCTATCTAAGGACAAGGGACCCAAGGTGGTGCAGTGAGTTTCTGCCCTGAAACTCTGGCTGGAACTACTGCGGAAAAGGCACTCTTGCCACTGGAGTTCCTAAGTCAAGAGGATGGAGGTCTTTCCACCATATGGAAAAAGAAAGCCTCAGAGTGCAGTCACACAGAGGAGAGCAGAGCTGAGCAACGAGGGAGGAGACAATTCTTGGCATGGTTTGGGGGCCCTGGGTCTGCCATGCATGCACTACCTCAGGCTCTTCAGACGCAACGGCCAACAATTTCCCCCCTTTTGCTTCAAAGTACTATGAATTGGGGTTTTGCCACTTGCAATTGAAAGAATCCTTACTAATGCACACTGTCTCCTTCTTTTTATATCAGAAGATTTTCAGTAACTACCCAACCAGGGAAATCAGTGCTCTGCCTAAATTGACACAAATGATTTCAGATACAGTGCATCTCATCACCAGCTTTCCTAGGGTGGGTCTGTAATTTCTCCTCATTGCCACTGAGTTTTAAAGTTGCATCTGTCATGCAAAGGCACGTTATATGCAACAAATATCATCTTTCACTAGGTTGTGTACCTTACTTCAAACTTTAAAACTGGAACAGGTTTGTAAGGAATGAATATTTCCACCCACTTTCTGATTTCTGTTTAATAACTGTGTGTCATAAAACACACTGAGATTCTAGATCTTTATTATTCTACTATTACTGACGTCAAGGTGAGTTCAAAGAATGTGATGTGCCCTACAAGGGGAAAGGCAGCAGAGCACAAATACACAAGTGATAGTATCCTTTCATCCCACTGCAGGATCCAGGAGCATTTTGCACAGAATAGGCCCTCAGCAAACACTGACACGGCTGGAGTGTTCAAGCTCCCGATATTCCAAAGCTGAAGCTCTAGGAAACATATCTGATATTCCTGTATGAAAAATCCACACCAAGTTTCAAGCAGATGGCAATGCGTAAATGCTTCGGCCTCGGTTACTCCGAGGGAGCAAGTGCCCTTTAATGGAAAGCTTTTTCTTTCTTTCTTTTTTTCTTTTCTCCCTTATCAGGGAGTGGACCTATAAAAAGTATCCTTCCTAAGGATGTCTGCTACTCACTCTGAGGGCAATGACTGTTTGATTTCTTTGTGACACTGGAGACCACAGGGCTTCTGTCATTTGTTAGACGTCACATAAAAGAAGCAGATCAAAGGCTACGGTCCTCGCCTTCTGATTTCTTGGCACTGGAAGTCTGGGGTTCATCAGGACCCTAAAGAACAGGGGCAATAACCCCTCTCTAAAGGTGAACAATGCCAACGGAACTAGCAAGGGGGACTCCACAGAAAGCTACCAGAGGCAAAGGCCCCACGTGAGTTGAAGAAAAACGAGTGTAAACTCTCCACAGGGTGCATTTTTCATAAATGAAAAACTTACTAGTTTTAAGTAGGAGCTTCACGGTGCTTTAAAGGAGAGAAAGGCTGAGTGATTTACAATCCTCACCAGCAGAGCAGCCCTCCAAGGCCAGGCGACACAGACCCTGATGCCCGCCATCACCAGGCGCCTCTCCCTGCCAGACAGCCCTCACCAACTTGCACTCCAATCCAACTCTTTAATACAGAGACCAAAAATCTAATAAAACAATCGAATTCAAAGACAAAGGGAAAGCATGTTTCGAGTCAATGAAAAGCAACCTATCAGCCGAAAGGCTTTGGGAGCCTCCTTCCCAGCAAGAAGGGAGAAACAATTAGTTCTGAAACTTAGTTCATTTCTAAGAAGATGACCTTAAACACCCCCTAATTAGAGTTACTGGTAAGTGGGTCTACTTTGAAATTAATTTTTAAAAGGAATCCTACAGTTCTGCTTTCTGCGAACAAGCTGTGCTCTAAAATTAGCAGCTAATAAAGTCCTTCTGCCAGTGACTGGTGAGGTGGCGGGGAGGGAGAAGCGTGAACATTAGAGGAGACAGGACACGGTCACAGGCGCGAGTGCAGGGACGCAGCTTACCCTGCACAGGTAGGCCCTGGCGTACACCGACACCAGAGGGTCCCCGATCCCTCGGACCATGCAAGTCAGCCGGGGCAGACACTCTGAAATCCCCCTGTTAGAGACAAAAAGACAGCAGCATTACACCCCGTGGGAGAACTCTCTGTTCTTTCTTTTTTTTTTTAATAAAAAAAGCTAGACTTCCTAAATGCAGGGGGGAAAATCAAGCTTCGGAACCAAACCAAGGTCAAAGTTTGTGTCTTCTAAGGCCATGTAACAAGTCTTTCTCTCTTGCCACGATTCATACTTTGAATGGTTTCTTTTATCTTTACCATTTGCTCAGTGCTGGAGTCTAACCTTCACTCTTTTCCTGCTTGAGGTCACATTTATTTTACTAATTTAACGATTTTTGTCCCCTGATTATTTTCCATTGACAGCTCACTCCTTGACCTTCTTGATATTTTCGTCGTATCCATATTCCTTTGGTACTGATTTGCGCCCTGTGCCCCGCCCCTTCCTAGCACCTGACACCCAGCACCTCAGGCTAACATCCGCATCCCCCTCAGTGTGAACTGTGACTTATTTATTCCTCCTGCCACGTGGGACTCCCATCTGCCTTGGGCATTATTCTCCCCCAACTGGTGAGGCAAAATAACTCTTTCTTCAGCACCACAGTTATCCCCACAAACTCCCCCAGGCATTCCCAGGTCCCAATCAAACACATTTGGTACACATTCTAAATCCAACCCAACTATTCCTCAGAGCTCCGTGAGTCAGCCCATGGCTTTGAGGAGTTGATTATCTAGACGGGATCCAACACCACTCAGTCTTTCAGCAGCTCTGCAGAAAGCAGATCTGGTTTCTCCCGGCTCCGCAAAACTACTCTCAGTACAATGCCTGAGGTGACCCAGAGTAGCAGAGGGCTTAGGGGCAAAGGCTTTTCCTCCTGACATCATCTTGGACAGCACCAGCAAAGACAATGAGTGAGGGCCCACGGGTGCCGCTCCCAGTGTGGTGTGTCCAGCTCACCAGACCCTCACAGACCCCTTCTTAGGGCCTTGTTCACAGAGGAGACTAGGGGTCAGAGATGCTAAGTAACTTTCTCAAGACCACACAGCTAGTAACAGCAGAGCTAGGATTCAAATACAGTTGAGCTGAACTTCCATGAGTTAGTCAACCAACTGCTCCCAGCTTGAGTTTTCTTCTCTGTAAAATGGAGATTAAAAAGCTATCTCTACTTTTTTTCATTTGGATTAAACGAGAAAATGGATGGAAGCTGCTTAACACCAGATCTTCTACACACTAAGTTCTCAAAGAATGACAGCTACTATTACATCGTCATTAGCATGTGTGTGTATGTGTGTGCACAGGCACATATGAGAGAGAAATGTTTTGGAAATGTATGGTCCCGGACTTTAAGAAGAGCCTTACGTTTTGGAGAGGAACTTGTTACACTTCAGGATGGATGCTTCCACATAGCTACAAAAACATTCTGTTAAGGAAGACATTTTCCAGATGGTCTGTTCCCTATGGGGAAAAGCCTAAACTATTCATGCAGAGAACTTGGTGTGTCTTCAGGAGAGGGGGCCACAGTGACTCTCAACAATCCAGAGAATTAAATTAGTGAGTGGCTTGTGGTTTCTATATTTGGTTTTCAAGGTTTTATATTTATTTATAATAAAATCTGGAAAACGTTGTATGCTGATTTATGGTTGCATGCTGAAATTTAAACTGGGTTTTGAGCATTCCCGATCGAGGCTTTATGGGGAAAAGGATGAAACACAGAGAACTAAGATTCCATTTGTGTATAAGTTGAATTCTCTGTCCTTCAACACTGGTGTTTGTGCAGAGAAGCTTGACCCTGTTCCTTTCAAGTTCTTGAAACCAGAGAAAACACAAAATGATGAAGCATTTTAATTGAGAAAATTAATGTGGGAATGTTCCTCAGGGAAACAAAAGCCTGGTACATGGCACTATAGTCAAAGTAAAAAAACAGAAAACTGGGGAGAGCCAGAGTCCAAGGACCTCGTGCACAATGTGGCTGGCCCTGTACTTCCAGGCTAGCAACCGTAACAGAACTGCATTTTCAACAGGAATTTCAGGGCAGCCCATTACATGGCTTCTATTAGCAGTGCAACTCTTGCAGCCTATCTTTAAAACCATCAGACAGAAAAAAAGGATACAATCTCGGAATCAGTTCCCTGATCGAAGCAATCTTGAAAAACCAATTTAAGCATGTTTCTTTGGCTGTGTCATTTACATTCTCTGGAGAGAAGTGATCTGTAAAACAAAAATATTATCTATCAGCCCCCTAATTCTTGGATCTGTTAGAGCTGCTATGAGTCCTAGGACAAAAAAAAGTTACAATGGAGCAGAAGAAGGGGTGGGGCACCCAGTCCGTCTATGTTTTTCCTTCCAAATATCATTATTATTAGGAAATAACTGGTGACAATGATAGCTGACACACAAAGGCTTTCTAAGTGCCAGGCGCCGTTCAGGGTGTATAGACATCAGCTCACCTAATCCCCACAAGAACCCTCTAAGTTATACACTTTTATTGTCCTCTTTCATAGACACAGAGGGCAAGGCACAGAGAAGTTTAGGGACTTGCCCAGGGCACACAGGAAACCGATGTAAGAGTTCCTTTTGGACCCACCGTCTGCGGTGGCACCACCGCCAATATGCAGATTTTCGTGAAGACCCTGACGGGGAAGACCGTCACTGTCGAGGTCGAACCCTCGGATACGATAGAAAATGTAAAGGTCAAGATCCAGGATAAGGAAGGAATTCCTCCTGACCAGCAAAGACTGATCTCTGCTGACAAGCAACTGGAAGATGGATGAACTTTGACCACAACACTCGAGAGGAGTCCACTCTTCATCTTGCGTTGAGACTCCATGGTGGTGCTAAGAAAAGGAAGAGGTCTTACACCACTCCCAGGCAGAACAAGCATAAGAGAAAGAAGGTTAAGCTGGCTGTCCTGAAACACTGTAAGGTGGAGGAGAACGGCAGAACCAGTCGCCTTCGTCGGGAGTGCCCTTCAGGTAAACCTGGTGCTGGAGCTTTTATGGTCAGCCACTTTGACAGACATTATCGTGGCAAATGTTGTCGGACCTATTGTTTCAACAAACCAGAAGACAAGTAATTGTGTATTGGTTAATAAAAGACATGAACTAATGAAAAAAAAAAACAACAGACGTAAGAGTTAGAATTCAACTCAGGCAGTCTGGCTCCGCAGCCTATATTCTTAGCCACTGCCTCTAATTTAATCCAGAGGTTCTTGGTGTACCCACCAGTAATTATGGTGATACTATTGAGAATTCCAGATGCTTGAGGAACCTGCAACTGTAATATTAAATGTGATCGATCAGTGTTTGTGCTCTAAATATCACATGGACCAGACTTGAAAGGTAAAGCAAGACTCTGAGGCGAGAAACCAGCCAGAGTCAGGCTGCCAGCTCAATATGGCACTAAGACTTGAGTCACTTTGTGGCAAAACTGCCACTTTCCCCGCTTATCTACTCTCTTCCTCTTTAATAGGACTCTCGTTTTCTGCTGGGCATGCGGCCATCCTTGCAGCTCAGTGTGGCCATGTGACCAAGTTCTGGCCCCAGGATATAAACAAAAGTGCAAGGTCTGGGAACTAGCTGTAAGGGAAAGGGCTTGATCTTCATTCCTTCTTCCTTCCTGCCGGCTAGAATGCAGATACGATGGCTGTGACCTCCATAACCATCTTGAACCACAAGAGCAAGACCGAAGTCAGGATTGTTGGCACCACGGGCTGGCTACCCAACTAGCCCTGATCTTCCTTACTGTGATTTTTTGTTTTCTGGCACTGACAACCAAGCCCAATCATGACATGCATCTTAATAAGGAATGGAAAAGAGCACGGAAAAATGAAAACAAAAACAAACAACAAAAGACTCATCAACACCAAGAAGGCCACTGTTGAACTCTTACATGAAAATGATTTCTTCTAAATGATTTCCACACAAATTGGAGCCCGATCCCACCACTGGGTGTGCTTTACACTTTCAGGATTCAATCAAAACAGGAGAAATTAATTACTATAGAACATAACAGATGAACATTAGCTTGTTGGTTGGTCTCATCTTGTTCAGTGGGTCATTTTTCATCCCTGATTCTACTTTCTGCTACTTGGTGGCACACCATTAAGGTGATCAAAATATCTATGGAATCAGCAAAAAGATAAAACTCTAGGTACTTCACGAGCTGAGAACAGTCACTAATCACAACGGCAGATATTTTGGAATTGCAACCTCAAGGATCTATTTTTGGACGTTCTGGCATGCTTCATTCATTCGAGAATTTTTCACTTGCCATTTTCAAAGGGAAGGGAAATTACCATTTTCCCTTTCCTGGCCTGAACCCGTGCACTTCAAAGTAACTTTTTTTCAAGTTCCAAGAGATCCAGACAGGAAAAGATAAGGGTTATTCTTAAATTCGTTTGTCAATCTTGCCTTTTGGAAAAGGGAGAGGTGGGGTTAATTTCCCTTCGTATGACCAAATCATGTGACTTGAGACCCAAAAGCAAAAATAAGTCTCTGAGGTCATCTAAGAAAAACTCTTGCTTTTCAGTTGAGGGAATGGAGTGCAGCAGCAAAGGGTGGGATGACAGGGATTCAGTCTGCCAGAGAGAGCTGGACATCACACCAAAGGCAAGTTGCCCTGCGTGTACACATTGACTGAAAGCTATACAATAATCTTCATATGCAATATAAAGGCTTCAGGCTTTCCTTCCAGCTCAAGGAATAATTCAGGAAAAGGATTATGTTATGCAGGACTTTAAAATATTATAGAAAAAAGTAAATAAACAAAACTGGAAGAAAAAAAATGTTACAGAAAACTCAATATTACATTACTTCATTTGCTCAATACAAACGTCTTAGGAACCAGCTAAAAGTGGTATTCTAGGCTCCAGGCAGATAACAGCACATAAGAGAGACCCTGCCCTAATGAAGCTTACATTCCAGTGGGGGAAGAAACATAATGAACACAGAAAGGAATAAGCATGCAAACAAGATAACATGCAATAGCAGTCAACACTATGAAAGATATAAAACTAGGTATGGAATAGAGAGTGACCTGAGTTAATTTGGCAGGGGGGATTCATTAGACAGGGTGTCAGTCAGAGAAGTCTCCTGCAGACGTAGCATTTGAGCTGAGCCCTGAATTATAAAAAGGAGCTAGCCATGCTTAGATGTGGAGGAAATGTATTCCAGGAGGAAGAAACAGCAAGTGCAAAGGCCCTGTGGTAGGTATGACCTCTGGTGTGGTCAAAGAACAGGAAAGGGAGCCAAAGTGGTGAGAGCAAGAAGGGGGGAAGCAGGCATCACAAACCAGGTCATGCGGGGTTGCAGCCTTGGTGAGGAGTCTGAGAGTTTTTCTAAGTATGACGGAAACTCCCTGAAGAGTTCTGAGCAGAGGAATGGCATGGCATGACATGACTTATACTTCAGTGCTTGAGCTGCTACGTGGAGAATGAATTCAGAATTTGGAAATTAGTTAAGAAGAGGCTTTGATGTAACCAAGACCAAAGATATTTTCCTCTAGTTCTCACTTATTTTTCTTTTATGGTGTTTCTTTTTTCAACCCTAACTTCTGTGGATATTTTAGGAGGAGGGAGGACACCAGCGACTCTAGTTCTCTTTCATTTGCCAAGTCTCTACCCTGGCAGTGAGAGGTCTCTTTACACAACAAGGCTTATAGGGGTGCCACATCACCTTAATATGTGCCTGAAAGGCCAGGTCAGTTAAGGACATTGCTTATCCAGATGCAGCTTACATCAGCCATGGAGAAAAACTGAAGATAGGAATGCCCCCAGTTGATGAGGAGGGCACAACACAATAAACCCAAGTTATTTCTCCCAACATGGAAACAGAATTGTTTTATCACTTAGAGTACATTGCCTCTTCAGCCACATGCTGGATTAAGAAATGCCGGGGGGAAACTACACAACTAGTAGCATATACTTTCCGTGAACCCAAAGGACACTGGCGTCTTTCTGAGGTCATGAGAGCTGTGCCTTAGTTAAAACTCCTGAAGGTAAAGGGCTCAAATACTAAGTTCACAGTCTGAACTTGATTCAAATGGAAAGAATGAGTACACACGCCACCGGACTTCTCTCTCCACATAATTCCTTTGGGCAGAATTCTGCATAGTAGGTTTCAAAGCTTTCTTCATAATTACTGTTAAGAGTCATCCCCAACATTATTGATATTTTTGAGGAAAGTCTGCCCCTCTCCCTTTCAGGTTCTGGGAAGCAGAAAACACATGCAGATGAAGATTTTAACTGAAAGGGGGGAAATGAAATTATTTTCAAGAAAGCAAAAGCCCGATTCAAGGTAAAAAAAAAAAAAAAAAGATATTTTGGAAGGGAAGAATTTAGTGATAAATGTGCTAATTAGTATATATAGATAAGAACTAAAAGTGAACATGAAAGTAGCCTTTTATTCTGAATTTTTATAGTTTAGGTAGGGAGAAAGTTATTAGTAATTCTTCCTTAACTAGCCCTAAAATGTTGTTTGTATAGTTAGTGAAAACTAAGAGGAAGGAAAACTATTGCAATAGGTGCAAACACAAATGCCCTTAGGGGCCAGTCAGGTAATATAAATATTTTAAAGCAGTTAGGTATACAACAATAGGAAGAAGTAGAACCTATATGAAGAAGCATTTTAAAAAATACTGTTATAGCCAAAGAAAACACCTATCTGAGTTTATTTCTGCCTGCAGGCTAAGAATTTACTGCTGCTGGTATAGCATATGGAAGAAAAGTTGGCAAGTGTAAAATAAATGCACCCGAGTTTCCCAAATCCTTAAGTTGACAGAGAAGCCTTTCCATCAGGCTTGTCCCTGCCTCCAAGTCTTGAGAAGCCTAGAATGTGGGAGGAGCTGTTGGACATATATACACTACCAAATGTAAGGTAGATAGCTAGTGGGAAGCAGCCGCATAGCACAGGGAGATCAGCTCCATGCTTTGTGACCACCTAGAGGGGTGGGATAGGGAGGGTGGGAGGGAGGGAGACGCAAGAGGGAAGAGATATGGGAACATATGTATACGTATAACTGATTCACTTTGTAATAAAGCAGAAACTAACACACCACTGTAAAGCAATTATACTCTAATAAAGATGTAAAAAAAAAAAAACATCGCAGGTATGATGTGGTGGAGGGGAGGGTCTAGAGCAGCAGTGTCCAGTGGAAATATCACGTGAGCAGCATTCAAAAAGCTAAAACAAAACAGGCAAAATTTTAACAATTTACTTCATTTAATCCAATTCATCTAAAGTATCAGTTCAACATGTAATCAACTTAAAAATTAGTGAGGTACTTCATGGTCTTTTATTTGTATAAGTCTCTGAGGAACTTCCCTGGCGGTCCAGTGGTTAAGACTCTGCACTTCCACTGTAGGGACCACGGGTTTGATCCCTGGTCGGGGAACTAAGATCCCGCATGCCACTCAGTGTAGCCAAAAGAAAAAAAAAAGTCTCTGAAATCCAGGGTACTTTTTTTTTTATACTCACAGCACATCTCAGTTTGGACTGGCCACATCTCTAGTGTTCAAGAGCCCCACGTGACCAGTGGCCACCATATTGGATGGCGCAGGCCCAGCGCTAAGAACCAGGCTCTCGCTAGCCGGTGGCAGGCCTGTGGGCAAGTCCCTGACTCTTCCCCACTGGGTTTGCCCACCTACAATGAGACACGGTGATTCCTAAGAGCCTTTCTAACCCTAAAGGTCTGTAGAGTTCTGTCTTTCTCTCTGAGAAATGTACATATTAAATAGTTTTTAACAATATAGATAGATGGAAGGAAGGAAGGAAGGTAAGAAAGGAAAAAAAGGAAAGAAAGAGAGAAAAGGAGAGAAAAAAGAGACACAGTGAAAGAGAGCAAAAGGGAGAAAGAGAAAGGAAGGAAGGGAGGAAGGGGGAAAGAAAGAGACAGAAAGGCAAAACAGATAAACAGACAAAAAGAAAAGAGATCAAATTACGGGTACTGTCACATGCCATCTCTTCATCCTCCAGGGAAGTGCCGCTGCTAGAAGCAGAAGGAGGTGGGATGAAGGTGGAGTGAGCTTGTTCTAACTTGTACAGATAAGCGCGCTTCCTCTCAGCAGCGCTAGGAACTTGAAAGGAGGAATAAGAGGGAAAGGATGCTGTTGCTGGGCGTTCCATGCTGCTGGCCCCATCATCATCATTTATGTGACAAAAGAAATTTGTGATCTAGCTGTCCCATTATAACCTCCTGAGAGTTTAAAACTGAGTGGCAATAAATTTAATGCAAACATCACTTGGGCATAGAATGTAGATTCAAAGCATCTGTTATTACTGATTTATTTGACATTGTTCCTTAATATAAAGTTGATTTTATAAAGCAATTTGCTTCTTAGGAAAAACATATAGGAAAAATATTTAAATGTCCAGCAGCAGAGAACTTGAAGTTGGTATAAAAGTTCGGTTGAATCTAATTGTAATACCTCTTCATTCTTGCAGATTCAAATTACTTGCCCAAATCCCTAGCTGGGCTGTTGGAAAATCTAATGTTTTTTGAAGACTGAGTTGATCAGAAATCCGTAAAGGCGTTTCTTTAACTTTTAACACACCAAAACAAACAAACAAAAAAACCTTTATTTCAGGTCTCAACAAATCCTGACTTGATATAAACCTTCTAATCCTGACTTGAGGGCAGCATGAAACCCATGGAAAAGCTAAGACATTACCTGGTAAGATGCTGTGGTTATCCATACACATGGAAAAGATGCGCTCGTATACCAGCTTTCCTGGGGAGAAAAGGACATATGGTGTCAGCATTGTGCCCTTCAGCAGCAAACAATAAATTAATGTTTGTTAATTAGGGACAGAGACGGTGGCGTCTCCCATATGAGCTTCTACTTGTGATAGTATGCTGCCACCTAGTGGGGCAAATTTTTAGCCATGATTCTTTTTTAATTTTAGATTTTTAATTAAAAGAGGGGACTTTCTGCTCTAGGCAGAAAAGTGATCCTTCACTTATGCTAAGCAAAATAAGTCAGACAGAAAAAGACAAATACTGTATGATTTCACTTGTATGTGGAAACTAAAAAACAAACAAACAAAAAAGAATATAACAAAACAGAGAGTCACAGATACAGAGAACAAACAGGTGGTTGCCAGTGGCGAGGGGAAGGTGAGAAATAGGTGAGAGAGATAAATGAGTCATGGGTATGAAATATATGGTGCGAGGAATATAGTCAATAACTATGTATGATCTTTGTAAAATGACAAATAGTAACTAGACTTATCATGGTGATCATTTTGAAATGTACAGAAATATCAAATCACTGTGTTGTGTAACAGGAACTAACAAAGGTCAATTATACTTCAAAAAGAAACAAACAAACTCATAGCAAAAGAGATCAGATTTGTGGTTATCAAAGGTTGGGGGAGGGGGAATTGGATGAAGGCAGTCAAAAGGTACTAACTTCCCGTTATAAGATAAATAAGTGCTGGGGATGTAATGTACAACATGATACATATAATTAACACTGCTGTATGCTATATATGAAAGTTAAGAGAGTAAACCCTAAGAGTTCTCATCATAATAAAAAAAATGTTTTTCCATTTCTTTAATTTTGTATCTATATGAGAGAATGGATTTTCACTGAACTTACTGTGGTAATCAGTTCATGCTGTATGTAAGTCAAGTCATTATGCTGTACTTCTTAAACTTATACAGTGTTGTATATCAATTATATCTCAATTAAACTGGAAGAAAAAACCCCCAGATTGCCTGCTCCTTCACAAACTATGTGCCAAAAATGACCCACATCCCTCTAGGATAAAAATGAGCTTGAATAGATTAGTAGCTGCCCCCTGAAAACTACCCAGTTTGCCACAGTCTCCACTGCTCCCTACTGTCTCTCATCAACAGCCAGCTTCACGCACTTACGTAATCTGCCTGGTACCTAGAAGCGCTGGAATTTGAGATTCATCTAGGTATACAAGTTCTACAAGGGCAGAGAGTTCTACCTGTTTTGTTCACTGACATATTCCCAGTACCTAGATCAGTGCCTGACATACAGTGGGTGCTTCATCTTTGTTGGATGGATAGATGAACATATTTTAGGTTGTGTGGGTCAGAGATCACCATTGCAGCTACTCAACTCTGCTACTGTAGCTCAAAAGCAGCCATAGACAATAGGTAAACAAATGGATGTGGCTGTTTCCAATAAAACTTTACTTACAAATACAAGTGTGCAGTCTGGACTTGGTCTACAGGTCAGCCTAGCACAAAAAGTTTTATGTATTCTGTACAAATGTTATTTTGGAAAATGCTATCAATATTCAAAGGATAAAAGTTACAGTTCTATTCATTTTCTGGACCTTCCCAAATCACCCTTGATGTTGAAAGTATTTTCCCATGCCCATTTTCCCCCACACAACCCCACCATTCAGGGCTACAAAGAACCACACCCCTTGTCCATACGTGGAAAAAGACAGGAGAGTTATAGGATCATTTCTGGTCAAAGAACATGAGATCAAATGACATCATCAAGAAATGACAGAATGCTAGGTTAACATGCAGGAAGCCAGCCAAGCTGAGAAGAGCCCTAGATGCCTCTCCCAGTGTGGACTACTTACATTACCATCACCGAAAGACACTTGTTAAAAATGTCCATTCCTGGGGCCCACCTCAGAGCCAGTGAAAAAGAATATTCCGGGGGGTGAAGACTAGGAATATGAATTTTGAATAACCTTAATGGGAAATTCTTATACACACTCAAGTGTGAGAACCATTGATTCAGGCAGGCACTGTGGGTCTCTGAGCTGAAACTTGCCTTAGGTGTGGGAATCTCTAACAACTGCCAAAAGCCTCCCTCCTCCCTCTAACCCAGGGGTTCTCAACCTTGGCTGAACACTCAGAGCACCTGGGGCACTTGAAAATACGCTGATGCCTGCGTCTGTTCTCAGAGATGCTAATGTAAATGATCTGGGGCACAGCGTGACCATCAGAAAGAAGTGTTTTTAAAGCTCCCCAGGTATGCAGCCGAGGATGAGAATCACTGCCCCAAACCGTGGATTCAATTTAGAAGTTCCCAGGAAGCCTCAGGGACCAAGCTCCAGTTCTGAAAGCCACCTGCCTTTGTCCTCCTGGCATGAAGTAACCTGCAGTCACGGGCTCCCCAAGGCAGCCACACCTGATGCCAAGAGAGGCCTCCTCTGAGATGAGCACAGAACCCCCGGCATTGGAACTACATGCAGTTTACCTCGGCCATCACACAGCACAGCAAGCCACACTGGGCAACCATGTAACTTCTCATACCTCCTAGAGTGCGTGGACCGGGCTTAAGAGAACCCAACGCCTTTACTTCCTCCACAAAAAGCTTGCCATCTCTCCAAAACTAGCTTTCTTTTAAAAACGAAAGCACAACTTTTATATTTCACCTTCATATCCTAAGGCCTTTAACCACAAAACCATTTTTGGCCAAAAGAGTTTGGTGAATATTTGTTTTCCTTTGTTAAGTTAGTGGACAACTATTTTGAGAAATAATACCTGACCCTAGATTTTCTTTCTTGATTCACTTTCTTATAAATCAAGGACACTAATATAGATCGTTAACAACAGTGACAACAGTTAACAGTTTCTGAGCACCTTACTTTGTGCCAGCCACGGCTCTAAGCTGTTTACACTGACCCTGCCAGCTCCTAGAAGAGGAAAGACATCACGTGCTTCCTACACATTCTCTCATTTAATTCTCTCCAGAAATCCCCAGAGGCAAGGCCTATTATGCCCATTTCACAAGTGAAGAAACCAAGGCTCAAGTTCACACAACCCTGTAGGAGGAGAGGCAACGAATGCAGGCAGAGAGACGCCAGAGCCCAGCTCTGTGCTCACTGCCTCCAGGGAAATCCCAGCTAAACCGCTGCAGTTGCAAACGCCTGGGGCCATGTCCCGCATCCTTGCCCAGCAAGACGCTCCCACCCTCGGTCAGCCTCGTTCACAACCACTGACCACCAGCAACACATGCACAATGGACCTCAGCACTCGGAGCTGCCACCCAAGCAAGGCCAGTTCCGCCCCCTTTTTAAAAGGTGAAAGCTGCTCATTAGCCCCAAAGCATAACAAAGTGTCCTCGAGCACCTGCACACGCGCAGGCTGCCTCGCGCTCCTGAGGAAAGCTATTCGCAACAGATCTGGACAAGGGCACCTCTGGGAACGCTTTGAAGAGGTAAAACATGCCCACCATTCAAAATTCAAAAGGCTGCAGGAGGTACTCAATGAAGGTTCTCTCTCAGCCCGTCCCGTCCCGTCCAGCTCACTGCTCAAGCCACCCTCTGAGGGTCTCCGCCTTTATTAGCTCCTTGGGGATCCTTCTAATGTTTCTTTAGGCATACGCAAGTGAAAACAACCAAGCGCTCTAATTTTTCCTCCTTTCTTAAACAAAACGGAACATACCCCATAGCAGTTCTGCATCTTGAGTTTTTCACCTGATAATGTACCCTGGGGATCTTTCCACATTGGAACACAGCACGCCCTCACTCTCAGAGGCCTCCTCGTCCTGCTGCATACAGACGTGCCATAGTTTGTTCAACTGGTCTCCTATGGACGGTCACTTGGGTTGTTGGATGAATTCCCAGAGGCAAAGTTGCTGGGTCAAAGGTACACGCATTTGTAGTTTTGTAGAGAGAATTTCCCCCGTAAGCCAAGTACAAGAGAAATAAAGCAGGTGCTCTGACTGCAGAGAGAACTCAATTTGGGTCCCAGCTCTGCCCCTCACTAGCCTGGGGACTTGGACAAGCTGCTTTACTTCCCTGTGCTTCAGGCTCCTCATCTGTGAAGTGGGGATAATTACAGACCCTACCTCATAGAGCTGTTATGAGGACGGCATGACTTAAGATCACCAAAGCACCTAGAACAGAGAGTCAGGCCCAAGGAAAACCCTGATTTGTTGAGGATTTATCACCGTTATTCTCCACTCCCGGCCCAGCTAATTTCTGGGACACAGCAAGGACGGCGGGCATCTACACCGCATCCTGGCCGGCCGAGGCATGGGACTGGGCCGCCACCACAGAGGCTGACAGAACGGTCGCCCCATATTCTCACAAGGTTAACGTCTGGATCTGGCCAGGCTTGCAGGCTCAAGCAATGATCTCAGAGCTAGTCTCACCCGGGGATGCTGACTCATGCAAAAGAAACTTGCAGGAGGCTGGCGAGGGAAACCAGAAGGCCAATGTGTCAACTCACCATGCGATACAGAGCTGTCAGGGTAACCAGACATAGCCACTGGCCTCTCTCGCTGACTAACATCCTCGCTCCCGGAAGGCAAGCTGGGTATGAGGACAGGTCAAGGCCCAAGGGGTATGCGATGGATATCTGTTCTGAGAGCCTAATGCACCCATCTGTCCTGGATCACCTTCCCCCATCCCCACCGCCGCCCCGGGGCCACGCCACCCTCATTTTTCACCTGGAGTGCTGCACCGGCCTCCCAACCGGGCCCCCCGTTCCACCCTCGCCCTACCGTCTAGTCTCAACACAGCAGCCAGAGGGAGCCCATTAAAACCCAAACTGGAACTTGCGCCTCCTGTGCTCAACACCCTGGGCGGCTCCTCATGCCCTCGGGCTCAAAGCCCAAGTCCTTCCAATGGCCTACATGGCCCACCAGGCTCTCTGGCCGCATCCCCACCCCACCCGCCCCCCTCCAGCCACGCTGGCCTCTCAGTTCTCCAGACCTGCCAGGCCTGCTTCCACCCCAGGGTGTTTGCACTGGCTGTTCCTTGGTCATAAGCCGGCCCCACGTTGCCAGCATACGGCTCATCTCTCACCTCCTTCAAGTACTTGCCCACACACCGACTTCCCAGCAAGGCCTCCCCCGACCCCCCCATTTAAATAAAAGCACTGCCCACTTCACCCTGCTCTGGTTTGGGTTTTCTTCATCCATAGCACCAATCCTTGTCTAACACACAATCAGGTTTACTTATTTGTTCTGCGAATCCTCTCTTTCTGGCACAGCCCACGAAGGCAGGGATTTTTGTTTCTTATTTGCTGACACAACCTCAGCACCCAGCAGAGTGCCCGATGCCACCTTCCCGGATCATCTGAACCCAAAGGTCCCGTCGTTTGGCCAGGACATCTCTTCCTTTAACCCAGTTGGCTCCCATTCCCCTTTCTTCTGGCAACAGCATCACCCTTTCTCCTTTGGGGCAACCAGCTCTGGATAACCTGCACATTTCATCCCCAGATCCCATAACTGGCTCAGGGACTGACATGTGATCCAAGCCAGGCCAATGAGATGGAATTCCGGGACTTCTGTTGGAAAGCGAGGATAAAAGTTCCTTCCTTGTCCTGGGACTAGTAGCAGCAAAACTGATAAAAGTTGAGGACACCTTGTGGAGCTTAAGAATGAAGCCAACCCAAGAAAAAGTACTAGAAAAAGCCAATGTCCTGAAGATACTGTTTGAGTTCCTGAATCCAGCTATACCTGAAGCCAGAAACTACCCCGGCCTTTTCAACATAAGCCAATAAATACTCCCCCCTTTTCCACGAGGAAATGAATGAGTTAGGTTTTCTATCACTTATTCTAGCTAATACACTCAGGTCCCCGGCCTCCTGCACAGAAATAAATGGGTCTCTCTGAATGACATTTCATTTTCTGACACATTTGACCTTTCAATGGGTCACAGACAAGACTTGCCAGGTTGGGAGCCCATCGGTCCTTCCTCGGCAAGACAGCAAAGGTCTGTTCCGACCCCCTACGTGTTCAGTTCTCAGACGATGACTGTCTCCTAGTTCTTGCAGGGCACCTCTCTGCTGAACGTCATGTACAGGCTGCACGGTTTGGGCAAACTGCTAATGGCATGATGTTCTGGCCACTGACCATCACCAAGCAGCATGGAGACCTCCTGTTTCTCCAAGGGGCTCCTGGTTATTAATCTCTTCAGTCTAAACCTCTCTGCTGCACTCCCGAAGATCATTCGGCTTGAGGGGTGGAGTGTGGGACGAGGGGCAGCCACAGTGATGCAGGAAGACCTCATAGGAGCTGCAGCCATCATCCATGGGGCAGAGAACAGGGGCTTGGACTAAGGTTTTAACAGAGAAGACAGAAAAACAGACATACGGGGGAGAGATTGAGGAAGGTGAATTGAAGAACCTGGTGACGGGCTGGACATGGGGCACAGGGGAGAAGACTCAGATTTCCAGCGTGGGCACGGGGGTACATGGTGCCGCCATCCCCTGACAGAGAAACCCAGCGCGGGTGGGGAAGGGCTGGGAGGAGATGCCAGGTTCAGTTCTGAACAAAGTGAGTTCCAGATGCCATGAGCCGGCCGGCGACAGACCGAGGCTGGTCTGTATAAGACGTGTGCTCCCCAGCCTGCCTTGCTTGACTCACTTGCCTCGCTAGCCTATCAGAAGGTTAGAAACACACAATTTAAAATTCTTGCAAAAACAGCACCCGCACCTTTGCTCCCCTCATTAGAGCAGGGGAGCAAGGGTAGGGGTGGGAGTTTGGGTCTCCCTCGTGACTTGCCTAGTAATTTAAACCACAGCAGAACCCAATTTAAAGCAACTCTACCACCCAACTTCCGGCAAAACAAACGCACTTCTTAGATTTGAGATGAATAAAACTAGTACTTACCAAATGTATCAAGTATGTCGGTGATAAGGACAAATTTACTTGGGTAGAACTGAATAACACTTGTGTCCGAAAGAAGCTTTGAACACTAGAAAAAGAGAAGAGAAAAGAAAAGTCACTGTCATGTCTGACTGGGTTGGAACACTCCAGGCCTGGAAAATTAAGGATCTCCACAAACAAGTGCAAGTGTATACCATGTGCCAGGCCTGGTGCTAGTCACTGAAGGTATAATGACAAGCAAAACCACCGTGCTTTTGACAAAGGGAGTCAACTCTGCTCACAAGAGAGCCTCTTAATGAAAGGCACCATCACCTCCCTCAGGAAAGCCACGACTCAGGAATCTTATCCAGAGGGTCTGAACTAGGGTCAGCACTGGGTCACCAGAGAAGTCAACCAGCGTCCCTGCAGGTGACTCCATCTTTTCAGCATTACCTCCGCTGGTTTATTTCAGAATGGTCTTGATTCTTAAATGTTCTTTTCTATGAAATGACCCCATAGGCAAATCTCTAGGGTTTCTTAAACTAGCACCTATTATTTATACTTACTCTTAAATTTCCTTCTAAAAGGAAACGTGACAAGCTTCAAAGAGTTACATGTTTCTCTGGAACTGTGCTCTGCAAGCCAGGAACATTTTGGCTTTGCCGGGAATTCCTCAATTCCTCTGCCATCACTCACGCCAGAGGGCCATCGACGTGTTCAGGACTCATAACGGAAGATGGCAGCCACACAACGTGGCCCCGAACACCCCAGATGAAGTCATCTTGTATAATCAGAAACAAAAATCTATCTCTACTTCGAAGAACTAGAAGTAATGCCCTGAAATCTTTGCAAATTCAGAAGTCTGGATAAGGAACTAGATAACCTTGCCATATTTTAGCAGACAGGAAAAATGTCACGTTAAAAGAAAAAAACTATTTGGACATTTAGAAAGGGTACTTTCGTATGTATGCGCTTCCGATGTGCACAGAATGGCTAGAAAGTTCATCATATCAAGATGTAGGCTGACATGTGTTTTCAGTTTGGCTTTGTTACACAATATCTGAATTATTACATTCATCAAGTTTCTCCTTAGCATTATGTAACTAAAAGTAAACAATGTGTCTAATTTGTAAAACATCCTCTCATGGCCCAAATGTTATTTGGGGATTGGAGGTGAGGGGAATGTAAGCTGTTAAAACAATGGCAATGACACCAAATGTGGCATTTGGATGTACACAGAACTCCATTTCCTGACACCTTGCTTTGTGTTTTTCACATGCCCTTTATGAGAGCTCCAACTTAAACAATTAATTACCCCATGAGATTTCAGGGCTTGGAAAAAACAAACAGTTCTGAATCCTAGAGACTGTTTACAATACACAGCTCTTGGTTCCTAGGGATGTGACATCTCCTGAGTTCCTACCCAGAGCCCCTCAGAGATGGGTTACTGCCCACTGGTGAGGTGAGAGGGAGAGAGAATTCAAACAGAAGATTTCAAATTAAACACAGCTGGCGTTTCCCAACACCTGTGCATTGATTTGTCTCCCAAGCTGGTGTCACAGAACATGTATTTTATAAAGACAATAGGAAGCAGAAAAAATTTTTTAATCCAAAGTTAAAATCATAATAATGTCATAAATTGAAGTTACCTTTTAAGTCACTATTTTGAAGATTCCACAGTTTTTGTAAAGCTTTGGTGCAGTTTCCTAAACCAATAAAAATCAGGCACCCCCAGGGTATGTGTTAAAAAAAACAGATTCCCTGCTCCAAAATCAGTATTTTCAACAAGGGCCCCAGGTGACTGCTGCACTGAAACAAGCCCAGGACACACTGGGTTCCTGAGATCCGCAATCTGTACCACATTCTGAATGAAATGAGCATTCTACAAACCAAGGGTTCTCAGCTTCGGAATCATCTGGGAAGCTTTGTAAAATAACAGTGCCTGGATCCCACTCTCAGAGATTCTGATTAAGCTGGTCTGGGGTGCAGCTTGGACATCAGGATTTCTTAAAGCTCCCAAGTGATTCTAATGTGCAGCCAAGGTTGAGAACCATTGTTATAAACATTTCCTGAGCAACTAACTGATGAATTACTCTGCCTAAAATACTTGCTACCGAATTTATTAACACTGCGGAAAAAATACTAAAAGAATGCTTTTCATTTGTTTCCAATTAGCAAGATTCTAGAAGGAAACTAGCAGTTCCTAAAATTAAGTTGGAATTAAAAACCAAAAATGTGAACCAAAGCAAATGGATAAATTAAAAGATAATCTATGGTTCAGTATAAGAAAGTATGACTAGACGGATGGCTAGAAGGAAGGCAGGAAAGGAGGGAAGCAGACTAATTAATCAGAGGACAATTACTGCCCACAATATATATTTTTTAAATCCTAAAAATCAGTAAGAAAGGTACAAATAACATAATGGAAAAATGAGCAAAAGGAATCAACAAAAGGCATTTTATAGAAAAGGAAACCCCAATGGCCAATAAACATATGAAAAGATGCTCAATCTTATTATAATCGGGGAATTGCAAATTAAAACCACAATAAAATATGATGTTATTACCTCCTAAATTGGAGAAATTAAAATTGAAAGTCTGCTCATTCCAAATGTTGGTAGGCCACTGAACAGCACAGACTCTCACACCCCCACTGCTACTACAGTGCAGGCTGGCACAACTACTGCGGAAAATAACTTGGCATTGTCTGGAAAAGCAGACAAGGCACACATCCTACACCGAGCAATTCCACTTTTAGGTATGGGCCTTCATCTAGAGAAACACTTTATATGGTCACCAGCAGACGTGACCAGCGTTCGCAGCAACATCGTTCATAATAATGAAAGAAGGAAAAAGAAAAGAACCAAATGCCTATCAACAGGATGAATGATACATAATTTACGCATCAGTAGATTAACTCTGCTTCAGATGGCAAATCTCTCCAACCGATCTGTAGGGTCAGTACAATCCCTATCAAAATCCCAAAGGGTTTTTTTTTTTTTTGGTAGAAATTGACAAGCTGATCCTAAAATTCATATGGAAATGCAAAGGACCCAGAAGAGCCAAAACAATTCTGAAAAAGAAGAACAAAGTCAAAAGACATACTATACCTAATTTCAAAATTTACCATAAAGCTATAGTAATCAAGTGTGGTACTGGCATAAGGACATACCTATAGATCTATGGAATAGAATTGAGAGTTCAGAAATAAACCCTTACTTTTATGGTCAACTGACTTTTGACAAAGGTGCCAAGATAAGTATTTTCAGCAAATGCTGCTGAGACAACTGGATATCCATATGGACAAAAATAAACTTAGACACACCATACACACAAAAAAATAATTCAAAATGGACCATATAACCTAGATGTAAGAGCTAAAACTATAAAGCTTCTAGAATAAAACACAGGAAGAAATTCTCACAACCCTGGGTTATGCAAAGAGTTCCTACATACAACTCCAAAAGCATGAGCCAAAAAGGAGAAAACTGATAAACTGGACTTCATTAAAATTAAAAACTCCTACACTTCAAAAGATACCATTACGAAAATGAAAAGATAAGCCACAGACTAGGAGAAAATACAAGTAGATCATGTATTTGATAAAGAACTCGTATCAAGGATAAAGAATTACTACAACTCAACAAGAAGACAAACAGCCTGATTTTTTAAATGGGCAAGTCTTGAATAGACAGTTCACTAAAGAAGATATAAAAATGTCCAATAAACATATGAAAAGGTGCTCAACATCATTAGTCAGTAGGGATATGCAAATTAAAACCACGATGAGGGCTTCCCTGGTGGCGCAGTGGTTGAAAGTCCGCCTGCCGATGCAGGGGACACGGGTTCGTGCCCCAATTCGGGAAGATCCCACATGCCGCGGAGCGGCTGGGCCTGTGAGCCATGGCCGCTGAGCCTGTGCTCCACAACGGGAGAGGCCAGGACAGTGAGAGGCCCGCATACCGCAAAAAAAAAAAAAAAAAACCACGATGAGGTACCACTTCACACCCACTCAGATGGCTATAATCAAAAAGATGGGCAATAACGAAATGAGTGATTGAAAAGATATAGAGGAACTGGAACCCTCATACCTTGCTGGTGGGAATGTAAATGGTGCAGCCATTTTGGAAAGCAATTTGGCCGTTCCTCAAAAAGTTAAACATAAACTTACCATATGACTTAGCAATTCCACTTCTAGGAGTCTATCCAAGAAAAATGAAAATATACGTCCATACAAAGACTTGTTTGCAATTGTGAACAGCGGCATCACTCATAATGGCCAGAGTGGAAACAACTTAAATGTCTATCAGCTTGTTAATGGATAAGTAAAATGTGGTTATGCATGCAGTGGTATACTATACAGCAGAAAAATGGTACAGAGTACTGATATTACAACATGGATGAACCTCAAAAACACGGTAAGCGAAAGAAGCCAGATGCGAAAGAGTACATAATGAGTGACCCCACGGACATGAGACGTCAGGAAAGGCAAATTCATGGAGTCAGAAAGCAGATCGGTGGTTTTTCTAAGGCTGAAAGTGGCAGCAGGGTTTGAGTGCTAACGGGCTTGAGGAAATTTGGGCAGGGGGTGGGGCGAGGGCGGGGGGTGGGCAGTGGCTATGAAAATGTTCTAAAACTGGATTGTGTAATCGCTGGGCAACTCTGTAAACTTACTAAAAACTTCACTGAATTGTACATTTACAATGGTGGATTTTAGGACATGTAAAATATCCTCAATAAAGCTGAAAAAACAAAGTGAAACCTTACTGCAGAGCAAATAAGGGAAACTGCTCACTTCTCCATATTCTGTACCTTGACTAGCTTTTTTGGATAAAGAGGGCAGTCTTTAAAGTATTGCAAGTCAAACAGTTACTATTAGCTAGATGTGGAGTTAATTAAACAGTTTCATGATTATTTTCTTTGGGAAGACATGAATCAAATCTCCTCCAGATGTCAAACTCTTAGAAGTCACAGTTCTATACCACAATACTCTATGGAGAGATGTTGCCAACAAAAATATTTTGAAGAAGCTCTTGTTAGTTTAGATATTCTCTCACTTGAGCCACTCAGCAAGCAGCCTCCATCACATGCCTGCAGGATGAGAGAAACCTTCTTCAGAGTATTTGCTTTGTCAACTAACAACAGTGATGGAAGGGAAAAGGGCTTGGGTTTGCCTCTGTCATGAACACCAAAAAAATAGCACCTGCCATACAAAGTGTCATCTTAAAAGACTTCAAGTACCCAGTGTAAAGACTCCCAGAGTAAGAAAACAAATGTCACATTCCCATGACAATAAACAAGAATGAAATCTTGTCCTTCTGAACTAAAATGGCTGTTCAGAAATTCTCTATTAACTCTGCTCTGAAAAGCATAATGCTTACATTATTCCTTTTACCATGTACTTCTGAGCGTGTTTTGACAAGACGGGATGATCTTAAGAGTCAAGAAACAGAAAAAGCTGTTTTCCCTGTGGAACTTGCTCTTGTAATCCAAGAGCTGTCATGGATTAACAAATTCATCAACAAAGAGGATTCAACAAACATACCTCTCTTAACACTGTATATACATTTTCTTTGTCACATCATTATGCAGAACATGACCCCAAAATGCATATATCAGGGACACACAACCATTAGTTCCAAAGATACAAAGAAAATCTGGTCAAGGAAACCCAAAAGACAGTAGATCAATCTTTAGTCTACACAAATCATAAATGTGTCAGGTGATGTAACAGGGCCAATGAACTGCACAACCCTGGGGGGACATCAGTAATTCTGTAATCTAGGGTGAATTTCCTGGAACTGCGCAGTGCACAACCTATGCAGCTGCACATGGTGGCCCTAGGATTAGCCATCTCATAAAAACACTGATTCATAATTATGGCCTTTCACAGGAAGTACGTGAAAATAGAACGGATGAAAAAATTAGGGTAAGACCCTGAAGGCAGGCCTCTGAAAACCTTAATTATCCACAAAGGAGTTTTACAAAGGAAATTCTGGGGAAAAAAAAAAAAAAAAATCACTCGACCTGACCTGGATGACTATTTTTAGAGCCTTCACTTTCTGGTCCGAGGCCCAGGCGTCCTTCAGCGACTGGTTGAGCTCTTCTATGCGGTTCACATAATCCTGTTGAGTCAAATTCAACAGCTCCTTTTGGGATCCCTGTGGGCAGAAAGTAGAAAGATACAGGCACAGAAGAAAAAACATTGTTGGACTCCCCCCTTGCCCCCATGAACAATACTATTAGCTGAGTTTTGGTCTCTAAGTTTTCCTCATATCCTGACCAGGATTGATAGTTCTGTCTTGTAATCAAAGAGGTTCTGAGTTTTCTTCAAAGACGGCTAGAGGGCAGTGATTGAAAAACTGGCCTTGAACACAAGTCTGACCTGAGCCCATTCCCAGCTGAGCCACATTCTAACCGTATGATTCTAGGTGAGCTGCTTTCCTCCCTGAGTCTCTTCTGTGAACAGTGATAACAGGACTTACCTTATTCAACAAATAGTTATTGGGGGGTATTGTGTGCCAGGCAAGTATGGTATACCAGATGCCCCAGATACAAAGGTGAGCAAAAAGACATTGTTTCAGCACTAATGGAGTTTAAAGTACAGAGGACAAGATGGACATTAATACAAACTGAGACAAATGCTCGGGGAAACAATTCTACAAAGACACATATCATAGTTCTCTGAATCTGAGGTGCCCGTTTTAAGAAGCACAACTGTTTTATGTACCACTAAGGAAGAAGAAGTGCCGATCACGGACATGCACCAATTGAGAGACAGAGTCCAATTTCAGGGATATTCAAATGTTGGGGGAAAGGTTCATCTCAGAATGGACTCTAGAATGGTGGTCAAGAATGGCTTCCTGGAGGAAGTGATGCTTGAGACAAACTCTCAGTGGTGTACAGGCGTTAACTAGGCAATGGAGGGTTGTCAACTAGACCAGGGAGAGAGCATTCAGGACAGAGAGCAGACCCAGCAAAAACCCATGGCAGAAGAGGGCAAGGTCATCACGTGGATGAAATATTATAACATATGTAAAGACCTGGCACCACCCGGCACACAGTACATGCTCACTAATCCTTGCCTACTGCTAAGACGCTGACTGCACAGCTCACAGGAGTGAGGGTCATGCTAACCCACATGAGGAGACCAGGAACCAAATCTTTTTCATATGAATGTTGCCTGGAATCCAAAGTAAAGAACTCTTTTTTTTTTTTTTAATTGAAGTATAGTTAATTTACAATGTTGTGTTAGTTTCTGATGTATAACAAAGTAATTCAGTTATACATATATATATATTCTTTTTCATATTCTTTTCCATTATAGTTTATTACAAGATATTGAGTATAGTTTCCGGTGCTACACAGTAGGTCCTTGCTGTTTTTCTATTTTATATATAGCAGTGTGTATATGTTAACCCCAAACTCCTAATTTATCCTCCTGCCCTTTCCCCTTTCGTAACCATAAGTTTGTTTTCTATGTCTGGAGCCTGTTTCTATTTTGTAAATAAGTTCATTTGGATCATATTTTGGATTCCACATATAAGTGATGTCATATGATATTTGTCTTTCTCTGACTTACTTCACTTAGTATGATAAACTCTAGGTCCATCCATGTTGCTGCAAATGGCATTATTTCATTCTTTTTTATGGCTGAGTAATATGCCATTGTATAAATACACCACATTGTCATTATCCATTCATCTGTTGGACATTTAAGTTGCTTCCATGCCTTGGCTTTTGTAAATAGTGCTGCTATGAACACTGGGGTGAATGTATCTTTTCGAGTTAGAGTTTTCTCTGGATATATGCCCAGGAGTGGGATTGCTGGAAGAACTCTTTATTAAAGGAATACAAGTAGGAAGTTCAGGAAATCTGAAGTGATCCCAACTGGTCACTTGAACTGTGAGACAGGATCCTCCCTGCCCCTCTGCCGTAGGAAGAACCACGTGACTAGTTTGGGCAAATGGGTGGTAAATAGAGTGGCACGTGTCCCCTTTGGGCTGAGGCAGTGAAAAGTGACCCTTTCTTCAGCTCTGCTGTGACAACCCTGGAGACATATGTTGAGATGGCAGCACCATAAGATGGTGGTATGTCTGTCACCTACACTGGACGAGTAATGTGAGGAAGAAATAAACCTTTGTTATATTAAGCCACTGAGATACGGGGGTTCATTTGTTATCACAGCACAACCTAGTCTTATCCTGACTAATATGCTATGTTAACCTGGAAGCCATGGGGCAGCCATGTGCTCCTGTGAGCGGGGGAAGCAAGGAAACCAGTCTGCAGAAAAAAAAAAAAAAAAAGGAGAACTAGAAAGAGTCTGGAGGCTACACAGAAGCAAGAGACACAGAGGACAGCTGCTGGGGTTCTGGGTGGTTTTTCAGTTCCTGGTTCCAGGCCACTGTGCCTTTGGGTTCAGGGTAGTGCCCCAGTATCCTTCAATACAGTCCTTATTTTCCATGTAAGCCAGCTCAAGTGACTTTCAGATACTCAACAGACAAAAGAGCTTTGATAAAAACCCTTAGCAATTCCCTTCCTACCAGCCAAGGTTGACTGATGACATGCAGACTGAGGCTCTCGGGCGCCCTAATTCAAAATATGTCATTTCTGAATTGGAAAATAAAATATTGGACGATTAGACTCTGCTGAGCACCTAACAACTCTGGTCTTAGAGCTGGAAGGACCCTGAAACTGGGGCAAGATGCAGGACAGAGCAATGGCAACTGCCATTATAGGGACCTCTGTGGATTTCAAAGCATTCCCATTCAGCCTACACAACTATATTTTTTATCCCCATTTTACAGATGAGGAAATGGGTATAGGAAGATGAACGGCCAAGGGCACCCCATTAATAAGCGGTCAAGCTAAGGCCTCTAGACTCATAATGGTGATGGTGACAGCAGCTAACACTTGCAAAGCACGCACCACGTGCTGGGTGCTGGTCTAAGCACTCCACACACATGAACTCATGTAGCCCCTGTAATCACCCCAAGAGGCAGGTACTAGGTAGCACCCCCACTTTACAGATGAGTAAACTGAGGCACAGAGCTCAAGCTCTTAAGCACCTTGTCCCAAACTACAGAATTACCAAACAGTAGAGCCAGGATTCAAACCCAGGCAGTCTGGCTCCTGAGTTTGCCCTCTTAACCCCCATGGTATGCTGCCTCTCTAAATGATACTCCAGAGGATGCAAATTCACCGCCTCCAGGGCCCAGGCTAGTAATGTTTATGAGTGAACTGGGCCAGGGAGGACCATGCAACCTGGACAGTACGCACCCAGGTTAAATGCAAGAATGTGAGCCCACAGTTAGGTGGAATTTAAGAGAAGTCAGAAATCTGGATTTATACGTTAAATTTACTAATTTTTATGAGTTGGCAAGATTCATGTTCTTTAAAAGCACGTGCAGGCTAATTGAAAGAGTTCAGCAGCTGAGCGACCATGCATGGCCTCTGCAGCAGGCATGACCGTTTTACACTATACGAGGCGGCTTCCCGGGAGGTGGCTACCGTTGGCTTTCACAGTTAGACCCTGTCCCCAGACACCCGGGGTTTGCTCAAGCATCACAGTGAGAAAAACGCCTTCAGAAAACCAGCCCAAGGAAGGCTCCTGTGAGCTTGGCCAGCCGCGCCACTGGCATCTTTCCCTCGATCAGTTGGTGCCTCAGGAGGACTGAACACAATGCGCAGCTCGAGAATTAATCAGAGAGCAGCCACCGAGACTGACCTCACCTGGCAGAAACATGGGAAGCCCCGCCCCTCCCTGGATTCAACAACTGACTTGCTCACCTCCTCAAAATCATCCAGCTCCTCCAGCCTGGTCCGAACCTTCTCCGACATTGCGGATATGGCAGTCCCAGCTTTGCCTAAACAGAATGGATTCATGTCACACAGGTGGCTTTCCTCTGTCACCAATAGCCCCAAAGGAAGGCATCTTTCACTCTACACTTCATCATGCATAAAGAGGCTGGGGAACAACTTCATTACAGAAAACTCCCTGAGATTTTGAAAGCAACTTCCTTCCGTAACCAAAGTTTCATCAGAAACATTTCTGCTTAGGAGCTGCCCGTGGGAGTGCAGTGGGCCAGCCTCAAAAAGGTTCTGCGACACCTGATATTTACAAACTTTTCACTGAATCATCTGTTTATTCCTAAAGAAAGGCGGTCCAGAGAAGGATGCCAAAAATCCGTCATTTAATTGTTTTCCACAAACAAAAGGCCCTCTCAGGCTCATATTCACAGTGCAGAACTGTGGTATTAACAACTAACAAAACAACAATCCCACTGTCTGTCCAGAGGTGGAAACACTAGGGCTTCAAAGCCGTCTCTTCAAGCAAACAGGGCTAGTGAGCCTCCTTCCATCATCCATCAGCACAACTCTTCCCATCAGCAGGGACTGGCGGGGAGAGAAGGAGAGGACTCCAGGCCACAGGCCGGTCACAGGACAGGGCTCTCTGGCCAGCTGGCTGCTGCCCTCTAGAGCCTCCTGTTTCAGAACCCTTTCTCCATCTTAAGGGTGTTTCTGTTCTAGACCAGAGGTTTCCTTGCTCCTGCCTACCGAACTCGCTCTCAGGAACTAAAGTTTATTCTTTTAAGGCACTGCTTTCTTAGCTCTGGTGTTAACTCACAGATTTGTCTGGGATCAGCTGAGAGCATGGTACAATTATTCAATTACTAACAACTACTAAAATTAAGGAGTTTCCAAATAATTTGATTTTTTTTACCTTACTTCTACTTTTCCCTTCATTCTGAAATATAGTACAGAACATGCATATATGTACATTTTAACAGATAATCATAAAACCTTTGTAGCCACCACCCAGATTGTACACTGTCTTGCTTCTTTCATTCACCACTGACTTTAGTTCATGAAGTTTACCCCTGTCATTGCATAAAGCTCACACATTTTCACCACTGTTTAGCATTTTCCATTGTGTGACTACATCACAGTTTATTTCTTATTCTACCGTCAGTGGATCCTTGGGTTGTATCCTGCTTGGGGTTACTATGAACAATATGCTATAAACATTTCTGTGCATGTCTCCTGGTTCATATATGCATGCATTTCTTCAGGGTAGTTTCTCAAACTTTTACAGGAAGCACTTAAGGATGTGTTAACATGCAGATTCTGATTTTTACTAGGTCTGGCAGGGCCTGAGACTCTGCATTTCTGATGAGCCCCCGGTGACGTCAATGCTGCTGGTCCCTGGACCACACTTTAAGAAACATGGATTTGGGCAGAGCTGAAAAAATGCATTCTATAAAAGGCCATATATAAGTATTTTAGGTTTTGTGAGTCGTACAGTCTCTGTCACAACTACTCAACTGCCATTATAGCACAGCAGCCATAGACAATATGTAAACAAACCGGCATGGCTGTGTTCCAATAAGACTATTTACAAAGATCAAACAGTGGGCCAGATTTGGCCTCCAGGATACAGTCTGCCAATTTCTGATCTAGGGCGTATCCTAATAGTGGAACTGCTAGGTCAAAGGGTTGGCCCATCTTCAATTTGAACAGATAATGCAAAAGTGCTTTACACAGCGGCTGTGTCATTTTACACTCCCACCAGCAGCACGAGCGTTCCTGTTGCTCTACATTCTCACCAGCAAGTGGTATTGTCACTTTCTGGCCTCTCCAAACTGGTAGATAGGCAATGCTGTGATTGACTTTTTTATGGTTTGGGGTCAAAGTTATGCCCATGACAAAGGCGCTCCGACTCTCTTGATTTCTAGTGTGCTGCCCCAACCTGCAGCTGCCGCACCAGCGCTTTGCACATAAACCACAGCTGTGCCCCTCCGCACCCCAGTGATACAGCATCTAAGACAGTGGCTTCATAATCACCCAGGAGCTTTAAAAATGGAATTCCTGCGTCCCCTTCCTCAAGATTAATTCAATAAGTGGAGTGGGGCCCAGTGGTCTGTATTTTTATGAAATATATATATATACACACACATATATGTATATTCCTCAAGTGACTCTGCTGAACAGCTAGTTTGAGACGCCTTGGTCCAGACTGTGTCCTGGCACAAGAAATTGAGAACTGCCGTATTCAGGGACCAGTGGCTGATAAGACTGAGTGTGTGACTCCCCTCACCAGTGCATCTGTGTTTTCACAAGGGATAATGACTTAAGGCAAAAGAAAGGATCTGTAAAAAGGAGAATTTCAACCATTTCCCAGCCAGTGAGGAGGCACATAGATGCGAGACTACAGCTCTGTAATCCCAAAGTCAAGCACTGAGTTTCTGTTTTCCTCCTAGTAAACTCTTTGGTCTTTTTTTTTTCATCCGTCATCTAAATATGTATTTTGATTCTACTAAGTCTATACATAATCTAGGAAATAATAGCTTCAATTGAATTAAACATCAGGATTGGATGTTTTTTTCCTTTGGAAAATTATATTAAAGGTAATGGGAGAATTCCCCATCAAAACAGTAACAACAGCAAAAACTCACCTTTTTCAGATCCCATAAAAAGATTCTGCAGAGGCAAAAAATATATGTTAATATTTTTTAAAACTTACTGGACCCTGTGACAAAAACTTTACTTATTGTTCAAGCAGCACTAAGACAATATGATCCATCGTTTTCCAACAAAGCCACTTATTTATCTAAATGAAAAACAGAAATATTTATTCAAAGGAGGAAAACACAGCTCACTAGAAACTACTAGAGATTCAAATTTCTACTCATTTCAGGACTCTCAAAATGAGCCAAAAAAAAGCAAAATTTTGAGACAATGGTGGCAATGTGAAAGCATTTAGCTTACTCTAAATCAGGGTTTCACAACCTCGGCAATATTGACATTATGGGCTGGAAAATTCTGTTGTGAGCGGCTGTCCTGTGCACTGTAGGATGTTTAGCAGCATCCCTGGCCTCTACCCACTAGATGCCAGTAGCACTCCCACAGTTGTGACAACCAAAAACGTCTTCAGGCATTGCCACATGTCCCCTGGGGAGTAAAATTACTCCTGGTTGAGAATCACGGCTTTATATTAAATCAGGGCAATCAGAAAACAGTAAGAAAAAGAATTAAATAGTCCAGCAATTCTGCTTAACAAGTATAGACTCTGGGAGAAGGGAGCAGAACCTTCCTAGTCGCTACTGAGTTCACCCCTTCCTCCCTGCTCACAGCCCCGATTTTTGATGGGTGCACTGTGTACAGCCCATGACTACCTTCAAGACAAATGTAACTGGACATGTTGAGGGGACTCCAGGAAGTGTTCTTTTTTTTGGCCGCACCACTCAGCATGTGGGATCTTAGTTTCCCGACCAGGGATCAAACCCGAGCCCCCCCCCCCGCAGTGGAAGCGTGGAATCTTAACCACTGGACCACCAGGGAAGTCCCAAGGAAGTGTTCTTGAATGAGAGAGGGTGCATCCCACTTTCCCCTTTCCACCTTCTAACAACTTGGACATGAGGTCACACTGAACATGACAGAGCAGCAAGACAGAAAGAGCTGGGTCCCTGATGACTTTGGAGCTGCCACATAGTCCTGGACTATCTGCCTCTAGACTTCTTTCCAGTATGAAGAGAGACGAACATCTCTCTTCTTTAGGGAGGGCTTCAGTCACAAGCTAGACCTTGACGACATAAGCATTAACCTGCTTTCCCCGGCTGAGCAACTTGCAGAGTACAAGGTAAGCCCCGGGCACTAGCCAACAACCTGACCTAGTGAGTGCCACCCAAAGAAGCAGTGAACTCCCAGCCCTGGCAGAAAACCCACCAGTGGGACTCCCTGAGCAACAGTAAGAAGTTAACCTTCTTCAGGGTGGCACTCTCTTCCCCTCGTAACTCTCTCCTCCCCCAGAGACACGACGCTGCGGCTCCAGTTCATTGTCTGAACTGTGCCTGATCCCCGATTCTTAACACATTTTTTGAGGAACGAATTAGCACGTTTTCTCCCAACTAACATTGACATAATAACTGAAACTTACAGAACGTCGGCGTTGGGGCAACATAACTGTGATACTGTGATTTATAAGAAGAAATATGTTTAGTCTTTGTCCCAATTCCAGGCACAAAGCTCCTAACCCTTGGAATTTCCCAGGTGAGAGAACAATCCAGGAGGCTTCTGTTCTTTTTAGGAAGCACTCTCCTGTGATTTCTGGAAGCACCTAAGGATGGAGGCTGGTTGCCAGGGGAACCAACCACGTGATTAGAGGGTGGGAACTTTCAGTCCCACCTCCCTGATTTCTGGGGAGGAGCGAGGGGCTGGAGGTTGAATCAATCACCAGTGGCCAATGATTTAATCAATCATATCTATGTAACGAAGCCTCCATAAAAACCCGAAAGGAAGGGGTTCAGGGACCTTCCGGGTTGGTGAATCAGAACACATCCACATGCTGCCGTGCTGGACCCCAAACTCCATGGAAACAGACGCTCCTTTGTTCAGGACCTCACCCTAGGTATCTCTTCATCTAGTTACTGGTTTATAACCTTTAATATCCTTTGTAATAAACCAGTAGTCTAGTCAGTTCTGTGAGCCACTCTAGCAAATTAATTGAACCCAAAGAGGCGGTCATGGGAAACTCTGATTTATAGCTAGTTGGTCAGAAGCCAGGTAACAACCTGGACTTTTTTTTTTTTTTTTTTTTTTTGTGGTACGCAGGCCTCTCACTGTTGTGGCCTCTCCCGCTGCGAAGCACAGGCTCCGGACGCGCAGGCTCAGTGGCCATGGCTCATGGGCCTAGCTGCTCCGCGGCATGTGGGATCTTCCCGGACCGGGGCACGAACCCGCGTCCCCTGCATTGGCAGGCAGACTCTCAACCACTGTGCCACCAGGGAAGCCCAACCTGGACTTTTGATTAGCATCTGATGTGGGGACTGAGCCCTTAAGCTGTGGGATCTGGTGCTCTCTCCAGGTAGACAATGTCAGAATTGAGTGGATTTATAGGACACCCCACTGGTGTCAAAGAACTGCTTGGTGTGGGGGGAGCGAACCTACACACTGGAATCGGGTGCAGAATCGTAATAACAAAAAAAACCTACGAAATCTGAAGTAGACACTGGGAGAAAAGTATACTGGTACTCACAATAGAGAGCTTTTCCGTGGTAGTATACCGGGCAAGGATTTCTCCTCGTTTGCTGGCCCAAGGCTCAAAATCTGATCCTACAATGGAGTTATCATCTCTGTCACGTTTCTTTCTGGAGTTGTCCTAAGAAAAGGCAAGACAATCTCTTCAGCAGCAATTTTTAAATCTTTAAAAAAAGTATACGCAGTCATGGTGATGACACATGATAACATAGTATTGTATAAGTGAAACTGCTAAGACAGTAGAACTTAAATGTTCTCATCAAAAAAAGGGTAAGCATGTAAGGTAATGTATGAGTTAACTCAATGGAGGAAATCCTTTCACAATGTATATGTGTATCAAAGCATCACACTGCACACTTTAAATATCTTACAATTTTATTTGTCAATTATACCTCAGTAAAGCTTAAAAAAAAAGTATGAGAAGGCAGACTATCCCTCACTGTAGAATGTAACAGATCTATCTAAAGGTTTACTATGATAAAAAAATTTCAGGCCAATTCACCACAGATGGACAATAAACCTATCAAAAGATGCTCAAACTCATTAAGAATCAAGGAAAGGCAAACTGAAAGAGATCACTTTTCAACAATCAGAATGGCAAGATTTAAAATGACTGATAGGGCTTCCCTGGTGGCGCAGTGGTTGAGAGTCCGCCTGCCGATGCAGGGGACACGGGTTCGTGCCCCGGTCTGGGAAGATCCCACATGCCGCGGAGCGGCTGGGCCCGTGAGCCATGGCTGCTAAGCCTGCGCGTCCAGAGCCTGTGCTCCGCAACGGGAGAGGCCACAACAGTGAGAGGCCCGCGTACCGCAAGAAAAATAAATAAATAAAAGTAAAATAATATAAAATAAAATAAAATGACTAATAGTAGCCAGGTTGGCAAGGATGCAGGGCACAGGCACTCCAAAATACTGCTATGCTGATGGGAGTGTAAATTGGTGAACCCTTGCTGGAGAACAATCTGGCAGTAACCATCAAAACCTTATGTATATGGGGACTTCCCTGGCGGTCCAGTGATAAGAGACTTTGCCATCCAATGCAGGGGGTGTGGGTTTGATCCCTGGTCGGGGAGCTAGGATCCCACGCCTCAGGGCCAAAACACCAAAGCATAGAACAGAAGCAATACTGTAACAAATTCAATAAAGACTTTGAAAATGGTCCACATAAAAAAAAAAAACTTTATGTATATGCTACCTTAACCCGGTAATGAACTCCTAGGAAGTTACCCTGCAGAAATACTTGCACGTAGGCACCAAGATCTATGTATGTTCAAGGACAAATGCGCCACTGCCTATACCAACAAACACCACACACGGTCTATGTGTCCATCATGGCAATTTAAATCATGTCCCTGGGAATTCCCTGGCGGTCCAGTGGTTAGGACTCTGGGCTTTCACTGCCGAGGACCTGAGTTCAATCCCTGGTCGGGGAACTAAGATCCCACAAGCCGAGCAGTGCAGCCAAAAAAAAACCCAAACTCATGTCCTGTTCCTTACCATACAATGCAGCTGTTCAAAATAAGAAGGTTGTTCTGTAAGTACTAATATAGAAAGTTCTCCAAGACATATTGTCAAGTTAAAAAAAAAAAAGTATACATGTTAAAAAAAAAAAAAAAGGTAAATAGCTGTGTGCAATGCCAGCAAAGAATGATGGTGGATTCTGAAGTCAGACTGCCCAGGCTTGAATTCCAGCTTGCATGTCACGTAACATCTCTGCTCCTCTGTGTGTACCTCTTTAAATGAAGCTTAGGCAGTATGAGAACTACACTTGGAATGCACTTGGAAAATACCTGCTACGCATTTAGCTGATACTCTTATTACTGCTGTTGTTGTTACTTATATGTGAGTATGTATGTAAATGTTCAGAAATTGTTGTCATAAATATCTATGAAAATACAAAGAAAAAGTTGAAGAATATACATTACACTGATAGCACTGATGCCCTCCAGAGTGGAGAACAGAATGAGAACTGGTCAACTGGACTTCTCTGTAATGTTTGATTTTTTACATGAAAAATTAGTAAATTAGTTATGTGATTACATAAAAATAAATCCAAAATAAAGGGTATGAAAAGGGTGAAATGAAAATAAAGAATTTTAAAATGCTTTAAAACGAAAGAAGAAGAAGCAGCAGTTTCCAGGATCTACATGCTATGCAGTGTCACTGAGTCTGGATTATTTGAATTGTTACAACCCGAGTGCACTGCGTATTACTTGTTCAATGAAAATCCCCAACCCTGCACTCACAGGACTGACCATAGCTAGGAGCATTACCGTGGTAGCCGCCAGGGCTGCAGGGTCAGCAGAGGCCGCAAACATGGAGAGGGGGTCGGTCCCATCCAGGACGCTGCTCAGTGGGTCCACCACAGAGCTGGAGGATGAAGAGGACGTGGAAGAAGTGCTTCCTTTCCGGCTCACTTTCTTTGTCTTTGACTCTGTGACCTGTGGGGAAAATCTGTGGAGGTAAAATGGTAGTCTCCTATGACTTTTCCCAATGAAACACACAAATGGGTTTTCCCTTGTTCCGTTTTGAACTGACCATTCCTTTGCAGCAGGGACACTTATTTTTGTGACAAACTGACATGACTCGGAATCCCAGCTGTCGAGGAAGGGAAGGTGAGAAATTGGGGTTAGGAAGGGAGAGACAGGGTCTTTGAGATTTAGAAGATGATGCTATAAGTGAATTCTTACAGGGCCTTCTTACTCAAAGTGTGGTCTCTGGACAAGCCGCATGCACATCACCTGCCAGCTCATAAATCTGTAGACCCCCGAGCCCCACCCCGGACCCAGTGCAGCAGAATTTGCATCCTGCAGCAATGGTCTAGGTGGGGTAACGAACCAGCATACGGAAGATCCCAGAGTCGTCATTCTCGAAGACGGTCTCAGTGGCTCTGCGCGGCCAGCTCATCATCACAAAGCAGTGAGCGCCCAACTCCTCCCTTTCGGGAGAACTGTGTATGTGTTAAGAAGCAGGCGGGGGTGTTGGGGTGTGAAGCCATGTTCTTGTTCCACTGCCCCCAACCCTCCCCAACTTCAGAGGACCAGACCGTGGTGAACCCCTGAGCCGAGAGGATCCAACCAGAGCCAGAGTTTGTCTGCTGAAGGTTTAGGATCAACATCCAGAAGAGCTAGTTAGGCTCCACTCCTTTTTAAATGAGGAGGCTATAAAAACCCGGAACAATTCTTCAGAGAGAGAGAGGATGTAACAGCATGACGGAGAGAGGGCGTCGGATAAAAGAGAATTTGGCCTCTGTCCCCGGTTCCTGGAAAGGAGACTCCAAGTCCTTGGAGCATCAGTCATTCATGAGCCCCTCAATCACACCTGAGTTTATGCTGATGAGAGGATGCTGAAAGACCAAACATGTGATTAAAGGGCTCGGACTTTCAGCCAGGTGATAACCCTCACTGTAGAATATAACAGATCTGTCTAAGGTTTACTATGATAAAAAATTTTCAGGCTAATTCACCACAGATGGACAATAAACCTATCAAAAGATGAAAGAGATCTCACTTCAGCAGAGGGGAGGGAAGCTGGAGATCAAGTTCAATCATGTGGCCAAGGAATCAATCAATCATGTGTGTCATAAAACCCCAATAAAAAGTTTGGACACCAAAGCTCAGTGGAGCTTCCCAGTTGAACACATGATGCACTGGGAGGTGATGCACACCCTGACTCCACAGGCAGAGGACAAGGAAGCTCTGCATTTGGGACCCTCCCCCTTGCCCTATATGTCTCTTAATTTGGCTGGTCCTCATGTGCATCCTTTATAATAAAAATATAAGCATAAGTATTTCACTTTTCTGAGTTTTGTGAGTTGTTCTAGTAAATTATCAAACCTGAGGGAGGTCTCTGGAAACCCTTGGATTTGTAGCCAGTTGGTCAGAAGTGCAGGTGGCCTGGGGACCCCCAAATTTACAGCTGGAGTCTGAAGCTAGGGCAGTTTTATTGAAGACCATGCCCTAAACCTGAGGGGTCTGACACTAACCCTAGGTAACTTGGTGAAGTGCCTCCCACTGGTGCATGTTTGTTGCTCCTGTCTGCCTGGCATCCATTCCTCCATCTCCCAGGCTCAACAGTCCACATCTTCTTTGGGAAGGCAGCCTTGCCTGACTTTCAGCTCTTAAAGGCCTGCTAGAGTGGACTCTGCTCCTGGCTCCCAGGGTGGGCAGGAGCCCAACCCAACCAATCAGCATATTCTACACCCCAGTCACCAGGGTTGATTCAGGGAAGGACACGTAACCCGACTGGGCAAACAGAAAATGCAGAGAAGACACTCTCCCTGATGTTGGGTTTGAGTTCCTGAGATTGGAACCAACTCACTGGTGGGTCAGCCGCAGCCACTCGAGCCCGTGGGGATTTGAGGGGCCCTGGGAGGCTGAAGCTTGGTCTTGTGACCTCCTGCTTTATGTAATCACCTCTGTGTGTTCTCAGGTTCTCTGCCATTCAGAAACGTCACGTCCTCAGTGTCTAGTGGCATCTGTCAACCTCATCCCACCCATGATGACAACCACGTAGCTTCTATTACTTGTTAATAAAAAAGTGCTAACTCAGATGAGACAATCTATGACTCTTGCTTGCCTTTTGTTTTGTTTTTTAAATAAACTCACAGATAGACTAAGATGCTATTCAGGACAGCACCTTATATTAGTAATTAGAGTGATCTTAATATTCCAAATAGGCAAATTAAGAAGTATTTTGTTTACACCTCCAAATCAGGAACAAAGGCATCACATATGCATGATCACCTCACTAATATGAGACAGGGAATAAAAATGATGGTGGGTGAGACCAACATCACAAAAAAAATGGGGCAGAGAACAAACTGGTTGATTTAAATATGCAAAAGCACCTACCACTGGCAAAATGAGAAAGACCCAGGAATACTGTCTATAATTTTACGGAATAAGAATGTCACAGAGAGACCCTCGACAAAACTTACAGTTATGGGTTTCAGTGGGTGATAGTCCCCAAATTCCAGTGGTACAGCCTCCAACCGGCATGATGCAAACTCAGCCTTGTAGTTCCTGTTCCTGGAATGCCTGGTAAACAGCAAAACCCAGAAACCAATTAGTTGGAGATGCATACACACTAAAAACTTTTTGCTGAGACTTCCTCATTGATGAGACAGTTTACAGTGGAACAACATTTTTACCAAGACCAATAAGAAGTGGTAAATTTAAAAAAACATTTTTAAAAAAATCAGTTTGAAGGTATGAGGAGCTGCCGAGGCAAACAAGACCTGCGAGGACAGACGCCAGAACAAAGGGAAGCTCACTGAAGTGAAGCCAACTTTCTTGCCCAGCTATCTCTCACAGAGCATTTTGATTCTTGGCATGGGACAAGAGCCAGGCAGAGGGCAGCTGCTAGGGTGCAGAGTAGCCAAAGAAGCTTTAAGGAAAACTCACAGGGCTGTAGAGATAAACTAGGGTTCAGGGCTATGGAGACAGCCAGGGCTTGAAGGAAGAGATTCTGAAGAGAAGGCAGTGCAGAGAAGTGAGAGATTCGGTCCTGGTTTCCCCTCAAAGTATTCTCCAATTAAGCTGTGGAAGAGCAAGAGGAATAAGCCAAGTAGATGAAGAGCAGAGAGTTTTCATCAGTCTTGCGGAGGCTTAACAAGTGAAGGGATTAGTGAGAAGGAACATAAAAGGGGAGAGATCACCCACATTGAAGCATGGAGAGGAAAAAAGATGAAAAGCACGGAAGAATGCATAAGGGACACGAAGAAAGGTCTAACACACATACGAGCTGAATTCCAAAGAAGAGAGGAGGAACAGGCAGAGCAGTATTTGAAGAGATAATAGCTAAAAATTTTCCCCAACTAAAGAAAGACACTGATTCGCAGATTCAAGAAACGCCTGTGCCCCAAGCAAGACCAGTACAAAAACAAAACAAAAAACAACCATACTTAGGGCCTTCACAGTAAAATGGCTGAAAACGGAAAAGAGAGGATTTCTTAAAAGGAATAAAGATATGTTATTTTCAAAGGACGACAGTAAAGGCTATTATCTCAGCACAGAAATGAGAGCCACAAGACAAAGGAATGATACCTTTAAAGTACTGTAAGACAATAATTCCCAACCAAGAATTCTAGACCTAGTGAAACTACTCGGTGAACATTAGGGCAAAAGAAAGAAGTTTCCAGTCAAAGAAAAAGGAGAACAGCAGCACCAGCAGCATTTTTAAATGCTGAGAGTAGAAGGAAAGTGACCCCAGCTGAAAGCAAAAGATATATGCTAACATTATATATATATATATATATGCACATATGTGTGTACATATGCACATATACTATATAATACTAAAGAGCATACAAAAGATAAAGGTGTAGGTAAAATTAAATATCGACTACAAAAAATAACTTCTTACGGTGTTTAAAATATATAGAGAATTAAAATGCATGAGAACTAGAACATAAAAGGCAGGAGAGGTGCTACGATCTGAATGTGTGTCTCCCTAAAATTCACAGGTTGAAATCCTAACCCACAAAAGGTATTAGTAGGTGGAGCCTTTGAGAGGTGCTTACATCTTGAGGGTACAGCCCTCATGAATGGGATCAGTAACCTTATAAAAGAGGCTCCAGAGAGCTCCCTAGCCCCTTCCACCATGTGAAGACACAGTGAGAAGGTGCTGGCTGTGAGCCAGGAAGACTGCCTTCACCTGACCATGCTGCTGCCATGATCCTGGAGTTCCAGCCTCCAGAACTGTGAGAAATTAAATTTTGTTGTTTATAAGTAAACCAGTCTGGGGGACTTCCCTGGTGGTCCAGTGGATAAGATTCTGTGCTCCCAATGCAGGGGGCATGGGTTCGATCCCTGGTTGGGGAACCAAAAAAAAAAAAAAAAAGGAAAACCAATCTGTGGTATTTCATTACAGCAGCCCAAACAAACTCAGACAGAAAATTGGTACCCAGAGCAGGGTGCTAGTATAACAAATATGGAAGCAGCTTTGGAACTGGATAATGGGTAGAGGCTGGAAAAGTTCTGAAGTATGTGCTAGAAAAAGCCACTACCCTGAATGGACTGATTATCCAGTGATTATTGTGAGGGCTCAGAAAGAAGAGAGGAAAGCTGTAGAGAAAGCCTCAACCTTCTTAGAGAATACCTAAGTGGTGGTAAACAGAATGTTGGTAGAACCGCAGAAGGTAAAGGTCATTCTGATGAGGCCTCATACAGAAGGAGGAACAGCTTTTGGACAATGGAGGAAAGCAATCCTTGTTATAAAGTAGCAAAGAGCCTGGCTGAATTAGTCCGTGTCCTGGTGTTTTGTGGAAGGCAGAATTTGTGAGCCATTAAATTTGGATATTTGGCTGAAGAAATTTCTAAACAAAGTGTTGAAGGTGCAGCTTGGCTTCTCTTGAATGCTTACAGTAAAATTCAAGAAGAAATGACTTAAATTTCAATTAAGAAATGACTTAAAGACAAAATGGCTGACCAAACGGCAAACAGGTTTAAAAACCTGGAAAACTCTCAGTTTCAAAGAGCACAGGAAGCTGGCCCCTTTGTTTCCTTGGCCTCCAGATGTCTTGAATTCATCCCTTCCATGCCCCCCCCATTCCCACCCCCATTCTCAGCTCCTTGACTTCATTAATTATGTGTATGAACCCCAAATCTAATTGTGCCGTGCAATTAATCAGCTTTACTCAATAAGCCCCACCTACTCAGACATCTAACACAGTACAAAAGAACTGAGAGCCCATGTAATTTCGCTTCCATCCCTTTCTAAATAAATTTCGCTTCGAGTGTAGGAAAGGAGAAAAGCTAGTTAACGATATAGACCGGCCTCTACTTGTTTTTTGTTTTTAAAGGAAAACCCCTACCACAATACACTGCCTAGTCCCTTTGGGTTACATGTACTAAATATATACTGTCTTCATCTTCCAAAAATATTTCAGTTGAATTCATTTATGAAATATTCTTTTAATATGCTACCAGCCAATCCTTGATTTATAAAACAAACAAAACCCCAAAGGATAAATTGGAAGTCTAGTCATCAACAGCCATAATGGAGTTTAAAAAATCAACTTATACTTTTCCTCCTTTCAGATCACTCTTAACTTTATCAATAGAATTTTGAAAAGTTAATTTAATAGAATGAGTAGAAATGTAATCTGACTTGAAATTCAACTGCAAATGTGTTGTTCATCACCATAATAATTATTAACGAGTCAACAGCTAAAAAAAGGATAGTATCAAAAGAGCAGTATGACTTGATACACAACAACCAAGTATCAGTTCTCATTTATTATGTGCTTATTATTGTTGGGGCCCACAGAGGGCCACCCCCAAATATGGCATATTGATTATCTTGAATTAAAGTTACTTAAGAAACTTAAGGAAGAGCTGATGTAGAGGGACACTCTGACCCTCCTCTCTGTCTCCCTGAAGGCAGGAAATAAGTCTCCCCTGTGAAAGGTGCCCACCTGCATCTGGAGGTAGAAGGACACCCTTGTCACCAGAGATGGGGAACTCAGGGCCAAGAAGCCTATATAAATGAACCTTGTTATTTCTTTAATACCACAAGCCTGCTGTTTAGATTCTTCACTAACTAAGCACCCAAAGCCCAACTTTCTTTGTTCTGTCAATTCCTCACAAATCTAGTTTCTTTGTCTAAAAAGTATAAAACCTGCCTGTTTCAGCCACTTCTTAGGTCCTGTATCTATGAGACCTCCAGAACACACAAATTAAAATTTGTTTCTTTTTCTCCCATTAATTTACCTTGTGTCAATTTTATTATTGGTCCAGCCACAAGAACTCAAGAGAGTAGGAGGGGGAATTTCCTCTCCCTGACACTATATACCAGGATACAGGACAAGCCCTTTACCTCTATTTCCTATGAGGTAGGTACTATGATTATGCCCATTTCTCAGATGGAGAAGCTGAGGCTGTTGGTAACTTGTGAGAGGTTAGCAAGTGATACAGACAGATGCAAACTGAGGCAGCCTGCCTCTAGGATTCAGTAGTTCTACAGATCATCTATAGGTCAACTTGAGAATTTGAAAAAGCAATTGTCTTTTTTTTTTTTTAAGGACTGCGCTTTGAAATGATTTTTTTTTTTTTTTAAGTGTGAGGGGAGGGAATTCTTTGGGGAAAAAATACTTGTTCTGGAAAAACCTTTTAAAAAACAAAAGGGAAGGAAACATTTACCCTTGCCGTAAGTTCATGTCAAGTTGCTATTTCGAGTTTTCAACCATTTCTTCCATTATTTCCTCAAATTTGCTCTCAGTTCCCTATAGGTTGAGATGTTAAAAGCGTTTTCTTCAATGCCTGGATCTTTAGTAAGGCTAACAGTGACCTCTAGTGGGCATTTTCTCAAAGAGCCTTACTCTTCTTCCCGCGAACACAGCTGGTAAGCTGGTAAAAATACCCCCAACTCCCAGCAATGCGAAAGGGTGGTCTGGCTCCTTGGCAGCTGCCACAGAAAAAAGGCCAACATTTCATACCTCCACTCCCAGCTTGGTCTGGCCTCTGGCTACTCCAAGTGTGACTCACAGATCACCAACAAGAGCATCACCTGGGGAGTACTGAAATACCCCTACAGAATCAGGGTCTGCATTTCTCCAAAATCCCCAGGTGACTGATATGCACATTAAAGGTTGACACTGCCCTATTTTTAAATTATTTACATTGGGTAACATGAATGTGTAGAAATCCTACTACCAGTTACCAAATTAATCTCCTTATACTGGAAATACCGAAATCCAATAACTGCTTTTTAATTCTCAAGTGACTTTTTTTTTTTTTGGATTTGCAAATACAGTTTATTTTACAGAAATTCAACATTATAAACAGCAGGCACCTCCCAGCCCCCCACTCCCCTCCCCCCAACCCGTACCACTGGGTGCAGACCATGCTATGCAGAGTGAGCAGTGACGCAGCCCTACTGCTTTGGAGGGAGATTCGAGAGCGATGGAACCTGCCTGCACCACGGCCTGCCTGCCCCACACACGCACGCGCCTGCCTGCCTCACAGGCCACCAGAGTCTGTCTGGGCCCAGCCCGCGCTGGACCAGTTAAATGCATCCAGCCCAGGTCTCCAATTCCTTCATGTCGTCGTCTTCCTCTTCCTTCTTCTTGGTGGGTTTTGATGGTACGGATATAGAAGGAACATTTGGTAGAGGGACTGTTTCCGGTCCACTGATTTCCAGCAAATTCTTGTCTAGTTCCTCCTGTTCTAGTTCTTCTAATTCTGCCATGAGCTCATCCTCGTCAAACTCTTCTCCAAACCCTACAGGTTTTGAAATAGCTGTTGAAATCTCTTCTGCAAGTTCCTGCTGGTCAGCAATGTCCTGCATTAACTCATCAACTTTATCGATGTCCATGTTGTCGTGGGCAGCCTTCATGGCTTTGGCGGCATAGCCCATGTTCTTGAGCACCTCGGTGTTGGTGTTAGCATTCTCCAGGGCCTCTCGCTGGAACTCGATGGTTGACAGTGTGCCGTCGATCTGTGCCAGCTGCTTTTCATACCTCTTCTTGCGCTTCAGTGCCTGGAGGGCAGCGCGCTTGTTTTTGGTGCCATGCTTCTTGGCGGCTGTCAGCTCCTGCTCGATCTTCTTCTCCAGGAATTCCTGTTTCTTACTTAGCATCTCCTCCGTGTCCCGAAGCCTCTGGATGGCCTCCTGGGGGGTCGGGCCGCCCTTGCCCTCAAGTGACTTTTTAATTACTAATGACATAATCTGGCAACACAGTTTTTTATCCCCCAATCACAATATACTCCCCCTACCCAATAGAGTCTCAAAATGATGTAGAAATTCTGACTCCAAAGAATGGTATTTTTAACAGTGCTATGACCATAGGACTGAACAGGAAATGTAATCCACAGTGCACTGGACATCTCACAGGTGAGGTCAGTAATAACAAAAAGTGTGGGTGAGAAGAGGCATGCTGGGGAGACCCATGACAACACAGCAGGACCCAGGAACCTTGCTACCCAGGAATCTCAGCCCAGGACCTAGACTGTAGGGCCATATAACAATAATGATTAAGATCAGAGGTTTGGGACTTCCCTGGTGGTTCAGTGGTTAAGAATCCGCTTGCCAACGCAGGGGACACGGGTTCGATCCCTGGTCTGGGAAGATCCCACATACCGCAGAATAACTAAGCTTGTGCACCATAACTACTGAGCCTGTGCTCTAGAGCCCATGAGCCACAACTACTGAGCCCGTGCACTGCAACTACTGAAGCCCGTGTGCAGCAACAAAGACCCAACGCAGCCAAAAAAAAAAAAAAGATGACAGGTTTGAGTTCCAAACCTCAGTGCTCCTTGCAGGCTATAAAGCTAAATGAACTGCTTCATCTTTCTGTCTCCACTTTCTTATCTGAAAAATGGGGTTTTTAGGAGATGAGATGTTGCACGTTCAGCACTTAGCACAGTGCCTGGCACAAGATAAAGGCTCGATAAATGGCAAATTTAATGACAGAAACATGTTTCTCCTCTGAGGGCCTCCTCAGTCTCCTCATTCATTCCATAAATATTACTCAGCACCTACTATCTGCCAAGCTCCATGCCAGGCTCTGGAGATACAATGATGGTTAAAACTCAGCCCCGTTAACTTAAGAAGCATCAAGTCTAGTGGGCAAACTGAAAGATGAACACACGCTACCACAGACAGAAATGTTTAGAGCACAGTCAGACTAGGAACTGTGGAGACCCTAGATGCTAAAGGGCTTATGGCATCTCTCTCTGTAAAGTATACCAAAGGTAAAAATGCACTGGGATTAAACAGCATCTTCCTGGATCTCTGATTACAAAATTCCAGCCAGATAAGTGCATTGAAGCTATATGTTTTGGTATATAAGCCTTAGTGATTTCCTAAAAGGGGTTTTGCTTGACTAGGTCAAAGAAAACTCAAGGCAGGTCATATAAGAACTCACTGGCATCCAATCCTGATTTAGCATACCGAGACTTTTGAAGGAAGACTCTTTGAGTTAGACATGTGAAGGGAACAAGAGAAAGACCGCTGTTTATCAAGCATAAAATCAGAAGTATGTATCTGATTATTTCTAAGGTCCAGGGCTGTATATTTTTTCATTTGCTCACTCACTCACTCATTCAATGTAAACCACTTTGCATCATTTGCAGAGAAAGATCAGAAAATAATCTCCCTTTCTCAGGTGCCCAAATAATTCCACTACTACCATCACAACTTGCTCCGGTTCTTCACACACCCGTAGCAGCAGCTGGAGCCTGAAGCGCCAATCACTCCTAGCTACTCCAGCCACAAGAGGCCGACAGGCCCAGCCGCCTTGGAACGCGCCATTAGCTTCTTCTTGATGACCTCCTATTCATCCTCCAAAACCCAATTTAAGGCTCTTCCTCTCTCAAACCTTCCCCAAGCCGCCAGGTGTGCCTAATCCCCAATGCCTTCTTTGGATATCCTTCTATTCAGAAGTTTATCTGCTCCACTAAACTGTCAGCTCCTTGGGGCCAAGGAGTACGTCTGAGGGTTGTGTATCCTGAATGCCCAGTGCAGGGCCCTGCACAGAGTAGGATGAATGGCAGCCATTTCACAGATGAGAAAAGCAAGTCTCCTCTAGGTGAGCCCAGTCATTCAGAAAACTGCCAGGTCTTCCGAGTCGTCCAGACCAGAGGTGAGCCCACCATTTTCTGCAGCCATCTCCCCCAGAACCCGCGCCAACTTCTGGGAAAGCGGAGGCCGGGGAACTTGAGCTTTTTTTAGGGAATGAATGGAGAGGGTGGCGTGGAAGGCGCGGGGAGAGGTAGCGGAGGAGGGGACCAAGATCCCATCCGTCCGGCTTCAGGGAGGTCCTCTGAACCCGGGTAGCGGCCGGGGATCTGTGGTCAAGACCACCCGGAGATGGGGTGGGAGACTCCACCAAACCCAACAGAAAGCAGTTCACACACTCCCTCGCAGAGACATACATCGAGACAGACACAGAATCCCAGAAACAACCAAAGCCACCACCTCCCTTAAGCCCAGCCGCCGCTTCCTTCTTACCAAGGAAAGACCGCCATCTTCCCAGTCACATGACCGCTACTTCTGGCACCGCCAGCCCAATTCGCCCTTCCAGACCACGCCCCGCCAGGGGGCCATGTTTGTAAGGGGCGGACGCCCCTCCCCGCAGGGTCAGGGCCGCCATGTTTGTGAGGGGCGGGGCGCCCTCCCGCAAGGCACGGGCCTTGCCGCTCGGGAGGCCATGATTATGAGGGGCACCGCAGGCCTGGTGGCTGCTGGTGCCGCAGCGCTGACATGAGCTGGCACTTGCGGCAGGTGGCCGCCTGGCCAGCCGGCGCCCTCTGGAGGCGGTGAAGAATCCAGACACCTGCGGAGAGAAGACGCTAACCGCGGCTGGGGTGGGAACAGCGTCCAGCCTGCGCGTGCTTTTGCGGCTAATTAGCAGTTTGGCTGGGTAAGCCACGCCCCCTCTGCAGGACACTGCGCCCACCTCCGTGCACCGGGGAATTTAGGCACTTACCGTACCCACCTCCCAGGACTAACAACCTGGGTCTCTAAGGGCTGCCCTAGATCCAAATGGGACAGCTTTCGACTGGAACTAAACTAACTGGAGAAAACGGGGTCAGCATTTCACCCCACTTGGCGAAGCCGTACGTTTCTATGAAGGTGGATATCCGTTTCCACTACAGAACTTCCGTGCTCTAGTCTAGTCTAGTTTTCTCTGATTAAAAAAAAAAAATCACAGGATACTTTACTAAATGGTTGCCATAGTAAGCATGTGTCACGCCCTGTGCTGAGCACTTTGCGTTCACTCTTCATTTACTCCCCACTGCAAACCTCTGAAATTACGGCAACCGGGATTTGACCTGACCCCAGACCTGACTACTAGTCTAACAGGGGAGATCTAACGGGGGTGACTGTTGGTTAACAGTTGGTTAATCACAAGGCATCTGATCCTCACTTTTTTCCCTTTTTCTTTGAAGTGTCTTTTCTGACAGGAGGTGGTCAGAAAACCACATTCTCAAAAATCTCCTCAGGAAAAGGCAGTAGCACACACCCTAACCCTCTAACGGAATACGTAATTTATTTAGCACGCTGAGTCCTAGTTTCTTCAGCTGTGAAGTTAGGATAATTCTGACCGAGGTGAAGGGAGATGATCATCAAATGCCCGGCAAATGGTCAGCACTCAGTTGACGCAGTACATCACTCGCTTGGCAGGCTGAAAAATCACATTGTAACTTCTGTGACCTTTCTGATTTCAGAGCTTTTCTTTCCAGGGCCACAGACGATGCAGTGTATCATAAAGCAGGGCTTCTCCCGTTTGAATTGCACAGACTCACCCGGGGATCTTAAAGGCAGGTTCTGATTCAGCTCTGGGGCAGGGCCTGGGCTTCTGCATTTCTAACAAGTCCCCGGGTGGCATTGCTGCTGGTCTCTGGATGCAGAAGGGGCTGTGATCGTTGTGGGTGGTAAAGGTGGGGAGGGGCATAGAACACAAGCAGCGGCAGAGCAACAGCGTGCGCTCATCAGCACATTCAGGCACACCCACTGATTCTGAACTCTTTAATAATGTCAGGTGTGTTACACAGATAATGGAGGTAACCCTGAAACAGGCTGTTATAAGTTATGTCAAGTGTGAAAGGGGATTCTTCCCACCATAGGCTGAGAAGCAAAACCACGCTTCTGGTGGCAACTTTGTCAACCACCTCAAGAAACTGCGTTGAGAGCCATAGAGAAACTGACCAAAAGGGAACAGATTAAATAAATAAGTGAAAAGGTAATATTTTACTGTCAAGTATAATTTTGGTTAGACATGGTATTTGTTCTCAGAGCTGTCCTTTAGAACCTAACCGATGTGACTCCACTGCACCATACCCCAATCGGATTTGCTGCATTCCATGACTGAAAGTCTTTGTTTTTTAAAATTTTTATAACCTACATGTATGCCCACTATGGTGTGTTACAGATAGCATTCCAACTCCACTTGCTTATTTTTTTTTATAACTATTACTCTTCATTTGGGGGTAGGAGGGGGATTGTGTGTGGTTGTTCATGGGACAGTGACATCTGACAGAAAAAAAGATCTTCATCTCCAGAATGGGTCCTTGTTTTCAGCTCAGTATGAGTAATAAAGAGTTCCCAGTCAATGTACATAATAAACAAGAGCAAAGGGTGGCCACTGGAAAAGGGAGAGGCTGTTCTCACACTGCCTTGTAGATTATCAAATGTAATATCTCCTCGATAAGAGGTAAAAATGAGGACCATTGGACTATGCTCACGTTAGATGACCAGGCAGCAGCAGTGGTTGGATTCTTAACGCTGTGCAAGTTCGCAGCTTGGTGTGAGCTTCAACCTTAGCATTCTCTCCCATTCGATCCGGCTAAGACATTTCCAGCTCCAGTGAACTTTTGCTCTCTGAAAAGTCCAACTCATGCAAAATCAAATGCCGGGGGGCTAATGTTACAGGTTACATATTAAATAGTGGGATATACCTTTCATGGGTCTTGTAATTGTAAAAAATTATCATATTACAATATTAATGTCTTGGCCACATACTTTTCAAAAGTCCTTTCTTTGGTAAATAAAAAAGATCAAATGAGATTTCTTTTAAGATGAAAAGTTTATTTTGCCTTTTGCCTAGAAGCAAAACTAGTGAAAATTAAAATTAAAGTATAAAAATAAATATAATTTACATTCATGGACATTCCACTCAAAGAAAAAATAACAAAAATAATATATATAAATAAAAATCCATTAAAAGCACAAAACAATGTCTGGCACTTTTATGAGAAAAAGCTGTGAACATTAAAAAAATTTATAAAACACACAAGCTTTTATCCTTAAAAAAAAAACTCAAGTTTTGCATCCTTAATCTAAAACTAGTTTTATCTCTGAAACATACTATTTGTTGTAGCCAATTTGCATTACTGTACACAAAACTTTTAGCATCTATCTTTCATACTGGAAAGACCCACAAGATCTGAGTAAGCTGTATCCTGAGTTTTCAGAATGATAAAGCACAATTTATCATATTAAGATAATTTTGATACACTTTGCCCACAAATATAAATTGGTACCTCAGACATTTTTGACTGTGTTCTATTTCTAATTTTCTGATTCACTCATTAAATAAATGATACATCTCAATAAAGAAAATCAAGTTTACACCCAGAGTAGATTACTATTTTCTGTCTACAGCTAGATGTAAAAGTTAAATTTTAAATGGAACGGAAAATCGAAGAAAACAATCTTTATCTCGACATTCTTAAGAGAATATTAAGAATATATATATAGTCTGCATTTTCAAAATACCAGTATCTTTTTAAAATTTAAGTTAGAAAGATTAAATGTACACATAAATGTTCCCAATTTTATGTGAGAAGCACAAAGCCCTTTTGGAGATGGCATGATAAATTAACAGTAACATTCTTTTTCATAAAATCATGTTCCCTTGGTAACACTTTTTGGTTTATATTTTAAATGATTATGTAAGTGATGAAAAACCTTAAACATTAGTGCCTCTTATGTAATGCAGACTTTAAACTAGACAGTATTATTATCCCATTTGAAAATCTGAATTTATCATATTGTATAGCCCTTTATTCTCCCCTAAATCCAGCATGCTAAAAAAAGCAGACTATGAAGAAATAGACTAAATAGAAAATGTAACTGCATGCAACACGTTATTCTATTTTAAAGAAATAGATGTAATAATGCATTCATTCCTAAGCGCTACTACATTTAAGAACGTTGTGCTATCTTCCCCAAATTTGTTATACCCTCCACAGAAAGATTTTATAATTTAATAGAAACGTTTCTAATAGTACTAGGGTAACATACATTATTAACATACATTAAGCCTAACATTTCTGTGAGACAACTAGTTGCTGAGAGGAATGTGTACCTATGACCAAAATGGTGATGCCCAGCTACTCCTGTGGTGAATTTTTGGTGGACCACAATCAACAGGCAAGTGTTCTATGTGGTTACACCGTAAGTCCAAGAATATGAGAGATTAATCAGAGTTTTCAAAGTACAAAACCGGGGAAAAACATTCTTCTGCAATAATTTCCCCTCAAACAGAACAGTATCTAGTTTATCAAATTCAGCAATCAGTGTGCAGAGATTAATGAAATTTGTATTTCAGAACTTATTTATAAGTTATCACACCTTTTCAATATTTTATAGAAATAAACGCAAATGTCCTTTAAGTTTACAAAAAGGTTCTCGGCGGACACCTGAGTAATAAAACAAACTTATGTTTGTGCAGGTTAAGGACAGAAATGAGCCAATTACTAAACGCTAATTTGTCTTCACCTGAAACTGATATTAAGAGGAAAATTCGGTGGGGGGGATGGGACTAGCCAGACTGACCAAAATATCCAGATGATTTTTCAGCCCTTTGGCATCACTTTGCCTGTGTAAACAGAGTCCAGAGTTAAATAAAAGGTCGTGAGCAGGGGAAATAATATGGATCCTAACCCTTCCCCCCTTTTTTATCCTAATGAATGTTGTCTTCTTAAGTTGTCGCAACATTTGGCTGCTTTCTTTGGATTTTTCCTGCATATACTCCTAAAAATAGAGCAAAACTATTATTATTTCTCAATGTTAGTTTTTCTGTAATGATACCATTTAATGAGTGCTCACTATGTACCAAGCACTGAGCTAAGCAAAACACATTATATTTAATCCTTATGTAAAATAATCACGAGGTCAAAATTGTTACTACTATTTTAACAATAATAAAACTGAGACATAGGAGAGTAAGTCACCTGTGTAAGTAACAGAGCTAGAAGTAGAAACTCTGAGAACCCAATTCTACCTGATTCATTGTTTTACTTAACCATTTTGCATTACTACCTCCTACTCTGCTTTAATTAGCAATTTCTGAATTTCACTGTAAACTCTTAAGTCAAGCACAAGACATCAAATGAATGTTTTAAAACATATATGAGATCAGAGACTGCAATTTAGTTTCTAAAAACTATAAACAACTTTAATTGCTTTGCAGCAAACTTTAACGCCTTAGAATTGTACTTCAGTCTAAGAATATGATAGTCTATCAACATAAAAATGAGTTTTCTATAAAATGCTTAATAAAAGGTTTGTCCTCCATGTAGGTCATATCAAAGCATAATTTCAAATTTGTTTGAAACATAATCCAGGCCATTAAAAATTTAAGGAGGAAAGAATAATCTTTTCAAAAGCAACTATGGATCCCTGTGTTGAGATTCATAGTAGAATTTTAGTCATAAGCCAAATTTTCAGTTTATGTAAAAGGATAAAATTCTTTAGTCTTTTTCAATTGTCTAAATATGCACTCATGTATAAATAAATCTTTAGGAAAAATTAGGAAATAATTTTTGTACTTGTTTAGATACATATTAATTATACATGTTAATTCAAGGGTTAAGTACATTTTTATTAATAATTACGTTGCAATGCAATTAAACCACAATAGTTCTAGATACTAAACTTCATTGTACACATTAACTGCAATGACTTCCTATTCCTCCTTTATACTGTTGCGTATTACTGAATAGAAACAGTAGTTGCTATTTTACTTATAGATTCACAGGTGACAAATAGTGGAGATGAAATGCATGAGAAAAGAATATGGAGAGTAGTCACTCGGGCAATAGACAACATTAGGCAAAGCAATACTAATTCCTCAATGATTTGCCAACTAGCTAGGATTTATTACAATATATAACACTAACATGAGAAAAAATGGAAAATGTCTTAAAATTCCATGTAACTTCACAAGCAACAGGTTTGATGTTTGGTCTGAGTTCTTCCAAATGGTTATCTTTCAAACCAGCTGATTCTACCTCTGGAATAAGCGGGATTTTCAGCTCTGTAATCCCCTTTAAAACAACTCCATTGACTGTCACTCACAGTGAATTCCAAAAGATGACCTTTTAAATTATCCTCTATATATTCAACATTATGAATTAAATTCACTATATATACATGCAAAAGGTGAGCAATCAATTCAAAGTTGTGATCAATATCTTGTTCCCTCTTTGAACTTAGGTGAATAACATGAAAAAATTTATGTTGCTTATTCCCTCCTAATTTGGAGAAAATTACTTAGCAATAAAAGCTCTAAAATATGACTAATGGTGTATTAATGAGAAGACTAGAATTGATTAAAGATTTAATTTTAATTGCCTGGTGATTAGGTTTCTTTTAAATGTTTAGAAATCAGTCTAGTTAAAGCAAAGCATTTTGCAAGTATTTTTAACGGATCACATAATTTTTGGTGAGTTATCACAGTGTCTTAACAAAGACACCTAAAAAATATTAAAACATTAGCTTAAGGGTTTTGCATTAGCTCAACACTGAATTTGTCTTTTTGCCACCATAAATAGGATTTTAAAATACACTTTTTGGCTTAGCCCTTAAATAATTCTCAAATAATGAACATAAAGAGAAATTTAGCTCAAGCTTCTTATTGAGCAAAAGATTAAGACTTCACCCCCTCCCATTTGGCATATTCACATGTGACCTTGTGGTCAGAGAGCAATTCTTCCCCTTATGTGCAGATACAAATATTCCTGGGTGATACACTTTCCCAAAGCTGAATAGACATGCACAGATTTAGACATCAGATCATTATATTTTACTCATTTATAAAAACTTTTCTGAGTTAAGCATGTATAATTCTACAAAGTTTTCAGATTAAAAAATACATAGTGTCTCCATGGAATTTACAGAAATCAAGATTGCAACCACAGTTTCACTAAGATCTCCTGACTGCCGCAAAATACTAATACAAATGATCACTAGTAGGAATGACGGTGAATATGCCAAAATTATGGTGGCAAGGAAAGACACTCTATCCCGCTGGTATGGCCTGGGTCATGGGGCAGCTTGTGCACATCTTTCTATTGAATGGGTTTCAGGAATTCGTTTGCTACACACCTGAAACAGGCGCTCTGTTAGGCACTCTGCTCTGTGAAGACTTCTGTCTATTTTGCACAACCCCCTTCACTGATGTCTTAGGGGTTCTAATTGAATATAAAAAAATTAATAAGTCACTTGCGTTAAGTTCTAAATGTTCAACATTCAAAAAAAAGCAACCATACTGCATCAACCGTTCAAAGCACAATAAGCTTGAAAAGAATTAAGTCTCATGCATGTGCACAGTAAAGAAACTATACCTTTCCCTTCGTCAGGAGACTATAACCATGACTTATGCTTTGTTGGAGAAACACTTTGGTGATGTTGAACTTACTATGTGGATGTTTACATTATTTAATGAGCAAAATGGTATGAAATGAAAAGTAAAAACACGCCAACATAAGATGATAATTAAAATTTAATACACAACAGTACATCAAAGGGTTATCCTTGAACAAAACGTTAAAAGCTCTTCCTAATACGATAAAAAGATCACATTTGAAAATAGTTATCCTTTATATTAAAAGCTAATCCCTCTCAAAGCTAATCTTGATTTGAATATTTTTAAATACCCATGTGTGTTGAATTCTTACCCTTGTCTACTCAGTAGCCTATGAACAGGTGCATTCTGTCCTTGATTTGGCTGAAGGACTCTGTTGACAAGGTAAATAAAAAATTAATTCAATAGGATAAATTCAGTTTTTCCCCCACTTTCTTTCAACAGATGAAAGAAACAGTGAGGCAGAAGTCAACGATGCAATGATTTGGCCTATACATTATCACAATGCAAAACAAATTGATTAAAGTGTATTAATATAGTGCTTATTTGCTCACCAAGAGAACAAACCTCGGTTTTTTTATCAGGAAAGAGATGTCTAACACAAGTATTAATCCTTGTGCTTTTAGATAATTTATTTATGTACTTTACAGAAGGAATTTTTCCTTTCAAACATCTGAGAAACAAAACATCACTCTTGTAAGAGCAGAAAACATGTCAGAAACATTAAGCTAGCTTTCTAAGGTTTTTAAGTAAGTATCAAAGACCCCTTGGACTGCAGACTGAACGCAGGACATATGGGGCTCAAATTTCCATCAGAGATAGCGTGTCCTACAGAAAGCTCCAGGAACATCTGGTCTGGCACATGACCATGTATATGACCAGGTGTTACTATGGATTCTGACTCTGTGACCCTCCACCCCAACAGGGAGAGATTTACTGATGTAAAGTAGAACAAAGCCAACAAAAAACAAGCTTGGGATTTATAAGATTTTCTTTTCCTTAAAAGTTAAAAAATAGCCTCTTACTGAGACTAAGTGATTTTTCTCACCTTGTTTCAGAAGGATTTTGCTTAACCAAAAATTTCTTATTTGGCATTCCCATTTCTGCAGCTCTAACACAATATAAAAATAAGGACACACAAATAATGTATTTAGAAAGGGGGAAAACACATGATTACAAATGTGATACAGGATGACAGAAACAAATCATCATTTCAAAGTTGGTGCACTACTGAAAGACCTGTAATAAGCATACTAAAGACGTATTTCAAGAAAGAAGAGTTTTAATAGGATAGCTTCAGAATATTATTTGCATTAAGTTTTTCCTGCTATGAAGTCTTTAGGATATTTGAAAAAGAATATATTTAAAAGATACAAAATTAACACTGAATATAAGGATTAAGTATTTTTAAGATTACTTGATTAGCTATCAATTACATAAGTTGAATGTTGACCAATTTATTAATTAATACATTTATCTAAAGATAAAATCAAATTTTACCACCTGATTTTAATAAAACTATATAAAGGGATTTCTATCACCTCAGCTGCAGAAGTGTTAACAATTCTTTATTTCTAATTTGAATATACAAACCAACAGTTGCTTAAAATTAATTGGCTTGATAATAATTAAATTAGAATATGACAAGACATGAAAAAGACTTACTTCATGTACTTCTTCCTATCAAGAGACTTCTGTGTTGCAGCTGAAAGAGCCACTCGTGGACTTTTCATTTTATCCTTTAAAATACAAAAGTAACATAAAGTTCTAGTGGTACCAGTAATACCACTAAAGTATAGTATTGAATGATCTCAAATTGCATGGAAAAGCTTCTCTTACTGGCATTTTGAACTTTAATTTAGTCTTTACAATTGAAGCAGTCTAATTTTTTAATTAAATAATTAAAATTATTTTTCCCAATGAAATGGTATAAATTTGGCTTTTCTTTTGCCAACCACACTAAGATCACTGATTCAAACCACAGATCTCCAACACTCTGATATACAGTTGACCCTTGAACAACACAGATTTGAACTGCACAGGTGACTTACATGCAGGTTTTTTTTCAACAAATATATTGGAAAATTTTTTGGAGATTTATGACTTTAAAAAACCACAGATGAACCACATAACCTAGAAATATGAAAAAAAAAATTATGTCATGAATGCATAAAATATATGTATATACTAGTCTATCCTTACATAAGCATAAGGTGAGTGATATTTAATATAAAATTAATGTGTTAGTTTCCTTACTGTTTTATAACTGCTTTCAAAGAGTTACATTACCATTCAGTATGCAGGCCTCTCGCTCTTTCTCTCTCTCGCTGCCTCCCTCTCCCTCTCTCAACTACAGCCTATCATCACAGGTATGTGGGGTTTTTTTTAATGTAACACTGTTTCCAGTACTGTATTATGAATATGACAACACTGTATGCCATGATTATAACAATTTATTCCTTAGTGTACAGGCTAGGCTACTGTGAAGCAATCATATTGATTACACTAGGTTCCCATCAATCAAACATATTGCTGCTTCCTCATTATCAATGCATGAATTGTTACAACTGTAAATAAATGTGAACTTGTTTTTCACATTATCTTTTCATTTTTTTATCTTTTCATTTTTGATGTCTAATGTTAGTAATACATATAACATCTACAGTGTTTTGTATCATATAAGACAATATTGATGTAGGTACTTAACAGACATGATTCATCTTATAAACAGACAACATAAATTATGGTATTGATAAATACAGTACAGTACTATAAATGTATTTTCTTTATGATTTTCTTAATATTTTCTTTTCTCTAACTTATTTTATTTTAAGGATACAGTATATAATACATATAACATATAAAATATGTGTTAACTGACTGTTTATGTTATTGGTAAGACTTCTGGTCAACAGTAGACTATTAGTAGTTAAGTTGTTGGGGAGTCAGAAGTTATACTGAGATTTCTGACTGTGGGCCACCCCTAAGCCTCCACGTTGTTCAAGGATCAACTGTTTTTCAAATTAATTTGGAGCCTCTTTTCTAACTCTGATTTCCAAAAGAGGTAAATGTACATGACAGTTTCAAGGAAATTCAATCAGGAGCAGCGGACAGTTTTTTATGAGTCATCCAAGTAATATTCAACACTTAACTCAAAAATCTAATCCCAAAAACAGTATGTAATTCTTGCCAATTTCTTTTAAATTTGTCTACAGATTTAAATATTATTGGTAATCCTGGGAACTACCTGTTTTAAGAATTGTAGGATGGGGGCTTCCCTGGTGGTGCAGTGGTTGGGAGTTCGCCTGCCAATGCGGGGGACGTGGGTTTGGGCCCTGGTCCGGGAGGATCCCATGTGCCGCGGAGCAACTAGGCCCGTGCGGAGCAACGGCTGAGCCTGCGCTCTGGAGCCCGTAAGCCACAACTACTGAAGCCCACACGCCTAGAGCCTGTGCTCCGCAACAAGAGAAGCCCCGCAATGAGAAGCCCGTGCACCACAACAAAGAGTAGCCCCCACTCGCCACAACTAGAGAAAGCCTGTGCACAGCAATGAAGACCCAACTCAGCCAGAAATAAATAAATATTAAAGAAAAAAAAAGAATTGTAGGATGGTGCTAAAGTCAATAAAGAATGATATTTAGTATCAATTACACCAAACCCAGAAGAACCTCAATGTGAAGTAATTATAGATAGATGAATCAATCGATTGATCTGCCCCTGGTTCCTATTAATATTTGGTCTTTGACCCCAGTTCCTGACACAAAGCTCCTAAAACCCTTTTAATCAAATCTCCTGAGTGATAGGAGCATCTTTTGTTCTAATGCTTGATCTTTGACTTCGGTTCCTAACACTGAGCTCCGAAATCCCTTGAAATTTCCCAGGTGATAGAAGCAATTTTTTTGAACCCAGGCCCCGACAGTGAAAGCACCGAGCCTTAACCACTGGACAGCCAGGGAAATTCCCCAAAGTATCTTTTGTTCTAATAAGACAACTTTTGGTGGGCTCTGAATGAGGGCTAGTCACCAGAAAGACCAAGCACGATTACAACCTTGAAACTTTCAGCCTCACCCCCTATCCTGTGGGGACAGGACAGAGGCTAGAGATTGAGTCAATAATCAATCATGCCTACGTGATGAAGCCTCCATAAAAACCCTAAAATACACATCCACATGCTGGGAAGGTGGCACACACTCTCCACAGGACAGAAGCTCCTGTTCTCAGGACCCTTCCACACCTCGCCCTATGCATCTCTCTATCTGGCTGTTCATCTGTATCTGTTACTGTATCCTTTATTATATAATAAACCATTAAATGTAAGCAAATGTTTCCCCGAGTTCTGTGAACCATTCTAGAAAAATTTTCAAACCCGAGGAGGGAGCCATGGGAACCCCATTTTATGGCTAGTTAGTCAGAAGCAACATAATTATTAATAAAATATACTTAACCCTTGAATTAACATGTATAATTAATATGTATCTAAACAAGTACAAAAGTTCTTTCCTATTTTTTCCTAAAGATTTATTTAATGAGATTGGCATCTGAAGTGGAGGCAGTCTCATAAGACTGCCTCCTTGACACGTAGGATCTGATACTAACTCCAGGTAGATAGTATCAGAACTGAATTGAATTGTAGGACACCCAGCTGGTGTCAGAGATCTGGTGTGGGGGGGAAAACCCACACATTTGGTAACAGAAATAATTTGTGAGTGTAAAAGAAATAGAGATTTTTTTTCACTCACTAGTTTAAGAGTCATGTAACATACCATTTGCCGGAGCATTTTCTCTTTGCGAACTTCTCGATCATGATGTAGAATAGACATTCTTTCAGCTGCATCCATTACAAAGAATATGTCATGAATACCATACAGGGCAGCTCGCAACTAAGTTCAAAAGAAGAAAATATTATACCCATTTAAAAAGATGAGGTTAGAGGTCAGTAGTGTTACGTATGCTCTTATTTAGAGAAAAAGGTTAAAGTTTTCATTGAAACCTACTTTCAGTGGTTCAGTAAAGGTAGAGAAATAAAACATTTCCATTTCCTAAGAGCCTTGAGGATACATGCATTACCTGAGCTAACACTCTTTCCTGAAGAGAAGCATCTTGTGCTGAAACAACACCTCTCTTTAACGGTGCTTCCAACTGAAAACTTCTTATGAATTCCATAGTATCCTGAAAGAAATGCTCCTTCATTTTTCTAGAAAGATTTCATGATCACTGGAGTTTCCTTTTGTTCTTTTTCTCAGTCAAAACGAAATGAAGAACACAAAACTATTACATCAGAAGTCAAACAGCACTCACTTTAAAGTGAGACCAAAAAAATGCACAAATTACTTCGTTTACATATTTTAAAAAATTATCTGAATGAGATTAATCAATTTCTAAAACAGCCTATATTATGTGGCTAAAAAATGTTTGATCTGCCTAAGTTCTGAACTAATTTGTCAACTCAGCTGTCACAACACTGATAGAAACTGAGACAGAAATGTAATACAATTTACACAATCCTCTTACTTTTACAGTTTGTCGAAGTTGTTTCAGTTTATCTGTCTGCATGAGCCTACGAGTAAGAAATCCTTTTGCTACTGCAGTTACTTTGTTAAATTTTGCTTGTACTTCTGCACTGAAAACCTAAAAGAAATAAGATAGACACAACATTTTAATAATCTGAGCATTATACTCAAGACTGTTTATCTTAATCTATTACAATGAACTAAATTCTTCTATATGTGTTTACTCTGTGTAGTTTAATCTTTAATAAAAGCTAAGCTTTTGATGTATTGCAAAATATTTATGCCTCATTTGTACAACCTAAGATAACATAGCTCTTTAGAAAAGATACAGACAGACGTGCATGCATGTATCTTTAAGTTTGCCCACCTGAGACCATTTAGTTTTGGCCCTTCCAAAAGGTCTTGTTACTGAGAGTTTGGTCAAGCCACTAGTTGATGATCCCCAGAGGTAGAATGGTACTTCACTTGCAGAACCAAAGCTGTGTTGTAGGGCAGAACTTGTGAAACCTTGAGAAATATACATAAAGTATTATACTTGATTTCAAATACTTAGAATACACAGAACATCCAAATAAACATGACACTCATCAAGAATAACAACTCTGAAACTGATCCATAGCAGACTTAAAATATTTATGGACTTTAAGCATATGCACCAGATGGATCTTTTCAACACAAACAGCATCTCAGGATAATTGAAGATGTGAAGATAAGCTCTTATTGGGACTGGGTAATTAGATGTAATTCAAGATCACTCAGGAGATAGCAAACTGTGTTATCACTTGAAGAATATCACCTGCTACTTGAATGAACAAAGACCAGGCTCTGAGTCAAATTTCCTGATATTTTCCTTGCTAAGGTGGCTTTTCTCGTGAACCTGCTCATTGGTCTTTGATCTGCTGCTATCATTTCATTTTTCACCAGTTTCTAAGAAGCTGGCAAATAGCATGGGTTGGATGTGGAATGACTTATAGAAAGGAGGTACAATTTTAAAGTGTGCCAAATAAAATATCTTACTATAGGATAATTTTTTCAAATGGAAAAGGATTTTTTTAATATTTACCAGAACTATTTGAATTTGAAGAATGGAGTGAGCCCACTTGAGACAGCATTGTTTCTAGTAAACCAGAGTCACTTATCTTTCTCCATTCTAAGTCCACAGCATTGCTAGTGTCCAATTCAGAGGCTTCCGCTGTAATCACCTGCTTCTCTTTTAACATTTTCTCCCGTTCTTCTATTTCCTGTAGATTAACAGTTTATTATAATATGGTAGCTCTTTTAATTACATCTCCAAATAGTATTTTAGGCTCAGCTAAAAGTATGTATGATTATCAGCAAATTATTTATTTCAGGTTCTCCTCCCTCAAATAAAATTGACAATTTATTTAATTGATTTTGAAATGTGATAATCTTAAAACAAGTGTCCTTCCTCTTATGATATACTCTTACAGAATGCATATTTCAGCATCTACTTACAAAATACCTTTTAAAAATATTACAGATTTTGAATCAAGGATTCAATTAAGTATCCTTTTGATAAATTATGCATTTATTTTTAGATAAGGATCAAAATATTTTAATTCACATTTTGGCAATAAAAATACTCTCCATGACATGGGGAGGGGGAAGGGGAAGCTGGGACAAAGTGAGAGAGTGGCATGGACATATATACACTACCAAATGTAAAACCAATAGCTAGTGGGAAGCAGCCGCATGGCACAGGGAGATCAGCTCGGTGCTTTGTGACCACCTAGAGGGGTGGGATAGGGAGGGTGGGAGGGAGGGAGACGCAAGAGGGAAGAGATATGGGGATATGTGTATATGTATAGCAGATTCACTTTGTTATAAAGCAGAAACTAACACACCATTGTAAAGCAATTATACTCCAATAAAGATGTTAAAAAAAAAATTGATAATTCCAAAGTCACTTTTTTTTAAAATCCAAACAAAAAAGTACTCTCCATGTATGAAAATCAATAACCCCCTTAGATTAAGATATACAAGGGTAACAATTGTAAGTATCCTATACATGACCAAAACTCCACTCACCAGCCCTATATCCCTACATTTTAATTCCTCACCTTTTGCAGTCTCTCCTGTTCCCTTTCCTGCTCAGCTATGAGTAACGATAACTGCTGGGCGTGCTGCTCTTCTAGTCTCTTCCGCATTTCTTCGAAAGCTATCATCTTGCTTTTTAATATCTCCTCACCTTCTGAAAAGAAACATGTGCCCTCAAATTTAGAAAATTTAGTAATATCTGATGTTTTATAACATCAATTTAAATTACGCTTCTGACCAGAGAGTATTCCTGGATCTGACCCAGTACAATCAAGATACAGCCAGGTCCCCACTTTGAATCACATTCTCTTTTGCCCTCCTCTCATTTCATGCTACTAAAGGTCTGTATCTCATCACCCTAACCCACTCGTTCGACAGATCCCATCATGATCTGAACTGATGAAGCCAAGACTACGTGTTCCATCCAATTCTCTTTACTCCAATTAACTTCACAATGTGGTTCTCATGTGCATCTCACCTCCATTTATTTTCTTCACTCCTGTCCTTCTCCAGGGTCTCTGGTATTGTAGCTTCTACTTTTGCTTTGTTTTACTTTTTTAAAATAAATGTTGCTTTGACAGTATAAAGCTACTCAGCTTGAGGCTCCAAAAAAGACTGGATATTAAAATTCTAGATATTTTAATTACTAACTAAAAAATTTATTAAATCAGTATGACTATGCAACTTACTGAATAGAAAGTGGTGTGACACTTTGAAATGTTGAAATATCAAGTATTACACAGATGTAGCACATAGATATTTAGGAATCCATTATAATTCAACTAAATTCAAAGAATCCTTCTTTCTAAATACAGTCAATGATTTTCATTGAAGATAAGCACATTATATTTGTCCTACCTGCCATGGTATTCTGATAATTTGTTCCTAAATACATTTTATTCAGCTACAACAATATGCAGTTGTTCACGTGCAATTTTTTTATAGGCGGGGGAGGGGGGCTGGAAAAGCAGTTGAATTGTAACGTTCAGCAAGAAAGGAAAAAGGCCCTCCACTCGACCACTCAGCCAACAACTGGAGTCCATTCAGCTCTACCTTAAAAACTTTATAAATGAGTGCCTGTCCAGGGGATCCCTCTCTGGGAGGTGTGCCCGAGGCAGGCAGCCAAGCTACGGGCAGCTCTCGGTACGATGCACTGCCGCCCTTGCCCACTCTGATAGCAAGCCGGCTGCCTCCATGCCTGGCCTCATCTCACACGCAGCGGCCTTCCTCTTGTGAAAGCACTGCCAGAACTGCCACTTGGTCAGTCTGTGTCCTTTAGGTATTCACCAAGACAGCTTCTAGCCTGCTACGTCATCTACTTGGAGAAGCCAAGCTGGCTCCTCAGATATCGACTGTTTTTATTAGAGTGCTTATAAAGTCGCACAGGTGTTACGTAGTCTGCCCCAACCCAACCCTATTTTTCCTATAAACCTTGTTACTTTTAGTGTGCAATTTTACAGAATACGAAGTTTTTTTCAGGAGGATGCATATCACATTAGAGTTGAAATGTCTGTGTCTAAAAACATAATTTACTTGATTTATATGTCTTCCACATCAGTAATGAAGAATTATGAGCCATGACAACAAAGTAAGGAGTAATAAAGAAGACATGTTTTAACAAGTTACTGTTAATATAACACTAGATGCAACAGAAATTTGAAATAATTTTCATTAATAAAGACACCACTCTTGAAACACTACTCACAGAGCCTTATTTGTGATATCTTCTCTAATAATTTAGTGTTAAAGTGTTTACTAAAGGGCCAACTACATGAAGATCTCATTACAAATGAAAGCGCAAACTGATGAAAATATTAGAAACCACAGTCCAAAAGGAAGACATCATAGCAATATACTGGATTAAAATTATGAGTGATGTTTCATGCAAGAACTTTTTCCTCCAGTCATTAACAATATTCTCTATAATACCAAGTGGATTGTGAAAGATTCATAATCTAAATAGGAAAATCCTTTAAGAAAGCCTATCAAATGGCAGTAAACTGTAGCTAGTGATGCTCTCTGATAAATGAACAGATGAAGACAATTATAATTATTCTGCAATTATTATTATTATGACAATTATTAATTATCAATTAAAGGTATTAAATAGAGATGCCACCTGCTTGGCAGATATTAAACACTTCGAAGCTTTCTTACCTTTTGAACTACTTTCTAATATTTTATTCTTGTTGATGTAGACAGACCCCTTAGAGTATCTTTTTTCTGGCAAATGTTGCCTTTCCTGTTCAGCTATTCCAGTTGTTATGACATAAGGCCAGTTTTCTTTTTGCAAATTATCAATATCTAAATCAAGTCTCCGTTTAACTTTCTCAAAACTGTTATCCAAAAATTGTTCATTTCCACAGGACGCTGTAGGGGTGTCCATATGCTGGCTGGTATTCTGGTTTTGCATCAGTAAAGGAGATGGGTTTTTTACGTCGTAAGACCTATTCAGTCCCATTTGGAAATTGCAGTTTTTCTCTAACACATTGGCTGACTTGAGTCCACTCACAGTTCCAAAGTTTTGACTCACTATACATTGACTGGTGGCATATGGCTCATGCAATCTTTCCACTGCAGTACATGTACTGTCCATTTTCTGTGGTCCTCTCCCATCAGATGTTAACTGACCTTCCATGATAGCAAGTCCATGAATAACTTTATTTTCTAATTGACTTCCTGAAGACTGACATACCTGATTTGATTTACCTAAAACCATTTCCTGTATGGCTTCAGATGTATTTTTACTGACATAAACCTTGCTTGAACAAACTCCTGCTAAATCAATTGGTAACTCTGGCACAGTTTCAGGTACATTTGTTTTTTCATCAGTTTCTTGAACAACTAAGTCTACTGCCTGTTCTTTTCCTTTAGGACTTAATTCACAAGCATTTATTGGGTTATTTATAAGTATATGACATGCTGATGATGGCCTAGAACACCTTCGATGCATTTTAGGACTTAGGCTTGGCTCTGGGCTAGGTAATTTGGCATATGAACCAGTAAGACTTTTGATAACATTATTTTCAGTAACAAAAGTGGGAATGCGTTTAAAATCAGAATCAGGCTCTAAAACAGTAGAATGGCCAGTTGGTATAGGTATGTCCACTTTAGAAAAGCTACCTAAAATGGATGTATTCACGCTGCTTGCTTGAGTGGAAGCACCTTGGAGAAGAACATTTGATTTATTAAGGCTTGGTTTGTCAGGAATAACTGAACCACAGTGCTTGCCCATCAACTGGGCCTTCTCCTTTTCACAGTCAGTCACTTTAACAGCATCATTTTCTTTGTCTGAATAACTCTCATTAACACTCCTCTTTGCACTACTTCTCAGACTGTGTCTAGATTGCTCTCTTTCTATATATTCCTTTGACTTTTTCATCAGCTTCTGAAGACTCATTATGTAGGGATCGGGAGTAACTTCCCCCAGAAGTGATGGCTCTTGTTCTTCATTTGTTGGAAAGAGACCACCAGAAATAAGCGGCTCTTGTGCAGCTGCTGAGGAGGTCTTTAGAGAAGCTTCGTTTTCGGCGTGGCTAATATTTGAACTATCACATTGCTTCAGATAACTGAATTCTTCTGAGTCCCTAGCTAAGTCTACCCCATTAGATTTAAATTGGTCCTCAGTATTCAATGGCAAAATTCCAGTTATCTTTTCAAACTTTGCTAAAGTAGAGTGTTCAGTAGGGCTTGGCAAGATATTTGGAAGTGTAGCAGGAACATTCAAGTTTCTGACTTCTGAATTAGAGTAAACTGTTTCAGTCTCCCACTGATCAAAATCACAGGCATTAGGTGCTTTTCTAACCTGAAAAAGGAAATTTAAAAATTATTATTTCCAGGAATTCCCTGGTGGTCCATTGGTTAGGATTCCGTGCTTCCATTGCACGGGGCACAGGTTCGATCCCTGCTTGGGGAACTAATTTCACATGCCGTGTGGCTCAGCCAAAAAATAAATAAATAAACAAATAAAAATAAATTTAAGAAATAAAAAGTAATATTTCCTGACTACACAAAAAGCCTTTGATTTCATTGTTTTCTAAAGTGAAACTGAAACTGAAGATTCAGAGTTCTAATATTTGAAAACACAAATAAAAACTCAGATGACCTTTTCTATGGTATTCTATATCACATGGAGCTCAAATTACTATAAAAAGCATCTACTGGTCATCCTGGCCTATTTATTAACAGATTAAAAGAGAATTCCCTCACGGTCCAGTGGTTAAGACTCCGCACTTCCACTGCAGGGGGGGCGGGTTCAGTCCCTGGTCGGGGAACTAAGATCCCACATGTCGCCAGGTGCGGCCAAAAAGAAAGAAAGAAAGAAAGAGGGGCTTCCCTGGTGGCGCAGTGGTTAAGAGTCAGCCTGCCGATGCAGGGGACATGGGTTTGTGCGCCGGTCCGGGGGGATCCCGCATGCCGTGGAGCGGCTGGGCCCGTGAGCCGTGGCCGCTGAGCCTGCGCGTCCGGAGCCTGTGCTCTGCAACGGGAGAGGCCACAACAGTGAGAGGCCCGCGTACCGCAAAAAAAAAAAAAAAAAAAAAAAGAAAGAAAGAAAAGAAAAAAAGTCACTTATCTAATCTGATACAAATATGAACATATGTGCATATATATACACATATATATTCATATACTCATGTGCAATTTAATCTTGGAATAGAAGCATTTTCCTCAACTTTCTTCTGGTTATATGTTATAACATCACCAACTGCTCCTCCTATGAGAACTGTCATCTAGGGATAATAATGTGTAAGATAAATAGCAAGTAATTAAATTTCTTACATAGATGATTCCTCTTTAACAAGAACTAACTTGCCCAGGACACTGATTAAGCAAAAAAATAATTCAGTACCAAGACTCCTGCCTCCCATACACTTACTCCAAATTTTAACTAAAATCCTTCTATATGATGAGACAAATTTGTGGTAAATGAAAGGTCAGCCATCGAGCTTAATACTTAAAAATTAAGAAAAACTTCAACTTAAAACCTGATTAAGGCAAATTTCAATTTGATTAGCTGGATGATCATTTAAAACAGCAAGCTGGGGGCTTCCTTGGTGGCGCAGCGGTTGAGAATCTGCCTGCCAATGCAGGGGACACGGGTTCGAGCCCTGGTCTGGGAGGATCCCACATGCCGCGGAGCTCCGCAACAGGAGAGGCCGCAACAGTGAGAGGCCCGCGCACCGCGATGAAGAGTGGCCCTCGCTCGCCACACCTAGAGAAAGCCCTCGCACAGAAACGAAGACCCAACACAGCCAAAAATAAATAAATAAATTTATAAAAAATAAAAAAATAAAATAAAACAGCAACCTGTTAATGAGTTTTTGAACAAGCAAAATAAGTTAAAAATTTAATAAAGATGAAAACAATTGTATACACAAAAGATCCAACAGAAAACAATAAAATTACATTTTGTATCTAAATAACTCGACTTTGCAAAAGAACAAAAAGTGAACTAGGATGTTTTCTAAACATTATACAAGCATATATGAAACTGGCAGAAATCATTATCATATTATCATATGAATACACTCCAGAATCCTGAATTTTAAAAGATTTTTAGGTTGCTTTGTGTGTGTTTTTTTTCTTAGGCAATATGGCACTCCTATTTTACCTTACAAATCCCAAGACATGTAATGATTTCCAGGTACTACGCAATAAACAGTACAACAAGATCTACTTGGTCACAACCTCACGATCGAAATAAAACAAAAGGGATACATACTCATGACACATGTTCGCAGGTTTAAATAAAATAAATTATTTCCTCAAAATAGCTAAACATTTCATATTTGTGATATTCAGCAGCCATGCTTTTTATACATCACTAAAAAAGCCTTTGGTTAGACAATTTAAATAACAACAACAACAAAATCTATCAGAATCATAGGTTTTACAGGTAAAACAGACCTTAGAAATCTATTTGTATTATATAAAATTTCTCTATCTGAATAATTAATTCATTACTCTATAGTTCAACATCGTACACGTTCTATTAAGCAGAGAAAGTCTTTAAACTCAACAATAAACTCATTAGCAGTATATTTGATATATTCCCTCAGTGGACCAAGAATGATATGCCATTTTTGTTCCAATAATAGGAAATATCTAATAAATTAAAAACCCACCTTTATTGTGCTACTCACTACATTTTATAAACTCAATATGAGCAGTAATTATACTTTACAAATTAAAATCTACTACCCACAGAGAAATGAAGGTAGTAGTTAGAGGGAAATATCCTAAGGGTCATTGTACATAAATCATCTAGTATGAATTACACAAACCACAAACCCCTAGGATTATAAAAAAAATTAAAAGATGTAACCAGCGAAACAGGGTTATATAAGGCAGAAATTATTTGTTTTATCTAATTCACTGTTTTTAGTATGAAATGATCCAGACCTTAAAACACATTGTTTATACAAATTTAAATTAAATAAAAATCATTGCAAAGGTATAGATGTGTTGTTTAAAAAGTTTCAATTTGTATCTAAGATGCATCTAGGCAATTCTATTATCTAATCTAAATTGCATTTGTGTATCTAAGAGCAGAATTTTCACCAGAAAAAAAAATGGGGGACAGTTATTTACTTTAGCAGAGAATGAGAATAAGGTCATTGAGCCAATAGTCTGATTAGTTCAGAGGTAAACTACAATGGCCAATTCTATCATTTTGTCACTGAGAATTCAATGTTTTTAGAGTCATAAGACATAGACAACAAGCAATTATACTCAGTGTATGGGTCCATTGTCTAAGTACTCTCTGATTCAAGTACTGAGCACCACTAACAAGCAAGTGAATTTTCTTTGGAGTAACTGAAATGGAATATCACAAATTATGAAGATTCTCAAGCTTAGCAGTATATTGGTAATTAACTACTAAGGCAAATTTATTTCTGAAAAATTATCATCAATGCTTAATTCATGATTTCTTAATTATAATTTAAAAGAGCTTAAATTACACACCTGAACATTTTCAAGAATCTCCTGGACACGTGTCAGTAAAGCTCTATTCCTGTTAACCTGCTTTCTTCCTTCTACATCAAGTGCTTTCTGCTTTTCTTGTTGCATTTCCCTTCTTTTCTCAATATTAAGCTGAAAAACATCATAAATATGTAATTATTTCTCATAAATGTAAAAATATCATAAAATCAGGTAGTTTTGAACCAGAATGATTAAAAATGTGTGCAACAGGTAAAACTATCTATAGGGAAAGAAATCTGAACAGTGGTTGGGGGTGATGACTGGGATGGAGCATATGAAATTTTTCTGTGGTGATGAAAATGTTGTGTGGGTGTGAGTTATAAATGGATGCCATATATCAGAACTCATGGGACTGCTTTTTTTGCTTTTTTTTTTTTGGTCACACTGTGTGGCATATGTGATCTTAGTTCCCTGACCAGGGATTGAACCCATGCCCCGTGAATTGGGAGCACGGAGTCTTAACCATTAGGCCACCAGGGAAGTCCCCAGCGTTCATGGAACTTTAACACTTAAGATCTGTGCATTTTACTGTAAGTAATTATTCTCAATTGAAAAAAAAAGTTGAAAGAAAAAAAAACTGTTCACTTATCAAATGCTCTGAAATGAAAGATAAAATTAACCCTATTGACTACTGTTTTGATTTTCATTTGGTAATGTCTTACTTCACTGGTTCAGTTAGATTCTTTAGTTTCTAATCCTCTAATCAGTATACGTTTCACCTCTTTGCTACCTCAAAAAAATGTCCAAAGGTTTAATGATAAAAGAAACAGATAATGTTTTATTTGCCTACAAAATCAGAACACATATTTGGTTCCACTTCATTGTAACCTCCAATAAAAATGTAATGTACTGAAAAAATTGAAGGCGTCCAAGCATTATTTTTTTTTTTTGTGGATTTAAGTCTTTATTATTAAGTCCTGGGAAGTTTAGTCACTATGTTAAGGAGTCAAGACTTATTTTAGATTTATGCAAATAGAAAACATGTCATAAAAAATTATTTCAAAGTTGCAGTATTTGACTATCAAATACAACCTAAAATCATGGATTAAGGTCCATAAGCATTAGATTTTGTTTATAAATAAGTAACTGATAAAGTCGTAGACCTTACACAACAAGGCCCAGACATTTTGGCCTATATTAAACTAATCAAGCAATATGTCATCAAGTAGCTGATAAAAATGTTTTAAAATCTTTTCTTACATGGTACCAAAGAATCATTCCAGTTTACTTGCTAATCAAAAAGAGAAAAGAAAATGTATACCTTTAGAGTCATATGGCAGTCACCACTGTAGAAGCAAGTGTTCAAACTACACATTACTAATAAACAAACAACTACACATTATGTAACTTCTGACTTAATTTAATATGAAGTACATGGCATCATCTCCAAAGAATTCTTGCTAAAAATGTTTAACCTGACTCTAACCAAACTATTAGGCTAATTTCCAGTTTATAGGAACTACAGGGACTAGAGGGTAAGTTAAATGTCACTATGAGGAAACAATTAGACAAATCCAAAATATAAGGCATTCTGTAAGATCTCTTTAAAAATTTACTATCATAAAGAACAATTTTTTAAAGAAATTAAGGAACTGTTCTATGTCCAAGACATTAAAAAACATAACAAGTGAATGCTATTTGTGAACTCTGACTGGATCCAGACAATAAAAAAGTTATAAAAGACATTTTCAGCACAAATAGAGAAATCTGAATATAAATAGAATATTAGATGCTATTAAAATTATTATTAATTTTCATAAAGTGTGATATGATATTGGAGTTTTATGTAGGAGAGTATCCTTTTTTTAGAAACTGTATACCAAAATATTTAGCGGAGAAGTGTCATGTATCTGTAATTTTCAAATGGCTCAGCAATAAAACAAAAAAAGTTTTAAATAAAGCAAATAACGCAATAAAGTGAAGACAGCAAAAATGTTAAAAATTGTTGAATCTAAATGGTAGATATGTGGGTAGTCACTGAACTATCCTTTCAACTTTTCTGTATGGTTGAAAATTTCATTACAAAAAGTTGACAGAAAATATTGACCTTTTAAATCCTGCTATACAAAAAAGATATAAATTTAAAACTCTCAAAAAAAAAAAAATGTAAAACTCTCTTTCAGTAATATTTTCTGATTTGAAATAATGTCACATACATTTATAAAATATTCAATCAGTATCAAAGGGAAACACGATGAAAAGTGCATCTTCCCTCTCATCTGATATTCCCTCACTCCTCCCCAGAGAAAGAAGATAACAGTCTTATTTAAAAACCCAAATAGTTAGCATATATTAAGTGCCTACTATGATCTAGGTAGTGTTCTAAGCATTTTAAATGTATTAGTTCGTTTTCCTCAAAACAGCCCAATGAGGTAGGCACTATTTTTTAGCCTCATTTAACAGATAAAGAAAATGGACCTCCAAGTTCACACAGCAGGTAAGTGGCAGAGCAATAATCTGAATCCAGGCCAGAAGGATCCAGAGCCAGGCTTTAACTACTACTCTATACTGCCTCTGAGAGCATGCTGTGTCCAGTGATTTACAGCAGCTTGTGAAGATCCTTCCATGCCCACACATTAAGATCTACTGTGCTCATTTTAACGAGTCTATAAAGTGGACCAGTTAGTTAAACTAGTCCAGTACTAATGGACATTTAGGTTGTTTATCAATCTTTTGCTCTTTTAAACAATGCTCCTATAACCTTACACATACTTCTTCAGGCACATGGATGAGTATAATTGTAAGATATTCTCCAAAATGGAATTGCTGAGTCAAAGGTTATACACACTTTTAAATTCTGATAAACACTACCAAACTGCTCATCAAAAAATAAAATCAACCGATTCTCTCAGCAAAAGTGCATTTTAAGTGCCTCCTCCCCACAAGCTAAGAAATACTAGGTCCTGGTGGCACAGTGGTTGAGAGTCTGCCTGCCGATGCAGGGGACACGGGTTCGAGCCCTGGTCTGGGAAGATCCCACGTGCCGCGGAGCAACTAGGCCCGTGAGCCACAACTACTGAGCATGCGCGTCTGGAGCCTGTGCTCCGCAACGGTGAGAGGCCCGCGCACCATGATGAAGAGTGGCCCCCGCTTGCCACAACTAGAGAAAGCCCTTGCACAGGAACGAAGATGCAACACAGCAAAAATAAATTAATTAATTAATAAACTCCTACCCCCCCCCCAAAAAAAAGAAATACTAGGTCCTATCAGATCGCTGCCAATCAAATATGTTAAAAAAAAAAAAGCAAAAAACAAAAAAAACCAACCGCTAACTCATTTGCATTTCTTTACTTATGAAAAGGGTCAGGCATCTTTTTGATATTTATAAGCCAGCCTTTCTTTTGTTTTTCTGTGAACTACCTTAGTGGTTCACTATAGAAAAAAAGATTATTTAAAATCAAAAACATTTACCAGTGGAGAAAGCACAGCCACTCCATGGAAGCGAATAAGTGAGATGCTTTCAGACTGGACAGGTAGAAAGCTCTCTGTGGATAGTGATGCTTCTTGGATTCTGGCAAGAATTTTCTCACAGAACTTCTCATACTCTTCCATCTTCCCACAATCACACTACAAGAGAGAAAAAAAGCCATTTTTAATGTGCTGACAAAAATAGATCTTAATTTATTTGGCAAATTTGTAGGGCATTGAAATATTCCTAGAATTCACAATTCCTAGAACTGGCTTTCCCAGAATTGTTTCACTGATCAGGAGCTAATTCTTGGGTATAGGAAAGCACCTCAAGACCCTGCCCAGTCAAGCCTTGCTTCATATAATAAATATTTCTGAAGATTTGTACATAATCAATCTTTAAATGTGATTAGTTTAGAAAAGTACTAAGAACTCAGCAATGAAACCTTCTGAAAGGAAACAAAGTTCTATACAACCTAACTAACTTCAGTTGTAAAACATAATATTATCTTTTCTTCAGGAGGACTTATCTACACATCACAAGGAAAACTAAATAGGACTTCCCTGGTGGCAAAGTGATTAAGAATCCGTCTGCCAATGCAGGGGACACAGGTTCGAGCCCTGGTCCGGGAAGATCCCACATGCCGCGGATCAACTAAGCCCATACGCCACAACTATTGAGCCTGTGCTCTAGAGCCCGCAAGCCACAACTACTGAGCCTGAGTGCCTAGAGCCTGTGCTCTGCAACAAGAGGAAGCCACCACAATGAAAAGCCTGCTCACCCAACGAAGAGTAGCCCCCGCTCGCCACAGCTAGAGAAAGCCTGCACGCGGCAACAAAGACCCAACGCAGTCAAAATAAATAAATAATAAAGAAATCTAAGCACAAAAATGTGTACCACGGTTTATTAAAAAAAAAAAAAAAACCTAAATAATACAAAGGTTGGAATGCTTTTGTAGCCAAAAAAAGAGACAAAAGGGCTAGTTAAATAAAAACTGGTATTTACTTTCAAAAGTTCTTTTTTCTATCATGGAGTCCAAAGTCTATTACTTGCATATCTTAAGAATATAATTTGACTCCATGATAACTGAGCAACTCAGTCGGAAGTGGAAAACAGAATCTACTGGCTCTCGTATTAATTCACTTTACTGTTAAAAAGTGGAACCATCACCAAACCACTTAAAATAATCAGTCCAGTAATTTCACAATTTCTGGGAACCTGTGATGGTGGCTATGAAAATACAAGGTAAAAGGAAGGATTAGATACCAAATTCATTCATGTAGCAAGTGTTAAATATTTGATTGCCTGTTTCCATAGCATTATGTCTGGCATTGTTTCCTTTAAATAAACAAGGGAAAGGGAAAGGGAAAGAGGGATATCACTGGACACATAACCAACAACGATATGATCTGTGAAAAAAGAAAAACTAATACAATAATGCTTCTTTAAGTGTTCATTTTAAAACAATTAATTAACAAATAAAAAAAGAGAGAGGGAAGGGAAATTCAATTCATGACGTGGGATATGCAAACATGAAACAAGATACAATACGATACTGCCCTAAGCCTCAAGGTACTTAAAAATTTAGTGCGCTAACGTATCAGGGACAAATAATATCACAGTTAGAAATGAAGAAAAATCATATTCAAAATTATGATTAGATTATGAAAAAAGATATATTGTTACTTTTGACCAACTCGTAGTCTTATTAATAGCAAGACTTCTTCCTACCATCCCATCAATTCTAATTATTTCTACATTCATTTATGCAAACTGAGAGTTTAATTTCAAAGAAATGGTTCTCTAGAGTGTAAATGAGATTATTTTGCAAACTTATATTCATAAGACAAGCAAAAGTAAAAAACAAAACATAACACCTTAACTGCATGATAACCATAGCAAGGCCTCCTTTTTTAATCTAGACTTCAACCCACATTATGATATCTTAACAATCAAAATAGGCATAAGCTAAGATATGAGAAATTCGAATGACCCCATTTCTACTAAAATACTTCAAAAGATTTTTTAACACAACCCATGCATCCAGCATTACAAGAAACCAAAACAGATTACTCATACAATTAATGTAATATACTTCCAATGGACACACAAGCAAAGAATGGAAGGTCTGGGAAATTTAAGGAAATAAAATATCTTTATGGCAAAAGTTTTATATTTCTTTCAACAACATCATATAAAAAATATGTCTCATTGCTTCAGGAAGTTAAATTCACATCCCTTAAACAGTATATGTTTGTCATACATATTGCAGACATACAGCAATATATTATTATTACAGCATAACTTATAGCCTATAATAAGGTATTAAACATCCAAATACAAGTCTAATATGATGATTATGGAAATTACCAAGTGACCCTAGAGCATGACTGGATCACTCTCATCCTTTAGTCTCAGCTTGGAGGTCTCCTCTTCTGAGGCCGTCCCTGATTATCCCAACTAAATTAACCCTGTGTCATTCACTACCACACTACCCTGCTGTTTCCCAATTTTCATAGCACTTACCACTATCTGAAATTATCTTGTTTATTTCCTTGGTTTTTGTCTTTCTTCCTCCACCAAAATGTAAGCTCCATAAGCACAGGTACCTTCTCAGTCTTGCTCACCACTGAATCCCCATTACATAGGACAGTGTCTGTACACAGTAGGCACTTCATAAAAATATTGAATAAATAAATTAGGATAATTAGCTCAAACAATAATGTAAACCAGAAAAAAGAATACAGTGGACTACACAGCAAAGAAGCTAGCAAGGAAGAATGGAATTTTGAGAATGACTGTTTCAGAGATGACCCTTTTCTCAGAGAAACTGGTACCTCTAAACTGCAAAGGCAACCATTTAAAAAGCGAGTGTCTGTATCTTATATGAATAAGCAAGAGGGCACTTCACTTCTCATGCCACAATTACCCCTGTCAGCAGGGTTTTATTTTAAGGGAGCCTTGACTACAAGGCCACTCCAGCCACAAATCTGCTGCCCCATACTTTATCAGCAGGCATTACTGGTCCACTTGAATTAATAATTTGTTGGCTGCATCAAGTTCAGACATGCCCTGTCTTCTCCATTTAGACGATGATCCTTCTCCAAATAAGCCTCTTTGCAAACTCCATAGACTAATGATTCTGCTACCTATTCCTCACCAGTGCTCTATCAGAAATGTCACTGAAGGGAATGGTAAAAGTAACACAGAACACATCTTGCCTTGTTGTCAGTTGTTAGCTGGTTGTTTACCCATCGGTCATCCTAAAAACAAACTTCCTGTAGAGGCAATAAAGGGGAAGGTTCTTATTCAGGCACACACACTAGCTGTATGTTCTTGGCAATTCGCTTACCATCTCTGTCTCAGTTTCCTCATTTGTAAAACAGGGATAATCAAGAGTATGTATCTCAAAGAGATTCTGTGAGGGTTCATTAGTATACTGTAGGACATGCAGAAAGCATCAATAAATAGGAGCGACTTTTATTTCGAAGAGGATGATGATGACTATGATTTTTTTTACTAGTTTATGAACTCCTGGAGGGTAGCGACAGTTCTTGGTTCCTGGTAAGATTCAATTTAACTTAAAAAAGTAAAAAGGGGGACAACAGCTTCCTCATTTTGCTGTGTCCAGACCCCTCCCCATCAATCAATCTCTAGGTGCCTGCCATTTGCCTAAACTGGGGGGTAGGGAACTGGGATTATAACCAGATAGAAGCAAAGGGTGGGAAACACCCAGTAGCATCATGGGTAATAAAGAGAATTTCCTTTTTTTCTTCATGCTTCTGCCCCCAGAGAATCGCAAAGTCAGAGTAAACAGCGCTCCTAGGGTCTTTGCTTGGTGGTAACTGCCGTTCAGAAACGGCCAGGGCACACCCTGGGGATGCTCCCCTCGCCAGAAAAAAAAAGGCCCAACCACTTTTATCAACAGGAGGTGGTTCCTCGGGTCTGGCCCGAGTTTATTTACTGGGGACCCTCTGTCCTCACCCTAGCGCCCCAAGCCCACCTCCCCCAACTCCTCTGATAAGGCTCCATCCCGAACACCCACCAGACGGTGCCAGCATCTGAGCATCACCTCCGCGCCCGGTGCCGCCGGCCCCCGGGATATCCGCCTCCGCCCACCCGGAGCCTTCCCAGAGGCTCGAGGCCCAAGAGCCCGGCACCTTCGCTCGGGTTCCGTGCAGAGCCCGCCCTCAGATAGCGCGCCAATTCCGCCCGCCCTGCGGCCTCGCAGCCGGACCCGCTGAGTCAAGGCCCCTCTCACGCACACACCTGTTCTCCCACGGCCACGGCAGCTTTCCTCCCCTCGCTCCGGGCCTTGGCAGGAAACAAACTGCTCAATTGGTACTGACTGAGAGCAGCTCCATCCACCGCCGCCTCCTCCTCCTCCTCCCCGCCATATTACGGTGCTCAGGCGGCAACGCGGGCTCCTGGCAACCGCCGCCGCCGCCGCTGCCGCCGCCGTCCGGACTCCACCTCTTAGGGCCGGCACTTCCGGTGGTTGCTTCCGGGCCGTTGGACCGGTTGGGCCTCCAGAAAACTACAATCCCCGAGGTGCTTTGCGCGCCTGGGTACGCGTCCAGGCCCACCGATGGAGGGCGTTGTACTTGAGGGAGGCGCGGTGCAAGCTGGGAGGCGTAGTCTTCACTGCAGGCTCGCAAATCTTATTTCATTAAGAACGCTCCTCAGGTCTGAAGGCCTCTGAAATATTCCTTGAAACTATTTTTCACTTACCGGTATAGAGGTAACTTCTTTCTGTATAATCGTTGTAATACATACAACGGTCACCAAATTTTTTTTCTCTGTCAATAAAAAATTACTGAATCCTAGATGCAAACTCTAAGCTTCAACACATCCATACCCGCTTGCAAATCAGTGGGAAAATAGCTCCAAGAAAGGTAGTTAACAGGTTCAAGATGGCAGGAGAAGCTCAGAATGTTTTGCCAAAGTTCTCTATCGAAACATGTCACCAGCTTTTTGTCAACTGAAAAAAAAAAAAAGCACAACATCAGAGTTGTGAGTTAAGTTTTATTTGGGGCAAAATGAGGGCTATAGCCCAGGAGACAGCATTTCAGATAGCTCTGAGAAACTGCTCTGAAGAGGAGGGGGGAAGGCCAGTATTATATATGGTTTTAGTGAAGGGGGATCCGTGCAATCAAGCACACATTTTGGCAGAGGCTTGCTGCTAGTCACAGGAGCAGATGTCACTGTTAACGATTTTAGTGCTTTCCTAGATATGAGGAGATGCAAGAATTGGGCTCATAAAAATCTTCCGAGAATATCTAACTATCTCCCTGAACTCCTTTCAGGGTGTGTTGAAGGTCAGTGGCTGCAGTGGCTAGTAACTTAATCCTTGTAGAGGCAGATGGCAACTGCCAATTTTTTGTGGGCATTTCCAAAATATGATTTAGCAGCTAGCCACTTTCCACTTCCTAAATCGGCTTTACTTTCTGCCTCTCTTACTGACCCTCTTTCCCGTGCCTATTTTTTCATACGTAAAATAAGATTTTCAAAAGTGCCTATCACAAGGTCGGTTGCGAGGAACAACTGAGATAATTCTTGCAGTGCCTAGTACAGAAGCCCCATCATTAGCCCTGAGTAGGAGGAGAAGGTTAGAAGGAGTAGCAGTGGAAAATTCATGGCATAAAACTGGGGTGTCATGATGTCAACCCTGAATCTGCCATTTCATTGACTCCGCTCAAGTGCTTTGACTTCTCCTGGCCTCAGTTTATTCACCTATAAAATGAGGGCATTATTAAAATCCCTTCCAACTTTATAATCCGATTATGCCTCCTTTGCTATGTTCTTTCATTCCCTCAGAATCTGAAAAAATCCTTCTAAAGTCGACTGAATTCAGTTTCCTGAGGTAATACCCAACCGAGCCTGTTGTGAGAATAACACACAAAGCAGTTGCAGCCATGGAACCTGGAACGTGGTTATGTGCTCTATAAATGTTAACTGTACTCTCTAACACTATTATTTTGCCCCACGAGAATGTAAGCCCCATGAGAGCAGGGATCCCGTCGGTCTTGTTCACTTGCTGTTGTCCTGAGCATCCGGACTGCTGTTCGCATACCTTCAATTGAATTAATAAATAGTGTAAGCGTCCTGCCCCTTCAAAGTTTCCTTGACGACAAAATGGAGTCATTAAGATCCTTTCCAGTCTTACGACCTTAAGACTGCTGTCATATCCCTCGCCTTGCTTCTAGAGTTTGAAAGCCCCGGAGGAAATCCGGACCACAGAATAACGCAAAACGTACTTTGGAACTCCAGCCGGGAGCTCGGACCAGCCTCCGTTGCCTTGACAGCTGCTACGCCCCGAGCTCTGGAGATCCTCGGCCCTGATTGGCTGGACCTCGGGCTCCTTCTACGGAAGTAGTCGCTGCCGCCATTGTGCGGCGCTCGTCCACTCGAAGGGTGTCAGCTGCGGCCCGCGCTTTGGGCTGTCGTCGTAGTTTCTTGGTTTCCTGTCCGCGGAGCCCGGCGGGACCGGGACTCCCGTCCGTGCCGGTGCGGGCGCCGGCATGTGGCTATGGGAGGAACAGGGGGGCCTCATGGGCCCCTTCTCCTTCCTGATGATGATGCTGCTGCTGGTGACGCGCAGTCCCTTCAATGCCTGCCTCTTCACCGGCAGCCTCTACCTCCTGCTGCGCCTCTTCAGCTTTGAGCCGGTGCCCTCCCGCAGGGCCATGCAGGTGCTCAAGCCCCGGGACCGCGTCTCCGCCATCGCCCACCGCGGCGGCGGCCACGACGCGCCCGAGAACACGCTGGCGGCCATTCGGCAGGTGAGTCCTACACTCCTCCCGCCCTTGCGCGCCTCCTGGGAGCTTGGACTTGTGCCTGTACTTCCGAAGGTTCCCCAGCTTTTTCATGATAGCCTTACCACTTCCCCATTTGTCCACAAGGAATACATTCAGGTGGCCCTGGATCCCTTTGAATTACGGAAAATCTCCAGACTTCAAGTGTTAATAGAACACTGCAAATACTTAACGTATTTGCTATGTGCCAGGTACTGAGGATGGTCATGAACAAGACAGAAAGGGTACCTGCTTTCACAGAGCTTGCATTGGAGTAGGGGAGACAGGTCTTAAATAAATAAACACATACATAAGGTACTTTAAGAAAGCGATGAGTGCAATGAAGAAATAGGGTTACCGAATAAGGAATGTCGGGAGGGTCATTTTAGACAGAAATCCTGTCCGAAGAAGTGACCTTTGAACTGAGACCGGGATTATGAGGAGCCCGCCATGGATCTGGGGGGAAAGTGCTCCAGGAAAAGGGAACAGCAAGTGCAAAGGTCCTGAGGTGGGAATGATGTTGGAATCCTCATGTAACAGAATAGACAGTATATGACCTGACTTCAAGGGACAAAACAAAGGCTGGTGTGTGAATGAAGTAGGAAATGTGGCCAGGTTAAGTAGAGCCTTGGTCAGTCGTTAGCTAACATACTCTAAATGGATCACCTTCACAGCGGCTGTCTTTACTTGTCCTCCAAATTATCCAAATCATCTCCTTATCACCTTTCCCCGTGGTAAGACAACACTAGCAGGGGGACTCCTGATAATTTCTGCCTCCCCTTTCCACAGGGAGCTCTCGGCAGTCTCTGGACTTCATCATAATAACAGCTTGCGTAGTAAGAGAGCTTTGCAGTTGTCTAGGCACTTTTGCATATGTGGAAATATATCTGATCCTCTCATTTCTCTGAAACATTAAGTGGGTAGGAAAACTGGCTCAAACACACACAGCTCCTTTTCGAATTCAGCCTTCTGATTCCAAGTCCCAGTGCCCTTTGTCATAGATTAGAATACGTTCCAGGATGTAAAATTTGAACTGAATGTCCTTTCTTTGTCCAGCTAGGGACAGACAGTATTGTGTAATGAACAAGTTACTTAAGCGCTCTGTGTCCCAGTCAGAGTCACGGGTAGGATGTAGCAAGCAAGGCACCCTAGGGTACCGCTCCTCACTCTAGTCCCAGCTCTGACCTTAAGTTTCCTCATCTGTAAAATGGGAATGATGTTAATATCCACCTAATCGGTTGTGATTCGATGAAATAGGCTACCTCACATTAAATGAGAAAGTATGTATGCAAAATACACATATACATATAGTGTGTCATATCCTGTTGTGTTGCAAGGGAATTATAGCTGAACTCCATTCATGTCTTGTATGTTTAGGTTGAACATGTCTTTTTTTTTTTTTTTTTTGCGGTACGCGGGCCTCTCACTGTTGTGGCCTCTCCCGTTGCAGAGCACAGGCTCCGGACGCGCAGGCTCAGCGGCCATGGCTCACGGGCCCAGTCGCTCCACGGCATGTGGGATCTTCCCGGACCGGGGCATGAACCCGTGTCCCCTGCATCGGCAGGCGGACTCTCAACCACTGCGCCACTAGGGAAGCCCTGAACATGTCTTTAATATATGTAATTATGATAAATAACATTGCGCCAAGCTGATTCCTGGTTTTAAGAGGAAATGAGATGTAATTTAGCTTGTTCAAATACAAGGTCATTACCAATGAACGTTTTAGCCGTGACAGAATTTAGCTGCAGAAGACAAGGTCACGTCCTCCCTCTTGACTTCAAAAGAAATATGTAGTTTACTTCCTTCAAAGTTTGTTTTTTGTCCTGTTCTTTTTCACTTTGCTTGTTTGCGGCTCATAATTTATATTCTTAAACATTCTATTATGTGAAAAGTCAGGGAAGACATTCTGACAGTGGTAGAATTTCTGGTAGATTATGGAATAGATAGAGAAGGAAAAACTTGAGAGCGGTGAAATGAATGCATTCCAGAAACAGAGTCACGATTATAAACAGTGACAGAAGCATGAAATCAAACCCACAGTCCACTCCACAGAGGGGCCACAGTGCAGCTTTAAAAGTATAATTCAGATTATATCATGCCCATATTTAAAACCCTCCAGTGTTTTTTCTATTGCAGTTAGGTAAAATCAAAACACCTTTCCATTTTGGACCTTTCTCAAAGCCCCAACTCCCTCTGTTTAAACCACCTTGGGTGTTTGTTAATGATGCTTTTGCCTTCATGTAATAGAGAATCTAACTTAAAATATTTCAAACAATAAGGGGACTATCTCACATAGCAAGAGGTGTGTGTGGGAGAGGTGACTTCCAGGATGGTTTATTCCGCTGTTCAATTTGTGATTGTGGAGGACACCGTTTCTACTGATGTATCTGCTCTGCCACCTGCAGCATATTTACTAGCCCTCATTGTAGTTGCCAGGTGGCCATTGCAGCCCCAGGACTCACATTCTTACATATCAGCATCCAGCCTCAAGAAAAGGCCCTACTCCCTCTTCCATAAGTCTTTCCCAAAAGTCAGTCAGTCTCTCTCACTCTCTCTGACAGACGCACACGGAGGGGTTGGGAATAGTCCACTTACAGCAGAGGAGAAAGCTGAACACTGGAGAAAGAACAGCTCTCTACCAGCAGGGAAGAAGAAAGGAAATAGATCTGGGTAGGCAATCAGTACTTTGTGGCTCCTTCCTACCTTGTGGCCTTTGTATTATATTTGCCATTTCTTCTACTTAGAAAACTCTTCCCCTGGATCTTTGTATTGTTGACTCCCTTTTATCACTAAAGTCTCAGCTCAAATGTCATATTCTTAAAGAGGCCTTCCCTGATTGCCTTGTCTAGTGACCCCCCACCTGACTTAACTTTCACATTACCCTCTATTTTCTTTTTCAAACATTTATCACTATCATAATACATGTAACATGTGTGTAGTCTGTTTCTCCCCAGTAAAGTGTAAGATCCGTGTTCCTTTTCTTTCTTGCTCACCACTCTCTCCTCACTGCTTAGAACAGTGCCTGATACATAGTAGACACTCAATAAATATTTGTTGGAAGAATTGTGATGTACAAATAAGCAATAAGCCCATCAGAAAAGATATTCAACATTATCAGCCATCAGAAAAATGCAGTTCAAAACCACAGTGAAAGACCACGTAATACCCACTAGGACAGCTGTAATCAAAAAGACAGACAGAAGTATTGGCGAGATTATGCAGCAGTTGGAACCTTCATGCACTGATGGTGGGAAACTAGTCTGTCGGTTCCTCAAAAGGTTAAATATAGGACTTCCCTGGTAGTGCAGTGGTTAAGAATCCACCTGCCAATGCAGGAGACACGGGTTCAAGCCCTGGTCCGGGAAGATTGCGGAGCAACTAAGCCCATGCGTCACAACTACTGAGCCTGTGCTCTAGAGCCCGCGAGCCACAACTACTGAAGCCCACCCGTCTAGAGCCAGTGTTCCACAACAAGAGAAGCCACTGCAATGAGAAGCCCGTGCACCGCAACTAGAGAAAGCCCACATGCAGCAATGAGGACCCAACACAGCCAATAATTAATTAATTAATTAATTTTTTAGAAAACGGTTAAAGATAGAATTACCATCTGAAGCAGCAATTTCACTCCTAGGTATATACTCAAAAGAATTGAAAACATGCATCACGCAAAAACTTGAACAGGATTGTTCATAGCATTATTCATAATAGCCAAAAAGTGGAAATAACAGAAATGTCCATCAGCTGTTGAAAGGATAAATAAAATGTGATATAGCCACACAATGGAATATTATTTAGCAAGAAAAATGAATGAAGTCCCCATACATGTTATAACATGAATGAACCTTGAAAGCAGTATGCTAAGTAAAAGAAGCTAGTCACAGAAGACTGCATATTATATAATTCTATTAAATAAAATGTCTCGAATAGGCAAAGCCATAGAGAAAGAAGTAGATTAGTAGTTGCCAGGGACTGGGAGGGTTGGAGAGAGAAGTGGGGACTGACTGCTAATGGGTATGGGGTTTCTTTTTGGGGTGATGAAGATGTTCAGAAAGCGATTGTAGTGATGGTTGCACAACTGCAAATATGCTGAAAACCATTGAATTGTACACTTTAAATGGATGAATTTTATGGTATGTGAATACTATGTCAAAAGTCATATAAGTATAATGACTTTATTAAAGCAGACACTTTTTAAATCAACTTTGTCAAAGTATAATTTACATACAATAAAAGATACATTTTCAGTATACAGTTTGATGAGTTTTGATAAATATTTACACCTGGGTAGCCACCACCTCAATCCATTTCCATCACCCTAGAATGTTCCTTTGTGTTCTCTTTGGAGTCAACCCCTACTCCTGCCTCTGCCCCAAGGCAATCATTGATCTGATTTCTCTAACTATACTACCCTATACTATTCTATTACTAAACTATTAGTATAGTTTCAAACTAACATCTTAAGTAAAATTTTAATAAATTACAGTATTTATGTAGACTAGTTTATGTGAAGTGTGTATGTTTAGAAGAAAAATACTATTATAAGAAACTTCTTGAAATAAGAGTATGAAGTATATACTAATATGTGAATCAGATTCAGGGGTTTATCTTTTTGCCTCTACATAAAAGTATTGGGAAAGAAAGTTGAATGCAGTCATTAGAAGATCTGGTCTAAGAAGCTCTAGTATGGTGATTCTTTTATAGAACTTTTGTTTTTGGCCTTAATAAACTACACAGAAAAGACAAATAAATGAACTCATTACCTTTAGTATTCTTGCTAAAATACAGTGTCTCACCATTGTTATTTTTTGTTTTGTAGCCAAGTAACAATGGCCCTAATGGATAAAAGTATAATTGAACTGAATTACTAGCATCAAGGAATAAGGTTAACATTTGTATTACAGTGAGAGAGATGCACTGTGAATACTGGAAATGTGATCTTGTTTTATGTTATACAATATATAACCCATGTTGACTTACCAGTGCATTATTAAACTTAGAAAAGATATACCTTTTAATCTTATAAAAAGATGTACCTTTTAATCAGTGTAGATGTAAGCATTACATCTTATGTAATGACTTTTTCACCGAGGCATAAGTGTTTTTCTAGTCATAATAGCTTATATTGAGTGCCACCTCTGAGCCAGGCACCAAGCTTGGTGATTTACATACATTATTTCTAAATCCTCACAACTCTTAAGATCATTAAAGAAGTATCATCATAAAAATGATGAAACGGAGGCAAGAGTAGTATTTGTAATTAGATGACATAGCCAGTTAGTGATGGAATTGGAATTTTTAGAGGGGGAAATCTTGGTCATATATGTGAAAATCAAACTTTGAAGCCTAGAAGAAAACAGTTGTTTATAAGTGGGGGTAAGAAAGGGATTTAAATAAGATAGACAAATCTCCACCTATAAAGGACATAATTAATAAATTTGACTATTTTACAGTTAAAAACGTGTTAACAAAGCACAATAACAATGGCTAATGTGTATCGAATGCTTACTATGCACTAGTACAGTGCTGTATGTTGTTTATGGGTACTTAAGTGTGTAGTAAATATATAAGGACCTGTAAGGGAATGATATAGAAATTATGCACGTCCACTTGGCAGTTGCCTCTGGAGAAGAAGGGGGGAGGATTTTAGCTATATCTGTAGTGTGATAGTAAAGTCATGTGGTTAAGAGTGTAGCCTCTACCACGTCCTAGTTTGTGTAACCCAGAGCAAGTTTCTTAATCTCTCTCAGTTTCCTCATCTGAAAATGAGAATGTTAATAGTACTTCCTGAAGGGTTGTGAGGATCAAATGAGTTAATACATTTACAGCAGTTAGAATAGTGCCTGACAAATATAAAAGGCTCAATAAATAATATAGCTATTATTGTTTTAGGGCAGCAAGAGATTGAAGCAAATATGGCAAAATGTTAACATCCGTTAAGTCTTTTTTTTTTGCTGTATACTACTATGTATGTTTGCAATGTATGTTTGCATAATTTAAAAAAAAATTAAAGTCTTTAAAGTCTTGATCATAATGAATGTTTCACGTCTTCATTGTGACAAAGAAGCCAAGGAAGCAAATGTTGGATAGTGTGTCTCAGAGGAGCATGGCCCCTCAAACTTTATGTTCATGTTCTCTTTTTAGATAAATTCTTGTGCGACTTATCAGGCTTACCAACTTGTTGGCCAACAGCCAGTGCTGCTCACATAAACAAAATCTAGCGTCCTCTAGAAGCAGTCTTGGTGTTTCTGCTCTAGAGGATGGAATTAAACCAGCAAAAACCTGACTCATCCTGTTTATGCCAAGGTAGTGCAATATCCAACTAATCAACAAACACAGGGGAATCATCAGAGATACTGCACCAAAGAGAGTGTAGGTAAACAGTGAAATGTGACTAAATATTTGTAATTGTAAGCCATTAATGGTCTGTATAGTTAAAGCAACCAGAGAAAACAAATTCCAGAAGTCTCCCCATCTGCCACTCTGAGAGTGAGAAAAGTGGGGAAATTGAAGTTTTTAAGGAATCCATAAGTGTGGACACTGAAGTAAGGTTAACATCCATGAAAAAGAGAAATAGGTTGGGTTGCTCTTCGGTATAGGAAGGGAATAGAATCAGTAAGAGAAACTGTCTACTTAGCCAGACCTGTTGGTCATCTTTAGTGTTTAGATTGCAAAATGACATCTGTGGCCACTTGACATTAATATCGTTGGTGTTTTTGTTAAGGCAGCTAAGAATGGAGCAACAGGCGTGGAGTTGGACCTTGAGTTTACTTCTGATGGGATTCCTGTCTTAATGCACGATAGCACAGTAGATAGGACAACTGATGGCACCGGTCGATTGTGTGATTTGACATTTGAACAAGTTAGGAAGCTTAATCCTGCAGCAAATCACAGATTAAGGTAAGTGGTGTGTTGTCACCTAAACATATCTCTCAACTTGTGTTGGAGATCACAGAAAGACACTGGCACCTTCTAATTACATCTTCTGCTCCAGAAGAGTTGTTTTGTTGTGTTTTGTTTTCAGCTGTATACAGGTTTCCCAGGTAATGGGCAGGTGCCACGAACAACAGAAAGATGGCATGAATGCTTTTCAGCTTTTCCCACTGAGGCCAAATTTGGCTTCAGAATTATTCTCAAGACGATACTCTAACGTGACAATTACTTTGTACTGTCATATAAATTTATATATGTATATGTGGTGTGTGTGTGTATGTATATCAGAGCTAATCGTATAAGATGTTCCAGAAGAAAAGGGTTCTATGATCAAATAAGATCCAACACTATACTTTAGATATTCCCCTTGGGGATAAACAGTTCACGTCAATCAATTCTTGCCTTTAACTTAGTGTTTCTAAAATGTATATGACCACAGAACCCATGCCCTTCCCACCATTAACAACTATAAACACCTTGGAATTGGTATCTGGGTAATATACTTTGGAATGTGGTTATTTAAATCCCTCTCCTCTTGTCTTTGTAATACCGAAAAATGTGTTCTTACTGTAATTCATGTCGTATCAATTCTCTGGTCAATTTATTTGACCCAGTGATTAAACTGTAGTCCTCCCTAAAAGATGATTCAGACTTTATTTTCCTAGGAACTGAAAGAAATTAAAAGTCAGCCAAAGGAAGTCATACTTTAGAAAGAATATTGATAACACTTGAAAGTTCTGAGTCCAAGCTGCTGGAATTGCTCTCTGCTGTTACAGACATTTCATTGCTCAGCTGTAGGCAAGGGGAAGGCTGGTTTTAATATCACAGTGACACTGTAGCTAATAAGATGTCAAATTCAAAGTCAACACTTAATGCAAAAAATGCTTAGGGTCAGCGTCACCCTTAAAATACTCTAAGAAGGCATGGTATTGGAGCCAATATACCATCTTAATGTCTTTAACCCAAGCAGTCTTTGTTCCATAGTTGAAAGGTTGCATTTTCTTTGCTTAAATACCAAATAATTGGCTTGTGTTTAGAGACTATGTTGTTGGAAAAGAAGGGAAAATTTCTGTCAGTGGGGTAAAATGCTCATCCTGAGAGGGGAGCATGGCAACTAAGACTAGCCGGAGGAATAGCAAATTCATGTCTCTGATTCCCAGGGAATAGTCACTGAATAGAGTGGCTGGCAGAATTTGCTGTACTATTTATCTTTATCTTTTTTAAAACCAATATCTTACAGTTGAATTAATACCGTTGAATTAGCATAAGTTAAATCATATAGAGTGAAATTTTGTTATTTGAGAAAAGTTGATTTCTTATGTGTCAGGCACTTAACTTTCCTTTTCTTTTTCAGAAACTTATGTATTAGAAAATTATTTATTTTAACCAGTTTCACTTAAATGCACAACCGTACAGTTAACAGATGTATATATAGCTAGGAATTTCTCCTGCATAAGGTTCTATTAGGGAAAGTACAATCTTGAGTCTCTGAGTTCTCCAAAGATGGCATATACTCTGCCCTTTAGTGAGTAGAGTTACTAATTATATTATAAATCCAGTGACTGCCTAAAAAATAAATGATTTTTGTTGTTGCTGTTCTGTGGCCAAGAATATCTTTAACTTGGTTTAAAAACATATTATCCTTGGACTTTGGTATGGTTGGAGAAAGGAAGTTGGGGAAACATTCTTTTTCTTTGGTTGGGAGACATTTTTCAAATGTCTGTTTTACTAAACTTTTATCTTTTCCTTGTTCCTACAATGTACCATTCCTTTTCCCTCTCTTATAGGAATGATTTCCCTGATGAAAAGATTCCTACCCTGAGAGAAGCTGTTGCAGAGTGCCTAAACCGTAACCTCACAATCTTCTTTGATGTCAAAGGCCATGCAAATATGGTACAGTTTATACCATAGACTGCACTTTGGAAAAGACAGCTTTATTTAAGTGCTAGTTTGTTCCAAAATTAACTATATATTTTATTTTTTATATTCTTAAATTATTTTTACAAATTATATTTGCTTAATGGAAGTTTACAGTGCAAAAATCCACATCTTCAAGGAAACAGTAAATTATGGAACCTTTTTAAACCTTTTAACCTTTGATGGAACCATTTAACAATCTCCAATATTCGACAACTAGCACAAAATAGAAGAGTCAGGTTTCTTTTATTTGCATGAAGCATTTACAAAAGATATTAAATGAACAGTAAAGAGGCACTTCTTTTTTTTTTTTTTTTTTTTTCCCCAGTACGCGGGCCTCTCACTGTTGTGACCTCTCCCGTTGCGGAGCACAGGCTCCGGACGCGCAGGCTCAGCGGCCATGGCTCACGGGCCCAGCCGCTCCGCGGCACGTGGGATCTTCCCAGACCGGGGCACAAACCCGTGTCCCCTGCATCGGCAGGCGGACTCTCAACCACTGCGCCACCAGGGAAGCCCAAGGAACAAGATTTTTAATGAGCACCTCGGGTTTTATTGATGATAACGGCCCATGTTTGGGAACCCTGACAGGTCCTACATTTCACCCATGGTGTACTGACCTTCATGATTATTTTCTTAGAATAAAGAGGGGTGAGGGAGGAGAAGAAATTTTTTTTTTTTCCAGCTATTTGAGCTTTCTGGTTGGGTGCTCACAGATGGTTTGGGCAGCATTGGGCAGAACATAGTGATCTAATTCACCAAAATGGGAGCATAGGGACTTCACTGGTGGCACAGTGGTTGGGAATCCACCTATCAATGCAGGGGACACTGGTTCAAGCTCTAGTCTAAGAAGATCCCACATGCCACGGGACAACTAAGCCCATGTGCCACAACTACTGAGCCCACGCTCTAGAGCCTGTGAGCCACAACTACTGAGCCTGCATGCCACAACTACTGAAGCCCGCACGCCTAGAGCCCATGCTCTGCAACAAAGAGAAGCCACTGCAATGAGAATCCCGTGCACTGCAATGAAGAGTAGCTCCCACTTGCCGCAACTAGAGAAAGCCCGCACACAGCAACGAAAACCCAACGCAGCCCCAAAAATTAATTAATTCATTAATTAATTTAAAAAATGGGAGTATAAAGGAACAAGTGTTGGCATTAAATTGGAGACGGTAGATAACAGGAGCCAAGATCCCGGGCTTTGGAGATTGTGATTAAACTCTCACCTACTACAGTGTAACCTTAACCTTGATAAGCTTCTGTTTCCTTATGGGCAAAATGGGAACAATGTAAGAAATGACCACATAGGGTTGTTGTGAGAATCAGATAAAGAATGTAGGTGAAGCATCACACATGGTGCATGTTAGTTCACAACAAGAAAACGACTTCGGCTCTATAGCTCACACTCTGTGATATTAGTGAAGGGAAGCATGAGATGAATAATTTCTATGTTCTTTTTTATTTTGGGGAATGCATTTAGTTGCTTATATTTGGTTATAGGTTATGTGTGACTTTCCAAAAATTAGGGGTATTTCAAGAATTATGATGTAGCAACATTACATTCCACCTAACGTCTGGTCATCTCTGTTGTTAGCTGCTACTGTTGCTCAGTGGCCAAATCTGTTAATTCACTAGAGGTTACAAACTATCAGTATTTTAATTCTATCACTTCTTCATTTGGTAGCTGGTCTACTGCAAAAAGAAACTTCTGCTTTTCTTGGGAAGAGTTGGGAGACTCTCCCCAGTTTCTCCCTTGTCCCATTGCTTCTCCCTCCCTGTTGATGATGGATGACGTTTCTTCTTAGTCGCCTAGACTGAGAAAATCTACCCTCTCTAGTTTGCAGACTGGTTGACTCCCACTTCAGCTAGGAAAGGCAGAGGGAGATAGAGTTGTGGGTATAAAAGGACCTATCCTAGTGGCTAAACTAGAGTATAAGGAAAAGATTTTAAAATTTTGCTTCCAACCTCCACTGGCCTGTAGTCTGCCATACTTTTCCAAAGTATGACAAAAGGAGGTGAGCCTCTCAACAAAATAGTAAAGCAGCAGTACCCCAGCTTCTTCCTTATCTGCTGATTTGAGTTTAAAATGCATCCTAGTGGATAAAGCAACCTACCAAAACCCCTTTTCACATCCCCATATATTAGTAAACTTCTGATTTACTTAATAGAGTTGTACTTATATATAGTAGTTACTGGTTGGGACTACATTTTAATAGATTTTAAATACATGAATCTCTTTTACAGGCTACTGATGCTCTAAAGAAAGTATATATGGAGTTTCCTCAACTATACAATAATAGTATTGTCTGCTCTTTCTTGCCAGAAGTTATCTATAAGGTAAAATTCTGGATTTTTGTTGTATATAATACTATGTTAGTTGGTGGTAATAATAGCAGTGGGCTAAATAAGCATAAGATAGATGCCCGTTAGACTGAACTGAATTAAGAAACTTCTCTTTTTTTTGAATTTTATTATTATTTTTTATACAGCTGGTTCTTATTAGTTATCTATTTTATACATATTAGTGTATAGATGTCAATCCCAGTCTCCCAATTCATCCCACCACCCCCACCCCACCCCCTTTCCCCCCTTGGTGTCCATACGTTTGTTCTCTACATCTGTGAAGAGACTCCTCTTTTAAATTAACAAAAATGCAGGAAGGGGAAAGTACTCGTACGCTGTTTTAAAATACCATGATTCCTTTTTAGCTCCTTCTTTCATGTTGTTTATAGGCTCATTCAGATTACTTTGGAAACATTCTCAGAACAGAATGAATTGTATATTTCTGTGTCTCACTAAGTAACAGCAGAATATACCTTTTTAAAAAATAAGTCTTATAGAGAATTTAAAATATGCATAATTTGAAATATGCAAATACATAGATACTACACAGCAAGCCCTCCTTTAACCATAATCCAGCTTGTTTCATCCATAACCCCATTTATCCCCAGAGTTATTTTTTTTAATAGATCTTTATTGGAGTATAATTGCTTCACAATACTATGTTAGTTTCTGTTGCACAACAAAGCGAATCAGCCATATGCACACGTATGTCCCCATATCCCCTCCCTTTTGAGCCTCCCTCCATCCTCCCTATCCCACCCCTCTAGGTCATCTCAAAACACCAAGGCAATCTCCCTGTGCTATGCTGCTGCTTCTCACCACCCAACTATTTTACATTCAGTAGTGTATATACGTCAATGCTACTCTCACTTCACCCCAGCTTTGCCCTCCCACCGCATGTCCTCAAGTCCATTCTCTACATCTACCTCTTTATTTCTGCCCTGCAAGTAGGTTAATCAGTACCTTTTTTTTAAAAATTCCATTTATGTGCATTGGCATACAGTATTTGTTTTTCTCTTTCTGATTTATTCACTCTGTACGACAGACTCTAGGTCCATCCACCTCACTACAAATAACTCAATTTCGTTTCTTTTTTATGGCTGAGTAATATTCCATTGTATATATGTGCCACATCTTCTTTATCCATTCATCTGTCGATGGACATTTAGGTTGGTTACATGTCCTGGCTATTGTAAACAGTGCTGCACTGAACATTGTGGTACATGTCTCTTTCTGAATTATGGTTTTCTCAGGGTATATGCCCAGTAGTGGGATTGCTGGGTGATACGGTAGTTCTATTTTTAGTTTTTTAAGGAACCTCCATACTGTTTTCCATGGTGATTGTATCAATTTACATTCCCACCAACAGTGCAGGAGGGTTCCCTTTTCACCACACCCTTTCCAGCATTTATTGTTTCTAGATTTTTTGATGATGGCCATTCTGACCAGCATGAGGTGATACCTCATTGTAGTTCTGATTTGCATTTCTCTAATAATTAGTGATGTTGAGCATCTTTTCATGTGCCTCTTGGCCATCTGTATGTCTTCCTTGGTGAAATGTCTATTTAGGTCTTCCCGCCCATTTTTTAACTGGATTGTTTGTTATTTTGATATTGAGCTCCATGAACTGTTTGTATATTTTGGAGATTAATCCTTTGTCTATTGTTTCATTTGCAAATATTTCCTCCCATTCTGAGGGTTGTCTTTTGTCTTGTTTATGGTTTCCTTTGCTGTGCAAAAGCTTTTAAGTTTAATTAAGTCCCATTTGTTTATTTTTGTTTTTATTTCTGTTACTCTAGGAGGTGGATCAAAAAAGAACCTGATGTGGTTTATGTCAAAGAGTGTTTTTCGTATGTTTTCCTCTAAGAGTTTTATAGTGTCTGGTCTTACATTTAAGTCTTTAATCCATTTTGAGTTTATTTTTGTGTATGGTGTTAGGGAGTGTTCTAATTTCATTCTTTTCCATGTAGCTGTCCAGTTTTCCCAGCACCACATATTGAAGAGGCTGTCTTTTCTCCATTGTATATTCTTGCCTCCTTTGTCATAAATTAGGTGCCCATGTGTGCGTGGGTTTATCTCTGGACATTCTGTCTTGTACCATTGATTTATATTTCTGTTTTTGAGCCAGTACCATACTGTCTTGATTACTGTAGGTCTGTGGTATAGTTTGAAGTCAGGGAACCTGATTCCTCCAACTCCGTTTTTCTTTCTCAAGATTGCTTTGGCTATTAGGCTATTCCTTTGGCTATTTGTCTTTTGTGTTTCCATACGAATTGTAAAATTTTTTGTTCTAATTCGTGAAGAATGCCATTGGTAGTTTGATGGGGATTGCATTGAATCTGTAGATTGCTTTGGATAGTATAGTCATTTTCACAATATTGATTCTTCCAATCCAAGAACATGGTATATTTTTCCATCTGATTATGTCATCTTTGATTTCTTTCATTAGTGTTTTATAGTTTTCTGAGTACAAGTCTTGCCTCCTTAGGCAGGTTTATTCCTAGGTATTTTATTCTTTTTGTTGCAATGGTAAATAGAAATGTTTACTTAATTTCTCTTTCTGATTTTTCGTTGTTGGTGTATAGAAATGCCAGAGATTTCTGTGCATTAATTTTGTATCCTGAAACCTTACCAAATTCATTGATTAGTTCTAGTAGTTTTTTGGTGGCATCTTTAGGATTTTCTATGTACAGTATCATGTCATTGGCACACAGTGACAGTTTTACTTCTTCTTTTCCAATTTGTATTCCTTTTATTTCTTTTTCTTCTCTGATTGCTGTGGCTAGGACTTCCAAAACTATGTTGAATAAGCGTGGCAAGAGTGGACATCCTTGTCTTGTTCCTGATCTCAGTGATAATGCTTTCAGTTTTTCACCATTGAGTATGATGCTTGCTGTGGGTTTGTCATATATGGCCTTTATTATGTTGAGGTAGGTTCCCTCTGTGCCCATTTTCTGGAGAGTTTTTATCATAAATGGGTGTTGAATTTTGTCAAAAGCTTTTTCTGCATCTATTGAGATGATCATATGGTTTTTGTTCCTTAATTTGTTAATGTGGTGTACCACATTGATTGATTTGCATATACTGAAGAATCCTTGCATCCCTGGGATAAGTCCCACTCCATCATGGTGTATGATCCTTTTAATGTGTTGTTGGATTCTGCTTGCTAGTACTTTGTTCATGATATCTGCATCTATGTTCATCAGTGATATTGGGCTATAATAACCTTTTTGTGTGATGTCTTTTTCTGGTTTTGGTATCAGGGTGATGGTGGCTTCGTTGAATGAATTTGGGAGTGTTTCTCCCTCTGCAATTTTTTGGAAGTGCTTGAGAAGGATTGGTGTTAGCTCTTCTCTAAATGTTTTATAGAATTCGCTTGTGAAGCCATCTGGTCCTGGACTTTTGTTTGTTGGAAGATTTTTAATTATGGTTTCAATTTCATTACTTGTGATAGTTCTGTTTATATTTTCTAATTCCTCCTGGTTCAGTCTTGGAAGTTTATACCTTTCCAAGAATTTGTCCATTTCTTCGTGGATGTCCATTTTGTTGGTGTATAGTTGTTTGTAGTAGTCTCTTATCCTTTGTATTTCTGCAGTGTCAGTTGTGATTTCTCCTTTTCCATTTCTAATTTTATTGATTTGCGTCCTCTCCCTTTTTTTCTTGATGAGTCTGGCTAAGGGTATATCAATTTTGTTTATCTTCTCAAAGAACCAGCTCTTAGTTTTATTGATCTTTGCTGTTGTTTTCTTCATTTCTATTTCATTTATTTCTGCTCTGATCTTTATGATTTCTTTCCTTCTACCGACTTTGGGTTTTCTTTGTTCTTCTTTCTCTAGTTGTTTTAAGTGTAGGGTTAGATTGTTTGAGATTTTTCTTTTTTCTTGAGGTGAGATTGAATTGCTATAAATTACCGTCTTAGAACTGCTTTTGCTGCATCTCGTAGGTTTTGGGTTGTCATGTTTTCATTGTCATTTGTTTCTATGTATCTTTTTATTTCTTCTTTGATTTCTTCAGTGATCTCTTGGTTATTTAGTAGTGCACTGTTTAGCCTCTATGTATTTGTGTTTTTTACAGTTTTTTTCCTGTAATTGATTTCCAATCTCATAAGGTTGTGGTCAGAAAAGATGCTTGATACGATTTCAATTTTCTTAAATTTTCCAAGGCTTGATTTATGATCCAAGATGTGATCTGTCCTGGAGAATGTTCCATGTGCACTTGAGAAGAAAGTGTATTCTGCCACTTTTGGGTGGAATGTTCTATAAATATCAATTAGATCTATCTGGTCTATTGTTTCATTTAAAGTTTGTGTTTCCTTATTTATTTTCCGTTTGGATGATCTGTCCATTGGTGTAAGTGGGGTGTTAAAGACTCCCACTATTATTGTGTTACTTTCTATTTCTCCTTTCATGGTTGTTAGCATTTGCCTTATATATTGAGGTGCTCCTATGCGTAAACATTTATAATTGTTATATCTTCTTCTTGTATTGATCCCTTGATCATTATGTGGTGTCCCTCCTTATCTCTTGTAACAGTCTTTATCTTAAAGTCTGTTTTATCTGATACGAGAATTGCTACTCCAGCTTTCTTTTGATTTCCATCTGCATGGGATATCTTTTTCCATCCCTTCACTTTCAGTCTGTATGTGTCTCTAGGTCTGAAGTGGGTCTCTTGTAGACAGGATATATATGGATCTTGTTTTTGTATCCATTCAGCCAGTCTGTGTCTTTTGGTTGGGGCATTTAATCTATTTACATTCAAGGTTGTTATCAATATGTATGTTCCTATTACCATTTTCTTAATTATTTTGGGTTTGTTTTTGTGGTCTTCTTCTGTTGTGTTTCCTGCCTAGAGAAGTTTCTTTAGCATTTGTTGTAAAGCTGGTTTGGTGGTGCTGAATTCTCTTAGCTTTTGCTTGTCTGAAAAGCTTTTGACTTCTCCATCGAATCTGAATGAGATCCTTGCTGGGTAGAGTAACCTTGGTTGTAGGTTTTTCTCTTTCATCACTTTAAGTATATCCTGCCACTCCCTTCTGGCCTGCAGAGTTTCTGTTGAAAAATCAGCTGATAACCTTAAGGGGATTCCTTTGTATGTTATTCTTTGTTTTTCCCTTGCTGCTTTTTATATTTTTTCTTTGAATTTAATTTTTGTTAGTTTGATTAATGTCTTGGTGTGCTTTTCCTAGGGTTTATCCTGTATGGGACTCTGTGCTTCCTGGACTTGGGTGACTATTTCCTTTCCCATATTAGGGAAGTTTTCGACATAATCTGTTCAAATATTTTCTCAGACCATTTCTTTTTCTCTTCTTCTGGGACCCCTGTAATTCAAATTTGGTGCGTTTAGTGTTGTCCCAGAGGTCTCTGAGATTGTCTTTGATTCTTTTCATTCTTTTTTCTTTATTCTGCTCCTTGGCAGTTATTTCCACCATTTTGTCTTCCAGCTCACTTATTCGTTCTTCTGCCTCAGTTATTCTGTTATTGATTCCTTCTAGTGTATTTTTCATTTCCGTTACTGTGTTGTTCATCTCTGTTTGTTTGTTCTTTAGTTCTTCTAGATCTTTGTTAAACATTTCTTGTATTTTCTCAATCTGTGCCTTCATTCTGAGATTCTGGATCATCTTTACTATCATTGAAATTACTCTGAATTCTTTTTCTGGTAGATTGCCTATTTTCTCTTCATTTATTTGGTCTCGTAGGTTTTTACCTTGCTCCTTCATGACACATTTTTTTGACATCTCTCTTTTTTTTTTTTAATGAGTGGAATTGTGTTCCTGTCTTACTGGTTGTTTGGCCTGAGGCTTCCAACACTGGAGTTTGTAGGCTATTGGGTAGAGTTGGGTGTTGGTGCTGAGATGAGGAACTCTGTTAGACCTCACTCTGATGAATATTCCCTGGAGTCTGAGGTTCTCTGTTAGTCCGGTGGTTCGGACTCGGAGCTCCCACTGCAGGAGCTTCAGCCCAACCCCGGGCTCGTGAACCAAGATCCTGTGAGCCGCGTGGGGTGGCAAAAAAGAGAGAGAGAACAGTAACAAAGTAAAAAATAAAATTAGACTAGGAAACTACCAGATATGTTAGAAAGAATATAAAAATTAAAATATAGATGAATCAACAACTGGAAGGTACATCAGTACCACAATACTAAAAAAGAGGAGGAGGGAAAATTTAAAAAAAGGGGCTGGGGGGAAGGCCTTGGCTGTGGGGGGTGGGGCCTAAGCAAGGGCGAGGTTTGGGCGGTGGGCAGGGCCTGTGCTCAGGACCCACAGGGCTGGAAAAGGCCCTGGGGGCTCTGGGGGATGGGGCTTAGGCTCAAGGAACAGAAGGGGCCCAGGCGAGTCCCCTACCCCTGGTCTCAGAGGGCGGGGGATCTCACCTGGAAACCCAGCAGGCTTCCTGGGCTCGAGTGGGTGGGGCCCTCCTCTCCTCTCCTGCTCCTCTGGTCTGGGAGGGCCCCTCCCACCTGCCTCTCCTGATCTCCCTGACCTCCCTCCTATGCCCCCAAGGACCCATGCGGCCTGGAGGGGGCTTTGGAGGGCAGGGGATCAGCGTGGGAGCCCAGCAGACTCCTCAGGCCCGAGTGGGCCAGTCAATCACCCTCCACTCCTCTCCCCTCCTCCTGGAGGGCCCCTCCTGCCTACCTCTCCTGATCTCCCCAGCCTCAGGGGCGCAGATCCTGTCTGTCCTCCACTTCTCCTCCCCTCTCAGTCCCCATACATCCTACCGGTTCACTTTGGGGTTCCTTCCGTCTCCTTGGGCGTCAGAGTTCCCCACCAGCAGCCGGCAGGCACCCTCGTTGTGGGGAGAAGCTAACTCCGCATCTTCCCACACTGCTGTCTTGACTCCGCCTCCTCCCCAGGGTTATTTTGAAGCAGATTCCAGTTATATCATTTTATCCATGAAAATTACATTAAGTATCTTTAAAAAGTGATTCCTTTTTTTTTTTTAACATAACCACAATACCATTATCCCATCTAAAACCACTAACAAGAAGTCCTTAAGATCATCAAATATCCAGTGTATAAACCCCCCTTGTCATGTATTTATTGAAGAAATTAGGTTGTTTTGTAGAGTTTATTTAACAAAGTCTGGATTTTGCTAATTATGCCATGGTACAATTTAACACATTCATCTCCTCTGTATATTTCCTATGAATTGGTAGAGTTGAAGGCTTGATCAGGTTAGGTTCAGTTATTCTTGGCAAGGTAATTCCTTAGGCAAGGGTCTTCTTCCATCAGGGGGCGCATACTGCCGGGTTGTCTCGTCACGTTGTCAGCAGCTGTTACTGATGCCAGTGGCCGGCTCTGGCAGTTTACTAGGGGTTTTATTTTTATTTTTAATATTTATTTATCCATTTATTTATTTGGCTGCGCCGGGTCTTAGTTGCAGCACACGGGATCTTTAGTTGCAGCATGTGGGATTGAGTTCCCTGACCAGGGATCGAACCCGGGCCCCCTGCATTGGGAATGTGGAGTCTTAGCCACTGGACCACCAGGGAAGTCCCTCCTAGGGGTTTCAAAGTGTCAATATTTTAAGTCTGTCATTTCTTGTTCATGTATTACCTAGAGGGAATACTTCTATAAAGAGGATCTCATCTACTGTTTAGCTATCCAATAGGCAAATAAATGCTTAATCCTGTCCTTTATTTACCAGTTTCCAAAATAATGAGTTGGTTCTTCAACAGTGACCAACACAGCATGTATTTAAAATTTTGCAGTAAGGGTGGAGCCTACTGGGATATAAACTGTCATTGAGATGAATAGTGCCCTGGGACTTCTAGACATTTGGATCAGTGTTTCCCAAACTTCCTTGACCAGAGGCCTTTAAAATGTGTGATGCCTTTTCCAGAGGACCATAGAGCACAGACTAAGAGAATTCCATCCATATCCCCCATTTGTCCGTTGCTCTGTCCTTGTCCCTGCCCCCACTTCTCTCCCTTCTCACCCCATTTCCCCGCCCCCCACAACTTTTTTCAGCCATCTTTTCTAAAAAGGATCAAAAACTAACCAGCCCATCTTGAAATGATCATGGTTCCATCTTCACTGTGTTCTAATTATCTCTGGCCATAATTTAAATCAATATCCAATTGAAAGTTACCCTCTGTGACATTATTAAAATTTGACCCTGACGTTATAGTGTTCTCATTTTAAAGATAGTATTGCAGCTCTTTTAGGATTGTGGAGGGAGTCTTCTCATTTATACTATATATTAAATGCTTTACATTCAACACATTATTTTCTCAAAGGGTTTATGATGGAGTATTTATTTAGTAGACATGGGGGGCAGCATACCTCCTTGTACAGACTGAGTACATTGGCTAAATCTAACGAACAAATGAGAAGTATTGGCCTTAAGATATGATAATTGCTTTATTTTCCAAAATTCCTTTCAGATGAGACAAGCAGATCAGAATGTAGTAACCGCTTTAATTCACAGACCTTGGAGCCTTAGCCATACAGGAGATGGGAAACCACGCTTTGCTACTTTCTGGAAACAGTCCATGTTTGTGGCATTGGACATTTTGCTCGATTGGAGTATGCATAATATCTTGTGGTACTTGTGTGGAATTTCAGCTTTCCTCATACAAAAGGATTTTGTATCTCCGTAAGTTGGAAGATTTTTTTTATCTTCTGATACATTTCCTGAATGTTCTTCTTGAAAAGGGAGGATTAACAGTGGACACCTGGATTGGTTCCCACCCACGAAGCCCACCATGCCTTTATTAAGTTGAAATGCCACTAGCTTCTTAGGTGGGAAGAGTTTAGGCATATTTCACTGTTTCCAAAACAAGTTGATCAAATATTCTTAGGTTTTAGTGCATTTTAAAGAAAATAAACGTGCCAAACTATGACGTCAGAGACGGAGAGATTGTATTTCCTTGTGATTGGCTCCCTTTAAAAACCAACATAGGATCTAGGGCAGAACCACAATGAAGAGGTCTTGTGGGCACCTACCTCATCCATCCCAACTTTCCTTCTGCTCCCCTATATATTACAGGCTCTACTCCATTGCTCCCAGGAAACTTTCCATTCCCTAACCTGCTAGCAATCTCTGTATCTTTATTTTGGCAATTTTATAGCTGTGTATTTCAGGTGGTTACAGTTGTAAGTTTCATATTATTTCAGGCATGTGTGCATTCAGTTCAATAAGTATTTGTTGTATGCCTGCAGTATTGCAAGGTACTGTATGAAGAAGCTGAAGATGCTGTGGTAAAGAAGGAAAGCCACAGTCTGCCCTCATGGAGTTTATAGTCAAGTGGAAGAGATAAATGCTAATCAAATAAAGATCCAGTAAACATAAAATTAGAGCTAAGATAAATGCTGTGTAAGAGAGAACAGTGCACATATGCTGTTTAATTTGTCCTAGTCAAGGGAGTCAGGGAAAACATCCCCAAGGAAGTAACAGCTGAGCTAAGATCTGAAGGGTGCGTAGGAAATGAGGGGATTGGGGGTGGAGGTCCAAGTCAGAGGGGAAGACACGTGCAAAAGTGCTGTGGCAGGAAGGAGCCTGGTTCTTTCAAGGAACTGCAGGAAAAATCAGTACACACACAGAGTACAGCACAGAAAAGAACGGGGGAGTGTGGTGTAAGATGAGGCCAAAGAGACAGGTGGGACTAGGCTAGGTACAGCCTCCGGTAGGGGTTCGGGGTGGGGGGGTCTTCAGCAAGCGGCTGAAGTGTTGAAAGCCGCAGCGGCGTGGTGGAGGTGCTCATGCTGGGTTTGGAACACCCTCTGGCTGCAGTGCGGAGGCCAGTTAAGAGGCTCCTTCTGGGGGCTGTTAGTACTCAGCGAACACCATATTTAGTGACCGTTGTAGATTCCTGAGACAATTGGCATTATTCTAACAAGGTTGGTTTTTCCTCTTTCTCCAGGGACTACTTGAAGAAGTGGTCAGCTAAAGGCATTCAGGTTGTTGCTTGGACTGTTAATACTTTTGATGAAAAAAGTTACTATGAATCCCATCTTGGTTCCAGCTATATCACCGACAGCATGTTGGAAGACTGCACACCTCACTTCTAGACTTTTCCCCCAGGGAGGAAGCACGGGTAGAGAAACTGCCTGCTGGCCTCATGGAGGAATATCAGCACACCCAAGCCCTTGCGGGATCAGGTGGCTCCCACAAGCAGTAGTCGGTGACTGGGTATTTACCTGAACCAGAGCAAAACCCGGTGTTGCCGCCATGCTCCATGAAATGCCTGAGTTCAAAACCGATGCTCTTGAAAGTCTGGGTCTGCAGAAAGGCACAACACTCTTGCCCCAACCTGAGGCACGCACTGAAGCCCGGTGAAGATAAGCACAGACTGAATCGTGCGCTTTGGGGGTGCAGATGCAAATGCATGGGAAACGCATGATCACTCAGAGTTGACGTTTTAAAACTTGACACACTTACATAACTTTACTTATTTAAAATATTTGTATCCAGCTATGTTATCAATGTACTGTAGACATCAAACTTGTGACCATACTAATAAAATCATTAAAAGGAGCACTAAGGGAAAACCGTGTACCAAGCATCATATCCTAAGACATAAAGAATTTAAGGGAGCTGCTGTTTCCAATCCAGTGGCCAGGGCCCCTGGTGAGACATTGGTGTGAAGCAAAGAAAATGGTAAGGAGGTCTTAATATCAGTCTGAGGGATTGTTTATGGTATCTAGAAATAAGAGCTACAAACCACTAGGGGGCAGAGTTGTACCCTTTCAAGCTGCTCTACAGCAGACGATCACAGACAGAACTAGAAGAAACTTCCGGGAACATCTAGGCTTAGCCTCATTTTACAAATGAGAAAACTAAAATCTGGAAGGGAAGGGTCTTCCCAGAAATGACAGCTGTGACGTAGAGCCTGATCTCATGATAAAATTTCTTGTTTACTATTTACCAGGAACTTCAGTGGTTTAACATGCGTTATTTTAATTAACCCTCACAAAAATCTTACAGAGATATTAATCTCTTTTTACTGATAAGGAAACCGAGGTACTGCAAGGTTAAAGTCACTTACCCAAGGTCTCAAATTCCTTGCTGTAACTGGTATTCAAGTCCAGGTCAGTCGGTTCAGAGAACCACTCACCTTGTCTGCCTTTATAACGTAGAGCCCTTGATTCCCAGCTCTGCTCTTTCCCATGTGAGCTTCCAGGGGTCTTATTGTGAACTTAAGTGGCATCATTTAAAATGAAGTTGAGTCTTCAGAAAATTGCAAAGCTCGCTGTCTCCTCTAGCTGCCCCACACCCCCACCATTCAGCCCTATCTGGCCTTGATCACAGGCCCACAGCTTAGTCATGACTTCCCTCCTGAATCCTCATGGGTCACTGAGCTCGGCCACCAGCCCACACAGCTGGATGGTGGTGAGAAGCAGACTGATTTTTGCTATAGCTGGTGTTGGCAGGAGGACAATAAATGAGGCTTGGGATGTTTACAAATGAATTTTCTTGAATTTTAAAATTAACAGCAGAACAGAGATTCAGTGAATGGAACAGATATCTAAACTGCATGACTTCTATGCCACGTTATGACTAGAGTGACAAGAGGAAGAGAAAGGGACCAAAGAAAACATCTGAATTCCCCCTTTGGTTTACGTGCAGAGGCTACACAGCAACTGACAGGGAAGAAATTCTCTTGGGGGTACCACAGAGTTCACAACATCCCTTCTGTGGTGCGAAGACCTTTCGGGAGCCAGAAGTTCTCTGTCTCTTGACCTTTGTCCCAAATCCATATTGCACTTGACTCAGCCAGGCCCAATTAAGGATTGAGATCCTGTGCTAAGGTGGTCGTGGGCCTTGAAGAATGGAGAATTCAGATGAAGAAAGAAGGTGTTAATTACTTACTTGGAAGGTTTAGTAAAGAGGTTAAAAACAGGATTTTATTTTTTTGGCTGCTTTGGGTCTTCTTTGCTGCGCGCGGGCTTTCTCTAGTTGTGGTGAGCTGGGGCTACTCAGCTACTCTTCGTTGCAGTGCGCAGGCTTCTCATTGTGGAGCACGGATTTCAGTAGTTGCAGCACACAGGCTCAGTAGTTGTGGCTCACGGGCTCTAGAGTGCAGGCTGAGTAGTTGTGGCGCACGGGCTTAGTTGTTCCGCGGCATGTGGGATCTTCCCGGACCAGGGCTTGAACCCATGTCCCCTGCATTGGCAGAAGGATTCTTAACCACTGCGCCACCAGGGAAGTCCCAACAACAGGATTTGACATCAGAAAAAGTTAAATCTGAATTCCTAATCTCTAGCTCTATGACCTTGGGCAAGTCATATAGCTAGTGTCTTGAATTCATCTCTAAAATAGGGGCAGTATTAGTACCACGGCAGGGGTAGTTGTGATTAAAGGAAAGAGTACATGTAAAATGCTTGTTAATAACTAAGATTTATGGACTGCCTACCATGTACTGGACGCTGTTTCAAATGCTTTCTATGTGTTTACTCTGTTACAACACCATGAGGTCAAGGTACCATTATAATTCCATTTTACAGTGAAGAAAACCAAAGCCCAAGGAAGTTAAGTAACTTACCTAAAGTCACAGACAGTAATAGGGTAAGGATTCAGGCCCAGATTATATAATTCCAGAGCCCACACTCTAAACCCAGGCTTATCCTCCTTTCTGTCGCTTAGCAAAGGCTCAGTCATGAGAAACATTCCCAGCACTCCTTGCAGTGCCTGTCACAGTAGACAATAAAAGTTGTAAGAGGGCTTCCCTGGTGGCGCAGTGGTTGAGAGTCCGCCTGCCGATGCAGGGGACACGGGTTCGTGCCCCAGTCCGGGAAGATCCCACATGCCGCGGAGCGGCTGGGCCCGTGAGCCATGGCCGCTGAGCCTGCATGTCCGGAGCCCGTGCTCCGCAGCAGGAGAGGCCACGGCAGTGAGAGGCCCGCGTACCGCAAAAAAAAAAAAAAAGTTGTAAGAATGAGTTGTGGGATAGCCAAGTGGAAAGTTCTTGAGGAACCTGGATATAGACCTAGAGTGAGGTAAAGATTTGGGAGTGTAATGATTCAGTAGCATCAACAAGTGAGCCATCCAAAGATAGCATTCTTTCCAAGAACGTCAATAGGGATAAAAATCATATCCTCTGCTGCTCATCGGACTGCCCCTGTGTTCTCAGAATGGTGGAGACAGATAACCTGGAAGGGCTACCTGAAAAGGCTTGAGAAACCCACTGCTTACTTCATTAAACGATACTCATTTTCTTATTTGGAGATGAGCGAGCAATCTTGTCCTGACAAGAATTTCACTAAGACATGAATACTCTTTATTAGACAAGAATCTAAATGACACCATTTCCTGAAGTGGGAATAATGCTTCAACAGGACAGTCAACCACAGCTTTGAGGACAAGGCAAGGTGGAAGTTAACGAAGTGTTCCAGACATCCACTCAAACCTTAGCATGGAGTGACGGTTACTGTGGGGCAAAGTTACTTGATTTCTTTGATCAAAAATACTGAAGATTAATGACCTGTGTGTTCTTTTATCAAACTTTAAATTACGCTCAAAATCTGACAGCAGGACACCAAGTGTTAAGAAGAGGATGGAGATCAGCTGGGCAGAGGGTTCTCAAAGAATGTTGTCCTTTGAGGCTGAAAGGGGTTCCTGGGCCCAATTCTAGTGTGTTCTGTGTGTGGAGGCTTCCTCACATCAACAACAAGCAATTCTCAGTCGCAGGCAGGGTCCTTCAAAATCCAGCTCAGTTCTGACACTGTCTACCCAGAGATAGAATCAGATTCCATGGGTAAAGGGCTCAGTCCCAGACGACCATCCTCCAGATGCCAGCTGCAAGCACAGGTTGTTACCCGCAATTGTGACTGACTGGCTATAAATCAGATATTCCCAAAATCCCCTCCTCAGGTTTGATTAATTTGCCAGAACAGCTCACAGAACTCAGGAAAACCCATTCACTCACTAGATCACCGATTTATTATGGGAGGCTATTAAAAGGATACAAATCCACAGCCAAATGAAGACATACATTGGGCAAGGTCCTACGCAAAGGAGCTTCTGTCCTCCCGGAGCTTGGGGCCAGGCATGGGGGCACACAGAAGTGTCAGAAGTGTTCCGTTTCCCCCACATGGAAGCTCTCCAAAAAGAAGGGCAAAAAGCTGTCCTTTTGTTTTTTGTTCTTTGGGTGTTTTTTTTTTGCGGTACGCGGGCCTCTTACTGTTGTGGCCTCTCCCGTTGCGGAGCACAGGCTCCGGACGCGCAGGCTCAGCGGCCATGGCTCACGGGCCCAGCCGGTACACGGCATGTGGGATCTTCCCGGACCGGGGCACGAACCCGTGTCCCCTGCAACGGCAGGCGGACTCTCAACCACTGCGCCACCAGGGAAGCCCCCCTAGAAATGTTTGATGCAATATTCTTAGCTCACTATTTGCGTGTTCAGTAAGTGCCTCAGGTGACTTTTATGGTCAAGCAAGTTCAGAAAGCACTACTCTAGGTTCTAGCTCCGTTGCTCTCAGCCCTGGCTTCCCACTGAAACCATCTGAGCTTTCAGGGAAAACTATGGATTCCTGATTTAGTTGGTCTAGAGCGGGCAGGGCCTGGGTCTGGCTGTTCAAACAGCTCCCTGTGTGATCCTGGGTGCAGCGAGCAATGAGAGCCCTGCTGCCTGATGAGAGGTCCTGATGGGACTGGGGGTGAGTTTCCCCTATTACGGGCTGAACTGTGTTGACCCAAAATTCATATGGTGGAGTCCAGACCTCCAGTACCTCAGAATGTAACCATATTTGGAGATAAGTCCTTTAAAGATGTGAGTTAGTTAAAATGAAGCCATTAGGTTGGGTCCTAATCCAATCTGTCTTGGACAGATTTGGAAATTTGGACACAAAGGTACACCAGGATGTGTGCACCGAGGAGAGACCATGTGAGGACACAGCGAGAAGGTGGCCATCTACAGGCCAAGGAGAGAGACCTCAGAATGAAACCAAAGCTGTGGACGCCGACTGTGGACGCCTTGATCTTAGACTTCCCACCTCTGGAACTGTGAAAAAATGAATGTGTGTTGTTTAAGCCTCCAGTCTGTGCTATGGGTTATGGCAGCTCTAGCAAACTAATATATCCCCTATATCTCAAGACTAAGGATGTGAGGATGTTACACACATCCAAATGTGTGTGTGAGACCTACAGACTAGATCTTTCTACTGTGTCTGCTCCTCCAGGAGAAGCAGGGGCTACACTGAAGTAAAGATAAGAGGTGAATGGAGAAGCAGTCCGGATATAAGCCCTGAGCATATGGGAAGTGAGCAAAAATGATGCTTCCAGAGGGAGTTCACATTTCAGTGCACAAGCACAGATAGCATTAGGATAACACAGAGGGGGAAAAAAATCCCTTCAAATATCAATTCCACAGACTGCCTTCACTGACCCCACAGACAAGTTAAGTCTCCCATCGTCCCTTGGGCTTCTCCTTCATGGCACCTGCTATAAGTAATTACTGTTTAATTATTAAGTTCCTGCCAAAAGTGATCTGCTAGACAGTATATGAGAGTGGAGGCTGTGTCTTGACTTGTGCACCATCTTGTTCCCCACCACTTGGTACATATTTGTTGAACGAAGGGATGAACGAAGAAGCACTTCTAGCAACCACTAGCAAAGATGGTACCAAAAGAACTGAATTCAGCTGATGAATGAATTAGTGAGCAAATAAGTCAATGAAGAAGTGAACCAATGACTGAGCACTGACTGGATGTTTGTGTTTTAAATTCGTCTTAAATGTTTTCTAAATTCAGTTCCCATTAGATTTCACGACAGTGATTACTCAAGAGGAGATTTCTCCTCCCGAGTAATTTGGTAATTGCACTTTTCTGCTGGACTCTTCCGTTTTAAGTAGAGTCAGGTGCCTTGTGAATCATTTAGGAAATCTGCAAAAAAATGCTTAATACATGTATGTGTGCATATGTACACACACACACATACACGTACATATTCAATATATATATTCCACACATCACCACCGATTTCATGTTTGGTTCAACGTAAGACTCTGATGATCATGTATAAAACCTCACAGGGGTAGAGTCCCAGTCCACACATGCCCACCCCAGTCCAATCGAAAAGACTCATGTACTCAATGTGCAGTAAAGTTCATAGACGAGCCCTCCAGTTGTTTTTCACCTTTGGGAAAAATGGGGATGTTTTTAGTGCAAAGTCATGAACAAATGCACGTTCCACAATTCAGAGGCTTCACATCCCTGATCGAGGGTCACATTTTTATTCAGACTGGACCACTTGTCTTAGCACCAGTCTCCAAACCTTTGCCAGGTCTGGGAGTTCTGGGAGCGGAGATTTCTAAGGCTCAATCATTCATATGCGTATCTCTTAAACTACAACTCTTCCCAGGTTTTTGTGAACTGGTTCAAATATTACAACAATCTTTACTGGAAAATCTCAAATATTTTGTCTGGAAAAATCAGCAATTCAGGTGTAAAAACAACAGCAGGGAGTGCCCAACTTTACTTCTGTATTTACATTGTAGTCAGTTTCCACTCCTGGCTACAGGCTTGAATTTCCCATCTGGGAATCTCCTAAAGGCCCAGGTGTCATGGAGGAAGCTGCTCCATCTTCATCTTTCCTTATTTGGTTGGTGTGTGGGTACCGCAATAATTATCAGGCCTTTGGATTATCTTCTTGAACTGATCGCCTAAATCGCAGGTCTGGGTTTGATACAGAAGAAGAGAAGTTAGCACAGCGGCACACTGCCCCATATCTCCAAGGGAAAAACCAAATTAGCTTTCAAGATCCTGCAGCTTCTCAGGCCTTCCTTGCCTCCTCCTTTTAAGTTTCTTCAATTCTCTCCCTTGAACTCCCATCATTGATGCTGTCAGTGAATGCTATTCCAAAAAGATGAATGGGTTTATTTGTTTGTTTCCTCCCCAACATTCATTCCCCTCCTGGCATCAGCCACAGGTTTTCTTTGGAAAGCCACCCTTCTCCACTCTCTCGGTCCCTGTGGTCTGTATGTTTGTACCACCTGTATCTAGAGATGAGGTCTGCGACTCAGATCTGGCCAATGAAATCATCACAGTCTCTTGGCCACAGCAATTGTTTCAGATCCAATGAAACACAATGAGAATCTGGATCTCTTTCACACTAGACTTGAATCTGAGAAGATACAAGAAGCTAAGAAAGCTGTCTTGTAATTATCAGGAGATAACGTGGGAAAGAACTGAACAGAAAGAGACCAGGTTCTGCTGACATACTGTGAGACCCTGCTTCTGGCCACACCTAAAGCAAGAATTATTGTTGAGTTTTGGCTAAAGCCAATTTGGGCCAGTTCTTGCAATTGAACGAGTGACTGATACAGGAGCAGTTCTGACCCTCTGTCTTGGGACCTATCATCTGGATGAATTAGGCCTTACTCAGTGCCAGTCGGGCACTCACCTCGAGCAGCGTCATGCTCTCTGACACGCAGAGGACCAGATTGCTAAAAAAGAAGAAAACAAGAAATCTCATCACTGGAAGAGAGTGTACACCTCAGATCCTGCTGCATCAGTGGTGAGACTTGTGAGCCCTCACCATTTTAATATTAACAGGTGACAGATTAAGACCAAGATTCAGCCATAGAAATATCAAACATGTTTTGTTTCAATTTTTATGGGCAGTGATTCCATTCATTTAATCATTCATTTCACAGATATTTACTGAGCATTTACAATATATACCAGGTAATATATTAGGACCTGCAAAGGTACACTCATAATCCTTGCCTTCAAAGGACTTAGAGCTGGGCCTCTAGATGCCTTACCTATGTTGTGCTGATGGTATTAATTTGAACAGGCAGTAAACGACATGGCAGTCTCTTCTGACAAGATCATAGCTTCTGAAACTAGTAGCATTTGAATTAACGTGGGTTTACTGTTTATCCACATTTTCTAGGACACCAAGGAAGCCAGCACAGGCTTTGGTATTAGAGCAGGATTCCAGGCATCTCTTGTTAAGAATGAAATTGGTAAAAATCTTTTTAAGAGCGTGATATGGCAATATCTGTTAACAGTATCATGTACATGCCTATGGCAGATAAAACCCTCACATCAAACAATTATAATAAAAAAATGTTTCATTACACATCGTTTTTAGTATTAAAAAAAAACAAACTGTAAACAACCCAAATGTCCAAGTTGGTACAGACTGAAACAATGTCTGAGATATAGTATTAAGCGGGGAGAGGGGGAGTTATGTGTAAAATATAACCCCTTTTTTGTATTAAATAAATAAACAAGAATGTTAGTAGATGCATGCTTGTTTGCAGATGCCTGGGGGAAAGATCTGGAAGAATATACACTGAAGCATTAACCTAGTGGGGTGAGATTTCAAGCCATTTTTCATCTCAGTGGGATATATTTCTGTTTGGTTGGGTTATGGAAAAGATGCAGGCAAGCCCCAAGAGGGTAGAGCCCTACTGTGGTACCATGATAACCCCAGAACCTAGAATGGGGCCAGGCATAGAACATGGTGAATGCATATTATTTATTTATTTTTGTGTGTGTGTGGTACGGGGGCCTCTCACTGTTGTGGCCTCTCCCACTGCGGAGCACAGGCTCCGGACGTGCAGGCTCAGCGGCCATGGCTCACGGGCCCAGCCACTCTGCGGCATGTGGGATCTTCCCGGACCGGGGCACGAACCCATGTCCCCTGCATCAGCAGGCGGACTCTCAACCACCGCGCCACCAGGGAAGCCTGCGTATTATTTTTTTTTAATAAAAAATACAGAAATGTTAAAACACAGAAAGTGAAGTGCCCTGATGTGATTCTAGTTTCCTGATGCACTTTTCCCAGGAGGGCAAATCTGTGTCACAGGGATCCCAAGGCGGCTTCCAGCCTCACCTCCACGTCTCTCCTTTCCGGCGTAAACAAGGTGGGGCTTGCTCTCTTCTCCATATCCTGCAGCTTGATCAACTTTTCTATCAGGAACATTTTGTCTTTGCCCTCCTGCCAAGAAGGAAAACAAAAACAAAAACATGGAGGATGAATGATGGTGTGGGGTTGGGAAGTAAATGATGGAAAGGTTGATTTTTAGGCAGGTAGGGTCCTGGACATTGGCTTCGCCACCAGGGAAGCCCAGTTTCTTTAATTTTAAAATAGAGGTTAGAGAAATAAATGTGCTCGGGACTTCCGTGGTGGCGCAGTGGTTAAGAATCTGCCTGCCAATGCAGGGACACGGGTTCAAGCCCTGGTCCGGGAAGATTCCACATGCCGCGGAGCCACTAAGCCCGTGCGCCACAACTACTGAAGCCTGCGCGCCTACAGCCCTTGCTCCCCAGCAAGAGAAGCCACCACAATGAGAAGCCCGTGCGCAATGAAGAGTAGCCCCCGCTCGCCGCAATTAGAGAAAAACCCACTCACAGCAATGAAGACCCAACGCAGCCAAAAATAAATAAATTAAAACTTGCTAAAAAACAAGAAAAAAGAAATAAATGTGCTAAACACCACCACAGGGTTACAAATCAGATATATCCAGGATGTGGGAACGACTACAAGACAGAAGACCTGGTTTCTCCAACAATAAATGGCAAGAGAAGCAGGAAGTGTGAACAGCTATAGATTGAAAGAAACGTAAACGGCACATCAACCAAATGCAACATGTGACACTTTTTCAGATTCTGACTTGAGTAATCCTGCTGTAAAAAGGCAATGCGGGCTTCCCTTGGTGGCGCAGTGGTTGAGAGTCCGCCTGCCGATGCAGGGGACACGGGTTCGTGCCCCAGTCCGGGAAGATCCCACATGCTGCGGAGCGGCTGGGCCGGTGAGCCATGGCCACTGAGCCTGCGCGTCCGGAACCTGTGCTCCGCAATGGGAGAGGCCACAGCGGTGAGAGGCCCGCGTACCGCAAAAAAAAAAAGACACTTAATGGGACAGTTGGGGAAATTTGACCATTGACTGACTATAAGATGATAGTAAGGAATTATTAAATTTTCTTTTACGTGTGATGATTGGTACCGTGGTTATGTTTTTTAAAAGGGTGTATCAGGCATATAGAAGAGTCTACAGATAAAATGATATAAAGGCTAGGACTTTGCTTGAAAATAATCGAGATTTACAGCAAAGAGATAGTGTAGAGGACATAAGAGTATGCAAAGGTTAATGGTTGTCAGGGCTAGGTGGTGGGAAGGTTCATTGTACTATTCTCTATTTTGGACAGTGTTTGAAAATTTCCATTACCAAATGTTAAAAAGGAGGGGAGAATAACAAAGGGATCCAATGGGACTCACGTTAATGATCTGTTCATGGAGCAGTCTGATCATAATCTTCCTTCCCTCTGTGATCTGCCAGTAAAGGTAAGTGATGATTCTGGAAGAGAAGAAAAGAAAGAATGGCAGGGCTTCCCTGGTGGCGCAGTGGTTGGGAGTCTGCCTGCCGATGCGGGGGACACGGGTTCGTGCCCCGGTCAAGGGGGATCCCGCATGCCGCGGAGTGGCTGGGCCCGTGAGCCATGGCCACCGGAGCCTGTGCTCCGCAACGGGAGAGGCCACAACAGTGAGAGGCCCGCGTACCGCAAAAAAAAAAACAAAAAAACAGACCCCCCCCAAAATGATAAGAAGATATTAAATAACTTGTAGAAAAACTCAAGGGCAGAGTCGGGATGACCCAGAACACTGAGCCCCACTGTAGTCTTTGCCTTCCCACCAAACAGCCCTCGGCTGCCCACATGACGTGTAGATGAGGTATTTCCCCCCCTAGTTTTCCAAGGGCCCCCAATTACAATACAATGAGGGTGAGGATGAAGAAGAAGTGCACGCTGCCGACGAGGTTCTGGTAGATCCAAACAACCCACAGGTAGCTGCGACTTTGACTCAGGGTGTCAATCCACCTGTAGATGGACTCAATGAAGAAGGGCAGACCTCGAAACGGGCCACAGTCAGCTGAAGGTTTCAATCTGATAAAAAAGGGGACAGAGAAGCATCTCTAGTGCCAGACTCAGGTATAGTTTATTCTAGAATAGCCCAGTCATTTCTGGGCTCTGAACATGGAACCAGCAATTCTTACCTGCTCCACCCACATCCCCCTGCAAAGGAAACCCTGTCGCTCCTAGCCCCAGCTAGTGTGTTTTGTTTTCATGACCTGCACTCCAAGGACCAGCTCTTGGACAGGGGTATCACCTGATCCAACCGTAACCAATCCAAAGACCAGGCAGAGGCCTCAGTGGTATCCTGGCACAAAGAAATGAACTGGGACGATCAGACTCTCTTCCTTAGGAACTTGAACTAAGAAATACAAAGATGGGAGGCTGTAATCTAGGGAAGCTGGAGTTGTGGTAATAATGGCCACATGAAGTCAGTTGTTGTGAACAAGCAGAAACTAGAAGGCAACAAGGAACTGGTCAGGAAGAGAGAAAAGAGAGTAAACACGGCGAGAGAGTCAAGGACATCACACAACAGAGGAGCCTGCCCTGAAGCCGCTGAGACCCTCATGGTTCCAGTTCCACGAGTATCCTAAAAATCAACTCCCTTGTTGTGTGTTCAGTTGCTCATTCATTCTACAAAGGTTTACTGCCCTTGTACTGAGGCAGGAGATAGATGGGCTCCAGGTTAGACATTTACAAGCCAGTTTCCTTTCTATACTTCCAGATAGAAATAACAACAGGAACAGGGTGAATAGCTGGACTTTGTCTCCAGTGGACACTTTAACAGTAATGGCAGGGGCAGAGAGGAGCTGAGTCCTGCCCAGATAAAGAGAACACATATTTCTGATTCTTGAGGTCACGGAGACCTCCCTGACTACATATGCACAGAAAGACTCCTTGGGGTTAAAAAGGAGGGGACTCCACCCCATAATAGGTGATGCCAAGCCTCCCACAGGCCTCTGCGCTGGAATCCATCTTGGCTAAAAGTTGTGCAAGAACTGCTCTATATAAATGACCTAACCGCCTCTTTACTGCATTCCTCCTCATTAGGGAGGACACCCACACCCTTTTCTCTCCAGGTGTGTATCTCTGCCTTGCTTCTGTCTTAAATTTAAAAAACTGTTTCCCTGTGTGCTCTCCCACTTGCTGTGCTGTGTCTCTAATAATAAACTTTGTACCTGTTTTTACAGTTTTTGCCTCCTTGAAATATTCTTGCTTTCAAACGGGGCAAGAGCCAGGGGAACTTTGCTTCTAGCCTCTAGCCCTCGCTGGTCTAGCAGCTAGGATTCCTGGTTTTCAGCCAGGCTACCCAGGTTCAAGTCCTGGGCAGGGAACTAAGATCCTGCTTCAAGCCAACGCTCACTGCCGTCTCCTCGAGATCAGTACCAGGCTCTGTGCTAGACACTAAGCCCTGGAGAGTCCACAGTAAACAAGACAGACATGATACCTGCCCTCCCAGGTTCTAGTGGGAAAGATGGTCAAGCAATGAGCATGCAATTAAACAAAGATTCAGAGGCATTTCTGACACGAACTAGGGAACGAACAAAGGAAACCACCCTGAGAGAGAGAGAGAGGAGGGGGTTGCTGACAGAAGACGAGGATGGTGGTGAAAGTCAGGTCTTCAAGAGGACTTTTGAGATGAGGGTGGAAGGAAGGCCACCAAGCAAAGGGACTGGGGAGAGCAATTCAAAGATGTAGCCCCATCCCATGTGAGGAGAGGCTCCCAGGGTCCCAGGAACAGACTGAGAGCCTTGAGGCTGGAGTAGGATGGAGCCATGGGGGTGAGGTTGGAGAGGTAAGAGGGAGCCTGACCAGACAGGGCCTTTCAGTTCATTAGAGGAAGTTCTGTTCTGCATGTGGAGAGCTGCCTTCTCCCCAGCTGGGAAGCTGCAGAACTTGAAGGAAGTAAGGAAGCTGTGCCATCAAGACTGGGCACCTGGCGGGTGGTGACCCAACTTGGATATATTGCCTCCCTTGGTTGTAGCATCTGTTGGTTACCAAGGCAACTTGGGTTAAACACTGAATGAAGCATGTCTTTTTATTCTGACCTGTGACATCTGGGGCCTTACTGATCCTGCAGAGACTGCCTTTCCCAGGGCTAGCCTACAAAGCATGCCTTTCATATGCAAACCTGAGCCCCCATCCCACCTCCACCTCCTCTCTCAAGTGCTTACACTCTGGGCCCTGTTCCTCTGCCCCCATCACCCCAGGGTCACATACCAGCTAACTCCAGAGGGTCCCTATACCCCAGAGCCTGCTGAGATTATTCAAACTCACCCCTCCTAAGCACGCTAACCCTGCCTTTCCCTTTCCTCCCCACCGAAACCACAATAAAGACTTTTGACCACGTTGACTGCTCTCTCCCTCTGCCTCTGATGGACCCTTGTGCCTCCCCATGTGACCCACCCACGGTGTGATGTGCCCCCTCCCTTTGGGGTCTGTGACTATAACAAATTATTTTTTCAGTGGCAGTCGTCTCCTGATCTGCTGGCCTCACCATACCTGAAGAATGGTAAAACACGCACCCACCCCAAGGCTGCCATCTCCTACCTCCAGATGGTGATGGCCAGGGTGCACAGGACCCCGGTGAAGGACGGGAAAAACAGCAAAAAGATGAAGACAGTCATCATCTGTGAGGCCCGCCAGGCTTTGCTCAGGGGCTGGAAATTCATCATGAGGCTGATCTGAAGAGAGAGAAGCCGTCACCTCCCTTCTGTAGCCGGAGAAGCAGGCCAGAGGGACCCCAGCTAGACACCAGCTCCCTGACACCTTTCCCAGCAGCCCCCACACCCAATTCCAGCCACCACAGGGTCACATGGGGCTGAGAAAAGCCGAATGGTTCCACCTTCAGACTGACTCACATTTTTGACGTAAAACATGATGAAAAGAGTCATCATTTGGATAAGGGGCAGCAGAGGGCAGAAGAAGGTTCCAATCCTATGAGAGAAAGGGGATGAGTGTCAGAGATCAGGGGAGACACAGGGAATCTGTGCGGAGGGCAGGGAAAGAGGGTGTTATGGGCTGAGTTCTGTCCCTCCGAAACTCATATGTTGAAGTCCTAACCCAGTACCTCAGAATGCTACTGTATTTGGAGATAAGGCCTTTAAGGAGATAATTAAGGTAAAATGAGGCCACTAACCTCATGTGGGCCCTAACAGACTCATACAGAGGGAAGAAGACCAGGTGAGGACACAGGGAGAAGGCACCATCTACAGGCCAAGGACAGAGGCCTCAGACGAAACCAACCCTGCCAACACCTTGATCTTGGATTTCGAGCCTCCAGAATTGTGAGAAAATAAATGTGTGTGGTTTAAGCCACCCGGTCTGTGGCACTTTGTTGTAGCCACCCTAGAAAACTCATACAGAGGGAGCCTGATTCCAGCCCAGCAAAGTAGGCAAGTCCCACCATGCACAGTATCCACAGCTCTGGAAAAGAGACTTTGCAGAGAATGCTACCCACACAGCCATCAATTAAACCACCAGAGGCCTTCAGCCAGCCCTAATCCAGGTGTCCCACATGTGGGACGTGAATTCCTCCTCCCCCTTTGGCGTTCAAGAAGGCCTGAGGTCCTGCAGGGACAGGCATTAAACGGCATCGAGTTACTCAGCTCTCCCCAGTGCTTCTGAGGCCGAAAGAAAAAAAAAATCTCAGTTTGGTGCTCGAATGTCCTTAAGTCCTAACACTTGCCAACCTCCATTTCTTTAAAAAAAGAAGCAGCCTTTAGACTGAGAGCCTTGACAGACAGCAGCATCTAGCTAGAATTTTTTTTTTTTTTTTTTTTTTTTTTTTAGCGGTACGCGGGCCTCTCACTGTCGTGGCCTCTCCCGCTGCGAAGCACAGGCTCCGGACGCACAGGCTCAGAAGCCAGGGCCCAGCTGCTCCGCGGCATGTGGGATCTTCCCGGACCGGGGCACGAACCCGTGTCCCCTGCATCGGCAGGTGGACTCTCAACCACTGCGCCACCAGGGAAGCCCTAGCTAGAATTTAATGACTTTTTGTGATGGGATTGATTTTATTTTTCAAATTACTTGCAATTTCTGTCAAATGATATGATTTTCCATTGATGATGATAAGGACTCATTAAAAATATATTTAAATTTTTAAAAGGCAAACAATTTAAAAGATAATATTAAGTCAAAAACAGTACAGGTGATAGATAGATATGCCCAAAAAATAGGCAGGCTGGTGTACAAAAGACTAAAGTTTGGGAAACATTTTCCTCACCTCATTTTCTACCATCACCCCTAACATACACTCAATTTCTCTCACTCTATTATCTTCTTTTAAAGCTCATCATCAAAGGCAATATTCTCCTAAAACCCACAGAGATTAAATCTATAATTGCCATGGAGAAAGGAAAAGATATGTGTGTTTCCGATTGTGCTTATTTATGATTTATTAACAAAAACCTTAAAGGCCCAGAATAACGAGCATCTCATTGTAAGCTTTCCCGCCTCGAAGTTAACACTTCCCTTGGGAATCTGTCAAATGGTCAATAGTATGAGGGCTCAGCCTCTAGGATTCAAAAACCTGGATACTGAATCAGATGACTTACCCGCATTACTTATTAAACAACAAAAAATTTGAGTGCTCATAAGTACCATACAATCCAGCGATTCCACTTCTGTGTATATATCAAAAAGGATTGAAAACAGGGTCTCAAAGATATATTTGTACACCCATATTCATAGTAGAATTATTCACAATAGCTAAAAAGCATAAGTAACCCTGGTGTCCACTGGCAGATGAATGGATTAACAAAATGTGGTACATACACGCAATGGAGTATTATTCAACCTTACAAAGGAAGGAAATTCTAACTAACACATGCTGTATGGATGAATCTGGAGGACATTATGCTAAGTGAAATAAACGAGTCACAGAAAGATACATTCTATGTGAGTCCGCTTATATGAAGTATCTGGACTAGTCAAACTCAAAGAAACAGAAAGTAGAGTGCTGGTTGCCAGGGGCTGGAGGGGAGAGGGAATGGGGAGTTGTTGTTTAATGGGTACAGAGTTTCAATTTTGCAAGGTGAAAAAGTTCTGGAGATTGGTTACACAGTAATGTGAATGTATGTAACACTACTGAACTGTACACCTACCAGTGGTTAAGACGGTAAATTTTATGTTATGTGTTTTTTACAACAATTTTTTAAAAAGAGCCCTTAAGGATAACAACAGCCATGTAATATCCCTACTTATAAACATTTCTGAATCAGTTACTCGCTAAGCACTTAATGCATACATTTTCTCATTTAATCCTTACCAAAACCCCGTGAAGTAGGTACGAGCATCGCCCCCATTGACAGATTAGAAAACCAAGGTTTAGAGAGAGTTTATGTTATTTGCCCAACGGCATCCTGTTCATTGAGATAATGTGAGTAAAAGGCCTTTGTAAACTGCCCAGTTGCCAGTGGGTGACCTGGCAGTGTGCAAATGCATCACCTAAACTACACAAAGAAAAAGTCCTCACCACCTCCAAAAATAAATTCATTGACATTAGTGAGGTATTTGCAGATAGCCAAATCACCCGGGGCAACTTTAAAGAGCTGGAAAATAAAGCACTTTACAGTTGTATGGCACGTTGGAGATTGCAAAGCAGTTTTCTTGTATCATCTGATTTAATCCTCAACACAATTCAAAGGTAGCTATTATTATGTGCATTTGACAGATGAGGAGACTGAGGCTCAGAGAAGCTCAGTGACCTCAGTGAGTAGAAGAGCCAGCCCCAGAATCCAAGTTTGTTCAACTCCAAATCCCCTACTTTCAGATTAGCAACCCCCCAAAAGATGGAACCTGGCAACGTAATATGTCATGCAGAATTCTGGCATTAGCTACATCATGTTAAAATAAATAAATAAAAATAGTCATTGGCTATTGCTTTGAGTTTCTAGGTGAACTTGTCAAAAATTTGATGCAACTAGCTGGCTATCCTCAAAACACACATGCATGCTCACACACACATGCGCACACACACATGCACATGCACGCATGCACAATTGCCAAAATTGAGGTGGCAAACCCCAAAGGCTCCAGAGGTCCCACCAGGGCCCCACCACCAGGGAGTGAAGCAGATCAAGTGTAAGGCAACTTTCTCTGCCTTTATTTTCCCAGTTCTGTTGAGATATCAATACAAAGTAAAGTTTTCTACCATAAAAAAACTGACAGCATAAGGGCAACAAGAAATGGCAAATCAATACTGGGGAGACAATAGTTCAAGGTGGGTCTGCAGCAAACTGGAACCACTCACCCCAGCTCAAGGCCCAGCCAATTGTTACCATAATGGGAGATGATCTAGATCTTTCCTTTTTTGGCGAGAAGTCAAAAATTTTAAATTTTATGTGAAATCCCCTGATTCTTAAATACTGGTGGTTAATTCAAATTTTTAGAAAAAGCACTGCATCGGACAAGAAAAACACACTTGCAGGCTGGATACGGCCCAGGGCCCTCCAGGTTAGGAATCCCTGCTCTATGTTGATTCTTGGCTGAAGTCCTCATAAAGGAAAAGAACAGTCTGGGACATGAATTCATGGTTCTCAGACTGGCTGGATTTGGTATCACCTATGCAGCTTTGAAATTCTGGGCATTGCCACCAAAACGCCTAGTCCACAGTCGGGCTGGAACCACTGGGCAAGCCAAAGATTGTCAAAACTTACCACACCAGAGTTTGTGAGTAGATCAGTTCTAGGACATTCCTGGCAATGTCAAACTCCTGTAGGCCAAGACTTGTGATAAGCCGCATCCCAATGATTCTGTGAAAATGTAATGAGTTTAGTACCCAAACCATCAACTCCCTCTTTCAAAAGATTCCTCACAATTGAAAAAGGAGGACAGATCCTCACCAGTTTGGAATAAAGTCATAAGTTCCCTTGCAAATTTCTGAAAATTCCAAGTATGAGCATGTTTTTGAAGAAATAATTGAGGGAAAATGGAATTAACACAATGCATTCGAATGGAGGTACTGCTAAAGTGGTTCAAAAAAATTTCTAGAGGGGCTTCCCTGGTGGTGCAGTGGTTGAGAGTCCGCCAGCCGATGCAGGGGACACGGGTTCGTGCCCCGGTCCGGGAAGATCCCACATGCTGCGGAGCGGCTGGGCCCGTGAGCCATGGCCGCTGAGCCAGCACGTCTGGAGCCTGTGCTCCGCAATGGGAGGGGCCACAATAGCGAGAGGCCCGCGTACCGCAAAAAAAAAAAAAAAAAAATTCTAGAGAACATTATTTAAATTATCCCAACTACTATTTAAACAGATAATTAATTATGAATTTAAATAGGCATTATTTAAATAAGATAATTATTTAAATTATCCCAACTATTATCTCGTTTATACCACCTTTTGCTTGTTAAACCTTTTTTTTCAGGGACCAAACTCAGCACTCTCAAGCCAAATAAACAAAATTTTTCAGCTTTCAGTTACTGCTATTGAGTTAATGGTGTTTCCCTGTTTTCTAAGTCCACAAGGAGGAACCTACGTCCCCATTTATTCTGAAGAAACTTGAGACCACTTTGATTTTTTTTCTTACGGAGGAATTGCCAGTAAAAAACTGTTGTAAAAAATAAACAAAACAACAAAAAAAAACTTCTCACCTTTATGTCCAGACCCTGGACAGAGGCTGAACTAAAAGTGAATTTGGGCAAACTGAGTGACGAAATTTGGCTTTCAACCTACCCCCTGAGGAAGGAATCAGTATTGTGCCATGCCATCTTATCACTAGGGCAACTTGCAAAAATAAGTAAATGTCTATTAGGAATGAGATGCTCATAATATTATTATAAAATAAATGAATAAATAAGAGGACCACACATGGGCCAGTGATGACATTGCCCTAATCCTGCACACCTGGAGTCTAAAATAAAAATTCGTGCATTAATTAAATTCAATGAAAGCAATGAGATAAATCTATAGGTACAGGCATGGAAAGATGACAAGGCCTACTGACAGAATTAGTAAGAGCAAACTCCATGGCGATTTTGCAGTGTGACCCCATTTTTGTCTTTGAAAATTATATAGTATACACACACACAAAGCAGTGCATAGACAAATCTGGAGGAATATACATAGACTAGAATATTAAAATGGTCTATTGTGGATAAGATTTCAAATGACTCTCTGTTTCTGTGTTTAATTTCTAGAACTTTCTCAGGAGATTGCATAGGGCCAATTGAACTAAATGAACTTTGACAACAGGACTGTCAGGTCAAGATGAAATTTCAGTTAATTCAGAAGAAAACAATATTTCAAAGGACAATAGGCAGACTTAGAACAACATACACTTAGAGTACAGAAGGGACCCACACTTCATGCTCAGCCAGGACTATGGCTCTGGTTACAACGTCAGATATAATTACTCGGAGACAAACAAATATTTACCTCCTCAGGAACTCCCCCAGGAAGGAATCAGTTAAAGAGAACACAAAATCCATGAGAAGGAGCCGGTAGATTTCTTGGCCAATGAGGGTTTCCCAACACTGGAAGGCAAACAAGATTTGGGATGTGGGAGGAGGCTGTTGTCTCCACTTAGTTCCCATCTGTTCCTGGCCCCCTGTGCTCATAAGAATGTGGCTGGTGGCTTAGTTTGACCGAGTTTTTGTGTGCCCAGAAAAGCAGACCCACTCTCAACAGAAATGCACCTTTAGGGTGAATTTGTTTTCAAGAATGTTTATTCTCTTCCTGTGTTCCTTCTTCCCCCATTAAGGCTTGCCCTCCTCAGGTACCCAAACTTTCCCTTCTCACTAGCTCTCCCCTTTAACACTTTTCTTCTTTGTTCTATGCCCTCTGGATCCCGTTTCTTAACCAAGGAGAGCAGGAGGTGTCAATGGCTAATAATGCCTCCACTCCTTTTGCTTATTAACCTTATGAAAAATCAATTAATATCTTCTTGATTAAGAAAGTGGCCTAGAGGTTTAGCAGACTAGCACAAACGGGAAGGTTGAATTAATCAGCTTATGAAACTGGTGGTTAGCTACCTCTGTAGGAAGTCAGTGCTATGAGCTGATGGATTGAGAGCTTTTAGATTTGGCTGAATGAGGAAAGTTTCAGGTGTACAGCCCAAGGATGGATGGAAGGATGGATGGAAGAATTGATGGATGATTAGATGAATAGATGGATAAGTAGATGGACAGATGGATGGAAAAATAACATGATATCTGCTCTAATACCATAAGCAGAAGCTCTTGAGAAACTCACTTCCTCCCTGGCGGTCAAAGGCAAGCTTAAGGCAAAACAGCATGGAAATCTCACCTCTTCACCAGCCAGGGCCACAGTGTTGATCCAATAGTAACAAAGAATTCCAACGATTGATAATTTCAGAAGGATGTTTCTAAAAAACAGAAGTGAAAACAACTACCATTACCCTCCACAGCAGTCATCAGTGCTGTTTGCCAATATTTCCTTTGGGGTATACAGTAGGATGGAAATTCCTGCCCCCCTGTGGTTGAGTGGGGCTATATGGCTAGATCTGGCAAATGAGTTGTGAGCAGAAATGATGTATGTCATTTTGTGTCACTTCTAGACTAGAGCATTTAAATGCCAGTGAGGCTCTTCAAGACTCACTGTCTTCCCTCTGGAATGACAATCAGAAGTATTTGAGATGGTTGCTGCAATCTCAGCCTGGACCCCTGAGTGACTAACATGAGCAGAAATCCCCTGCCAATCCACAATGGGCATGTAGCATGGACAAGAAATAAACATTTGTATTCTAGACCACTGAAAGCTCGAGGTGGGGGATATTTGTTACCACAGTTTCACCCCATTTATTCTGACTGATACACCTTATACAAACTACATGATTTCATTTCTCACTGCAATAGTAGTACATATACATACTATTCATCGGGTGCTACCATGGACAGTAAACATGCTAAGCACTTTATCAAATCATCCCTCTTAACCTTTACAACTCTATCATCAGGTAGATGGTATCTTATGCCTATCTTACCGATGAGGAAACTGAAAGGCAGAGAGATGAAATAACTTGTATGAGATCACACTGTTTAGGGGGATGGCAAAGGTTCAAACCGAGGACCATCTGATTTAACAGCCTGAGGTCTTAAACCCAGTCACTTTGCCTAAATCAATATCTTCTGGTTTTAAGAAGTCTTCAGCCTTGGTGTGTCAAGAATCATGCACCACTAGAGCAGTGATTCTCAAAGTGTGGTCCCCAGACCAGCAGTAGCATCTGTAAACTTGTTAGAAAGGCACACTTTCTGGCCCCAACCCGGATCTGCTGAATCAGAAACTCTGGGGTTGGGGCCCAGCAATCCCTCCAGGTAATTCTGGTGCATGCTAAAAGTAGAGAACCATTGCGCTAGACAACATTGTGAAGAAAGGGACAGGATCTGTCTTTTCAACTCCAGATCCCAAACCTCTTACCCAGTGCTTAGCCTAGAGTAGACCCTCAATAGCTACTGGATTAACACCTTAGTATACAGTGAAACTGTGATTTATAATAAGAAATATGTGTTTGGTCTTCTTTCCCTTTTCTGGCACTGAGCTCCTAAAGCCGTTGGAATTTTCTAAATGAGGAGAGCTATCAAGGTGCCGTTTGTTATATTAATGAAGTGACTGTTGGGAAGCCCCGAGGTCTATTAAGTTTAGGGGCTGGTTGCCATGACAACCAATCTTGTGATTAGAAGGTCTGAACTCAGCTTGCCTATCTCAGACTCCAGGGAGGGGAGAGGGGCTGGAGATTGAGTTCAACAACCAGTGGCCAATCGTTTAATCAATCATGTCTATGTAATGAAGTCTCCATAAAAAACCAAAAGGAGGGGGTTCAGAGAGCTTCTGGATTGGTGACAGGACAATATTTGGAGAGAGTGGAAATCTCTGAGAGGACAAGGAATCTCCGCACCCCTTCCCCAAACCTTGCCCTACATATCTCTTCTACCTGGCTGTCCCTGAGTTATATTTTTTTATAATAAAGCAGTAATCTAGTAAGTAAAGTGTTTCTCTGAATTATGTGGGCCGCTCTAGCAAACTAATCAAACCTGAGGAGAAGTTCGTTGGAACTCCCATCTCTAGCTAGTCGGTCAGAAGCCCGGGTGACAACATGGATTTGCGACTGGCATCTGAAGTAGGGGTGGGGGCAGTCTTGTGGGACTGAGCCCTTACCTTGTGGGATCTGACGCTATCTCCAGGTAGATAGTGTCAGAGTTGAATTAAATTATAGGACACCAACTGATAGTGGAGAATGGCTTAGTGATGTGGGAAAACCCCACACATCAGAATGGGTGTCACAACTTTATATACATTTACTGCAGTATAACTCCAGGTTAAACTGGAAAACACACTCTTCTAAGCCAAGAGAAGCTTATCATAGGTCAGAATGATTGTCTATTTCTGAGCTTTCTCATTTTCTCTGCGTGTAGAGAAGATCTTAAATATTTTATGAAGCAATACATAGGGCTAATATATATTAAAAGAGAATGAATCGCTGTTGGGATCAGAAAAATGCAAATTAGATAAAGGGATTAGATCAGAATGACACACTGAGCATACATGCCTACCACCTCTCTATCCAAATTCCATTGAAACGATAGAAAAGTTAAAAGCTAAAAGACCCATAAAGCAGAGGAAAACAAGTCACCAAGGACAGACCAGAAATACAGAGGAATTTATGGAAAATAGAAAGCAGAAATAAAAATATGAAAAGATTAAAGAAAGATTAAAATATCAAAAGGGGTTGGAGAAAACCCCAGTTTAAAACAAATTTGGCAGAGGACTTCCTCAGAGCTTGTGGTAGTTCTGAGGATGCCCGGAGCTTAGAGACAGCAGATACGAAGCGTCTGGAAAGGGCAGCTGGGTGATTATTTGACCATGCCAGATGTCAGAAAACCTCAAAGCAACACCTGCAGACCTCAGAAGAGGTAGTTAGAATACAGAGTCTTTGGCCCATTCAAACCCACATTCAAGTAGAAAGGCAAAATAAAAGACATGTGGGAACGTGGAAGTACCTTCTAAGTACTTAGTCAGTACTAAGTACTTAGTACTGACTTAGTACTTCTAAGTACTTAGTCAGTACTAAGTACTGACCATCCTGATATCTACTCTAAAATGATGTCTTATCGTCTGTTATAAAACGAGGAAGTTGTAAGTAGGATACATTTAACAAACACTGGTGAGCAAAGAAGCCAGTCAAACTTAATGTGTATGTCCAAAAAAATTGTTTTATGCCCCTGAATTGTACATTTAAAATGGTTTCTTTAACCACACACACAAAATCCCAATTGTTCCTAACCGTTGAAAGGAGGCACCCAGACATGTAGGGTGGGTAGAACTGAAGGCTTTCTCAGATTTTTTTCTTCAGGAGAATAATACATATATAGATTAACTCTAAACATTAATCTTAGAAATCAGCGAACTTTTTCTGTGAAAGGCCAGACAGTAAATATTTTTGACCTTGCAGGCCATGCAGTCTGTGTCCCAACTCTGCAGTTGTAGCAGGAAAGCAGCCATAGATAATATGTCACCACTGGACATGGCTGCACTCCAATAAGACTTTATTTATGAAAATGGGAGGCAGGCTGGGCCTGCAGGCTGTAGTTTGCTAACTGCTGATCTAAAACATATATGTGTATATATGCGTATGCATGTGTTAAAATATGCTTGTTACAAATTTAAGGGTAACAGAAATGTTTAAGATCTGTATGAAGAAACTATAAACATAGACATAAGCATAGATAAGCTATTCCAGGAGCAAGGAATGGCCAGTGCAAAGGTCCTGAGGTGGGTAGGCAGTTTGGCATGTTTGTGAACAATCAGAAGGTGAGTAAGGCTGGGGGCACTGAGGAAGAAGGGGGGGAAGCAGAAAATGAAGTTGGAGAGCTGGCCAGGAGCCAGATCTCAGAGGCCACGGTAAGGTAACGGCTCTGGAATTGATCAGTAAAGAAAGTCAATCTGCATGTACAGCCTTATCATTATAAACACCACCGTAACCAGGAACTGGTCAGGGCACTAGCCAGGAGGAAGCAATAAGGACACAGTTTGGGTAGTTTTATACTCTGTTTATCTAAACTGTGGGGTCACCTCTAGCACATACAGTGCCTTTGTGGGAATCACAAAAAGCCACCCCTTCCCAGCCAATGAATTGCCAAAAAGCAACCCCTCCACTTCCATTTGGGTGGCTGAACTACAAAAATGCACCTGTTCCTCCCGGATGATTCAGTGGGTGGGTACTCAGCCTCACAGTTTGACTCATGGGAACACTGGATGATATCAGTCCCCACACAACGCCTTAGCCAAGAACATTTGTGCAGTGCACAACCTGCCCATCTGTACATCTCATAACTGAGAACTATGTTAATCCTCAGGCTGGGAGCAATTGGGAAAGATAAGCTATTACTCTGAGCAAAAGGCAGATGTACTCAATAACTGTATTTCCTCAGGGCCCTTTGGACTTCATGGCTGTTAACCCATACCATAAAAACACACTTTATTCTTGAAATTCTTTCTGGAAAACAGAACTTTGATACTTGAGTGTAACCCTTTCTAGCTTCCATCCATTTCCCTCCATAAAAATGGAAGCTGGTGTGGGGAGTGATAGCCACACTTACCGGATCAGGAGGCTGTAGACTTCATGCCTTGGCATCTCATAGCGCTCCACCAGCCTGAACATGGAGTAGAAGCGAGGCATGACCAGGTTGATGCAGGACACAACAAAAGGCAGTAACAGTACCGTCCCGGGGTTCCTGTGGTTCGCCAGGAACTACAGGGGATGGAGGGAAAGAATCAAGATGCCAACTGTACCCTGGACCCCTCTCTGCCTGACTCAGAAGACCCTCCCACTCCCATAGTCACGATGGGAAAACCGCAGAAGTAGATCCTCTGAGGTTAGCTATTATGGTACCATTTATCCAGCACTTACCCTGGGCCGAGAATTACCCACATGACGTTTTAATTCCCACTACAGCCCAGCAGGTGGGTGTTAATAGACTTAACTGATGGACAACCTGAGGCTCAGAGAGGTGAAGATACTTGCCCAGGGTCACCCAGCTAGGAAGTGGCAGATTCGAACCCTGGTCTATCAGACTCAGGGACCTGAGCTCCAACAGCCATTCTGTGACTTTACTTTCCTTACCAAGAGGTTTGGAAGAATGAGAATGTGCTCCTGGCCTTTGGAGCGAAAGCTTGAGTCACTGAAGCTACCACACAAGGGAATTTCTCCTCCCCTCTCCTGCATGCCCTTGTTCATTTCACCAGGCTTCGCCTGTCCTCAGGTGCTGAATTAGGGGCAAGGGGAGCCTCTGCTAGCAACCTGCTGCACATTTGTATGAGGGTCAGAGGGGCGCCCCTGCCTTCAGGTGTTTGGCTGGAGGGAAGCCTGGGCTGCCCCTCTGCCAGACGCCCTTGGGGTAAGGGACTCCAGTGGATTTATTTGATGTCTGACAATTTCCCATTCCCCACCCCCAGGCCTGACTCTGCCTCTATCTACCTCTGGATGGTTTTGAAAGCACCACACGTAATTCTGGCAGTATCTTTGGAGCCAGAGTAACCTAGGGTCAAATGCTGCCCCCCTCCCCATGCTTATAAGCTGCAAGGTTTTGAACCAGATGCATAGCTTCTCTGAGCCTCTGTCCCAGTCTGCATGATAGGGAGATTATCACGTAACCCACAGAGACACTGTAAGAATTAAGTGAGACCAAATAAGGGAACGTCTAGCCGCAGGGCTGCTAAACGACACAGCTGGGGGCACCATTCACGAGAAGCTGTAGCTGCCAGTGAATGCGACCCCTGGAGCTATGCAGAGGGTTGATCCTGCCTGGCACAGGCAGATGTTCAAACAATGGGAATGATTCCACTTCTACCTCCTCTCCTCCTTAGATGCCCTCCTTCACTTCAGGTGAGTGTGAAGAAGACCTTCCAGGTCAAGGAGAAACTCAGAAGTCTCCTTTATACCTACAACTGCCCTGTCACAGCTTCCACCCTAGGTAGGCCGTGCCAGACCCCACAGGACTGTGATTCAATTTTGTCTCTTTCAGAGCAATCCTTAATATGGTTAATGACAAAGCCTTAGGTTTATATAATCTCACACCCATTTTCTTGCTGGTTCCTTCGGTTTTTCATCCATTGGGTTAAGCACCTACTATGTACCAGGTATTGGGCCAGGTGCCTGGCTATTCTTTTGAAGAGACAGATGCATAAACAAACATTTTCAATGCTGCATGTGACCAGCGCACAGGGAAAGACTGCAGAGTCAGGCACACCTAACTCAATCTAGTAAAGGTAGTGATGTTGAGAAAAGACTTCCTGGAGGAAGTGTCATTCACACTGAAGAAAAGGCAGATGAAGGGAAGTGCGGGAGGGCAGTGCAGGATGAATGTTTCCCATCCAGAGATGAGGAAAAACATGGTGTGTTCAGGGAACTATGGACACACCGTTTAGTGTTGCTGGTGTGAGATATGGGTGGCTGTGGGGTGTTGAGGCTAGAGATGTGGGCAGGGGTCACATCACAAAAGATCTATCAATCATGCCATGGAGGATAGATTTTATATTTAGAGTAATGGGAAGCCATTAAAGAAAGTGACACAATCAGACCAACCTGCACCACAATTCTAGGGGTTGGCAAAATGGGCTAAAATTAGCCCCATTTCCCAGAAGACTGAAATCTACAGAAAAACAGTACTTTGTCCACCCAGCCAATTAGTCTCAGAGTTCATAACATTAAAAAAAAAAAAAAAAAAGAAAAAGCTAACATTCCTTCAATCACCCACGGTACCAGGCACTAAGTAGACTCTCCACGTAACTCTTCTCTAGTTCTGACCACACGCCTACAAAGTAGGTATTCCCAGTTTACAGGTAAGGAATCCGGGGCTTAGAAAGAGTAAATCACTTGCCAGATTCCATTGGTTCACAATACTTATTGAGTGTCTACTCGGTGCCAGGGGCTATGAGAGACATTAGGGATATAATAATAAAGGAGGAAACCAGAACCTGATCCCAGGCCTGCGGCCAAAGTTCCCATCTCTCCACTAGCCCAGCTTCCCACTCTGAGGTGTGCACACACGTCACCTGGGGATGTTCTTATGATGCATATCATGGGTCAAGGGAGGGACCCAGGATTTCTGCATTTTTTAGCAAACTTCCCGCTGGTGCCGACGCTGCTGGCCACGACCCCAGTTTGAGTGGTGGGCTCTCCCCTCCCCTCTCTCTCCTGCATCCCGTCCCTTCACCTGCTTCTCTGTGCTCTGGACCCTGGAGTTCCTGCCTATCTGGTTACCTCTGAGTTGTTCTCAGCCAGGTAATAAACGGCTACACAGCAGGCAATGGTCACTCCAGTAGAGACAACCCAGGCTGCCAGGTGGGCAGAGAAGCGAATCAACTGCTGATTGAGTGTTAACTTGACATTCTCCTGACGGATTTCTGACAGGTTCTCCTGTAAACACAAGGAAGTCAAGTTCACCCGCAGACCCCCTCCACTGTCAGCAAAGATTCCCCCCCAGGTCTTGCTGCCCCTAGTGACACAAACCCACCCCAGATCCACAGGAAAGAGGGGGAAAGTGCACAATGAACTTGGATTAGGAGACCTGTGGGAATATCTCTAATGGGCAAGACCCCCATCACTTCATTAAATACATTTTCCATCTCAGAGAAACAGAGATTGGGACCATGATCTTGGGAAAATACACTGAGGCCACAGAACCTCCTTGAAGAATAAGGCTGTGTGTCTACACCAAGGAACCCTCTTGTCAAAGCCCCTTCGTTTATAAATTCTGCTTGCTCTTTTTTTTAAATATTTTTTTCTATGGACCGGGGTTTGTCAACCTTAGCGCTATTGCCATTCAGAGTTTGATAATTCTGTGACAGGGAGCCTGTCCTGTGCACAGCTGAATGTTGAGCAACATCCCTGGCCTCTACTCACGAGGTGCCAGGAGTACACACTCCCTGGCTGCAACAACCAAAAAAGCCTCCAGACATTGCCATGTGTCCCCAGGGCAAAACCACCCCGAGTTGAAAACCACTGGATAAAACTTTAAACCCGGAACTGTGAGGTCGAGAAGTATTTACATTTAGACCTTTGTTATAAATTGTTAAACTCCCCTCCCGCAAGCTTATATCAATAACAAAGACACCACGTTGTGTGAAAATGTCCATTTCCCTACACCGTCACCAGCCCTGGGCATTTAAAATAGTTTTAGGGGTTTTTTGCCAATATCATGGAGAATAAAAAATAATTCATTAGTACTTTAAGAAAAGTTACAGACATATTGAAGGAGGAAAGATGACTGGCCATGGGAAGGGGTGTAAAGCTAGCTTGCCTTACCCTTATCTCAGTGCTTAGATTCTTCTGTTTCAGCTTCACAGCGCTTTTATGAGTGACAGTGAAATCCCAGCAAAAGATGAGTTTAGCAATCCCTCTGGAGTAAATGTGTGGGTTAATGAAGTTGTTCCGGAAATACCTGGCCATGCTAGGGAAGGCAGGAACCAAAATACCCAGAGGTTATTAGGATAGGCATTGGGGGTGCAGGGAGTATAGCAAAGAAGAGTCCCATCATTAATGGTGAAAGGCAACATGGAAGAGTTAGCCCCAAGTTCTTCTGGAACAGGGCAACAGCAAACAGAGTAGTCAGGAGTGCTGGCTTTGGGATCTGACTTTGTAATCCTAGATTGCCAACTGGGGGATTTTGTCATTTTAACTGTTCTGACCCTCAGCTTCCACCTCCATATAATGGGGAGAATAATAGTTCACACCTCACAGAGTTATTATGGGGGTTGTATTAGCTTCTGCTATAACAAATTGCCCCAAACTTACTGGCTTAAAACAGCACTTATTTATTCTTACTGGAGGTCAGAAATCAGAAAATGGGTCTAAAATCAAGGTATTGGCAGAGTTGTATTCCTTCTGGAGACTTTAAGGGAGAATATGTTTCCCTGCCTTTTTCCAGCATCTAGAGGCTGCCTACATTCCCTGGCTTGTGGCGCCTTCATCTTCAAAGCCAGAAGAGTAGCATATTCCACTTTCTCTCTGACTTTGATCCTCCTTCCTCCCACTTTCAAGGACTTTGGGGTTACATTAGCCCATTTTAAGATCCTTAATTTCATCAATCAAAATCCCTTTTGCCAGGTAAGGTAACATATTCACAGGTTCTGGGGATTAGGACATGGGCATCTTTGAAAGGGGGAGCATTACTCAGCCCACCACAAGTAAATGTAGCCCTTAGGGCAGTACGCACACGATAAAGGCAGCTGTTATTATCATGGAGATGTCAGTAGGATTCAGTGAAATCCGGCCCAGGAAGCACTTAGCACTAAGCCTGGCATGTAAAAAATGCTGAGTAAAATGGACACTACCTTTCCAAAATTTGCCACCACTGAGTACTAACAGCTTAAGAAACAGAAACATTTCCTAGTTTGATAGGACAAAAACAATCTTGTTTTATTTTGGATTATCGTGCTGGCAGTGAGGTTGTTATGGGATGAATTGTATCCTCTAAAGATTAATATGTTGACGTACTAACCCCTAGTACCTGAGAAATTGACTGTATTTGGAGATAGGGTCTTTACAGAGGTAATTAAGTTAAAGTGAGATCATTCAGGTGAGCCCTAATCCAGTATGGCTAGTGCCCTTATAAGAAGGGCATATTAGGACTCAGATACGCACCAAGGGCGGATCACATGAGGACACAGTGAGAAGGCGGCTGTCTGCAAGCCAAGGAGAGAGGCCCAGGAGAAACCAACCCTGCTGACACCTTGAACTTGGACTTCTAGCCTCCAGAATTTGAGAAGAAAAATTTTTGTTGCTTAAGCCCCCCGGTCTGTGGTACTTTGTTTCAAAGACCTAGTAAACAATAGGTTTAACAGATTGAACATCTGTACCTCCTCTTTGACAATTGTCAATTGACAACGGTCAGTCAAAACTACTTGAGTCATTGCATCCTTATTTTCAGACTGACCAATTTCTTTAAAAGCACATGAAAACTTCTCTTCCTCTATCCAAACTTATACTTTATGTTCTAGGACAAGGAATGATAAGACAGCAATAGAAAGTTGAAATTTCAGAGAAACTGTTTCTCCAGTAACTTTTGAGTCTCTTGAATTTTGCCTAAATTTAAAAACAGCTTAGAATCAGAAAATGCAGACATTCTATACCTGAAGAGCAAACTGAAAAAGCAGACAACCAAGCATGCTCCGACTGTGAAGATGTAGGCCAACTGCATGTTGTAGGAGGTCCCACTACCCCCATTCTGGATTTCAGTATTGGTGTAAAAGCCGTAGTACATCACTGTGTCCCTAAAATAACCCTGAAAGGGACAATAAACCACAGGTCAGGTGGATCTCTTGAGAAAACAATGAATGACTATGGTCTGCACAGTTGACCTCTTCCATATGCAAGAAGCCTGCACTGGTCAGTGTAGACATTTTGTTTGCCAGGAAAGAGGCACCCAAGGCCACTGAGAACCTAGACGTCTTATCACTAGGCTCTCAGAGGTGGAAAGGAATCTCAAACCAACATAACTTTACAATGGAGGGACCCAGCGATCACCACCCAGACCCAGTGACCAAGCCAAGCATGATGAAAAGCAGACCAGCCAGCCATTATGTGCCTCTGTCCTCTAACAAGTATTATGGTCAAACAGGTTTAAAACGAAACAAATCAAGCCTTTAGGTCTAAATTTCAATTTACAGGAAATAAGGAGTCTGTATAAATTAGAGGAACAAATTAGAGAGACCCGGAGGAAACAATCTGACAATTGCAGAAGGTAGAACGTTGGAATCTGCATGACAACTGGCCTGGTTTCTGCAATAAGCCCATGTCAAGAAAAAAGGAAGAAAGGACTGAGGATATCATTCTAGATTAATAAAGACTTCAGAGAAAAACAACTGAACGCAAAGAGAGTGTGGTCTTTGCTTGGATCCTGGCCTGAACAAAAAGCTATGAAAGACATTTGGGGGACAACTGGGAAAATATGAATATGGTCTGGATTTTAGATGATATTAACTTTTAATATTGCTAGGTGTGATAATGTATATGCCTGCAGGAAAATGTCCTTATTGTCCAGAGATGCATGTTGAAGAAATTCAGCTGATGTCTGTGATTTACTGTAAAATACTTCAAAAAACAAATTTGGGAAAATGGTAGCAATTTAAAATCTACGTAGTGGGTCTTTGGGTATTTATTTTACTACTCTTTATTTTCCTGTATGTTTGAAATTTTTCATAATAAAATATTTCATATATACAAATATACACAATAATGAGAAAAAAGTGAAGGATAAATTGACACAATAATTCCATTTGAATGTGTCTATCCCAAGGAAAAAAAAGTTTAACAGAAAAAGAAAAAAGAAAGACGAATGGAGGAACCTTACTGTGAATGCTCTACTACAAGAGTTGGCAAACTCTTTCTGTAAAGAGCTAGATAGTAAATATCTTGGGCTTGGCCAGCCCATAACTGCTCACCTCTGCTATTGTAGCAGGAAAGCAGCACAGACACGGAAACAAATGGTTGTGGCTGTGTTCCAAAAGAACTTAACCGAAAAGACACCGAAATTTGAATTTCATATAAATTTTATGTTTCACAAAATGTTATCTTTCTTTTCATTTTTTTCCAACCATTTAAAAACATGGAAACCAATCTTATTTTGCAGGCTATACAGATTTGGTTCTTGGGCTGTAGTTTGTCTAGCCACAGAATCTCAGTGGCAGAAATCGCTTCTAGAAGGTAAACTCACAAGGCAGGGGCTATGTGCTTCAGTAGGCAGCTGGGTAGATATACCGTGGTTGTTAATAAAAAGAATAATACGGATGTATATCCATGCTCAAGATTCATAGTAACGCAAAAAAAAAAAAGTTGCAAAGCAAGCTTTGTAGTATCTCATCTTCTTTTATTTAAAAAAAAAGTTTAACTGTCTATCTACCTATGCATCTATGTATCTATGACTGTATAGAAAGAAAAATGGTGGACAGAGGTACACTCCAAACTGGAGAGTTAGACAAAAGAAGGAGGATAAAATAGACTTTCTCTTAGTTTGCTCTCTTCTATACTAGGAATTTTTTTTTAAGGAGGACTGTATTTTGTAGAAAGAAAAAAAAGAAAGAAAAGGTAGATCTGTGAACATCAATATGAGATGTCCACCACATATTAGGTGGAAGAAAGCAAGTCGTAGGCAGTCTATAGGAATAATTCATCTTTTGTTAAAAAAAAGATGCATATGTCCATGCACAATGTGTCCATTTGTGTGCAGAGAAGAGGATTCTGGACAACAAAAACTGTTAACATGTTCACCTCAGGAGACAGAAATTCTACTAGGCTGTGTATATGTTACTTTGAGGGAAAAAAAGAAATCACTTTAAACACCCTCTTTCCCCATCAGTTGACTCCCAGGCAAAATGAGAGGCCTGGAAGGGTGACGGGCAGACCTGTCCCTGCGTCTCCAAGGTGTGAACTCTGGGCAGGGGATGGTGCACTTACAGCCCCGGTTAAAAATTCCAGTCCAGTGAATTGGAGGTGGTTCTTCTCGGCCATGGTTAACTGAGGGATTATGATGAAGCTGAAGGTCACAATGAACAAGAAAATGTTGAATTTCAAAAGCCACCTCAGAAAGTTGAAATAGGAGAGGACGCTGGTGCCGAACTTGCCTCCGATGACCTTGAGCGTCTTCTGCCACAGGCTGATGGAATTGAACAGTTCCGACAGACTGTTCTTGGATCTCCGGTATGCCTGCGGGTAGACACAACATGCGCGGCTGGACCGTCCCTCAACAAATATCTACTGAGCAGGCTCCATAATAGCGACAATGGCCACTGTTTCTAGAGCAGTATGATGTGCCAGGCGCCACGCTCAACGCATTTGCAAACGGTATCTCATTTAATCCGCAGGACCACCCCCTAAGGTGAGTGCTATTATTTATTACCTTCCCAGGTTTGCTATTGAAGGTGACACTCACAGTGGCTAAGTTGCCCAGATAACTCAGCAACCTCTTAGGCCTTCCTATGCCTGCCTGTTTTCCCCACACCTAGGCTGACCCAGTTTCTACGTCTTTCAAGGAAACAACCGTGAACTTTGGCTCCTCCTCCCTGTGGGTCCCTTCTCATCCTTACTCTCCCACCTCCCTGGTTTCACCCTACTCTGTGCCCATTTACTGACCGCGGTAAAGACCGATTTACCAATGAAATGGAATTCAGACACTGAGCACAGCCGTTGAACTCCAGGATACGACGGGGCTGCTTACTTTTCTCTTTGTCAACCATTTTCCTGTGGGGAAGAGTAGAAGAAAGTGAGAGACACCAACGTTGTTTTGCATTCATTCCCCAAATATTTCCTGAGTGCCTGAGATGTGCCAGGCATGGTCCCAGGGGGTGAGGTAGAGACGGATTTCCCTGGCTCATGGAGCAGACATCCTAGTTGGAAGAGAAAGAAAATAAACAATAAATACAAAAATAGAGTGGGTAAATGATATAGGATAATAGAAAGTGAGTTGTACTATGGGAAAGAAAATCGAAAAACAGAGTAAGGAGGTGGGAAATGCTGGGGTGAAGACCGTGGTACAATTTGAATAGTACAAAGTGTTTGCGCCAAGTCTTGAAGGAGAAGAGAGGTTAGTCTATGGATAAGGGAGTGTCTGAATATAGGGAACAGCCAGTGCAAAGCCCCAAGGAGTCCAGGACAGCTGGAATGGAATGAGTGGGGGAAGGGGGAAGGGTGTGAGTGATAACCGTAGGTAGGTGGGTGAGGTCCTATAAGTCAGTGGTTCTCAACCTAGGAGATTTTGCCCCCAAGGGACATTTGGGTAAGTCTGGAGACTTTTGGGGTTGTCAAATTGGGGGTAGGGAGGGGGCACTGACATCTAGTGGGTAGAGACCAGGGATGCTGCTATACACCCTACAGTGAACAGGACAGCCTCCCACAGCAGAGAATGATCCAGACCCAAATGTCAGGTTGAAAATCCTGCTGTAAAGTCTTTCGGGCCATACAAGGCCCGCGCTCTGTGACGGAGGAGGCCATGCAGAGTTTGAAACGGAAGAGTGTTTTCAAAAGATCCAGCCTCAGTTTTCTCTTTAATTCTCCATGAACTCATGGCATCTCCTTTGCTCTGCCCCCTTCCTGGCTCTCTTTTGTCCACCCCAGAGGTCCATCACCACATCACCATCTTCCAAGGCTCAGCTCACAGATGCCCCCTGCTTTTCCCAAGGGAACTATCTCTCTCCTTCTAACCCTTCCCCTGCAAACTCCTTCCACCTTGATTTGGCCTGATTTTCTTTCTGTCATTTATAAGTTACTTGTTGACCAATCTATCTCACCTGCCAGACTCGGAACCTCAGAACAATTGCGTCATTGAATTATTTATTAGCAATTGCATCCACTCTACTAGTTTCTGCCAACTGCTACAAATGGCAAAAAGAAAAAGGCTGAGGAATGGTAAATGTAAGAAGGGCTGAAGGCTTAAAGAGCCCTCGCTCTTGTTTTTGAATTCCTGGTCTTGGAAAGCTTCTGAGGTTTTGTTTGTTTGGGTTTTGTGCTCCCCGACCCCGGCACCTTGTGGCTTGCAGGATCTTAGCTCCCTGACAAGGGACTGAACCTGGGTCGAAGCAGTGAAACCACCCGACTCCTAACCACTGGACCACCAGGGAACTCCCTCCCCTCACCACCCCCCCACCTTTTTTTTTTTTAAACAGTAGTTTGAGATTTACAGAGAAGTTACAAAAAGAGAACAGAAAATTCCCATCTGCTACTCACCATTTCCCCCCTTTAATATCTTACATTTCCATGGTAGGTCTGTCACAACTAAGAAACCAACACTGGTGTCTAACTTTTACCTAAACTCCAGACTACTCCGATTTTACTAGTTTTTTCACAGGTGTCCATTGTCTATTCCAGGACCCATGCAGGAAACCACATTGCATTAATTGTCATGTCTCTTTAGAACACTTCAGCCTGCAACCGTTTCTCAGACTTCCCTTCTTTTTGATGACCTTGACAGTTTTGAGGAATACTCCTCAGGTACTTTGAAGAATGTCCCTCGATTGGGGTTTGCCTGATTATTTTGTCTGGTTAGACTAGGGTTGCTGGTTTTAGGAGAGAGTACCACAGAGGGGAACTCCTTCTGGTCACATGACTTTCCCTGGGAATGTTAACCTTGACCACCTGGTAGTATTAGCCTGACTTCACCCCTGGGAAGCTACTTCCCCCTTTGCATGCTCTGCGCTCAGGAAGAAGGTCACTAAGCACAGCCCACACTCCAGGCAACCAACACAGACTGTGTGGAATTCTTCGGTAGGGAGATTATCTCTTTTCTTGCATTTATTTATTTCTTATCTTTCCAACATGGGACAAAAGTAGAAGATTGAGGTTTCCATGAAATCTGGGCAAGAAGAACAGCTTTTGGTCCATACCTAAGGTTCCTTTTCTCTTCCATGGTCCTTGGTTGATTCCTGATGGCTTTAATTCTGTCTCTAGATGTCATGGGTATCAGAGATGCGATTAACTTTTGTCCTGCAGGAAAAAAAATGGAGTTTAATTTTTTTCTCCTTTAACAGAATAATAGCATTTGAAAATATGGTGCTGAAGATAGAGCATGTTTTTATAAGAGCACAAAGAAAGAAGAATGTATGTACTCAGTGATCCCCAAAGCCACAAATAAAAACAAGAAGACGGCACGTACGCGTGTGAAATCTCAAAGCCAAAGCAAATTTGCACGCAATTCTAATTCAGTGCTTTCCTTTTTCCCATGACAAGGAACAGTCAGCAAAGCTGATGAGACCCAGGATGTTCGGTCGGCCTGGCTCTCCTCCCTCTGTAATTTCCCCATGGCTTTCTCTTGCTCCCTGCACTCCAGGCCCAAGCATCTTCTTGACTCTTCTGGACTATTGTCTTGTGTTCCTCCATCCGCTGGAAGATAAGGACTCCCCTCTCCTCTCCCAAGAACTCAAATTCCCACTTTGCGTCAGCGTGGCAGATACTGTTGGTCATCTATCCCGCAGTCAGCTCTCCTTTTTGACGGAATCCCAGTCTGGTTCAGAAATCTACGGCCCTGTCTCCCATGGCCCTGGGCTTCTGCAGGGTGGGACCCATCTCCAGGCACAGGGGACAGATCCCAGTGAATCCAAGCCTATCTTGATGGTCCCAGCCCCCTTGCAGGTGACCTGTTCAGGCCCAGGCATGTGACACGTTGGCCAATGTTCTGTGAGGGGTGGTCTGCTGAGGAGTTTCTTGGAAAAGGTTTCTTCCCTCTCAAAAAACAAGACTCAAAAAACACGGAAGACCCTTCTCGCTCTGGGTGGTGTTGTGTCTGCGTGTGACACCTGGCACTGCTGCCCCGCCTCCAGTAGCAGTGGAGGGGCAGCTGGGGGGCCCGCCGGGGCGGTGGCCGGGAGCGGGCTGGCTCCTGGCCCTGTTAGGGAGCTGCTCGGAACTCCTCGTTTCAGTGACATAGCTGAGGTGGAGGGAGAGTGCCCAGAAGAGGGCCACCAAATCACTCGGCTGAAGACGAGGAATTTGAGTGTCTCCTGAGAGGGAAGTGGGAGTAGACAGAAAGGAAGAAAGGCGAAGGAGGGAAGAGGAAGAAACCTGGTTTCACGGCGGACTTGACAAAAGAGGCATCCCTTGTTGCCAAATCCAGAGTGGAGAGCGATACCACCAAAGCAGGACAGGATGGTGGTTAAGGTGTCAGGCTTGGGAATCAGGCAGACCTGCATTTGACCCCAGATCTGCCACATCATTTAACTTCCCTGAGCCTCAGGGTCCTCATCAAGCAAATGGAAATGACAGGCATGCCTGTCTCACGGGTGTGGAGCGTGGCAAGTAAATAAAACTAAACTCGGTGGATAACAAAAAGGCAGAACACTGGGCACATGAAACGAGCTTGATCAAGGTAAACTCCTTCTTTGGTATCAGACATTCTCAAAGTGACCCCTTCCGCAGTCCCGAGCATCCTCAGGTCATCTACCAAACCTTCACCCTCCTCGAAGTCTTAAAACCAAAACCCTGTGGGCAACTTGGAAGGTGCTCTTCCCGTTCTAACTCCTCTGCCCCCGGGTCTCACTACCTTGGATGCTCTCATGTGAAGTACAAGGGGCGTCTAAGCCCATGCTTTCTGAGCTACGAAGGGTCTGGGGAAACGATTCATTCACAGGTGTTGAAAACCATAAGAACTGCTTGCCCTTTTTGTCGTTCCAATTGCTGAAAATCTGAGAGTCTGTCACATCAATGTCAGAAATGGAGGAGACCAAACTAAAGCTTGAGTTCACCAGTGTCTTTTCTGGAACAATCTGACTTGAAGATGGATGGCTTTGGACCGCAGATGGGACATTCTCAACCTCAACGATGATTTCATTCACTTGGTCACCGGACAGCATCTCTGGCTTCCTCCAAGCCTTACTCTCCACCAGGGTGGGCTTCCCAAGACCTCATACAGCAGTCACACTGGCATTGTGGGGAACCTCCAGGAAAAGTGATGACAACCACAGAGAGCCACCCCCTCCATTCACAATTTTGTTTTGTTTTGTTTTGTATTGTTTTGTTTTGCGGTACGCGGGCCTCTCACTGTTGTGGCCTCTCCCATTGCGGGGGACAGGCTCCGGATGCGCAGGCTCAGCGGCCATGGCTCACGGGCCCAGCCGCTCCGCGGCAGGTGGGATCTTCCCGCACCGGGGCACGAACCCGTGTCCCCTGCATTGGCAGGCGGACTCTCAACCACCGCGCCACCAGGGAAGCCCTAGAGTATGTTATTTAATTTCCGCAATCACCCTACAAAATAAGTACTATAATAAACCCCATTTTATAAGAAAACTGAGGCCCCAAAAGGTAATTTGCTTAAGGTCACAAAACCAGCAAGTAGCAGAGCTAGGGATCAAACCCAGGTCTGTGTGGTCCCAAAGCAGGGCCTTTTAATCACTTCACCCTGGTCCTCTCCTGTAACAAGATGCTGAGGTATCACTCATTCATTCATTCATTCATAAATGAATGAATGTTTATGAGTACCTACTAGGTGCCAGGCACTTCCTAGATGTGGGCATGATACATCAAAGTGACACTCTATCAGGAGACTGTCCACCAATTAATTATAAATGATTTGAGAATCAGAACTGGTACAAAGCAAAATGGTGCAGAAAGCCAGGTTCATCTCTGGGTCCTCTATTTCTTTACTTCTCTCTGCCTCCTGGGGACTCCACCCAGAGGCCCTAAACTTCATGCTGGCCAGAGAGAGCATCTTAGGAGGTTTAAAGGCATTTCTTTTTCCCCAGTAGTTAAAGCCATTCCCTGCTCTCGTGGGAACCAAATGGAGAGCATGACTATTTATATCCCCATGGTTTTCTCTCCCAAGTAGCAACACCTACCCCTTGAAAGATACAGGCCTCCTTGAGAAGGCTCTTAGAGGATGAGGCTACAGGATATCATCCACCCTAGGGGGTCAGAAGGTGAGGGATGGTTTTAAGTCATGGGGCCCCGCAACTTGCGTTGCTACTTAGAGGACGTCTTCGGTTTATTCCTCATTTTTCACAGGTTTGCCTTTAACTTCCAGTATTCCCTGGCCTTCTCCTCTAATGCTTTTTTATTTCTCAGTCTCTGCCTCTGCTCAGACCTTCACCACAGCACACGGTGATCCTTATAGCACTTCCTAACTGATCTCAAAGCCTTCTCCAAAAAAAAAAAAAAAAAGCCTTCTACAATCTGATTACTCCTACCCTCCACTGTCATAATAATTCTATGATTATTCAGAAAAATTTGGCTCAAGGCACTGCCACCTCACCAGCACATGTATTAGGCACGGGATGGACATGTGACCCAGCCTTCTTTCCTATGTAAAAATGATTGGTTCATGTGTAGGTATGTGTCTCAAATGGGGCTGGAGAGAGTCTCCTCAGCACTGACTCACAGGCCTAGAAAGAAAGGAAGACTTTCCATGACATTGCTGAACTGTGTGTGTATCTAGGCCTGCTGCTGTCATGCTCCCTGGCCTGCAGGGAAAGCCTGACTGGTTGAGATGAATGAGGTGAAGCTTAAAGAGAAGCTGCATCAAGCAAAGATGCGAAATAGATGGAGAAAAAGAATCCAGGCGGCCCTGAGCCCCTGGCTTCAGACTCAGAGGCCCTGGTTCCTGTGACTCATACAACAAATATCTCTGAGCACCTAGTATGTGCCAGGCACTGTCCTAGGTGCTGGAAGGTAATTCTACCTTCAATTCTTTGTTTCCCCATATCCTTCCCACCACACAAGCCTTGGGCCTGGGTGGGTTGGGTTTCTGTCACTTGCAACCGGAAGAGTCCTAGTGAAGACACCCTGATATCCAAAAGAGAAAAAACTGCATGTTTAAAAGAAAACCAGGGCTTCCCTGGTGGCGCGGTGGTTAAGAAGCTACCTGCCAATGCAGGGGACATGGGTTCGAGCCCTGGTCCGGGAAGATCCCACGTGTCGCGGAGCAACTAAGCCCGTGCGCCACAACTACTGAACCTGCGCTCTAGAGCCTGCGAGCCACAACTCTGAAGCCCACGTGCCACAACTCTGAAGCCCACGTGCCACAGCTACTGAAGCCTGCGTTACTAGAGCCCGTGCTCCGCAGCAAGTGAGGCCACCGCAATGAGAAGCCCGCACACTGCAACGAGGAGCAGCCCCCGCTCTCCGCAACTAGAGAAAGCCTGCGTGCAGCAGCGAAGACACAACGCAGCCAAAAATAAATAAATAAATAAATAAAATAAAACCCCGTTATGATAAATTAAGGAAGTACTGCATCAGTTACCACACCAGAAGCCAAGAGGAAATGGCAATGTCCGCATTGCCTTGAACACATTCCTTCTTTAGGGTTGATATTTTTGGTCACTGTCCATTTAAGCCTTACCTTGGGGTGACTTGTGCCAATCATGTCCAGACAAGGGTGGGTCTCCATAAGCTTGGCTGAGGCCATTGTCACCCACATAAGCAGGGTTCACTGGAATGAAGAGACAAGAGACAATTAATCCTACCACACTAGATGTTACTGAGCACACAGTGGTCAGTAAGACTTGTTAATGGGTCACAAATCAGAGTTCGAAAAATACTTGTCTGGAGGGGGAGGGATGAATAGATGGAGCTCAGAGGGTTTTCGGACAGTGAAAATACTCTGTGTGATACCACAATGATAGCTATGTGTCATTATATATTGGTCCAAACCCATAGAATGCACAACCCAAGGTGAACCCATTGTAAACTATGGATTTTGGGTGATAATGATGTAATAATGTAGGTTCAATTGTAGCAAATGTCCCACTCTGGTGGGGGACTCTGATAACGGGGGAGGCTATGCACATGTGGGGCAAGGGATATGTGGGAAATTTCTGTTACCTTTCCCTCAATTTTACAGTGAACCTAAAACTTCTGTAAAAAACTAAGTCTTCTAAAAATTGAGTTAAAAAAAAAAAAGCTTTTCTAGGTGATTACAAAGCTTCCTTCTAGTTCTAGCATTTTATGATGACACATGAATAAATTTGAACTTCGGCATGATTTTCTTGGAGACAGAGTCCACTTTCAGCATCTACATGACAGTGTCACATTTCAGTATATTTTTATTCAACTCATGGTAAACAATGAAGGCTAAACTCCTCAACAGAGAAAATGGATCACATTTTGACGGAGATGTACAAAATTATACTGCAGGAGGTTCTGGAACTTCTTGCCAAGGATCAGTTCCTGGCTTTGCTGCTTACTAGCTGTGTGCTCTCTGGCATGTTACTTAACGTCTCTGAGCTTCAGAGTCTGTAAATCAGGGATAATAATAAGACCTTTGCATAGGTTTGTTGGGGAAATTGAATCAGTTAATACGTGTAAAGTGCTTAAAATAATCCTGGAACATAGCAAATTCTTAATATATATTAACTATTGTGGTAAATTAATTGTTTTTCAGCAAATATTACACTTCCTCCACCTTGGAAACCTCCACTGAAGTTGGGCTTGCTCATGTGACTTGCTTTAACCAGTGGAACATGGTAGAAGTGACAGTTTGCTAGTTCCAAGCCAAGGACTCAGAGACATCGTTTGTTTCTGCTTCCAGCTTATGCCATGGGAAGAAAATGGCCCAGGTTAGCTCACTGGGTCAAGAAGGACCCTAGATCTAAATAGAATCTGTGACCTCAAATCAGGCACAGCCAAACCCAGCCTGGTTCAGTCAAACTCCAAGCAAACCCACAGATGTGTGGGTGAGAAATAAATGATGCTTATCCTACAACATTGGGTTTTGGAGTTGTTTGTTATGAAGCATTCCTGTGGCAATAGCCAACTGATACATCCCTTACAGTTGTTGCTATTAATTCAGTTAGCATCGCTCAAGCACCGGCCGTATGCTAGGCACTAGGAAAATCACATAGAGCCTTGGAGGATACATGGATGAAATGGGTTCTCCTTAAGGAGTGCATAGTCTAACAGGATGGCACAGCACTGGACAAGTGAATGCCGGCACAACGACCTTGGTCCTACAAGGAGCCCAGAGAAGGAAGCCACACTTTACGTGACCACTTTTTAAAACAGCTTTCTAATTCCAGCGTTCTATGGAGCTTGGTGGTCAGGAATCCGCATTTGCCCTGATCCTACCCAGAAGTAATGCAGGGTCAGAGAGACTAGATTCTGATACTGGCTCTTTTGATTTAGTAGCTGGGTGACCTTGGACACGTTCCTCTCTGAGCCTCAGTTTTCCCATCTGTAACATGGAGAGCTGTAGTGTCTGTCTGAAAGGTAGCCGCAGATGAAAGAAGACTGTAAAAGTAAAGTGCTTGGCAGGGTTTCCAGGACATGGGAAGCACTCAAAACCTGCTGGGCATTATTAGCTCTGCTTGCATTGGGGTGGAGCAGTATTTCTCAATCTTTTTTTTTTCATTACTGGCCACCTAAGTAACCTTTTTAGACATTTCTTCCTTATTGCCCTCCCCCATGATATTTTCATACCACAGATATACGTATAACTATATACATATACTGTATGCATATCTGCTTTATACATAAAAAAAGGAAGGTTTTTTTGTGGCCTTTCAATAAATTTTCACCCCTTGGGATTGATATGCCCCACTGAGAATGCCTGGCATAAAGGTTCGGAATAGCCCAAGTTAATGCTGTCTATGCAAATGTGTAAGAGTCCGCGTTTTTCTTTAGTGCGTGGCGATGCATCCCACCCCCTCCTCCCTGCCTTCTTCAATCCCTTCCCCACCCACCCCCTCAGGGCTGAGCAGTCTTCCATCTGCACCAACCAACACTTGGGTCCCTCACTCTGTTCATGACTGAACACTCCTTTTTCCAGCTCTCACGGGCTCTGAATTCCTATAACATGGACTTGTGCCATGAGCTGGCTTCTTCTATCAGACAACAAGTCCCTTTTTCCTTCCGGAAGATGAGAACTGGTAGAATCTCCTTTACCTCCTAGAGCTAAACCTTCACACACAGCAGATTCTGAGAACGACGTGATTTTTCACGTATTGTCAGCCTGTTTGCTAATTTTCTTTAGTCTTGATGTGCTGGTGTCACCTACTCACTTAGCCTTTACGAACCGTGAGAACAGAGCTACTTCTAACTCCCTGTGCCCCCAGTAGGTTCCAAAGGTACAAGTGCTGACCATCTGAACACCTGCAGGATGTGCTGAACTAAAGCTGGACACTGGCAGCCACACATACTGAATCTAGTCCACCAGTGGATTTGTCCAGCTCAGGGATTTTATTTATTTATTCAAAAAATTATTTTGGAGCATGTAAAAACCCAGATTTCTGGCTTCTTTAGAAAAATCTGAGGATCTGGCCACACTAAGTCCATCTTCCCACATCACGGCGATGGACTGAACCTGACCGTCAGTCGCCTCACACAGGCACAACCCCTGCCCAACCTGCTTTGATAATTGATGACACTGCTTGTCTTCTCTAGACCCTGAATGCTCAACCCTTGTAAGGTGGGTGTTTGAAGGAGGAGGAATAAACCAATTCTTCTCCTGCTGATCTTTAATGATTGGTCCCAAGCCCACTGAATTTTACTTTCTTCCCAGGATATGATTCTCTTCTTAACAAATGCTTACCATAGCCATTGCCAGGAGCACCTGGCACAGAGGGGCTGTACGGATTTGCCATCTCCCTGGATTTCATTTCAATGCTTTCAGGATAATCTCCATCCTTTCTCCCAAGGATGCCCAAGGGGCTGACACCCTCACGGTGAAATGAGGGCTGGACTGAAGATGCTCTGCTGAGCATTCTGAAATCCCAAAATGATGGATTAATAGTCATCCAATAGCATAGTAAGGATAGTCATCCATCCATCCATCCATCCATCAATTCATTCATCCCACAAACGCTGACTGAATGCCAACCGTGTATTAGGCATGGGCAACGGGGTGAGAATACAAAGTTAAAGACATGGGTCGTCTACCCTCAAGGAACTCTCAATACATTCTGGCCCAGCTTATTAACCACAGCCATAAGCAATTATAATACAAGTAGTAACTGATGAATATAAGAAGACAGGCCCAAGGGGTTCAGAGGAAAGAGAAGAGAATTTGGGCTGGGAGTCTGAGGGAAATCTACATGGAAAAGAGACATCTGAGCTGGGATTGGAAGGATAAATTAATACATAGTTAGGAGGAGGGCATTCCAAGGATGAAGAACAGCACAAATAAACATGTGAGACCAGAAAGGGTTGAATATATAAAAGGAATGCTATGAAAATCAATTAACCTGGAGCAATGATTCTCAATTTTATGTATATACCTATTCCCAGGCCTCACCCCAGACAACTAAATAGACTCTCTGAAGGTTGGACCCAGGCGTTTGTATGATTTTTAAGTCTCCCCAGGTAATCAGATAATTCTAGTCATCAGCCAAGGTCCAGAACCACTGACCTAGAGTACAGGGTTCAGGTAGGGAGAGGATAGCAGAGGTGGGAGGGGGTCAGTCAGGCTGGGCTTTGGCTGGCGTCTTACGTTAGCTCAGCACATCCTCATTCTTCAATGTTCTCACAAGTGAAGTGGTGTAGTCTTTCTCCCAAAGGTTATGAAGAACAATGGAAGATGAGAAACAAGGGAGTGACAAGGTCAAAGGTATATTTTTAATGATGAGCCAGGCAGCGGGGGAGAAGACCAAGGAGGACGCTTTGACATGGTCCTATTAATCCGCCTGTTTAGGTTGTATTTAGCATTATTCCTGTAGGCATTTGACCTCACTGTGCACCCAAATCCCATATCCTTGTTCCTAGAGGCAAATAAAAGCCATTCGTCTTTGTTGAATTCATAAATATTACTAGTAGAAATAGTACATACAAAATAAAACTTGTATTGGTTGAAATTTCACATGGTAAATTTGTTATAGGTTAAGAATAACCTGAAAAATAAATAATCACATCTTGTTGGCAACGTGAACATTAAGAAATTTAACCCAGGAAAAACGTAGTTTGGCAAAACTGTCACCCAAGACTAACACTCGACGACCCAAACCGTACCTGGTAAAATTTGTCAATGACCAAAATTGATGGAAGATTAAAATCTTTTTGACAAAATTTAGATCTATCAAATCTGAACCAGGAAAAATTGGACTTAAAATTAAAAAAAAAAACCTCCTTAGAGGTGAAAACGAATTAATAAAACTTGATGAAAACAACAATGCAAAAGATCAATGAGCCAGATCTACTCTAAACATGAAAAGTGATCAATTCTGACAATAATTTCAGTAAAATAAAGATGAAAGTGGAAAAAAATCAGGAGTGGCTCAATCATCTTGTATAAAAAAACTGAGGAGTTGAATGGATTTCATGGAGTTAGACCTTCAAAAGACTTTCTTGATTAAAATGCCTTCCTGTTGATATAATTCTAGTTAAAATGTATGGGTTCATAAACATTATCTTAATCCTAACCTCATTGGCGAAGTAGCAGTGTCAAAACAGTGGGGATCTAAATGTCTTGCAGGGATTAGACAGGAAGAAATAGGAGACTGGGAAGGATGTTATTTGAGCAAAAAGTGATGAAAGATTATGTTCAGGTAAGGGCTTGAAGCCTCAGGCTGAGAGTCCAAGGACCGGGTATGGTATACAGGTAGGCATGAAAGTTTCACCATAAATTCATGTCATGGAAATAATCATACGTGTCCTTATCCCAAACATTGCCAACCAAGTTCAATTGACTGAATGATCTAGCCTTCATCCTCCATCCCCAGGGGAGGGAGATTCCGGCACTTACTCCCTGGTCATTTCCGGGTTCTCTGAAGAGCCATAATCATGAGGATTCTCAGCACCTGGGTAATCGGGCTGCCCCCAGAACTTTGTAGAGCTCCGATAGTCCTGAGCGCCGGGATAGTCTGGTTCCCCAAAGAAGTTTGGAGAGCTAGATTGATTCTCAGCATCTGGATAATCAGGCACTCCCAGAGTGTCTATGTATGGACTGATTCTGGAACCAGCACGTTCTGGATTCCTTCTGGAGTCTGGATGGTTGGAATTGGCTCTGGGGCCAGCATAGTTAGAGTTGCCCTGAGCTCCAGCGTAGTCTGGCTCTCCCAAGGAGTCAAGATAATCTGGATTTGCTCTGGAGCCTGCGTAGTTTCCACTGCCTCTGGAACCTGCCAGATCAGGATTCCGTTGAGATTCAGAGGAGTCTGGCTCCCTGGATGAGCCTGGGCGATATGGATTGCTCCAAGATCCAGGATAATCTGGCTCTGCCAAAGATTTGGGATTGTCTGGACTTCCGGAACCTGCGGAGTATGGGTTGCTCCTGGTGCCAGGGTAGTAAGGATTCCGCCGAGACCCAGGATAATCTGGTTTTGCCAGAGACCCAGGATAGTCTGGACTTGTTCTGGAGTCTGCAGAGTATGGGTTGCTCCTGGTGCTGGGGTCATCTGAGTTGTTTGGAGGACCTGGCGAATCTTGATAATCCTGAGTTTTCAAATACCCCCGAGTATGGTTCCGAGACCCATAATAGTCAGGGTAATCTGGATCCTCCTCATAAGCATTATTCCTGTAGGGAGACATGTTTACCCTGGAGTATTAAAAGTTTCCTGCCTCTGCAGTTATTCAGGGATCTCTTTCTTTATCTGAAAAACAAAAAGGAAGGAAAGGTCAGAATTTTTTTCCCTTTCTTCCCTGCAAAGATTGATGGTTATTTTCCAGTACCTGTTCTTTTTTCTCTCATAGCTGGGTACACAGCTGCCCAAAATAAAGACTATGTTTCCCAGCCTCCTGTGCATCTAGATACAGCCATGAGAGTGGTCAACGAGATGTGAGCAGAAGTGATATACACAACTTCCAGGTTGTGCTGTTAAAGGGAAGGGGTATTCCTCCCTTTCTCAATCTTCTCACTTCCCGTGAACTGGACTGTGGAAATGATGGGGCGCTTCTTGGCCATGCACACAGGCAGCACCCACCCTAGGGAGAGCAGCAGAACAGCCTGGGCTGTTGATGATTTCACAGATCAGTGCCCAATATCAGCTTGGGCTTTTATGTAAAGAAAGAAATAAACCATTATCTTGTGTAAACCACAGTTTTTTGGATCTGATACTTTTGGCCAAAGTTATATCCTGACCAATACCTTCTGCTGGGGAGGGGAGCAATGAACCAAAAGATTGGAAGAAACAAGGACTTATTGAGCACTTTGATTGCCCTTGTTCTTGGGTTCAAAGCATAAATTACTATGAGCCCACAAAGGAAGAATGGTTAATGGTAACTAGAGGGCTTGGGTAAGGAGACAAGCACTACCATCCCCTCCAGTTTGAAAATATGGTTTTATGAGTTCTATGAACTGTAATCTATAGACACAGCATACTTTCAAATCAGAAGTGATGGGGTTTTAATTTCTAAGTGAACTATCTGTTGTTTTTACTTGTCTTTTACCCATTTCGCCTTCTTTTGGCATCAATGCCCTGATTTTCCTCTGGGCATCTGCTCACGGGTCCGGGAGATTCAGGAAAGGCTGATTGCATTCCTGACGCCAAGGATGGTCACATGACCAGGTCTGGCCAATCAGTGTCCACCATACCCCTGGCCACAGGGTTTGGTTCAGGAATGGGCACATAACCCAAGTCAGTCTTCCAGGACCTTGACGGACTAACTGGGAAAGACGTGCTCTTATTTCACTAAGTTGCTTTGGAGATAGAATATAAGCCTGGAACTTCAGGTGTAGTGTCAGTCAGAACAGCAAAGAAAATAAGTAGGGGAGAAAATTTAAAGAAAGAATTAATAGGATTAGTGGACTGACCTGATATGGGAAGGGTGAGAGCTAAGGAAAAGAAAAGATAAAAAATAGCTCCACAGTTTCAGCCAGCATGATTAGATAAATGGCGATGCTTTTGAAAGAAGGAAGTAGACCATTTTTAAAGTTCAGCCAATGTTTACAGGTTTATCTCTATGTGAACAAAAAGGGTTAGACTTTCTGTTGAGTAATCGGAGCTAAAGAATTAACCTTCTGCCGTGCCTTATAGCCTTAGAATGTTTATTTGCCAACTCATTTCCATACTTCTCAGTATAGCTGAAGTCAGTTTTTCATTATTTTGTCCCTACCCAACATCCACTTCTCTCTTTTGTGGCAACATTTTCCTCTAAATCCATGTCAGCCAGGTGTAGACGTGTGACCCAATCAGAATTATTTGCTTCTTGGCCACAGTGATTGGGTCGGAGCCAGTGAGACTCAATTCTGGGAGTTTTGTCAGAAATGTTGAAAGAGAGAAGTTCTCTTTTGGCTGGACTTGGAGTTAGGAAGTTATAAGCCTGAAGCAGCCAGAGGTCACCAGGGGAGAAGGCCTGCCTGAGAGTGGTACCAACAGGGAACAGAACAGAACCAAGAGATAAACAGAAAGAAGGATCAAATGTTATGACACTGTTTAAGCACCTGAATCCAGCCATGCCTGAAGGCAGCCAGCCACTGGATACTTGAGTCATTACATTCCCTTTTTGACTTAAGTTGGTTTGAGTTGGTTTTCTGTCATACACAAATGAAAGAGAATTTCAACTAATATGCTGAGGGGTTTTTTTTTTTTTTTTTTGCAGTATGCGGGCCTCTCACTGTTGTGGCCTCTCCCGTTACGGAGCACAGGCTCCGGACGTGCAGGCTCAGCGGCCACGGCTCACGGGCCCAGCCGCTCCGCAGCACGTGGGATCTTCCCGGACTGGGGCACTAACCCGTGTCCCCTGCATCGGCAGGCGTACTCTCAACCACTGCTCCACCAGGGAAGCCCTCCTTCACTTTTTAATTTACTTATTTAACTACTGACATATCTTGAACAATCAATGAAGATTGCTCAAGCAGAAAGGGAAATAGGGGCAGAGGTTTTTCCCCTACTTAAGATAGAAAATAAAAACAACACAATTCTGATTCATGTAAAAAGAAACCTTCTTTGCAGAAAGAAAAACAATAAACAAGATGAATAAAAGGAGGCAAGACTTGGTATAAAGACAGACAAACAGGCCAATGGAACAGAGTAGAGAGTCCAGAAATTAACCCTTGCATATAGGGTCAAATGATTTTCAACAAGGAAGCCAAAACCATTCTACAAGGAAAGGACAGCCTTTTCAACAAATGGTGTTGGGAAAACTGGGTATCTACATGCCAGAGAATGAAGTTGGACTCCTACCTTATACCATATACAAAAAGTAACTCAAAATGGATCAAAAAGACCCAAAGCTAAGACCTAAAACTATAAAACTCTTAGAAGAAAACAGGGGGAAAGATTCATGACCTTGGATTGGCAATGATTTCTTGATTTGACACCAAAAGCACAGGCAACCAAAGTAAAAACAGACAAATTGGACTACATCCAAAAAAAAATTTTTTTTTGACTACATCAAAATTTAAAACTTCTGTGCATCAAAGGAGAATCGGAAGAGTGAGGAGACAACCTGTGGAATGGGAGCAAATCATTGCAAATCATATATCTGATTAGGAATTAATATCCAGAATACATGAAGAACTACAACTCAACAACACACAAATACAAATAACCAGATTTAAAAATAGGTAAAGGACTTGCACAGTCATTTCTCCAGGAGATATACAGATACCCAACAAGTAGACGAAAAGATGCTCAACATCATTAATCATACAAAACCACAATGAGATATCACCTCATATCCATTAGGACGGCCACTATCCAGAAAAAGCAGAAAATAGCATGTGTTGGTGAAGATGTGGAGAAACTGCAACCCTGCACACTGTTGGTAGGAATGTAAAATGGAGCAGCTGCCATGGAAAACAGTATGGCAGCTCCTCAAAAAATTAAAAATAGAACTACCGTGTGATTCAGCAGTCCCACTTCTGAGTATATCCCCAAAAGAATTAAAGCAGGGTCTCAAAGAGATATACGTACACCCATATTCATAGCAGCATTATGCACAAGAGCCGAAAGTGGGAGCAAGCCGTGTCCATCAATAGATGAATGGATAAACAAAATGGGGTACAGCCACACAATGGAATATTATTCGGCCTTAAAAAGGAGAGAAATTCTGACACCTGCTACAACATGGATGAAGCTTAAGAATATTATGCCAAGTGAAATAGGCGAGTCACAAAAAGACAAATATTGTATGATTTATTCCAGTTATATGAGGCATCTAGAGTAGCCAAACAGAAAGCAGAGTGGTGGTTGCCAAGGGCCGAGGGGAGACGGAAATGGGGATTTGTTAGTTGTTGCTTAATGGGTGTAGAGTTTCAGTTTTGCAAGATGAAAAAGTTCTAGGACTGGTTGTATAACAACGTGAATGTACTTACACTACTGAACTGTACACTTAAAAGTGGTTAAGATGGTAAATTTAATGTCACGTATTTTACCACAATTTTTTAAAAGAATTGTAAATAAAACAAACAAAGAAAGGAGACAGAATTTTTCCAAATCACAGTCATTTCAAAATGAAAACCAGATTTTAAAAGGAGTAAAACACTAAAGCACTGTGTCTGGGGACAAGGGGAAGAGTAATAGCTGGAATAAGCTGACTGTGTGAATGTTTTTCTTCCTAATCCCCAAGTAAGCTACAGAAGCTGTAAAACAAATCAAAATTAGCTACAGTAAAAGTGTATTGAATTTTTGAACTGTGCCACCTACTTAAAGCCTCAAAACTAGCACAATAAAATCATTAAACGTTCAACATAATATTCATCAAAGCAAAAAAAGGAAATTGAAAAACCGACAGCCCTAAATGCACTTCCAATCATACCTGCACTTGACAAAGAACAATGACAAATGTGATACTTTCAATCTACCTCCTCTACCAGGGTGCCAAGGAGCAAAGGAGAAGCAAAACCTAGCAGGGTAAAAGAAATCGAAGATGATTCCCTCGTTTATCCAGAGGAATGCACCTCCCAGGGGCTCCAGAAAAACTAGACCACAGGGCACAGTTTAAAAAAAAGACTCAATAATTCCCCCACCTCCACCCCAACCGTCTGAAAAGTATTCCATGAACTGGCCCCTGTCTGCCTCTCCCCTTGTCCATCATTCTCTGAATCCTGTTGACCGTGCTTCTGTGAAGAACCAGATGGTAAATGTTTTGAGCTTTGCAGGCCATATGGTCTCTGTAGCAACTGCTCAACTCTGCCATTGTGGCACAAAAGTAGCCCAAGACAACACAAAATTGTTGTTCCAATTTATGGACACCAAAATCTGAATTGTTTCACGTGCCATGAACTATTATTCTTCTTTTGATTTTTTTCTATAATTTAAAACTATAAAAACCATTCTCAGTTGGAGGGGTTGCATTTGAACTGCGGAGCGAATTTCGTCAAGCCCTGTACTAAACACGCTGGCCTGTCCTGGGTCATGACCTTTGTACATGCTGTTCCCTCTGCCTAGAATGCTTTTCCCTCCACTCTTGGCCTGGCTAACTCCTCATTCTTAAGGTGTCAGCTTAAATGCTGCTTTCACAGAGAGGCTCCCTTTATTTCACCCCATCCATATAGTTCTCCTTGAGTCTCTCTCATAGCATCCTGCCCCTTTTCCCACAGGACTTACCAATTAGTAATTATATATTAATTTTATGCACTTATTGTTCAAAATGTGTCTTCCAGTAGACTGAAAGTTCTGTGAGGGCAGGAGTTGTTCTGTTTTGCTCACTATATCCCCAGGATCTAGTACCATGCCTGGCACACAGGAGATACTCAATATTTGTTGAATGAATGAGTGAATGTTGTCTCACAAAGTTCTCATTCATCTCACACATTGCCTGGAGCCTATCTTGGTGGTAGCTACCCTCAGCCAGTGGGAGAGGAAACAAATCTAACTGTGTTCCGCTGGGCCACCCTGGGGGAGTGGGGAGTGGGGAAGCTTTCACTCGGAGCAGCACTTCTTATGCCTAGCTCCATCATTTTGGGCCCAAACACATCCCATTTAGAAATTGACGGTTTCGGATCTGCGCAGGCATTCTTTTTGTGTGTGGGGGGGGGGGGGCGGCGGGCGGTGCCCGTGCTGCACAGCACATGGGATCTTAGTTCCCAGATCAGGGATGGAACCAGCACCCGCTGCGGTGGAAGCGAGAAGCCTTAACCACTGGACCGCCAAGGAAGTCCCAGCGCGGGGATTCTTGAAAAGATAAATTCCCTCGTGGAAAATAACAAGAAATCTCCCAGCGATAGTTCCTTCCTTTTTATTTCCTGTTCAGTAATTTAAGTTAACAACCATGTCATCTCAATTAGTGCTAATCGTTCTTCAACACCTCTTTGAATCGGCCAGTCTCTTTTTCAACCAGGAGAGAGCAACACTCCAGGCTCAGAACCTTCATGAGGCCACAACTTATGACTAGAATTTAACAATTTCATTTTAAAATTAACTTACAGTAAAATATTTGGGGGATATAGCTCTATGAATTTGAACACTTGCATAACCACCACCACAATCAGGATACAGACAGTTCCATCACCCCCAAAACTCCCCTGTGCCCCTCCCTGTAATCACCCCTCCTCCCATCCTTAGTCTAACAAGGACCTGTTCTCCATCTCTTTAGTTTTGCCTTTTTCCAAATGTCATATATATGGAATCACACAGAATGTAGCCCTTTGAGACTGGCTTCTTTCATAATCTAGTTAGAATTTAATAACATGGTTTGGTTTTCCCTGTATGTATATATGTCTATAAATGTATAGTCACTATAAGCAAGTGATAGAAGTTTTCCATTTATAATAATGTTTATCTATATTTATAAGTAAGTGATAGAAGTTTTCCATTTACAACAACGTTTCCTTTTAAAATAAATCTTTTAGGTTAAAAAGAACAGATAAATAATAGTATTCACGGTAAGAAAAAGGGCAACAATTATGAAGGTGGAATGTAAATGACTAAATTTGGGGAAACAATGGACATTATACAATAATAAAATTACATACTCTCTCCGTCCCCCCAACAAACGCACGAAATACCAGTTGTAATTCTAAGAATTCCTGAAAGGGAAGGAAAAGGAATTTAGAAAGAAGACAGCACTCATTCCCAGGCATCTCATTTGAGCCAAGCCCTCATAATTGCAGTTCTAGAAGCTTTGATTCCTTTCAGGCACCTGATCTTGGAAAGGCAATTCCCACACGAACAACCAAGGCCACCACACGTCTGGGAGCCGTTGCCCAGGCATCAGGCCATACGCTCACACACATCCATGTTTCAGGAGAGACGTAGATTTTGTTTGCTCACAATTGCTTTGTTGTTCTTTCTGGGCTGGTCATGTTAGCTTAATGATTACTTTGGCTATCATCATGGAAGCCACTGTAAACAAATGCTTTAGAATCCTTTTTTCTGCGGGGAAAGCTCAGAACAAGGAAATAAAGACAAGGAAATCAGTCTCTTTAAAGCATGTGAGGGCAAAACCTTCAATCACCCAATCACTTTAACAACATCTTCCCAGAACTAAACATTTGTTAGCACGCGTCCCATGAGGCTTCTCAGAGACCGCTTCTGCCTTTGACTCAGGCACATTCAATGCCACACATTGGATCCCTCAGAAAATAAGGTCTGGTTTGCTATGAATAGAAGGGGAAATATAAATATAAAAAAATGGGTACATTTTGTCTTTTTTCATGTTTTCCCTTCAACAAGGAATTTACTAAATTTTCAAGACACAATGTCCGAGGAACGATCATCATATTTTATGAATGACAAAAGAATATAAGATTTTTAGCTTGTTAAGCACATGAGAAAGTGTCAAAGACTAGAAAATAAACGTGAATTTTAATCTTATGAAGGGCATCACCTTGACGTGGCAAAAATCTATCCAGAGAATGGTCTAATGGGCTGCATTTAGCAGTGAGGTAGCCAATGCCTCTTATAACACAAAATGAAGATGAGTTCTAATATATTTTTAAAATAAGACTTGGGAAACTTGGGAGGATAGATTTGGCAAATGTCACCAATTAATCTCCATGAGGAAATTTCAAGAAAAAGAGTGGGATGATTTTACATACTTTTTAAAATAAAGTTATTTATTTATTTTTGGCTGCGTTGGGTTTTTGTTGCTGCGCGCGGGCTTTCTCTGGTTGCGGTGAGCGGGGTCTACTCTTTGTTGCGGTGCGTGGGCTTCTCACTGCAGTGGCTTCTCTTGTTGCGGAGCATGGGCTCTAGGTGCGCGGGCTTCAGTAATTGCGGCACATAGGTTCTAGAGCGCAGGCTCAGTAGTTGTGGCACACGGGCTTAGTTGTTCCGCGGCATGTGGGATATTCGCATACTAGGGCTCCAACCCGTGTCCCCTGCATTGGCAGGCAGATTCTTAACCACTACACCACCAGGGAAGTCCCTATATGGATGTTTTGAAGTCCTTCAAATTTCATTACACTAGCTGATACCACCTCTTTTACTTCCCTCCTTTCTTGGTGGGAATTCTCTGGACCAAACCCTTCCCAACAGTCATCTTTACTATAACCCTAACCCCTCCTCACACAAATGACACTTTATATCAAGACTTTCTTTCTCGTATATAAGATTGCCCCCAAAATAGATGAAACCCACAGGCCTTAGATGTGAAGCTGGCTGATGCAACTGAATTGCCAGATAGCGCCTGCATTCAGGTGACAATGTTCTGTTTGAAGTGCAGGGTGTGAGTGCCTTTTATTCTACTTTAGAAAGAGATTGGTGGAAGCCACAGTCTAGGGCAGAAATCGTCAATCACAGCAATTTTGCCCTCCCATAGCACATTTCACGATGTCTGGAGGCATTTTCGGTTGCCAAATTTGGGGCGAGGGGTGCGATATTGGCATCTATTAGGTAAAGGCCAGAGGTGCTGCTAAACATCCTACAGTGCATACAGGTGGCCAAGAGGCACATGAAAAGATGCTCAACATCACTAATTATTAGAGAAATGCGAATCAAAACTACAATGAGGTATCACCTCACACCAGTCAGAATGGCCATCATCAAAAAAATCTACAAACAATAAATGCTGGAGAGGGTGTGGAGAAACAGGAACCCTCTTGCACTGTTGGTGGGAATGTAAATTGATACAGCCACTGTGGAGAACAGTACAGAGCTTCATTAAAAACCTACAAATAGAATTACCATATGGCCCAGCAATCCCACTACTGGGCATATACCCTGAGAAAACCATAATTCAAAAAGATACATGCACCCCAATGTTCACTGCAGCACTATTTACAATAGCCAGGACATGGAAACAGCCTAACTGTCCATTGACAGACAAATGGATAAAGAAGATGTGCTACATACATACAATGGAATACTAGTCAGCCATAAAAAGGAATGAAATTGGGTATTTGTAGAGACTTGTATGGACCTAGAGACTGTCATACAGAGTGAAGTAAGTCAGAAAGAGAAAAACAACTATCGTATATTAACACATATATGTGGGATCTAGAAAAATGGTACAGATGAACCTATTTGCAGGACAGGAATAGAAAGGCAGATGTAGAGAACAGATATGTGGACACAGTGGGGGGATGAACTGGGAGAATAGGTTTGACATAAATACACTACCATGTGTAAAATAGATAGCTAGTGGGAACCTGCTGTATAGCACAGGGAGCTCAGCTTGGTGCTCTGTGACGACCTAGATAGGTGGGATGGGGGGAGGGAGGTCTAGTAGGGAGGGGATAGATGTATACATACAGCTGATTCACATCACTGTACAGCAGAAACTAACACAACTTTGTAAAGCAATTATACTCCAATAAAAAAAAATCCTACAATGTACAGAATAGCCCCTCACAACAGAGAATTATCTGACGCAAAATGTCAGGAGTTTCCGGGTTGAGAAACCCTGACCTTCAGGAGATCATCTAGGGCAATGTCGTCCAAAACAGGCAGACATTGGAGATACTGTGAGTTTGGTTCCAGACCACTGCAACCAAGTGAATATCACAATAAAGTAAGTCATGTGAATTTTTTGGTTTCCCAGTGCATATAAATGCTATGTTTACATATACTGTAGTCCATTAAGTGTGCAATAGTATTATGTCTAAAAACAAAATGTACATACCTTAATTTAAAAATACTTTATTGCTAAAAATGCTAACCGTTAAAAAAAAAAATGCTAACCTTTATCTGAGCCTCCAGCAAGTCTCAATCTTTTTGCAATCATAACATAAAAGATCACTGATCACAGATCACCATAACAAAATAACAATGAAAAAGTTTTAAATATAGGAAGAATTACCAAAATGTGACACAGAGACACAAAGTGAGCAAACGCTGTTGGAAAAATGGCACCGATAGACTTGCTCGACACAGGGTTGCCATAAACCTTCAATTTGTAAGAAACGCAGTATGTGCGAAGCACAATAAAATGAGGTAGAACTTTTTATGATGATGGAATTGTTCTACACTATACGGTCAAATATAGCCACCACTAGCCACATGTATCTATTGAGCACTTAAAATGTGGCTAGTGCAACTGAAGAGCTGAATTTTTAATTTTATTTAGTTTTCATTAACTTTAATGTAAATAACCATAAGTGGCTATAGGGCTACCAGTGCAAGTCTAGGGAAGGAAAAGAGAGTGAAGCATAGAGCGTAAAGGAACTCCAACATTTAAAGCATCACTGATCTGTGTGTATCGGGGAGCATCAAGCTGGGTGTCCAGGAGAGTTACCCAGGAGCTTAAGGGAGATCGGGGACCCATGGATTGTCAGGTGACCAACTTGTCCCAGTTTGCCCAGAATGTTCTCAGTTTTAGCACTGGAAGTTCCATATCCTGGGAACCTGCCTGTCCCAGGAAAACCACCCTAGCTCAGGTCCCATCCCCAGAAGTTTTGATTCAGTGCGTCTGGGGTGGGACCTGGGAATCTGTCTTTTTATCTGGTTTCCCAGGTGATTCTTCTGTGCACCAAGGTTTGAGAATCACTGTGGATCAGCCAGGGAACTGATCAGCAAGGGGCAGGCAGAGAGGTGGGAGGAGAAGAGGAGAGGTGAGGGTTGCTTGTGCCTTGGTGGCTCTGTGCCTTCCTGCCCGGCTGGAGCACCCCAGCCCATCCCAGAAGAACAAGGACCCCTTTCTGGGAGAACCGGACCCAACACGAAGTGCACATCACAGCTCCTGTACCTGCTGAGACCTGCTGGGAGGAGTGAGTGACTCTGCTACCCAAGGAAGGACCCCACTTCCTGGAGATTCCTCCTCTTTCCCTTCCCGCTGTCAATGTGCTCAGAATCCTGCCCAGAGCAGGGAAAAATGATAAACCTTAGTGCCCCCCCCACCCCCCAGGGCTGGGGATCCTCCCCTTTCTTTACCACTGGGTCTCAGAAAGGCAGGAGGGGCCAGTAAAGCCAGGTTGAGCTTTATCCACATTCTGTGATTCTGGGTCTGTGTCAAGCCTCCCTTGTTTAGAAGAAAAACAATCCCCTTTCTGGATCGACCTTTGGGACTAGAAGCTTACTTCTTCATCAGACTAATTCAGATCCCTGTAATATAACAGTCCTATTATAACGCCTATTTAAACAAACATTATATAACACAATCTAAGTTATTATTCCACATTTGCAGACAGGAAAAGAGAAACTGAAAACAGTGATAACAAAACAACAAATATATGTATTCCAGATGCTGTTATGAGAACTTGACAGGTGTTAACCCATTAAATCCCTATCATAGCCTTAGTAATAGGTGTTATTATTACCCTTTTTCTACAGAGAAGGACATGAAAGCACAGAGAGGCTGAGTAACTTGGCCAGGAAACACAGCCAATAAGGAGTGGAGTACAGTATCATAAATGCCCCTTCCTCTCAGGGAAGAGAATTCTCTCTTTTTCAGCTTGCTTGTCCAACATTCACATCTTGAATACAGTCATCTTTTTGCCCATGCTGGGTAAGTATGAACTTAAGTGTGGGAAGTTTCTAGATTCAGTGCTATTTGCAGCAGGGCCAACAGTAGGGTCCTGGCCCGGGATGCAAACTTAAGGGGTACCAAAAATCCTAGTAATCAATAATTTTTTTTATATACTTTTTTTTTTTTTTTGGCTGAGTTGGGTCTTCGTTGTTGCGCACGGGCTTCCTCTAGTTGTGGCGAGCGGGGGCTACTCTTCGTAGTGGTGCCTGGGTTTCTCATTGCGGTGGCTTCTCTTGTTGTGGAACACGGGCTCTCGGTAAGCGGGCTTCAGTGGTTGTGACACACGGGCTCAGTCGTTTTGGCTCGCGGGCTCTAGAGTGCAGGCTCAGTAGTTGTGGCACACGGGCTTAGTTGTTCTGCGGCACGTGGGATCTTCCTGGGCCAGGGCTCCAACCCATGTCCAATGCATTGGCAGGCGGATTCTTAACCACTGTGCCACCAGGGAAGTCCCTAGATCAATAATATTTTAATGCAATATTTTTTATTTATTATTTATTTTTTTGGTGGTACGCGGGCCTCTAACTGTTGTGGCCTCTCCCGTTGCAGAGCACAGGCTACGGACGTGCAGGCTCAGCGACCATGGCTCAGGGGCCCAGCCGCTCCGCGGCATGTGGGACCTTCCCGGACCTGGGCACGAACCCATGTCCCCTGCATCGGCAGGCGGACTTTCAACCACTGCGCCACCAGGGAAGCCCTAATGCAATATTTTTTAAAGTAAAAATGCAAAAATCCATGATGAACCAAATATCAACATTTTCAATAAAGACAGGTCGGGATTACTAACTTGTCCTCTAGCTCCAGTCTGGCTCAGCTCCATACTGCCTGGCAGGCAGGACCCCGAAATCTAGGTGTTCCTTGAGTCACATACTGCCAGGTACCATCATCTCACCCCAGGAGTGACAGTTTTGGGGGCAAAGAAAACCATCTTCCTGGAGATCACTGCCTCTCTCCTCTCATTTTTTTAAAAATAAATTTACTTATTTATATTTATTTTTGGCTGCGTTGGGTTTTTCTTTGCTGTGCGCGGGTTTTTCTCTAGTTGCAGCGACGGGGACTACTCTTCGTTGCGGTGCACGGGCTTCTCATTGCGGTGGCTTTTCTTGTTGCGGAGCATGGGTTCTAGGTGCGTGGGCTTCAGTAGTTGTGGTGCAAGGGCTCAGTAGTTGTGGCACGGGGCTTAGTTGTGCTGCGGTATGTGGGATTCTCCCAGACCAGGGATCGAACCCGTGGCCCCTGCATTGGCAGGCAGATTACCAACCACTGCGTCACCAGGGAAGTCCCTCTCCTCTCATTTTAAGGCCTTTCCTCTGATCAGACAATTTATAAGTCTCTACCACAGGAGAAAATTCTGCCTGTCCTTTGGAAATCCACTATTTTGCATTTATTGGGGATGCAAATACAGGAAATGTTGGTAGCAGTAACTATGGTCCCCAGTTCTTCCTGTGAATTATAGAAATAGGACTTTCTTCTCTTTTATTAAATGCCACCCCACCCAGATTCAAATGCCATAGAAAGTGGAACTTGTTTGTTTGGGCTTGCAAAAACCCAGAAATCTTACCCAGTCTCTTATTTCTTTCCCTACGAATGGAGTGTCTTTCCTAGAAATGACCCTGTCTAATGATTAGCATTTCATCAGCATGAGTTGATCTCTGGGAACATTGAAACTTAGGCTGCTGGAAATAACCTAAGCAGTAATATAGTCCAATCTCCCGTTACTCCATTCCAGGAGCTCTTGTCAAACGTGATACATCATGTGATTACCTCACCCAGCCTCTGAGGAGAGGACTCTTCCTGGCAAAATAGGACTCTAAACCCCACTGCTTGACATCCAAGCTCCTTTTCCCCTTTTCAGTGCAGAAGGAATCTAGTCAAACAACAACAGTAACTAATGATCAGCATAAAGACAGCACCATTTGTTGAGAGCTTAACTGAGCACCAGGCACCAGCTATACCCTTCACACGCATGAGCAATTGAATCCCCAAGCAAATTTAGGGACAGGTATTATTATCTCTACTTTATAATGATTACATTGAGGCCCAGAGAGGGTAAGTAATTTGTCCAAGGTCACACAGTTAAACAGACAGAATGGAATTCAAACTCTTCCCTCTCTGCCTGAACTTTAATCATCGTCATCGTCATCATTGCTATCAGAGGAAGAAGAGAAGGATGAGGAGGAAGAGGAGGATGAGATAACATTTACTGAGTGCTGACAGTGCACCATATTTTCTGATTACCCCTGATAGGCTCTCGTGGGTTTGGGAGCTCTTAGCACACTACTTATCCTACAGACAAGCAATCCGAAGCCAGAAAGGTCCAACTCACCCAGAGTCTCACGGTGAGGACCTGGGAAGCCCAGATTCCAGCTCAAGCAGACAGCTCTAGAGCCTTCTCTTATAGCCCACACTCATTTGCCTCCCACTTCCCCAGAGTCATTCTTTCCTCTAACAAATATTTATTATGCATTTATTCTGTACATAGCATCTGGTGCTAAGCAACAGGACAGCCCCAGTTTGGGCCTCCTCCCATGACTCATTCCCAAGGGTTCCCCATCATTTGTGTGAGCCCCCCCAACACTCCTTCAAAGCGTCCTCTCTTACCTGCTTCCCATCCTGTAGGAATGCGCTGGCATTTCCTCTCCACTCTGCAGAGACAATGGGTCCTCTTTTCTTACTAAGCCATAAGGTCCATCTTTTTCTGCCTTAAACACAGCCCTGCTTGCTCTCTTGGTCATGCCTCTGGGCTCCCAGGGAGGGGATGTTTACCAGCTCGTGGCAATTTTATACCACCCTGGTTATCATCTCTCCCCCTGTCTGCCAATGAATAACTGGGTCTCACCCATTAAATGCAGATCAGTCCTTGACCCACAACTTCATGGCTGCACCATGGCCTCTTTGTGCTGGGTTTGGGGGGAAAAAAAGCCCTAACTCAGGGCCCACATCGTGTATTTATTTATTGCTGAACCTCAGCCCCACCCTCTCATCAATGTTCTTTCAGCATTAGTGTAATAAAAAGATCAAAGTTCTTGCTAAAGGTTATCTTACTTCTTGGACAACATAAGGAAGTTAGTAAGGTTGGGTTTTTCCCCCCACGCCAGAAAGCTTAGCTTTTCATTTTTACAACAAAGCCATTCTGGACTGAATGCTCCACTAGACACCCTCAGACACCTGCCACTTTGTCCTGCAGATTCAGCCCCTCGGGCAATATTCAGACTTTACAGGTTTAACTTCATAATTATGATGGCCTGTCTTGCAGGGACAAAGGATAGTGTGGAACCAGCCCACACTCAAGGCTGACTTGAATCAAATCCTGACTCCAGCACTTTATGATTCTACCCCCCTGAACCAAGTCTATCCCTCTGAATCTCAATTTCCCCCGTCTTACCTGAAAAATGGGGACAATATACTCAACCTCCTGAAAAGTGCTGGTTAGACCTAAATGGGTTAACCTCTGAGAAAGGTTGGACCATTTTAATGGTCAGGTTATTAACAGCTACCTAAGGTTCGCTAATCCTCCAGGTAACGGTCATGTCTAGGAGCGAGAGTATTCATATGGAAAAAAAGACAGAAGTGGATGATCCAGGGCTGGAATTTTTACAAATGCCAAAACAAACAAGTTTCCTATGGCATCTGACTCTGGATGGATAGCATTTAAAAGAAAAAAAAGTCCTATTCTATAATTCACATGAAGAATTGGGGGACCATAGTTACTGGTCCCAACATTTGATGTGTTATTAATGGGCCCCCAATAAATACAAAATAGTGGCTCTCCAAAGGCAAGGAAACTCTTTTCCTGTTTATTTTATTTTTTTAAAATTTTTGGCTGTGTTGGGTCTTCGTTGCTGCACAAGGGCTTTCTCTAGTTGTGGTGAGCGGGGCCTACTCTTTGTTGCAGAGCACGGGCTCTAGGCGCATGGGCTTCAGTAGTTGCGGCACGTGGGCTCAGTAGTTGTGGCTCACGGACTCTAGAGCGCAGGCTCAGTAGTTGTGGCTCACGGGCTTAGTTGCTCCGCGGCATGTGGGATCTTCCCAGATCAGGGATCGAACCTGTATCCCCTACATTGGCAGGTGGATCCTTAACCACTGTGCCACCAGGGAAGTCCGTTTTCTCCTGTTTAGACAGAGACTTGCTTTACAAATTGTCTGATCGAGGAAAAAGAGAGGAGATGGGTGGTGATCCCCAGGAAGACGTCACTCCTGGGGCGAGATGACAGTACCTGGCAGCATGTGACTCAGGGGTCCTGCCTGCCAGGCAGTAGGGAGCTGATCCAAGTTGGAGTCCAAGGCAAAAGGACAGATGAGTAATTCTTTTGTAAGTATAAGTCAGGGTGTCTCAATCCCAGCACTATGGACATTTGGGTCAGATCATTCTCTGCCGTGGGGTCTTTTCTGGGTATTGTAGGATGTTTAGCAGCTTCCCTGGCTTCTATTCAGTGAATGCCAGTAGGACACTCATCACTACCCCCGCAAGCTGAGAATGAGTAAATGTCCCCGGGGGGCAAAACTGCCCCTGGTTGAGAGACGCTGCTGCGAAGGCTGTGATGCTGCATAGATTGGGGATGGCATCTCCCAATTCCCCACTGCATAAGACAAGGAAAGGAGTGTCTCGTCATCTTCCTCTAATAAACTTTTCTCCTCCTCAGTTTCCCCACTTCTAGAAACTCTACCATGTTTTTACATCTTGTGGTTTATAAGACATATATTCTGCCCTACGAAATGTAATTATATGTTTCTTGCTTTGTCTGCAGGCAGACTGTAAATTGACACTCGTGGTTGCTTCTGGAGTGAGGAAATGGGTGGCTGGGGATAGATATGGAGGGAGAGATTTTTCAATATTTGCTTAGATGTCTTTTGGATTTTATACCGTGTGGAAGTACAACATTCAAAAAATATATTAAAATTTGAAAATTTTCTGCTGTGAATCGCACACAGTTTGTAAGGTACGATCCCATTTTTTTTAAGACCAGTAAAAATGACCTATATGAATTTAACATATGCAGTGGGAGGGAGAGAAACCTAGAGAAACATACATGAAACTCTAAACAATGATTATCACTAGGGGATGAAATCACAGAGAGTTTCTCACCTCCTATGCAAATATTTTCAGGAGACACAAATTTTAAAAATTATGTATTTTTTGTTATGTATTACATTTGTTATCAGATAAAACGACAGGAAGAGTAAAAGAAAAAGAACTATTTCCAAAGCCTCTAGGAAACACCTAGAGTTTTGTAAGAGAGAGAGAGGGAGAACCTTCTGGAAGGAGCAGATACTGGGACCCAAGCCACAGGAAGCAGGGATTCCAGAAAGAGGCAGATGAGGGAATTGGACATGGAAAGAGGAGGCATGAATTAAGATGATGGCAGTGGAAATGGAAATAAATGGGCAGTTTTGAGAAGAAAGGATAGCTCTGTGTCATCAGGCTGTTTATTAATCTCCCTCAGTTTCCTTGGCTATAAAATGGAGACAATTATAACTATATAAGTAACTAATGTTTATTATTACATTGTTCTTATCATCATATATATGTTGATTATATTTAATCCTCATGGCAGCCCTGTGAGTTATGTATATTACAATCATCCCATTTTACAGATGAATCATTTGAAGTACAGAGAGGTTAAGTAACTTGGCCCAAGTTCACAGCGCTAGGAAGTGGCAGAGGTAGGACTGGAACCCAGGCAATCTGGCTTTGGAGCCCAGGTTCCATAGATGACCAGAGCTGGGGCTTAGCACAATGCCTGGCACAGAACAAGCGGAACAAATGTTAACGACTCATTATACCAAGAGGCTAAGATCCCTACCCCCACCAAGTGCACACATCAAAGGATGGAGTTCCCCAAGCAGAGAGCACGGTGCTCTTCCCGTCATATGCCAGCTTTACTGTCCCCAGAAACTGCCCTGAAGCACCTAAGGGTCGCACTTGTCCTATCAGAATACAAAAACTCTTCAAGGATTTGACAGGTGGAGATCCCAGAATGAGACTCTCTACATGAGAAGGGGTTTGAGGAAAGGACACTTTAGTTAATCCTCCTTGGAGAGTTTTACCTGCACATCAACAGATCCTAAGGCCAGGAATAGAAAAGAGCATCACACATTCATAATACGAACAAGGGCTGCCATTTATCATGTGCCAGACACTGTGCCAAATGCTTTTGAGACAGTTCTGATTATCCTTCTAACAACACTTGTGAGGTCCTATTATTGTGCCCATTCCACAGATGAGGGAACTGAGGCTCGCAAAGCGATTTGCCAAAGTCCCAGAGCTGGGAATTACTTTCAAGATGATATCTGAATGCAGGTCTAATTAGAATAACCACCACATAATTGTTCTTGCTTCCTGAAATCCTCCTCCCAAAAGCCCATCTGCTGCAATGGGTAATCAAATGAAGCAGAGAGGACTCAGGGCCTCCTCTGTATAACAGAAGGGTAGCAGGTCCTCAAGACAGCCTCCTTGTACACTAGATGGAGAGCAGGATGTCAAGTGACGACCCTCCCTCTGCACTGAGCATGGGGGCTTCTCAGGAATATTCCAGAGGGCAAACAGGGGCCTGGTTCTGTGGACTGCACAGAAGGCAGGAAAGCTCCTTGGTCACCTCCTCCCCGCTTCCCCCACTTCCCCTCTCTATAATCAGACACGCCTGCTGTGCCATCCCCTCCACTCTCTAGTGGGCAGACATAGCATTTACTGTAGCCGAGGTTTATTGAGTACCTGCTAAGTGTCAGGCACTGCTCTGAGAGCTTTATCTTTATTTAAACCAGACAAAAGCTATATGGGGTAGGTACTGTCACTATCCCTATTTTATGAATAAGGAAACTGAGACAAAGAAGAGTTAAATAACTTGCCACACTACCCCTATTGGAAAGTGATGGTACCTGGATCGGGCATCAGAACTACACAGACTTTATGATCAAACAGACCTGGATTCAAATATTGACTCCTCTACCAGCCACCGGTGTGACATCTCCCAAGTTACCTAACCTCTCTGAACCTCAGTCTCCTCGTCAGTAGTACGGGAGTAGCAAGGATTGTTGTAAAGGATAAAAAGAAATATGTGTTCCTTACTCATTTGACAAATATTTATTTAGCATCTACTATGTGCCAGGCACTAGGGATGTATCTGCAAACAAAACAGGGGGAAAAAAATCCTACACTTGTGGCATGCACACTTTAGCAGGGAGGCACTTACATGTTAGCTCAGTTAATCCTCACAATAACCCCAAAGGTTAGGCACTATCAATATTATACCCGGGCTTCCCTGGTGGCGCAGTGATTGAGAGCCCGCCTACCAATGCAGGGGACGTGGGTTCGAGCCCTGGTCCGGGAAGATCCCACATGCCGTGGAGCAACTAGGCCCGTGTGCCACAACTACTGAGCCCAAGTGCTACGGTTACTGAAGCCCGCATGCCTAGAGCCCGTGCTCCGCAACAAGAGAAGCCACCGCAGTGAGAGGCCCGCGCAACGTAAAGAAGAGTAGCCCCCCACTCGCCGTAACTAGAGAAAGCCTGTGTGCAGCAACGAAGACCCAACTCAGCCAAAAATAAATAAATTTAAAAAAATATTATACCCATTTCCCAGATAGGGAGAAGGGGTCTCAGAAGCAGTTTATCCCCACCCCTTCTTCATCCTCCTAGGAAGTAGTGGAACCTGGATTAGACGTTAAAGTCCAGTCTCTGGAGTTCGACTTCCTGGTTTCAAATCCAGCTATTTCCATCTAATTGCTGTGGGCAAGTTACTAAATCCGTCTGAGCCCGAATCTCCTCATGGGAAAATGGGACCAGGAGACCCTATCTCACGAGATTATCCCAAGGGGAAATAAACCAAGTCTAACATTTAGGAAGCACTTCTTGGGTTCCCAGCACACAAAAGGCTCACAGAAACCCTAGGAGGGACGTCCTATTTTTAACAGAGTTGGAAACTGGCTCTCAGAGAGGGTAAGTAATTTAACTAAAGGCGCACAGCGCATAAACGGTGTGATTCCACAGCCCGCTCTCTGACCCCCATCGCGGCGCGAAGAGAAGCTCTCCGGTCCGGCAAGGTTCAGTGAGCGCCAGATAACTGGATGCGATTACCCTTTCCTTCCTTCGGCTGCAGGGGAGGGCTGCCCGAGGCGGCAGCTGGCGCGCACCCCTGGGAAACTTTCCTAGCGCGGAGGTCCGCGCGCGGCTGCCTGGAGCTGGAGCCACTGTCTCGATACCCCCACCCCCCGATTCCCGCCCCCGAATGGTTCTCCCCCCCATTTCTTGCTCGCTCCCCACTCCCCGCCAAGGCTGCCACCCGGGGCCACCCTGCTGCAGACCCGCGTTGGGGACACGCCCCGCTGGGGCGCCTTGTTCTGCCCATCGACCCCCTCTCGGAGTCAGCGAGGGGGCTCCTCCACGTCGCCCAACTCGGCGGATACCTGGCAAGGCAGCCCCAGGGCCCGCCCCGCGTCCTGGCGAGGCCACCTCACCTCCCACCGAAGTTCGCGTCCCCTGCGCCTGGCACTCCGGCCGCCGCCCGGTTGGCTCACCCGCGAGGAGCTTCGGCGACACTGGGCCTGGCAGCAGGTAGACTGCGCGTCCCTGCACCCGCGCTGGACTTCCTGCCTGGAGGGCCGATTGCTTTCTTTGTGGAATCGAGCCAGGTTCTTGCGAGTGCTGAGTTAGCACACCTGTTGGCATCCGAGACCTCTATTAATTAACCTCGAGTCTGCATTCATTCTTTGCTTCCATTGATCAAACCATACAGAGCGCCCACCAGATGCTGCACAACGGCTTGGGTGCTGCGGGCACCCAGGGGACCCGGAGGGCGCGCGGACTAGGGCTGCGCTCTCCAGAACGTTGGCCACTAGCCATGTGTGGTTATTGAGGGCTTGAAATTGTGGCTCCAAAGACTGAGATGTGTTTAACAATTAGGACCAAATAGAGTTTTTAAAAAAACTCATTAACAAGTGTTAAATTGAATGTTAAAATGATAATATTTTGGATATAGTTTTTAAAATGAAATTATTATTAATCTCACCTGTTTCTCCTTTTCTAAAACACAGTTACTAGAACATTTATGCAGTATGATGTGTCTCCTTTCATATTTCTATTGGGTGGTGCTGATCTTGGGCAGGAACCCATAGGGTGTTCCCAAATAACCTCTCCCAGTTCTCCGTTCTAGAATTTATTCAGCCTTTTCTTATTTCCTCCGGGAAACAGTTGGGGAAAACCTACTGTGTACCAAGCATGAAGCTTGTGTTGGTTCACAAACTCGGGAGCTTCCCGGGTGAAATCTGAAACTGGTCCTGGTACACAGAGGGCAAGAAGAGGCCAGAGAAACAAGCAGATCACTCCAGATTGGTAGGTGGCAAGTCTAACAAGAAAGAGAACCTACCTACGAGGCTCGTCTTGGGCGCTGCAAGATCTCGGCCAGGAACCTCTGATGAATCCCCAGTACCCAGGATAGAGCCTGGCATGTCATAGGCATTTGGTATTCACTGAATGAATACAGTCACTGGAGTTGAGAGTGAGACAGGAGAAGGAAATAAACCAGCCCACAAATTCAATGAGGACCCTGCAGCCCACGGCTGTTTCCTCACCGTCATCATCTTCAATTCTGTCAGCATGCCCCTTACATGTGTGTACATTGCTTTACAGTTTGCAAAGTGCTCTCACACCCTTTATCACATTTGATACCTACACAACCCCATGAGAGGGATATTAGGGGATTGAAGAGTCACACTACCCCCAGGCCCCAGTTTCTTTTTTTCTTTATTTTTAGTTGATGTATAGTTGCTGTACAATATTACATAAGTTACAGAAGTACAATAGAGTGATTCACAATTTTTAAAGGTTATACTTCATTTATAGTTATTATAAAATATTGGCTATATTCCCCGTGTTGTACAATAGATCCTTGAGGCTTATTTTATACCTAATAGTTTGTACCTCTTGCTCCCCTACCCCTATCTTTCCCCTCCCCACTTCCCTCTCCCCACTTCCCTCTCTCCACTGGTAACCACTAGTTTGTTCTCTACATCTGTGAGTCTTCTTCTGTATTATATTCACTAGCTTGTTGTATTTTTTAGGTTCCACATATAAGTGATATCATACAGTATTTGTCTTTCTCTGTCTGACTTACTTCACTTAGCATAATGCCCTCCAAGTCTATCCACGTTGCCGCCAATGGCAAAATTTCATTCTTTTTTATGGCTGAGTAGTATTCCATTGGGTGTATGTGTATATATATCTCACATCTTTATCCATTATCTGTTGATGGACACTTAGGTTGCTTCTATATCTCAGCAATTATAAATAATGCTGCTATGAACACTGGGGTGCATGTATCTTTTCAAATTAGTGGTTTTGCTTTTGAGATATATACCCAGGAGTGGAATTGTCCAGACCCCAATTTCTGATGGAAAAATAAATAAAACCAGGGGATTTGCCCAGGACCAATTTACTGTGGTAAAAGAACTATAATTCAACTACATCTTCTGACTCTGATAAAGGTGTCTTTATCTCAAACAGAAAGGCTGTGTGTGCAGTGGTTAGACATGCAAGCTGTGGAGTTTGGATAGAAAAGACTTTGAAACTTGCCTCCACCACTCCCTAGCTGTATGACATTGGGAAAGTCTCTAACCCTCTCTGTGCCTCCATTTTCTCAATCGTCAAACGGGCTAATAATAGTACCTACCTCACAGGGTTGTTCTGAGGGTTGAACTGAGATGAGATCTGGAATGTTACCATTAGCCAGTTTTTTTTAAATGTAAGCATGTTACTTTTTTGAGTTGCCCCCAACTGTGCCCAGATTTCTTCAGCTAACCTGATGGGGAGGGACTGGAAAGTATGACACCATCTATTTTAAAGGTGGTGAAACTAAGGCTCCTGGTCACAAAAGGGATTTGACTCAATGCTTTGGGAAGAGTAGCTGTGAAACTTCCATAGGAACCAGAAGGCAGGCTCCCCAGGGGCAAAGCAGAGCCGTTGCCACCCCCTGGAGCACACATTATATCCAAGACATGATTTTATTCTGCCATCTCCCGAGAGGATGGTGTTTACACACTGCAAGGATGCTTGCAAATGAATACAAACGTAGCCCCGGAGCCTCCAGAAGCAGGGACTGCGCTCAGCCCAAAGGCTGCGATCCGCTCACACTCGCTCACCTGCGCCCCCTTGTGGGAAGTCCCTGCAGTCTGTCCAGAAGGTGCTGCGTCCGGAAAGGGAACCAATCTATACTAAGTACCTCGGGCTGGGAGGTATGACCTCATTTAACGTCTCCATGAGGTAGCTTTACAAATATGGAGACTGAAGGATAGAAAGTAATACAAACAAAGAAAAACGAAACTTTCCCAAAGACACACCACTATCAAACATCAGAGCCAGCGTCCGACTCCTTGGAGCTTGCAGACTTTCCCCAATTTCGCATTGTAGCCTTGAAATGGAGTCAAGCCAAGTGACTTATTTGGGGGTCAAACTTTGTCACAATTCCATTATCCCATCCCACATGGAATCACAAATTACGAAAATATCCCCTCAACACCTAGAAAAAAATCCCCCAATGATCAGGCACTGGGGAGTAGGATGGGACTGGAGGCCGACTGACTTCTAAATGCACTGACATAACAGGCATGATTCCCAAGATAAACTGTTCCACCAGTTTCTAAACCACTGACTTACAGATACACTAGAATCCCATTTATTAAATATCAGCGTAACATGTCTGTAAGTTAAGGTAAAGTGGTCAGAAGAACATAAACTTAAAAGTGGTTACTGCTGGAGAGGGAACTAGAATAGAGTATTAAGAGGGATGTTAGTTTTTATTCTTGTTTCTGTGTCATTGGAAACAAGCCTATTTATAAATATTTCTGAAAAGTTGAACAAGCATTATTATTTTCATAAATTCAAAAGACAATTAAAATTATTTTAAAAGGCAATATTAAGCTGAAAATCCATGTGATTCTGAGGGGCATCCTGGATTAAAGATAAAAAGATTATTATCTTAAAAATGGTAATGAGGGAACTTCCCTGGTGGTCCAGTGGGTAAGACTCTGCGCTCCCAATGCAGGGGGCCCGGGCTGGATCCCTGGTTGGGGAACTAGATCCCGCAGGCATGCCACAACTAAGAGCCAGCGCAGCCTAAATAAATATTTTTTAAAAATTTAAAATTAAAAAAAAATTTTTTTAATGGTAATGAAACGTAGCAGGACCCTATGGTCCTTGCCCCCCATGTCCCCAGTCTGCCTTTTGTCTGTGGAAAAACTTTAGCCAAAGAATAAGCTTAATCAGGGAAGTGAGAAAATGCAGAAGCAAAGAAAAGCAATCATACAGGACAAAACAATAATAGTTTGGTCAATAAGCAAAGTCATGGACCTTTAGTTCCTTCTCAAGGGCTTTAGATAATATTCTGAGCCTTACCCTGTGAGCTGTCCTGTAGATACTGAAACCTCCACCGGGTAGAAGAAGTTAACTTGACCAGTCCATGATGACCAGGCTGTAGCCATGACATAAGCTGCCATGATTCTGAGAATTGGCCTCAAAGAAATGGGAACAAACCGACCCTGGAACTGAAGATTAACTGTACTTAGAACAATCAAGATGATGCTGGTCAGACCACCGATGACCAATTTCAAGATGACTGTCAGAGCTGGCTGTGCTCTTTCTGCATGGAGCCCCCTCCCTCCATCTATAAAAGCTCTTGCCCACTGATTCTCAGCGAGGGGGAGTCAGCCTTTGGACGGGAGTCCACCTTCTTCCCCAAACCCCCGGTTGCCGGCATCCAAAACAAAACAAACTTTCCTTTCCACCAACCTCGCCTCTTTATTGGGTTTTGAGTGGGGAGCAGCTGGACCCACTTTCGGTTACAATAACAGTGAAGTAGCTGAAGAAAGTGAAACTGCTTCCCTCTGGGCCAATAATAACAAAAGGTAACATTTATGAGCCCTTACAGTACACAGAGCGTTGGTGTGGAATCCTTTCCGTGTGGTAATGCATTTAGTCCCCGCGACAACCCTGTGAGGTAGGTGCTGTGATGGCCAGCCTCCACGATGGCCGTCAACGATCCTAACCCTGCGGTGCTCACGTCCCTGTGTGTTCTCCTCCAGCTCTGAACAGGGCCGATTTATGAGACCAGTAGAATGTCGTGGAAATGACAGTATGTTACCTCAATGGCGAAGTCATAAGAGACCTTTTGTTCTCTCTTGTGTCACCCGCTCTGGGAGAAGCCAGCTAGCATGTCGTAAGGACACTCAAGCAGCCCTATAGAGAGGCCCACCTGGGGAGGAACTGCATTTATTTTCAAGCCTCTTTATTACCCTGTAATCCTTTAATCTTTAATTTGTCCGATTTGGGGGTGTGTGTTCATTCAAGACGTTGGCATTTTGTTGTTGTTGTTGTTGTTTTGCCGTATGCGGGCCTCTCACTGTTGTGGCCTCTCCCGTTGCGGAGCACAGGCTCCGGACGCGCAGGCTCAGCGGCCATGGCTCATGGGCCCAGCCGCTCCGCGGCATGTGGGATCTTCCCGGACTGGGGCACGAACCCGCGTCCCCTGCATCGGCAGGCGGACTCTAAACCACTGTGCCACCAGGGAAGCCCCACACATACATTTTTACTAAAATAGGATTATATCCTATATATTCTTTATATTTTTTGTATTCTGTTTCAATTTTTTTTCACTTTAACAAATGTGAAAATTTTTTTCATGTCATTATGTAAGTTCTTTTAAAACATCGTTGTTAAGGATTAGTTAGCATTCCATTCAATGGATAATTTATCCAACTGACCTCTTATTGTTGGACATTCTTTTTTTGTTGGTTTGTTTTATACACACACACACACACACACACACACACACATACACATACTGGCTGCACCGTGTGGCTCTGGGTTCTTAGTTCTCCAACCAGATATTGAACCTGGGCCCTTGGCATTGAAAGCACAGAGTCCTAACCACTGGACTGCCAGGGAATTCCTTGTTTTATATTTGAAATAGGATCATCATAAAAACACAGTGGTTGACTATGTGCACTCTGGGTTCAGACTTCCTGAGATCCAAGCTCAACTCTGTCACTTCTCTACAGGACCTTGGAGAGGATATTTAACTCTCTGGAGCTCATTTTTCTCATCTGTGAAATGGGGTTATGGTAGTCCCTACCTCACTGGACTATTGTAAGGATTAAATGGATTAATCCACATAAAGTACATACAACGGTGTCTGGCCTTCAGAAAGTAGTCACTCAATGTGGCTTCACTGTCATCATTGCCACCATCATTAGTTTCACTGTGACTCTTTGTGCCTATGTGTCACGTTTCCCTAAGGTAAATTCCTAAAAATAAAGTGACCAGGCTAACAGATAGGATTTTTTTTTAATTAATTAATTAATTATTTTTTTGGCTGCTTTGGGTCCTTGTTGCTGCACACGAGCTTTCTCTAGTTGCGGCGAGTGGGGGCTACTCCTTGTTGCAGTGCGCGGGCTTCTTACTGCGGTGGCTTCTCTTTGCTGTGGAGCACGGGTTCCAGGCACGCGGGCTCAGTAATTGTGGCTCACAGGCTCTAGAGCACAGGCTCAGTAGCTGTGGCGCACGGGCTTAGTTGCTCCGTGGCATGTGGGATCTTCCTGGACCAGGGCTCGAACCCGTGTCCCCTGCACTGGCAGGCAGATTCTCAACCACTGTGCCATCAGGGAAGTCCCCAGATAGGATTTTTGATATTCTATGATAATCTGATCAGCAATGGAGATTCATTATTATAATTCTTACAAGCTAGTGAGTTGACTTTTCCTGCAGGGACCCCTGTGAGTGATCTGTGTGTCCTGGAGACACATTTCTGAGATCATGTTCTTCCACGTTAGCCTGGCATCTGTTTTATTAGACACGGATGTTCATGAACAGCACCAAGGTTGTTCACTCTGGAATTCTACATTCACCACCCCAGAATGTCTTCAAGATCCCACAGGAAGGAAAAGAAGGAGTAATGCAAATGGTAGTGGGATTGTGGAAGCTCTGTTCCCAGCATGTCCTAGAGACAGTGACCTCAGACGAAAGCACAGTCAGCGTGAGAGGGCCTGCAGCCCAGGGAAACTTCTCTGCTCCATGCCAGGATTTCCCATCTCCTCTAGGAGAAGGAGGTGAGGGGAGTGAAAAGAGGAGTCAAGGCAGAACTGGTTTAATGCAATCACCCCTCTTTTATGAACATTTGTATTATTTGTTATTGAAGAAGAGCTAGAGCAGACAATGTTGGCTGGACCACCCAGTAGTCATTCCTAACCCTATTCTATAAGCTAGAGAACCAGATCCTCACTTCCCCAACCCTCCTAGCAGCTAAGGGTGGTCATAATGCCAAATTCTGCTGGCTTTGTCTTTTATCCCTCTTTAGTACCTTCAACATGGATGTAATGTCTGGAGATGTGGCAGCCATCTTGCAGCCATGAAGACAAAAAGCCAACATGCTATGGATGGCAAAGCGGAAAGACAGAACCTAAGTCCTTGATGGCATTGATGAGCTGCCAAACTCATCTTGAGATATCTTACTAAATAAATAAAAATGCCCTTAAGGGTTAAGCTGGGCATTCTGTTACTTACAAATGAAAGCATTCCTGATAAAAGCGCCTTAGAATAATTTACACCCATTTTTATTTTTTTATTAAAAAATTTTTTTTGCAATTACTGAACACTTTTCTTACAAAGAAGAAAAAAACAAATCCCTGACTCAAACCTATGCAACAACACTTCAAAACTGACTGCTCTGTTCCGGCCTCTCTTAGAGGAAGACACCTGGTAGGACCAAGGCTTAGCAACCCACAGAAAATGCTTCCCTCTTCTGTCCATGGTAATACTTGCACCCACAGCTGTCTCCTCCTCATGAAGTGATATATGTGGGAAAATTCTACAGTCCTGCATGAAAAGGTCTCCCAAACTTGATTTAAAATGAGGCTGGTGTCACACTTAATAACTGATTTGGAAATTACTCAGAAAAGTACAGGTAGAGAGACAGAAAGAGACAGAGCAACAACGAAGATCTGTTAGCTGTATCAGCTACCGCCGGTCATTTTCTGCCACCTGTACTGGTGGAAAGCTGGGACATAGTGTGAGAAGGAACAAGCAGCCTCAGAGACGAGCCAAAATGAGAAAAGGGGAGAGAGAGTCATCTTCCTGGTTTCCCTCCAGTCCTCGGTTTCCATCCTTTCTGAGGCTCAGCTGTGTCTTACCCGGCATCCTTCTAATAAATTCTCATTATCCCTTAAGAGAATCAGACTGGGTTATCACTGCTGACAAATAAAAGAGCTGTGATCTTTACAATCAGCAGGTGTCAGAACTTTGGTGTAAGTCAGGGAACACGTCAGAAGGTGAGGAAAATATTTTGCTAAAGGCTTTTTTTAGGCAAATCAGCCAAATGAGTAAAGAAAAGCAAACAAACCAACAGCAAACTCAAACTCTCCATGAAAATTCAGAGTAGCAAAGGCATTGGCTAATTCTCTGGCTATAAATGAACTAAAATGATGAGCTTTATTTGCACGCATCTCTGGTATATAAAATGCCCTCTTTTTTGTCCCATTTTGCAACCCCATAGTTATGTCTTACACAGCCACAGCTACTGTATTAATATTTATTTAGACATTTGCAGTTTACAAAGCATTTCTGTTGTAGATCACTTGTGGAATGACAGTTATGGGGGTGGAAAGAAGGGGAAAGGCAATAGGATGCACCAGGACAACCTACATTAAGAACGTGGTCAATGGGGCCAGGAATTTACTCTTTTTTTTTGGCTGCATTGGGTCTTTGTTGTTGTGCGCAGGCTTTCTCTAGTTGTGGTGAGCGGGGGCTACTCTTTGTTGCAGTGCACAGGCTCCTCATTGCAGTGGCTTCTCTTGTTGTAGAGCTCGGGATCTAGGTACATGGGCTTCAGTAGTTGCGGCGCGCGGGCTCAGTAGCTGTAGCTCGCCGGCTCTAGAGCGCAGGCTCAGTAGTTGTGGCACATGGGTTTGTTGCTCAGCGGCATGTGGGACCTTCCCTGACCAGGGATCAAACCCGTGTTCCCTGCATTGGCAGGCAGATTTTTAACCGCTGCACCACCAGGGAAGTCCTTTACTCTTTATTTAAGTCAAATACAATACATCAGACTCTCCCTCCCAGGATCTGGGAATTGTGACTCAGACCTCTAATCAGTCTTTTCAGAGTTTATATCAACTTGGGGCTGCAATGTGGCCATATTTTGCCATGTGAAGGGAGAAGCGGACAAAATCAGGGGCAAGTGTGAGGTGCAGGCTCTGGGAAGAGGGAAACAGCAAACATGAACTCGTAGGCAGGAACAGATAGGTGTGTTCAGATAGGAGGAGAAAGGAAGCCAGCCACAATGGTGATGGTAGGAGATGGGGCTGGACAGATCCCCCAAAGCCTGCTCCACACATGATAAGGAGAGCGAGGGTGTATTCTAAGTGGCAAGAGGAAACCAGAGGAGGAGGGGATGTTTAGCAGGAAAATTACAAGATCAATTTCCTTTCTGAGAAGTTGGTTCTGCTGGTGGACAAGGTTTGGACAAGGCAGGGAGACAGTCAGGAGGCAGTCCTCGCCTTGGCAGAGGTGGTGGTGCTTTGGGTTAGGTGATCGCTGGTGGCGAAGGAGAGCAGAGGGCTGATTCCACCCTGTCCCTCTGCACCCTGGTTCTTTTTTCTCTAAAATGGGGATTGAAGGTTCCTACTGTCTTCTTAGGGATGATGAAAGTTAAACGAGGTAATGCATGATATGGATTTGGTACCGAGTAAGTCCTCAGTAAGTGACAGCTATTATTATTATCCTAATAATAAAAGAGAGACCCCACCACAGCTTTCCTCATACTGTATTCTAGTGTGGGAAACAGACAAATCAAGTAGTAAAAATAAAGTGCTAGGACAGATAAAGCTGATAGGGGGCGCTGTGGAAAGACATGCGCCTCCCCTTGAAATAAAGCTATACCTAAATGGAATCAAGAATTCCGTGTTTGATTCTGCTTTCTGTCCTACTTGCCATCCTTCTGTCTGAATTTCTGTTTGTCCACTACCAGCCTTCTTCCCCCTTCTATTCCCTTCCAACAGGAGATTTTTGAGACCTCTTCCCAAAGAACTACCCTATTTCTATTCCTGTAAAATCAGTCATCTCCTGGGAGGAAGAAGTTTCCTTCAGGGTTCTGGGCTCATTCCCCTGCCCCAGAGAGAGCCCGAGGCCTCTCCTGGCTTGGGATGCAGACCAAGCCAGGGCCAGGTGCCAGGTGCCGGGTGAGACCAGTAGGAAGGAGATGAGCATTGGCAGGCTCCATCCATCTCCTTCCAGATCTGTGGGCTGGGATCAGGGCTGGGAGGTGGCCTCTGGTGAGGAAGGGAAGAGGGAGGCACTGTCTCACGACAGAAATAGCCATCATTTCTCGACACTGCTTTGTGCCACAGACTTTAGAGGTAATTTTTTAAAACTTCAAGCATATATAGGTAATATAGCTGTGCAATACAGAAGAAAAGGATTATCAGTAAATACCCCCAACTTGTCCTGAAATTTACTATGCATTTCCAAGCACATACATATTCTTGTATTTTCTTTACCCAAATGGTAGCTTACCTAATACACTTCTTCTGCACCTTGCTTTTTTCACTTAAGTGTATATTTCCACACATAGAACTTTCTATATGTAGAACTTTCTATATGTCTCCATATACAGCTATTTGATCGCTGGATGTATGTGTCAAAATGTATTCAACCAGCCTTGTATCTATATTGATTTAGGCCGCTTCTTTCTTTTGCTAGTATAAACAACATTGCAAGGAATAGCCTCATAGAAATGTCATTGCTTGTCTTGCAGAATTTTTAAATTTTATGTAGTTTGAATAAATGAACAAAACCGAACCCAAAACAAAACAAAAACACTTTTTTACAAAGCACTTTCATGGTTTTATTTTTTACATTTATATCTTTGGATTTTCTTTTGTGTGAGGTTGGCATCAGATTAGGTTTGTTTGGTTTTTTTTCCCCCAGGTGCTCTGCCAGGCACTTCAGGGGATTATTCTCACTACAACCCTTTCTACAGGTGAGAAAACAGAGGCTCAGAGAGGTTGAGTCACATGGCCAAGCTCAATAAAAATACTTTTACTACAATAAAAAATATTTTTACTACAATAAAAATAGCATTTATTTTGATCCAGGCAATTACTTCTTAAAAAAATTAACTTTCTATCTTGGAATAGTTTTAGAGTTACAGAAAAATTTGAGAATATCACAGAGAATTTCCATACACCTTAGACTCAGTTTCTGTGATTATTACTATCTTACATCAGTAGTAGATGAGCCAATATTGACACAGTATTATTATCTAAAGTCCATACTTTATTCGGATTTGCTTAGTTGTTACTTTTCCTGTTCCACATTCCCACCCTGATGACCATATTACACTTAAGTGGTCATTTAAGCGGTCATGTCCCCTTAGGCTCCTCTTCACTGTGACAGTTTCTGACTTTCCCTGTTTCTGATGACCTTGACAGTCCTGTGTAGCTATTCAGGTCTTCTGTAGGACGTCCCTTGACTGGGGTTTATCTGCTGTTTTTCTTATGATTTGGCTATGGGTTTGGGGGAGAAAGACCCACACAGGTAGAGTGTCATTCCCATCACATCATATCAAGGGTGCATACATACCATCAACATGACATCACTATTGATGTCGACCTGGATCATCTGTCTGAGCAAGTGTTTGTCAGGTATTATTCAGGTAGTTACTTGCCGTGCCCCGCCCTCCCTTTCCTCACTGTCCTCTTCAGAGGGAAGTCACTGTGTGCAGCCCGCACTTAAAGACTGGGGAGTCAGGCTCCACCTCCTTGAAGTAGCTGTATAAATTATTTAGAATTTTTCTGCATAGGCGATTTATCTACACTTCCCATTTATTTAATTTGGAAGTTACTTGTATACAAATGTATATACAATTACATTTCTTTAATTATTTGGCACTTATTTATATTTGCTAATTCCTTTTCATTCTATCTTTTAAGCTGTACCTGGATAGAGGCAGAGATGAAACGTGGATAAGGTGCAAATTTTAAAAGACAAACACGGCACGTAGTGAAAAACCCTCCCTCGCACCTTTCTCATCCAGGCCTCCCAGCTCCCCACTCGAGAGATACCTTATGCATTTACAAACATGTACAAATATATTCCCCCCCCCTTTTTTTTTCCTTTTGGTACCCAAATGGTAACTTACTAGATACACTTGTTCGGCGTCTTGGTTATTTTTATTACACTTTTTAAAATCTGGGAGGTCTCCCCTCCTCGCGGCCGCTGGACGGAGCTGTCCCGGGTCTCTCCGGCTCTCCAGCCGCGTCTCATGGGTCCCCGACGCGGCGGAGCCGCACCCTCCCACTGCCTCCTGGCTGCACCTCGCCTCCCAGCGCAGGGCTGCTCTGGTGGTCCGGCGGGGGCGGGCGTGGGAAGGGCCGCCGGGGCGCCCCGCCCCCGCCCCCGCCTCTGTGACGTCGGCCCCGGAATCTGGAATCCCGGCTCCAGGAGGGAAGGCCGGGAGGCGGCGGCGGCAGTGGCGGTGGCGGCGGCGGCGGCGGCGGCCGGACCGGTCTCCGGTGGCACTTCGGGGGCGCGCGGCGCAGCCATGAGCGAGTCCAGTGCCAGTGCGCTCCCGTCCGGCAGGCCCAGCAGGCAGGCCTTCATCCACCAAGGTAGGGCGGCGCGGACCCGGCTCCAGGCGGCCGGCGGGTGCAAGCGGCCGCGAGGTGCTGGGAGCTCGGCGCGGGCCCGGCCCCCTCCCCACCTCCCGGCTTAGGGGAAAGCGGATCTTTCTTATTGCTGGTCTCCCGCCTCCAACCCATCCTCACCCAATTCAGAGAGCCCATGCCCTACCAAAAGGAGCACTAGAATGGGAGTCTCGACAGTGGTGAGTTTGCCTTCCCAAAGCTGGTCGAGGGATCCCGGGCAAGTCTCAAAATAATCTTAGATGTTAAATGAAAAGATTGTGAGATCCCTGTCAGCCCTAACATTCTGATACCAGGTGCCTGCCTCCCAAACATACGAGGCTTTACAATTAGATGGACTTAGAACTGAATTCTGCCTCGGCTATTTATTGCTGTGTGATCTTTGGTAAGTGACTTGCCCTCTCTGAACCTTAGGGTCTTCAGCAGTAAAATGGGAATAAGATGTTGGTGGGATTAGTTGAGAGAAAAATGTGTGAAGTGCCTAGCACAATGCTTGATACAGGAAAGGCACTATCAGTGGTAGCCAGCCAAGTATATGCTTTTTCCTTTTTTTACTGGGTAAAACTTAAGAGTGAAGTGTACAGCTCTGTGAATTTTAACATAAATGTGTACAACCGCTACTCAGTCAAGATAGAAAAGTTGCCAGTACCCAGGCAGGCTTCCTTGCAGCATTCATATCTTTATTTGCCCTTAAGAAAACACAAGACCCCACTGTGAGGTTTTGTGTGTGTGTGCGTGTGTGTGTGTGTGTGTGTGTGTGTGGACAATGCTTCCAATACCTAGTACCTTGGCTTCAACTTCCCCACTGTGAGTTTTATCTGCAGCGTTTTTTCTATTTCAATTTGAGAATAGAGATTTTGTTACAAGGATCTACAGTAAAGCATGAGTGTAGATTTGGGCATTGGGCCCCTCTGATCGGATTGATCTCAGCATCTAAAAGAAGAAAAAGAGAAAAACATCTAGAGAGACTCAAACTCTGGGAACTTGCTCGGGAATCAGAAAAAAGACTGGGTTTGATGCTAATTGTTTTCTAATGCAGTATTAATAGTGCTGGCATCAGCTCAATTTCAGCCTTTCAGTAATAGCTATTCAAGTATTTTCCACATGATTTTTTATCTTTCTCTTATTTTATCACAGTTCATCACATTTAAGATGCCAACCCTGGTTTCCCATGCAGAAGGCAAGGAGATTCCTCTTCCTTGGATCTTTGCTGGGTGTTCAAGGGGATCTCTAAGCATCTTTTTATGAGTATTGTAACTAGCGCCTCTAATCAAAAGGTTCTCCCTGTCCCTTGGACAGATGGTATTTTATGACCTTGTACCCACCAGCATGAGTGGAAGGCTCAGAAGGGACTGTGTTTATAACTTTGCAGCAGTTTGTAAACCATGACACACTGTATGAGCATCTTGGGAGGACAGCTGGAGGGGTCAGGAGACACAGGGCGTGTAGTTTACAGAAATGGGAAATGTGTATCCTTCTTAATGATAAAACAGATCACAACATTTGCCTTCTTTTTTTTTTTTCTTTTCCATGATGGTTTATTACAGGATATTGAATATAGTTCCCTGTGCTATACAGTAGGACCTTGTTGTTTATTCATTCTGTATATAATGGTTTGCATCTGCTAGTCCCAAACTCCCAATCCATCCCTCCCTCAACCCCCTTTCCCCTTGGCAACCACAAGTCTGTTCTCTGTATCTGTGAATCTGTTTCTGTTTCGCAGATAAGTTCACTCGTGTCATATTTTAGATTCCACAGGTAAGTGACAGCGTGTGGTGTTTGTCTTTCTCTTTCTGACTTACTTCACTTAGTGTGATAATCTCAAGGTCCATCCATGTTGCTGCAAATAGCACTATTTCATTCGTTTTTATGGCTGAGTAGACAATAATTGCCTTCTTAATTAAAACTTTTCAGTGGCTTCCCACTGCTCTGAGAACAAGCTCCGGGCCTCCAACAAGGCCAGCAAGGACCCCAGCCCACCTCTGCAGGCTCTCATCACCTACAGCCTTACCTTAGCCCATGCTGCTCCAGCTACACTGACTGCCTTCTCATTCCTCCAACATATCAAGGTCATTTCTGCCTCAGGGCCTTTGCATCTGCTGTTCTCCTTGCCTGGAGTGCATTTCTCTTTGATCTTCATATGGCAGCCTCTTTCTGCTCCTGTCAGGTCTCTGCTCAAATGTCACTTCAGAGAGGCAGACCTCTGGAGTCATCTTGTTTGGAGAAGTGCCCCCATATCTCTTACCCTGACCTTGCTTATTCCTTCAAAGCACTTAGCACCATCTGAAGTCATGTGGTTTGATCATTTCCTGGTTTATTAGCTATCTCTCCTTCTAGAATGTGGGTGCCATGAAAATCAGGGGCTTTTTCTTGTTCCCCTAGGACCTAGAACAGTGTCCGGCACGTGGTAGGTACTAAACCTGTGATGAATGAATGAATGATGGAGTATACCCACAGCCATGCTGGCAGCTATAGTGTAGTGGTTTCAAGTCTAGACTCTGGATTCTCAGATGCAAATCCTCTTTTTCCCATTCACTGGTTTTGTCTTTGGGAAAGGCAGTTAAGTGCCTGGTGCCTCAGTTTCCTTATGTATTAAATAACGAAAGTACCTACTTCAGGAGGTCATTATGAGGATTCAGATAATTTATATAAATAACTTACTTATATAAATAAACTCATAATTTACTTATATAAATAAGTAAATGCTTAAGTTAGTTATCTGTGCCTTGGAACAAATTATCCCAAAATTTAGAGGCTTAGAACCCACTTACCTCAAGGTTTCTGTGGGTCAGGAATTGGGGAGTGACCTATCTAGGCTTTTCTGGCTCAGTCTGTCTTACAAAATTGCAGTCATGGTGTCAGCCAGCCATGCAGTCATTCAAAGGCTTGCCTGGAGCTGGAGGATCCCTTCCAAGATGACTCGCTCACATGGATGGCGAGTTGACACTGGCCGTTGACAGGAAGCCTCAGTTCCTCTCCATGTGGACTTCCCAGAGGGCTGCTTAAGTGTCCTCGAGACATGGTGGCTGGCTTCTCTCAGAGCAGATGATCCAAGAGAGAGCAAGGCGGAAGCTGTAGTGTCTTTTATGAGCTGGTCTTAGAAATCACACTGTGTTGTTTTTATTGTTCACATGGGTCAGCCCTGTTCAGTGTGGATGGGGCCTGTATAGAGGCGTGAATATTAGGAGGGGAGGGTCACAGGGGGCCATCCTGGGGAGTGGCCGCCATGGCCCATGTAAGTGTTAACTGTTGTTATGATGTCTCTGCTCTCCTACTAGATGGTAAGCTCCAGCAGGGCAGGGCCTGGGCCTGTTTGGCTCACCATGGCATCCCCCTGCTTAGCCCAGTGCTTGGTGTATAGGAGGCCTTCAATAAACACTAGTTGAAAGGATGCCCTTAGTGATTTGGTCCCCATCTTAGCTCCCTTCTCCACACACAGCCCCCACCCCCGCCTGTTGGTTCCCATGCTACTTTTTGAGCCTGAGAAGCTTCTGCTGTTCCCTCTACCATGAGGCTATTACTTTACTTCCTTTTAAGGCATACTATTTTTCTCATCTTTCAGTCTGGTGTCACTTCCTCCTGGAAGCCTTCCCTGACTACCTCCCCTCCCACAGGCTAGACTGTGTCTCGTCTCTGTACCCACAGAGCCCGCTAGCCTCACCCTGTCAAAGTATCCCTTGAACTGTATTCTCACTTCTCTTGAGTTGTATCATTTTTAAGAGCAGGGATTTTGGAATTAAGCAGACCCAGGTTCAGACACCAGCTTGGCCTCTTATAAGCTGTGTAGCCTTGAGCAAGTTACCGCCTTTTCTGAGCTTCCGTTTCCTCATCTATAAAGTGGAGATTCTGATAGGAGTGAAAGCCGGAGGACCGCCTTGTTCCAGGGCCTCTCCACCTGCTCCCCACCCCTCCCAGGCCCCAGCGCTTCCCTCCAGGTCTTTGCAGCCTCTGTTCCCTCTAGCCGGCACACCCTTCCCCCTGCTCTTCCCAGGGCCAGCTCCTCACACTTCTGCTCTCAGCTGGAATGTCCCCTCCTCCCAAGAGGCAACGCCTCCCCACCCCCTGACCATGAGGCATTTTGCCCTCTTCCAGGGCTTTTTGCCCCTCAGACCCATCGTACCTGGCATGTTCTGTGTTTATTGAATGGAGTGACTCTGCGTGGTTTTTTCCCTTTGTCAAATATTTACCATATTCCAGTCTGTCAGTACTTCATACCAGTCAGTAAACGTATGTGTGCAGTATGTGTAGTATAACTACACACTCATTCCTGTCAGGAGTCCTTCAGCTAGCATGCCTGCAGTGACTTTTTTGGGGCGGAGATCGAGGCATAATTCACATAACAAAATCAACCATTTTAAAGTGTACAGCATTTAATGCATTCACAATATGGTACGACCATCACCTCTACCTAGTTCCAAAATATTTTCACATACCCCCATCTGCTAGGGTCACTGAGAGGATTTAATGAGATAAGCGTGTCAAGAATCTAGCACCTTGTGGGCAGGCGCTGTGCACTTGAATGGTAGCTCTTGGTATTACTGTGTTTATGATTACTAGGGCCTTTTCTAGCCCCAGTATTATCAGGTTTGATGACTGCATGTGCTCTGTGCCTATACTCTCTGGAGGTATCTGTTAGATACTTATGTAGTTAAACAACTATTCCGTGGGCTATTTTAGTCTGACCGATTTTAGGAAATTTGAAGACAAGTAACCGTTTGACCTGCAGTGTTGTTTTTTTTTAACTTTATCTGCTAAGTCCATTCATCCAGATTACTCATCAAAGGTGTCCTGGGTGGGAGGGCTGTTGTGCAGGCCTGGACACAGGCCACAGTGAGCCAGCCTGCCGACCTGAGTTATTTTTTTCCCCTCTGTCTGGAAGAGGCCGATCTCTGTCTGCCCAGCAATTCAGGACCGGATTAGGCCCAAAGGCCAGAGGCCGTGAGTGGCTTTTTTTGTTTGGTTTTTTCTTCAGGAAGTGAAGAATTTAAGGGATAAAAGGGGGAAATGACTTTTCAGTGTTGTTAACTTTGTTGCAATCTGGCTGCTTTTTAAAGGAGCATTGTTTGGCTGTGGGACCACCCAGCCCTTCTGTGTTTTCCCACTCCCACCAGGAGAAGGTGGGGAACTGATCCTGGGCCAAAAGCATGCACCAGGCGAGGGGCCTAGGGACAAAAGAGGCAGGCAAGGGACGTGCTTTCACGAAGCTTCTAGTCCAGCAGGGGAGACCCTAAACAGGTGGAGGGAAATGGGTCAGAGACAGCTAAGCATAGGTGCTGAGAAGGAGATAAGCAGGTGATGAGATAGAGAGGGGGAGCGGCCCGCCTGGACAGCTCTCCCAGGAGGGGACCACTGAGCTGAGGCCCAAGGATGTAGAGGAGCCAGCGCAGGTGAATGGGAAGCCCCGGTGGGAAGAGTGTTCGGAGGGGCTACAGGAAGAGCAAAGGGCAGAGGTGGGAATGGCCTCCATGTATCTGAGGAGGCCTTGGGCTGGAGCTTGGAGAGGAGATGGGACGAGGTCAGCTAGCAGGAGCCGGTCCCTGAGGGTCAGGAGGCTCCATCAGCAATTTGATTTGGGACTCAAGTGGGTAACTTTCTTTAATTCCTCAGAGCAACTCAGTGTAGTAGGTGTTATTTGCCCTTTTTATCCCCCTGGAAACTGAGGCCCTGAGATGTTACTTGACAAGCTGCTGCAACAGAAGGATGTTAATGTTGTGAATAGAGCTACCGTGTCCGTGTATTAATTTGACATGTTTTTTGAGTCCCTGTTATGTGCCAGCCCCATGCTAATCACTAGGAGTGTAAGAGTGAGTAAGACATGCTGAGGTCATTGCCCTCATGGTTCAGACCTTAACTTGACCTTGGAAAAAGGTCCTGTCTTCTCTGAACTTTCCATATTGCAAAATAAGGGTAATACATAAGAAGGGCCCATCCTGAGGATCACAGGAGATAGCTAGGTAAAGGATTTGACATCATCATGGCACACGGTAAATGCTCAGTAAAGGCGAATTTTTGGTTATTGTCACTTCCAGGAAAGTTGGAAGTCTTTTTTGGAGAGGTCCTAGCCAAGGAAGATAAACACTCCACATAGGGAGTAGCTTGGTCCTTAGCAAGAGGACACCCCCTCCTCCCCCTTGCCACTGCAGATTTAAATCTTCATTTACATTAAGCTCATCAATAAATAATCAGAGTCCTGGCTTCAAGTAGGTAGCACGATGTGCCAGGCACTGCCCTAAGCCAGGGGTCTGCAAACTACAGCCCATGGGCCAAATTTTTATAAATTTTCATTAGGAAACAGTCATGCATTATGGCTGCTTTCCTACTGCAATGGCAGGTTGAATAGTTGTGACAGAGACCGTGTGGTAAATAGTATGTACTATCTGGCTCTTTACAGAAAAGATTTGCTGCCCTCTTTTATAAGCATTTGACATACAGTAGCCATCTAATAGCCTTAGGATGGCTGTGCAAGGTGGGAACTACTACCCCTATTTTACAGGTGGGAAAACTGAGGCACAGAATGGTCAAGAAACTTGCCAGGTCACACGGGTAGCAAGTGGAGCCGGGGTTAGGATCCAGGCAGCGGGCTTTGGAGCCAGTGCTCTTAACCACGTGTCATGTCACCTCCTCAGACAGACAGAATCACCGTAACAGCTCCATGGACAGTCCACCGGATGCTCTACTGGCTTAGAAACCAGGAGGCCTGGGTTCTGGGCTCAGCATGGATCTGATTGCTCAGTTAGTCACTGCTCCTGACGGCTGTTTGCTTGTCTGGTCATAAAGCCTTGGGACCCAGTCATTCCCCAGGCCCCACCCAGGTGCCAGGTGGTGTGACTCATGCAGGTCCCCCCAGCCCTGCAATTCTGAAGTCTGGCAGATGGAGGAGGCTCCCAAGGCCCTGGCTCCTCCCCTCTCAGACTAGGTTCTGGGTTCCTGTGAAAAAGGCCCCTCTGTGTTGTCCAGTACAGTAGCCACTAGCCACACGTGGCTGTAAGATGTAAATTGAATAAAGTCTGATAAAATTAAAAATTCATTTCCTTAGTCTTACCAGCCACATTTCAGTAACCCAGTAGCCACAAGTGGCTAGTGGTCACCATGTTAAATAGTACAATTATAGAACATTTCCATCACTGCAGGATGGTGCCACTTGACTCATGATGCCCTGCCATGGGCTGTAGCCATGCCGACCTGTGTAGCTCAAGGACAGAAATTGCCGCATGGCTGCCCAGAGAGATCCTGTTAAATCTGAGTCAGATTGTTCTCTGCTGAGAACCCCCCTTGGTGCTCACCTTACCCAAGTAAGGTAACAACATAGCCCACAGGCCCCATGTGGCCTGGCCTGTTTCTCCCCGACCTCCTACCCTGCTGACTCTCCTTCAGCCACACGGGCCTTCTTGTTCCTCGAACTGACCAGGCACAGTCCTGCCTCAGGGCCTTTGCACTTGCTCTTCTCTGTCTCTACCTTGCTCATCTCTATCTTCTGTTGGATGCTCTTCCTCCAGATAACCACATGGCTCTTTCCCTCCCTCCCTTCAGGCTTTGCTCAAATACACCCCTGCTTTATTTTTCTCCAGACATCTATCACCATTTGAAATATATTGTTCTTACTTGTCTATTGTCTGTCTCCTCCAGAGGCAGGGGGAGTTTGTGTGTCGTATTCAAGGCTGCGTCCCAGTCCTAGAACAGTGCATGGCACGTAGCAGTTGCTCAGTAAATCTTTTCAAGTGAATGAGTGAATGAATGGATGGGTGGTTGGGTGGTCCTGCCAGGAGTAGGGCCTTGATGAGTCCCCTGGTCTCAGAGGTTTTTGAGCACCTGGTAGAAATGTCATAGAAGCTTTAACCAGATCCCCTGCACTGGGAGCTCCTTGGTTAAGACCCTTTGGCAGCTGTGAGCACAAATTATTCAGGTGCCCCAGCTCCAGTTAGCATCCAAAATCAAAACAATGTCACACACACAGACATGAGTGGAAAGAAGTCTAAGAAGCTCTGAAATCGATGTCTACATTGTCTTATTGGTAACGTCAAACTGGGTGTACATGCATGTGTCTAATAGGGCTGCCTTGTGTAAAGTACCTGAAGTAGAAAGGCTGTAATATACAGTCAACATCCCAATCAATATTTTTTTGCCAGCTTTTTCAATTGTGAAATAAAAAGTCACCCCTAAAGAAAAGAATAATATTAAATGCTTAAATTCCTTACATCGTCTTCTCATTTTTTTGTGCCCCTCTTTTGCTGGTGTGCTAGACATATACTTTGGTCTACCTGGTGGGTGAGCCAATGTTGCCTGTATCCTCAGCACCAAATTCATTTATTCACAATTCATTCATGCATGCGTTCATTCACTTAACAGGTTTTTATTAAGCATCCTCCATGTGTCAGGCTCTGTCTTACGGCCTGAGGACCCTGTGGTGAAGGAGAGAGATGGGGTCCCTTTCCTCACGGAGGTCACAGTCTAGTGGGGGAGGGAGAGGGTCAGAGTCAATACGCAGGTAAACACATAGGGAGGAGGATGCGCTAATGACAGGGATGCAGTGGGCTGGGCACTTGGGAGATAAGTGCTGGTTGGATGAGGCGGGGGGAAACTCTTCGAGACGGGAAGCAAGTCTGTAAACCTTCATCGTCTCCAGAGCCCCTGCCCCCAGCCCAGAGTCCCACACAGAGAGGGACTCCATGCAAGGTATCAAACAGAGCTCATTGCCACAGCAGCTGGCCGGTTGCCTGGACCAGATGACCCAGAAGGTCCCTTCTTCCCCAGAGTTTCCATGATTCTGTGAGTGGGAAGAAAAACCCTGAAGTGAAGCCAGCACCAAATACGGTCAGGCTAGGTTCTTGGCAAGCCCCTGAGGGAGGCTGATGGTGGTTTTGGTGCCATTTAGGTCACAGTTGGCCTGTGCCCACATTCTGGGAATGTTTGTGCTCGTTGGTAGGATTTGGTGTCCTGTGGAAAGAGCTGCCAAGAAAGTTGGGACCTAAGGATGCTCTCCAGATGTGCCTGCCTCTGCCCATTCATTCATCCATTCATTCATTCTCCAGATGGAGAGGTTTCTGTGAGCAAGGCACCGCTCTAAGCCTCAGAGAGACTAACTTTGTCCTTAACCTGGAAGAACAGCAGATACCAGAAGAAGTAGTTACCCCTGCCCCTGTCCCCATATCTCCTGTAATAATTACCCAGTCATCCTCCCACCTAAGTAACCTCCTGCTTGCTGAAATCTGACTCCAGTGGCCAACAGATTCTAGGCCTTCCTAGATGGAGGCAGCCCAGTATTTGAGACGTGCTCCAACCTCCCATGCAAATGGTCATCAAGCAGCCTACACACCACAGGCTTAAATGATCAACTCAGGAGAACGTCCGACAGTAACTCTAGTGAGCCATTCTTATCCTCTCAGGATGAGAAAACCAAGGCTAGGAGAGGTGATGCCACATGCCTTTCTAAGAATCGGTAGAAGCAGGAGTCTGTCTTGACATCAAAGCCTTGGGCAAGCCGCCATCCCTCCAGACCTCAGGTTCCCTGTTGAAAAGCCAGGGCAGCAAAGCCTTCCCTGAAGGGTGGTGTGAGAAATTCGGTGATGTCATGCTTTGAAAAGTGTGTGGTCCTATATGCAAAGGGTTGGAAGTGTACCAGCTACAAAAATAATGGTGCTTGTGTTCAAGGGTATAGTTGTGATTTTTTTTTTTTAACTTGAAGATGGAGAACTTCCCAAGGATGCCTGAAAAGGAAAAAGCATTCCTCTTCAGTGATGGCCATTTTGAAAACAGAGTTTTCCATCAGAGGCTGTTGCTGGGATATGTGAATAGGATGCGTCCTTCCTGTGGTGTGGCTGCAAGAACAATTAGATGATTAGTTCGCGTGGCATTTTATTGTTTACAGAGCGCTTGCAAATCCATGGCCCACCGAGTGGTCTCAGTAAAGACTACAGCGTTGGCCATTTGACAGACCTGTGATAGGTTCCTAGTTCCAGCACTTCCTAGCTGTGTGAGTGGGCAAAGCACCTAACCTCTCCGAGCCTCACTTTCTTCATCTGTAAAATGGGATAATTCTGTTCAATGAGTAGCTCAGAGAATTGAGTGTGGTGATGCATATCGTGTACTTCAAATAGCCTGGCGCAAGGCATGCTCCCAAATTCCCAGCCAGTATTATTTATGTTGTTGGTACATTTGTCCTCATGATCACGCTGCTGAGGTCATGGTATTATATCCACCGTTCCTGAGATGAGAAACATGTGACTCAGAGACGGTCTTTGTTTCTCCTGGGGTGGCCTGGCTAGTGGGTGACAAGCCAACCCGTCTCCAGCTCTGGCCCTGGATCCCGCAGTTGCTGAATATTCAGTGGGTCAGTGCCGCTCCATATTCAAAGGCCTTTGTTCTGGTTCATAACAGCCCTTTGTTGCTGGCCAGAGGGAGGAGCCGGTGGGCTTTGAGCCTCTAGCCTTCAGCCTCCACCCCAACCCCGGACCCCCATGTTTGCTTAGAGAGCCATGTTACTAATGGAAGTGTGTCATGCCCTTGGGGGGGTGCTGGGGCCGGGAGTGAAGGTTGAGCCGGGTTTGTCGGCTTGCACTTGGTGACTGGCAGGGCTCCAGACGCGTGTCCGTGTCATCAGCAGTGGGACAGCTGTTCTGCTATGTGAACTTGCCCATCGGAGAGGCAAGGATTACAGTCCTGCACCATCAGACTCCAACTCGGATCAAGGCCTTGGCCGGTCCCCTCCCCCCAGCGCTCCCTCGCTGTTAGCTATAAGTACATTTACAGAGCCCACTGCGTGCAGGGCTGTGCTCAGTGTTTCTGCCTGCATGATCGCCTTTGATTCTCACAAGCTGGCACTCCTGTGATGGATCTCGTCCTTAGCCCTGAAGCCTACAGAGTGATCCTTTGAAACGTGCTCAGATCACGACATGCTTTGGCCCAGAGCCCCGGGTGGCTGCCCGTCTGCCACATTGAAGGGTCATAGCACAGCCCACAGAGTCTGACCTGGTTTGTCCTGGCCACCTCTCTGATCCCTGCTTTCCATTCTTCCTGTCCCAGCTCCCTATTGTCGCTTAATAGATTGCTCCAAATGTGATGGCTTAAGCCATTTTATTGTTTCTGCTGATTCTGTGCATCAGGAAATGAGCAGGCTACAGAGGAGACAGTTTGCTCAGCTCTGTGTCCTATCTGCTGGGTCTGAGCATCCAGTGGCCTTTTCATGCCAATGGTGGGGCCTGGCGAGGATGACCAGGGTGGCTGGGGACCGGCTGCAACGGCCTGCTGGGGTCATAAGCCGGGACCTTGATTCTTACTGTCAGCCAGTTCCTTGGTTGTCCTCCTTGGAGCCTTGGGGCCTCTTTCTCTCCACGTGGTTGTGTCAGCAGCATCGCTGGACTTCTAACACAGCAGCCCCAGGCTCCCAACAGCACAAAGTAGAAGCTTCCTGGCCCTTTTAAGGCTTGGATCTGGAACTGGCAGAGTCTCAGTTCTCTCGCGACCTTTGGTTAAAAACAAGTCATGGGTCCAGCCCGGATTCAAGAGGAGGAGACCACAGAGGGCTGGTGTGGCTCTTTGGGGGCCACGAACAAAAGAGCCTTCGAGGCTCCCATTCATTCACTCTTCCCCACTCACCTAGGCCTCCATGCTCTTCTTCAAGCATGCTGTGCATGCCCCTGCCTCAGGGCCTTTGCACTTGCTGTTTCCGTCTCCCAGGATGCCCTTCCCCAAATATCCACAGGGCTCACACACCCCCTCTATTTAGCCTCAGTGCCACGTGAGTAGGGTATTTACTTTGTTCACTGTAGTATCCCTAGCTCCAGATCTGACACATGATAGGTATATTTGGTGAATGAATGAGTTTTTGAGATGAGGAAACTGAAGCTCAGAGAGGTTAAGTAATTTCCCCAAAGACACACAGCTAGTAATCGACAGACCCCAGATTCAAACCCAAGCAAGCTTTGCTCCCTGGAGGGGTAATTGCTTAGGTTATCACAGCTGCCTCCTACCTCCTCCTTCCATGTCCTGTCTCCACTCAGGATGGGCTTCCCAAACTAAAATCGGATCAGGTATAAAATACATCCTGAAAGTGGCATTCGTTCCTCACCTTCAACAGAAAGCTCTCCCTCCTTGGACCTCTGCACAAGGCACAGCAAAACTTGGCCTCCAGCTGTGGTCTGATGTAGCAGAGTGAATATTCTTTTTTTTTATTTTTATTGAAGTATAGTTAATAGAGATTCTTGAGTCGGCAGACCTGGCTCTGTTTCCAATGCCCCCACCCCCAGGCTCTCTAAGCACGGGCAAGTTACGAATGTCATCCACTCATCCATCTATCCAATAAGTGTTTATTGAACTACTCTGAGCCAGGGATGCTGCTGGGTTCTGGGTTGCAATGGTGAGGAAATCTTCACAGTCCCTGCGCTCCAAGAACTTACAGTCCACTGGGTAAGACAGACATACTCACATGGTCACGCAAAGAAATATAAGGTTATAGATTGTGATAAGTGCTGTGAAGGACTTACTGTGTGGGGGAAAATGTGTAACAAGACACCTACAGGGCTTCCCTGGTGGCACAGTGGTTGAGAGTCTGCCTGCCGATGCAGGGGACACGGGTTCGTGACCCGGTCAGGGAAGATCCCACATGCCGCGGAGCAGCTGGGCCCGTGAGCCATGGCCGCTGAGCCTGCGCGGCAACGGGAGAGGCCACAACAGTGAGAGGCCCGCGTACCGCAAAAAAACAAACAAACAAACAAACAAACAAAAGACACCTACAATAGTGCAGTGAGGCAGGGTTGGTTTCCTTGAGGAAGTGGCATTCAAGTAGGAGCTAAGAAGTTCACTCCAGGCAGAGGGAACAGCATACGCAAAGGCTCTGAGGAGGAGGGAACACAGGCCCATTTTAGTATATGAAGGATCCTAAGAAATGTAGGTTGGAGGTCAGAGAGCCCGAGGAGCTGGAGAGGCGGGCAGGAGTCAGATCATGCAGGGCTTCGAGGGCTTGGGCAAGGGGTTGGAGAACCCGTGAATGACTTTATTTTCTCATCTGTAAAATGGGGATGATAATAGTACCTACCTCAGTACGTGTGAGCATCTGTGGTCAGTTGGGCAACAGCTGGCTGTAGGCTGGCCTGGGATGGTCTCGGTTGGGGTGATCATCCCTGCTCTACCTGATCTCATCCTCCAGCAGGTTAGCTTGGGCTTGTTCACAAAGCGGCAGCTGGCGTCCAAAGAACAGCAGAAGCTGGCAAGGCCTCCTGAGGCTAGGCTTAGAACCGGCACAGCATCACTTCTGTTGCATTCTGTTGGTCCAAGCAGATCATAAGGCCAGCCCACATCCCATGAGTGGTCATGAAGCTCTTAACAGAGTGCCTGGTGCAAAGGAAGTGCTCCGTAAACGCCATTATTATTATTGTCGTTGATGATGTTGTTATCGCTATGCATTTGCAAAGCAGTTCATGCTTTTCAGAGCTTTATCCCATACAGTGGATTCCCTACACTGTGTGAGGGTAGTTGGGGCAAATGTCACTAGCCCTATTTGCCAAATGAGAAACAGAGGTTAGATTACTCAAAGCCACACACCTAGCAAGTGGCTGCAGCAAAACACTAGAATGCAGGTATCATGTAACTTAAAACACATCTGTCTGATGATGGTGATGATATCAGCCAACACTTTTTAATGGAAAATTTGCTGTGTGTTAACTGTGCTTTTCAATGTGGTAGTCCCTAGCCTCAAGGTGGCTGTTGAACTGAATATTGATTGAAATGTGGCTAGTTCAAATTGAGTGCTGCTCTGTGTGTAAAACACACACTAGATTTTGAAGACTCTGTGTGAGATAAAAGAATGTAAACTATCTCATTAATAATTTTTAATTTTGATTATGTGTTGAGATAATATTTTGGCTGTGTTGGGTTCAATAAAATATTAAAATTAATTTCACCAGTTTTTTTACTTTTTTGATTTGGCTACTAGAAAATTTAATATTATATATGTGGCTTGCATTTGTGATTTGTATTGTGTTTCTACTGGACAGCACTGTGCTAGACTCTATGCTAAGTGCTTTCATTTATTTTCTCATTTAATCTTCACAGCAATTCTCTGAGGCTAAATACTGTTATTGTCCCCAATTTTAATAGTTTATTTACTTTGTACATCTATTAAAACCTGTAACCTGAGAAAACAAAACATTTTACAGTAATGTGATAATCTAGGTTTTGCAGCAATAAAATTCTTTGTTATTTAAATTCAGTAATATACGATTTGTAAGTAAGAGACGTATCTGTTTACTAGTTTCATTAAGAATCCTTTATTGCTCTGGTATAACTGTACAAAACTTTTGTTTATAACATATGGCATAGATTAAATATTAGGAACACTGGGTATCATTTATGTATTGTTATTATCCCCAATTTAAGGGTAAGAAAACTGAGACTGAGAGAGGTTAAATAACTTGCCCAAGGTGATATGGCCAGTAATGGGTAGAACTGGGATTTGACCTCAGTCAGTATTAACTTCCTCACTAAGATGCCTGAAGTAAGGATTAGGAGTTCTTGGTCTATAATGGCTGAATTTATTATGTGACTCAAACAAGCAGTGTTATTCTTTGTCAAGTCCATATCTAAACAAAATAACTACCTACCTCTAAACCTCTCAGGAGTTCATGGAACCAAAAAGAGCTCAATTCTTCTAGCTATTGAAGACATTTAAGGAAGTCTTTTAGACCTTTTATGTAAAATCAAGTTTATTATGACTACTGAATTCTAGAGGCATGAAATAATCTGTGTGCCTTCCTAAGCAGGTGACATTGCCAAGGAAAATCTTAAGGAATAAGGAAGAGTTAATTTTTTTAAGTGCTTGAAAATTCTCTTAGCCCAAACTAGAATAAGAGTGATAACTTATCATGGCCTAATAATGATTATAATGTCTACCTCAGTCCTGGGTTTTGGCATATGGGGAAAGCTAAATGTAAGGTTCTTTGACCAAGTACATCAGCTCATTTTACCCCCTTAATAGAAACTACTTACTCTGGTAAGATAGACATGAACTGGCAAGAAAAAAACAAAACAAAACAGAACACATCTGCTGAAAGTGAACCCTTCTGCAGACGATTTCATTGTCCTGAGCACCATCCTGGTAAATGAAATAATTAAGATACAAATACTTTGGTCAGTGGCCCAGGCTCCTGACTGTGAGGTTTAGTTAGGGTCTCTGAGATCTAAGTCTTCTACATAAGTTTTGGGTTTTGGTCCCCAAGTTCACTGGGGTGAATAGTGGTTTTCTTCTTTCTTACCCAGAGAGCCTCTCTTTGGACTCCAGTTGCTTTTCTTCTCCACCTGTGACTTTCCTTCAAGAATTGCCAAGCTACCGGTCTATTGCTCGCAAGAGGACGACCATCCTTTCCCGGGACAAGCAAAGTGGCACTTTGCTGAAGCCAACAGACTCTTACAGCTCCCAGTTGGAGGGAGAAATCACTGAAAACCTTGACAACCAATCCATTCGGAAATACGCACTGAACATCTCTGAGAAGCGGAGACTAAGGTTTGTCCAGCAGCCATCTGGAAGGCATATAGTGTATGTTTTGGGAAGGGGTGCTTTTTATGCATGGAATGCATTTCCTGAAGAGTTCACATAATTAAAAGTTTATTACTTAGGATAAGCTAAGCTGCTGTGACAAAGATACCCACACAGGTAAAATCTCAGTGTATTAGAAGTTTATTTCTTGCTCCCATAAATGTCCTGGGTTGAGGTCAAGGGGGAACTTTGCAGTCACTCAGGGACCCAGGCTGCTTCCATCTGTGGCTCTGCAACCCCCAAAGCCTCATCGTTGTCTGTAGTCACTCTGTTCCCCTTCCCCCCAGCACCTGCCAACCATTAATCTACTCTCCGTCTCTATAGATTTGCCATTCTGGACATTTCATATACATGGAATCATCCATGTGTCTGACTTCTTTCACTTAACATCATGTTTTCAAGGTTCATGTAAGTTGTAGAATGTATCAGTACTTCCTTCCTTTTTGTGGCTGAATAATATTCTACTGTGTGGATATAGCACAGTTTATTTATCCTTTGATGGAGATTTGGGTTGTTGACACATTTTGCCTGTTGTGATTAATGCTGCGTTGAACATTTGTGTACAAGTTTTTGTTTGAGACCCTGTTTTCAATTCTTTTGGAGTATCTACCTACGAGTGGAATTGCCGGGTCATATGGTAATTCTGCGTTTAACTTTCTGAGGAACTGCTGAACTTCTTCCTAGTGGCCACACCATTTTCCATTCCCACCAGGAGTGCATGAGGGCTCCAGGTTTTCCACATCCTCTCGGCTGGGGTTTTATTTGGTGCTGAGGTTGATGACCCTGCCTTGTCATTGTCATGCTTGTTTCTCAATGCAGGGACATTCAGGAGACCCAAATGAAGTACTTATCTGAGTGGGACCAGTGGAAACGGTGTAGCAGCAAGTCTTGGGAGAGGTTCATAGAGAAGGCTCGCGAGATGACAACCCACCTGGAGCTGTGGCGGAAGGACATTCGCAGCATAGAAGGTACCACACCCCACACTGCACGTGTTCCTCGTAGAAGTCTCCTGCGCCTGAGGAAAGGACAGCTTTGTTTTCACTCACCCCCCAGCTGAAACGTAGCATTTCCTTCCGTGATGAACGCGAGCAACTAGCCACAGTTAGGATTAATAGAGCCTGTGTCTTCGTCACCAGGAACATCACAGATGTCTTCCTGTCCCTTCCAGTTGTTGCAGTTGTCTGGGAATAGCATCTACGCTCACCCCGACTTTGAAATTACAGCAGTGATTAGATCTGCCACTAGATCTTGTTATTTAATATGTTAATGAAAATGCTCATGTATTAATCTATCACAAATTTAGTTTATACAATAATGTTTTGATCATCATATGACCATTTGTATTTTGTGCGTTTAAAAATGTTATTCCAAGATGGGGCTCAATAAGCCTCATCAGACTGCCAAAGACACCCATAGCCCTGAAAATATTAATAATCCTACTTTCCCATAATGGTGAGAATTGGGATGAAGTACAGGCACACCTAGGAGATATTGAGGGTTTGGTTCCAGACTACCGCAATAAAGTGAGTCACACGAATTTTTTGGTTTCCCAGTGCGTATAAAAGTTGTGTTTGCACAATACTGTAGTCTATTAAGTGTGCAATAGCATTATGTCTAAAAAATAGTGTACATACCTTAATTAAAAAGTACTTTATTGCTAAAAAATGCTAACCATCATCTGAGCCTTCGTGAGTTGTAATCTTTCTGCTGGTGGAGGGTTTGAAGTATTGCGAGAATTACCAAAATGCGGCACAGAGACAGGAAGTGAGCAAATGCTCTGGAAAAATGGTGCTGATGCACTTGCTTGATGTAGGGTTGCCACAAACCTTCAATGTATGAAAAACAAAATATCTGTAAAGCGCAATAAAGCAAAGCACAATAAAAGGTATGCCTGTCATAACAAAATCCATAGACTGGTTGACTTAAAGAATAGAAATTTATTTTCTTACAGTCCTGGAGACTGGAAGTTTGATATCCGGCCACCTTGTCACTCTGTCCTCAAATGACCTCCTCTTTGTGTGTGCTTAGGGAGAGAGAGCATGCTTTGTTGCTTTTTCTTCTAAGGGGACTAACCCATCATGAGGGCCCCACTTTCCTGACCTTACCTTAACCATGTTACCTCCCCAAGGCCTGTTTCCAGATACCATCACACTGAGGGTTTGAGTTCCAACATATGAATTTGCAGGGGGTGGGGGGAACAATATACAATTCAGTCCACAGCAGGTATACAAAAATTGGAAGTTATGACAAAATGTAAAATCAGAAAAAAAAATTAAACATTTGGGTGGCATAACTGAGCCAGGGGGAAAATACCTTTTAGGATTACCTGGTTTCTACTAGAAAGCAAAACAATTTACAAGCTTCTCCTCAAAACTGCTGAAATGGAAATTTTGTGATGTTTGTAAAGAACATGGCAGGATATGTGAAAAAATTTATTGCCCCCATTATTACTATTTTAAAACCTATAAAATACCAGTGGTAATCTATTCAATGAACTTTTTTAGTTGTTTTATTGGGAGAATGTAAACTTATTTCCAGGGGGGATTCATTAGAAACTTAGAACTTCAACCATCCACTTTAGAAGTTTAAGTGAACATCATCTTTGGAGCAAAAAATAATAAAAGCTAACCTTTATTGAGCCTTCACTGTGAACTGGGCATTGTGTTCAACATTTTACTCATATGATCTCAGTTGATCCTCACAAGAACCCATTTTCCACATAGGCATTTATCATTTGCATGGTTCAGAGAGATTAAAATACTTGCCCAAGTTCATTGGCTAGAACAAGGCAGACCCAGAATTTGAACCCAGGCAGTCAAGCTTCAGAACCCAAGGTTTTAGCCACCATGCCCAGATTCCTCTCTTGTTAAGTGGTGGCTTTTATGGAGATTTTCATTCATAAAGTGGCTTATGTGTTGGAAGGTAGTTTCTCCCCATGGAACTGGGCCCTTGATTTTCTCTTCAGTGACTCCAGTCCTGTGATTTCTTGGCTGACTAGGTACTCATCTGGCAGGAAGTGAAGGATTGATAGTTAAGCTCCTTACCTCTGTCAAGGAGAGAAGAAAAGATTGTGGGTCACACATCTTCAGTCTCAGAATATAAGTTCTTTGCCCGCACCAAGAACAAGCAGACATCCTTATTCTTTGAGTGCTTTCTGTCTGTCTTTAGTAATTTAATCATTGTTTGGTGGAAGGTTTGTTTTCTATTTGAAAAATCAATGAATGTAATTCACTGCCTTAACAGAATAAAGGAAAAAAATTATACGATTAACCCAACCGATGCAGAAAAAGCATTGGTAAAATTCAGTTCTCATTCTTAGCAAATAAGAAATAGATGGGAAACTTCTTTTTTTTTTTTTTTTGACCACACTGTGTGGCTTGTGGGAT